>NC_134716.1:119494062-120103750 GCF_049634645.1 Pelodiscus sinensis
TGGTTTACACCAATTGCAAAGTGATTCGATACTCCATAGTGTTCTGCTAGGATTTTGCATAATGTGGAAAACACAAGGGAATGGTTTCCATATTCTGGACATTATTATTTCATTTTATGAGAAAAAATCCCCATGTCTCACACAACCTGGAGTCTAGTTTTCTGCTGTTACAAAGAACCTCTAGCAAGGGATTAAAATGGATTGTTGTCAAATGGATATTAAACCGCTGGGTCTAGTTCCAGAACCACCCTCCTCCCCGTCACACCTGTCTCATTTAGGAAATTCTATATGCTTATTCCAAATCATCACATCATATCATTTAACAGTGTTTGGCAAGTTTTATCTATTAAATATTTTGCAACAGAAGCCTGTAAGGCAACAGAAGAGCAAAGCGTAAAATATATTTGACTTAATTGGCAGCAACAGACTGCATGCGTCAGAAGAAATTAACCTCTAATAAAGCAGGATGTGCAGGAAACGCAATGTACTCTTTTGATATGGTATTTCAAAGCTACCATTTCCTGGAACACAGGCAGATGCACAGGTTGGCTAGGACTGGGAAAGGCCATCAGATTTATGTGCATGCAGTAATTCTCAAAAGCGCTCACACACATACCCTTCTAGGAGTCTCCTGAGAAAATTGAACCGTCTGTCACTGCATCAGGTCATTCTGTGCAATGTACTTTGTAATAGTTTTCTCAGCATCTGAATCAAAATCAGATGGAACAAAATTGGGGGTTTCCCCTCTTCTTCCTCTGTTTCAACCACAACATCCTTGCTCCATCTGTGTGCTGAATGTCGATACCGTTAAACCTGATGATTTCGAGGACAAGAATGTCACAAAGACTTTCTCATGACCAATATAAGACCCACCCAAGTGTTTATGGGTGGGATTTTCAAGACACCTAATGGAGACAGGGGCAAAAGGATTCCTTGAAAGTGGGATGTTCAGTCTGCCCCAGGGGACTGAATACCCATGTCTGAAAATTATTGAGAGGTAGTTTTGCAGTGAACGGATTTCATTGCATGTTATTTTAGAGGTAATGAAAGATGGGGGTAGGGCCAGCATCTGGTGGCAATAAAGAAAGAAATAAAAAAAATCTCCTTATTTTAAGATTCACTTCAACTATGCTGAATACACAGTCTCATTTTTCATGGTTAAAACCATTAAGAAAATTGCAAACCTAGACAAAATATCCTGTGGTGAACTCCAGATAAAATGAGCACTTAGCTAGCACCTTTGATACAAGGATCTCCCACCCCTTTACTAATGTTAATGGACAGCCCTGAAGAGTCAGCAAGCATACAAATGGTACATGGAGGCAAACAGTAAAAACTAGGGCTCTGTGGAAGTCATTAAGAGAAGAAATGAGTCTAAACACTCAGTGAAATTGCCATTTGGAAGACCGAACCTGTCTCGTGATGTATCAGTTTGTTTTCATTGGAAATTAAAAAAAAAAAAAAAAAAAAAATAATAAAAATGAGAAGGTGGCAACTCAAGCAGACACCATAACGTCAAACACCTAGGCTACGTCTAGACTGGCCACATAAGACGGAATAGGCATGCAACGCAGGCAAGTCAGAATAGGGAAATCCACAGGGGATTTAAATATCCCCCGCGGGATTTAAATAAACATGGCCGCCGCTTTTTTTCCGGCTTGGGGAAAAGCCAGAAAAGAGCATCTAGATTGGCCCGATCCTCCGGAATAAAGCCCTTTTTCGGAGGATCTCTTATTCCTACTTGCATATGACTTATTCCTACGACATTTTCATACCCTTCAGTTTCATTCCCTCTCTTGGCCATATACCCTTTCATGTCTCTGAGCTCATTTTTGCCAGAGTTTCCCCTTTGAGTCTGGGTTTTTTTTTCTGTCTCCTTCAAAACAGTGTTTTCCTTTGCCATTATTTTCAGTGTCTCACTGCCAGACCATCATCACTGGCTTCTTTCAGAGATCACTTTTAATTCCTTTTCTAATTGCATTCCTGTCATTACAAAACATCAACCCTCAAATGTTCTTCATTTGCACGCACCTGCTCTCTCATTTGTTCACTTGTCTTTACTTTGTCAGCAGATTGGAGTTTGTTCATCACTTGTCTGCTTGAAATAGGTATAGTTTAGATACACAAACATATCAGGGAAAGTGGGAACTATAACAGACATTTGAGTACACAAATACAAGTAACTGTATAGCAGGGTCAATTAAAACAATATTGGGTGAAATCTTGGCCCCAGTGAAGTTAGTGGAAAATCTCTCATTGTCTTCTATGGATTCAGGATGGCAATCATATGTAGCTAAATTTTAGAAGTTAGACTGTTATTGTCCATCACATGGATGCCTATGGGAGCACACAAGAAGATTCCTTCCTCTCCTGCCACCAAATGCTTGCATATGTCACGCAATGACCAGTTACCCAAGGACTACCCAATTTCAAGTCCAGTCAAAACAGTGGAGCAGGAAGTGCTCAAAGAGCTAGAAAGGCATCAGGGCCGCCATCCCCCCATGTAATGATTTACAGAACATGACCAGTACAATACAGGAAAATCCATTCTGGCCATGTAGCTGCAGCAGAATTCACTTACCTTCTGAGCACCCAGCAGCCAAGGAAGTTGTGCTTTCTACGGAGCAAATGCTTTCACAGGGTTGATGTGGTTTCACACTTCCTGCCAACTTTGCACAATCGAGACCTCAAAATGTATAAGACTCACAACAGGCTCCAGAACAATGAGCAAATGTCCTTAATACCTCGTGTACCTTTCATTCTAAAAGAACCTGCCTCCAGACTTGCTTGCTAGAACCCTGCCACTCCCCAATTGCCCAATTCTGGTCTCATTTTTGTAGTCTTATTGACTTTACTCAGTAACATGGTTTTGGACCAGATTATCTGTTGCTTTCTCGTCTTCTAGCAAAACTCTATATTCTTCTCTTCTGTCTCTTAGGGTGTGTCTACACGGCACCCATACCTCGAAATAGCTTATTCTGAAATTTGAAAGTACAGGCAGTCCCCAGGTTACGTACAAGATAGGGACTGTAGGTTTGTTCTTAAGTTGAATTTGTATGTAAGTCGGAACTAGTACATATCGTAGGGGAAACTCTAGCTAAACATTTCTCCAGAGCTCAGTTTTATTCTCCCACACCTCACTTCCCTCAGTCCTTTATTCTCAAGCTGAGGTGTCTGCTGAGAAAAGCCGCTCCGCATCTCCCTGGTCTGCTGGGGGAGGCGTTAGCTTCGCGTCTCCCTGGTCTGCTGGGGGGAAGCAGCTAGTGCGGGGTTGCCTCACCCCGTTTGTAAGTAGGGATCCGATGTAAGTCGGATCCATGTAACCCGGGGACTGCCTGTACTATTCCAACAAGTCCCTTAACCCTCGTGGAGGGTTACAGGGATGCCACAATAGCGTGCCCGTTATTTCAAAATATAATTCAAAATAATGGGTGCGTTTAAAGACACGGATGTTTAAAGACTTCCAATATCCCAAAATAGCACAGCTGTCTAGACTTAGCCTTATTGACATCAGAGTGACAAAAATACTTTGTACTTTGATAGCATAAGTCATTTGAGAGGCTCAAAACATTTTCCAGATGTGAGCCACATTTATCCCTGTTTGACAAATGGGGAAAACAAAGAACGGAAAAATTAAGGGACAGCTCCTCAATAAAATTAGTATTGAGATCAATGGAGGTTGCACAAGATAAGGATTTTGTCCTAAATATAATACAGTAATAAAAGTGAGAACAAAATTTGAAGTATAATCTAGTCTCCAGAAACACCAATTCAAAATTCCCATGCCATCATTGTCTTTAGTACCAATTGGGTTAAGTTTGGTTGGGTTGGGTCCTATGGGGGAGTTGGAGGGGATACCAGACCCTCCCACCCTATTGAGCTCTGGCCTAGGGCCTTGTTTGGCCTACCAAAGGGTCTGACACAAAGGAGCACTTGAAGACTGTCCTTCCTCGGCCACTTCCTCCACGTCTCCTGTCCAAAGTCCAGTCTGTAACCCAAAACCGTGGAAGGGGTCAGTTCAGCACTTGACACCTCTTCATGGCCAGGCATAGCACAGTGTCTCTTTCCCTCTTGGTGTGGCAGCAGTTTTCTCTCATGCCAGGACAGGTGAGTTCCAAGTCTCTCTCCTTCTGCAGTAGTCCATAAACAAAACAAGGGAAATTAACACAAACTGAGTCTACATTCAAGAGGAGGATAAATGCCTCCCTCTCAAGGTGTATCAGAAGTGGGTTCCCCTTCCCTTTGGGAGGGACCTTCAGGCAGTTGTTGATGGGAGAGATCCAGCTTTCCCTCAGGAGCTGCAAGGCAAAGGACCTTTCTCCTTCTTGGTCTGCCCACAATTGAGATGCTCAGCTCCCCTTTAACTCCTTCTCCAGCCTGTGAATCTCTTACAGGTGTGTCAAGGCAAGGGCTGGCTGAGCCCAGAGCACCACCTTGATCCCTTGTTGCCCAGGTTTCAGTAAAGCCCACTTTCACCCTTACTGCAGTGACAACTCTAGAGGAATGTCTACAGCACTCCCCTCTTTAATACCTATAGATGACTGGGAAATGGGTCCCCCCCCTCCATCAAATATTTTAGAGATTTAAAAAACGTTGACCATCCCGAAATGGGACAAAAATAATCTAAAAAAATGTTGAATTAAAAAAATTGGGGCAGAGGGGGAGAAATCATGTCAAGTCAAGCAAAATGTTTAATTAAGATTTCAAACTTTTGTTTTTTCAGTACAATTAGCTTAAATAAAAAAAGTCATTTTAAAGAGGAAAATTAGAAAATTTTAAACTGAAAATGTTGAATTGTTTTAAGACACTTAACATGCGCCCTTTTAGACCACAGCTCTGGTCTAATGGATTTCATTTTCACCATGTCATGTTTTTACTATTGTTTCTAAACTTCTTTGTAAACAGTATTTCCTGGTTCCAGTTTTAGCTCAGTATTGATGTAGTCTTCTAACTGCACAGGGCCAAACACAGATGTTTTTAAATGGCAGCTATGTAGCTGTTCTCTAAGTCTACATCTACACCGCAGAGCTATTTTGGGATGCCGAAAGTATCCTGAAATAGCTATTCTGTGTCTTTAATGCACCCATTATTTCAAACTAGATTTTGAAATAACGGGCGTGCTATTCCAGTGTCCCTATAACCCTCATTTCACGAGGCTGTGTCTACACTGGCATGAATTTCCAGAAATGCTTAAAACAGAACACTTTTCCGTTATAAGTATTTCCGGAAAAAGAGTGTCTACACTGGCAGGCTGCTTTTCTGGAAAAGTCCTTTTTCCGGAAAAGCGTCTGTGGCCAATGTAGACGTGCTTTTCTGGAAAAAAGCCCCGATCGTCATTTTCACGATCGGGGCATTTTTCCGGAAAAGACTACTGTGCTGTCGAGACTGGCCCTTTTCCGGAACAGTTTTCCGGAAAAAGGACTTTTGCCCAAGCGGGAGCAGCATAGTTTTTCCGGAAAAGCAGCTGATTTCTTACAGTAAATTGTCACTGCTTTTCCGGAAATTCAAGGGGCCAGTGTAGACAGCTCGCAGCTTATTCCGGAAAAGCGACTGCTTTTCCGGAATAAGTGGCCCAGTGTAGACACAGCCCGAGGGTTAAGGGACTTGTCGAAATAGCGCTTCATTTCAAAATTTTATGTTGTGTAGACAGTGCCAAATTTTGAAATAGACTATTTCGAAATTACTTCAGAATAAACTATGCAATTTGTGTAGCACAAATTGAGGAGCTTATTTTGAGGTAAGGGTATTGTGTAGACACACCCTAAAAGTGCTAATCACCGGAATATCTTGTCCTTATTCCCCCTAAATGTCAATGGGCATCTTGCCATTGATTCAGTGACAATGGGATTAGCCTTAAAGCATGTGGGTGTTTGCTTGCACCTATCAAAAATAATTAAAAAAAACCCAGCCATGAATGTGTAGCCACGCTGCTTACAGAACTTCCATAGTGAGGCTTCAAGACTGTATTATTTTTATCTCCAGAGCTCCATCGGGGCAGAGTGGGAGGAGAAGCATCCTATGGTCACCATCCCTATGTTACCTACTCCTCCCCCAATTTGAGTCCCTCTCTTCCTTCTGTGAAGGTTTGTTTCTAGATCAAGGGATACCATATGTGAAGGTAGCTGAGTCATGTTTCCATTCTGTAGGTGTGCAGAGATTCCTGCTCATGCATTTTTTCCAAGGGGCAAGATCTTTCTCTCTTGCTCTTGCTCTTTTTCTTTTTTACTTTTAAGGACATTCTGGAAAAAAAGAGAACTGAAGCATGTTTTTCTCTATTTCCATAAAGAGGGCTTGAGTGCATGGTATTAGTATCCAAAAGCTATTAAACTCCTTACTGATGTAAAACAGATGGAAAATAAGACAAAAGAATTCACAACTCATGTTAGACTGAATTGAATTCCTTTAATTTCACACAATGAATAACATATGAATAGGATTAACTTTTTTCTTTTCTTTTTTCCCTTTTTTTTCCTTTTTTTTCTTTTTTTCTTTTTTTAGTTAAGTGCTCTATACTGTGCTAACCAGACTTGGTAGCCAAAAGACTGAGCTTTGTTTTAGAAAAAAATGTTTAAAAACCAACATCTAAGATCATGAAGGAGCATGACATTAAAGCATGCCAGATGTATCTAAGCCTCAAATAACATCAAGTCCATATCCATTTTAAATGTACAAAAATGCTTCATGAATAAAAACTGTTACAAAAAGAACATTTCAAACAATGTACAAGGTTTTTTTTCTTGCCTCTATATTCAATAAAATACAAATACATTTTTTTGCTCTAAAATATGTTTACATACAATCAAAGTAGAACATGCAAATTACACTTTAAAAAAGGCTTTTAAAAACCACTTATGAATACAAACTAAAAATTAGCCAGCACGACTTATAGAACAATCTTGTGCCCCATTCGTTTGATTTTTTTAAATTTTTTGAAATACAGTATATACATATTTAACACTTCATGTGCATTTATTATTTAAGAAATAGCTTAAAAGAAAAAAAGAAAAAAGTAAAACAAACCAACATGGGACTGAACTGCTTCCCCCATGTTGTCCAGTTGGCAGCTTTTTTTTTTTTTTTTATGGTTTTACAATTTTGTTCTTTTTTTTTCTTTCCTTTTTTTTAGTGTTTTTGTACAACCTTGACAGGCATCTGTAGGAGATCGTGAATAGGTTTCCCTTGTTTAAATGTGCTTCTAATTGTCTCAGAACTGCTGCACCTCATATTTTGGATAATGCTAGAAGGGAGTGGTATCACAAAGGCATGGTCAAAGTCACCTCAATTCAGAAAAGTGTCCCTTTAAGGAGGAGCGTGCTAAAACACATGCGTAAGTGATTTTCAGAGTTGGGGACTGTGAAAAGAGTTAGGGAGATTGTTATTTAAAGAATAATCATTAGTATATGTCTGTATTACTGTAGCACCTAAGACCCCCTCTGACATGGACTAGAGCATCATTGTGCACAACTTAGTATAAACAATACACACACAATGAATAGTCCAAAACACTACAGAAAAATGGAAATTTATGGGTCATGCTGTAGGATACCCTACTATTTATTATTAGTAGTGTTGCTGTTGTTTATTTCTTCAGTGTCCGAATGTATTTGAGGGGCTTCACGCAACATTTAATAGTGGAAGGGCTCAAGAAACTGCTTCCCTCCATGCTTCTAACTGTCCCCCTGTTCCTTGCTTTACACAATCAGTCCTTGGAAACATGTTTAGGGAATTTAGGCAGTTCCTCAGTTAATCTTAATAGTGCTAGGGGGAAAAAATCAAAAAGCTCATTACTGGAATAATGTTGGGTAATAAACTTCAGGAGTGGGATTTTAGCCTTAAGCCTTAATACTAAATCCTTTATGGCCTGTCTGTAGTACATTATCTTATAATGCTCTTCTGTCAGCAACTTGCCTATCATCTTTATAGACTATGCAACAGGCAGAACACAAACGCTGAGTGCCACCGAGCCATCTTTTCTGCCTGCTTTTATAAGAATTAGCATGCTAATCTTCCACCGGCCCATAATGGCAGGGTTCTGATGCTGGTTGGAGAAACAGCCAGTATTGGGTCAGAGCATCCTGGCTTCTTAGCATGTGCCATTGCAAGCTCTTGCACTGAAAAACACAAACCCGCAGTCATGCTAGTTAAAGAGAATTTGGCCTAGATGGTTTGTCACTGTAAACTCTTTGGAAGCTACTGGTGGGGATCAACAATAGGTATCCAAATTGTGCCTTTATTCCTATGTGAGCACTGCTAGGGAGACAAGAGTGTAGGTGCTCTTAGGTACTCTGAATATGGGATGCTTAGGCTCTGTCTAGACTGGCATGATTTTCCAGAAATGCTTTTAAGGGAAAAGTGTTTCCGTTAAAAGCATTTGCAGAAAAGAGCGTCTAGATTGGCACGGACGCTTTTGCGCAAAAGCACTTTTTGCGGAAAAGCGTCCGTGCCAATCTAGACAGGGTTTTGCGCAAGAAAGTGCCGATCGCCATCGGGGCTTTTTGGCGCAAAACACTTTTTAGCTGTCTACACTGGCCCTCTTGTGCAAATTTTTCCCAAATGGGAGCAGCATAATATTTGCGCAAGAACACTGACAATCTTACATTAGATTGTCAGTGTTCTTGCGCAAATTCAAGTGGCCAGTGTAGACAGCTGGCAAGTTTTTCCGCTTTTGCGGAAAAACTTGCCGGTCTAGATGCAGCCTTACTATATAGTCCCTCCATTTGTTAACAACAGTGTGCTGGGGCAGGTTCAAATCATTCCCTCAGCCCACCAACTCTGCCCTCTTGGGGACAAGAAACTCTGAGCTGATTCCATAGTCTAGTGCACAGATAGAAGTTGCTCTACATTGTGCCTGGAGGTGGGGTGGGAGGTGTCTATATATATGGGGTCAGCGCGCTCGTGCCTCTCTGTAGAGGCAGCCAGAATTCAGGATGCAAATTCAGGAGATGTGTGATCTAGAATAGGGCCCACCTGTGGCATCCAGATATGGAATTTGGCCCTTTGAGACCTTTTCTCCACTTTCTAAGCACGTAACTCTCTGTTATGCTAATGGGGAAAGAGAACATTGAATATGGATCTAGAATCTGTCAATGCTGGGATTTGTTTCCATTTGCAATCTACCTGGACAACAAGAACACACTTTTCTTTTGCATATAAAGAGAGACAGTCAATATTTTAGGCCAAAGTGAGGGGAAAATAGTCCCTTAACAATTAAATACCAATAAAGTTGCTGATGGGGGGAATTTAAACATTTCTCTGCAGTACCAAAACTTCAATGAGCAACACGGTATTAGTTCACGAGGAGCAAAAAAGCAAAACTAATGGTAACAGAATGAGAAACTGACCACTCTACTCCTAAGTTGTGTGAATTGCAAAGGAAACAACAAAAGCAAATTGGTAGAATAAATGGTGCAAAAAAAAAATTAGGAACAAAATCATGTGGCCCTTTTCAGTGTTTTAATGAAACTTTTGACTGAGTTAAGACCACAAAATTTGCCCCTAGTTTTTTTTTAAATGCATTCATTTTGAACAATCTAAGGTGCTATAACAGAAGTTAAAAAAAATAAACATTTAAAAAGATTGAGCTTTATGTATACAGTGTCCCTGTAACACCATAGTCTTGATATGATTTTGCAAATAAAGAACAGAAAAGAAACTCTTTTTTGGAGAACTAATATTTTTATTTATTTAGTGTTATGCTATTTGAAATGTCCTTGGCAACGAGCCACATCAAAGATTTTTCAAACAAGGGAATCATTTAATAATTCCACTTTCTATTCCCTCACTGGAATTTCCCTCTCTTCCTCTTTTAAAATTAATCTTGCCATGCCAGGTGTTCAGTATCTTGGAGGAATTAAAAAATATATAAAGTTGAAAGTTCCTGTTCTAAAATGTCATCAACTGACTTTGAAAAGTAGTATAACTGCAAGAGAATAGGTTTCATCTTCAGTCTTAGTTTTGCTTAAAGTTTTTAACTGGGCTGTGGACATTTAGATCAGGTATTTTATCCAAACTAAAATCAATGGCTAAATTTACGACTTGGATGAGAAATTTACAATTTAAACTGACCATTTAAAGAGACGATTTGTCACACACAGTTTGCATCCATGCAGACTGATAGCTTTGTAATTACAGTATGTACAAAAACTTTTTAGTTTATTAAGGCAACCACAACTTGGAGAACTTGTCCAAAGTGGCATTAATACAATTGCAGTGGTGCTACCCTTTGAACATTATTTTTTATTTTTCAGATAAGAACACTTATTCCTTTTTTTTGTTTAAGAAGTAATTGCCAAGAAATAACTTACTTCTTCATATGGTTTTATTTTCTGTATTTTTTAAACAACCTACTTTACCTATTTTCTTTTAAAACAACATACCAAGGCATTGCTACAGTTTTCATCCAATCCCGAAAACATTCTGCACCTGGAATTCCCACTGATTTCAGTGGGACGTTACCGTGATGGGAACAGGTAGGACTGAAACCTCTCTTGTCTCCCCCTCTCCTCATTTTTTGGTGATTTTTTCCATATTCTGCAATATTTTCTATTCCCCAGAAGTTTCTTGCTGTTCTTTTGCTGTTATGTACTGGGCATGAAAACAACCGGGTGACCACTTTGTTAACATGCCAGTGAGAGTGACAAGTTGCTTAGCACAAAGGTGCTACCACTACTGATTATCCAAGTACACCTTATTTTTAACCACAATGCTATTCCACCATTCCTCAGGATAGCACTCGGAATGAGCGTGTATGTGCATGTAAGGCTGTATTTGTGTATTGCGTCTATTGCAGCTAATCCTTATGTAAGTAGGCAAATAACTGAGGGAAAAAATGTATCCTTAGACTAAGAGTCAGGCCATTTGGGAGTACGATGTGCCCAAAGCCTAGCAGGTTTATAAAACTCAAAAATTAAATGAGTTCAAACAGATCATAAAAAGATCACAGTTGAGGAATTTACATTTTTTTTTACAGTGAGTTCTACTATGCTCTAGCTATTCTTAGTTTTGCCTGACCCACCAAATAAAACTTAAGTTGTGTATGCCGTTCGAATGATGATGCTGAGTTGCTTACTGAGAAGAGAGCTTTCTGCTCGCAAGATACGAGAATAGCAATGCTGAGATGCTGATTTGTTTTGGACACTCTGCAAAGTGGATGGGCTCACTAACCTTGAAACCCTCCCCCCCCCCCCCAATCCTTTTCCCCTTCTCCTAAGGGCTAATGCCAAAGATGAGGATGAGGATGATTGGTCAATCCTATCAGAACAGTTATGGCTGCCATGCTACTGAAAAGGGGAGTGACTCTGATTGCTGCGGCAGATGTCAGGCAGAACCTACACCTCTTATGCACTGCAGTGTGTCGGTCCTGAAGTGCTCAGCACCCAAGACTGGAGTTCCAAGGGATGTGTCTGTACTAGGGAAGAACTTCGCTTTCACTTCCTCTAGCTTTCCGGTGCCTTTTCACTTTCACTTCCTCCTCCTCTTCTTGATGCTGTTGCAGATGTGGTTTGTTTTTTCTCTTTCCAACTCGTGGTGTCCGGGGAAGAAGGGGAGGGGGAGGCGGAGGAAGAGGTGGGGGAGGAGGAGGAAGCGGTGGTGTCTCTCGAGCCATGTTGATTACCGCCTCAATAGTGGCCATGACTGTATCTTGACTGGCTGCTTGTTCCAGTATTAAAGGATTCAAGGTGGGTCTCTGACCTCGTTTGCTGGGAAGGTCAACACATTTTTCCAGAACTGGCATTTGGTCTCTAGAGTCTTCGTCAAACGAGAAAGGTTGCTTCCGGGGACGCCCTCTCCTCTTCTTTACGAAGTTATTGCCTGTCTTTGATTGTCTCTGCAGCCGCTTGGCTTTCAGGATTTTGTTCACGTGATCCAAGTTCTTTTTGGTGGACAGGATCTTGGTGTAGTTACACATCTTGCGCACCTCACACTGGATTGCTTCGATTTCCCGACGCTTGAATCTCTTTTTCAGCGATGAGCTGGCTGCTGGGAGAAAAGGAGAGAAAGATCCATTGTTAAAACAAAAATGAATGGAAACTGTCTCGCTCCTCCCATGTTCAGGAAGGTGAAAAGCTGACATGTTTAATAGGGCAGAAGGCACATGTTTAATAGGGCAGAATGCAATGATTAGTAGGAACGCATGGTGATAAATAATGACAGAAAGATGGAAACCTGCATAGAAGAAGCAATTAAGAAGAAGAAGACGACAAGATTATTTCTTATAGTGGCAGAATTAGCCATGCAAGAACAACTATTATCATCTTTATTGCCAGTTTAGATGAAAAACGTTAGGATCCTGGCTACACAGCCTTCCTCAAAGATCTGTCCATTGTTGGGTCCTCTCTTGAACAACCTTTTTGGGTACGGTGGCCAGTCTGCTTTTCAGCCCTTTTGCCTAATGACTTGTGAATCTCCAAAGCACCAAACACTTGCTACAATATGTTTCACAACGGGCTTGTTTTGAGCCCACTGTTATATAGCTCTGTTCTGCAGGGACTTGTTTCCTGTCCCTGCTCCCATGCCTTCCAGTGGAATTGGAGGGCATGATAGAGAAGAAACGCCACACTGATTTAATGTACCAGTTGTCAACCTTGATAGGACTGGTCGCCAATCTAGCACGCACCACCAATTCAGCACACTTGATGGCTTCATCCTGACCTTCAATAGTCACTGCAGTATCCATTGCACTTCAGAAATGACAAGAATCAGCTGTAATGACTAAAAGGAGACACGTTATTTAAATCAGTGGACAAAGACTTTGTGGTTCGCTTTGGCTCCCAGACACACTTACCCAGCTTGGGCTTCTTCATAGCACCACCCTAAACGCAGACCTGAACTAGCCAGTCATAAAATGGAGAGCTACCTATGCTACAATCACACAGAAAAAGTCTAAAGTCAACAACAGTGGCCACATTGCAGTACTACAGTAAACCTACACTTAGAATGTAACTACAGTAGACTTCCGATAATCCGGAACCTATGGGACCTAGGTGGTGCCGGATTATCAGATATGCCGGACTATCAGGAGGTACTATAAGCTGGTTATATATATACTGTATACATTATATACTGTATATAAAGTGTTCTTAACCCTTTTTATTGTACATACTGTATACAGTATACTGTAATGTTTTAGGTTTTTTTAAGCCTTTTTTACCCTTTTTGCTCAGTTCAGCTGCTGCCACTGTTACCTTGTGACTCATTTTTTGCCGAAGCTTACTCACTAGGCTCTTGCCATTTTGATGCCGGACTATGAGGAGTGCCGGACTATTGGATGCCGGAGTATTGGAGTTTTACTGTAATTTCTTGGATACCAGAGCAGCAGCGGTGAGTAAATACTGTCTCTTTAGTGTGAATCATTGTAGATTTCTTTGTAAGTTACATTCTGTAATATCTGGTGGATGGGAGAAACTCAAAACCCATTCCTAAGTAAACACAATAAGAGAAGCATCCAAAATACCTCATTAAAACACCTTTTCTCAAAATGCTTCTGCACTAGTCTTCCGGGCAGAACAATGAAGTGAAGATGCACATGGAAAATTTCTTCACATTGGGGAAAAAACATCCGAAAACTTACCAGAATTTCTAATGTTAATACTCAGCTGGAAGACTGTCATTCAAATCCCCTACTATACTTTTTTTCTAGGTTAAACTGAGAATCTATATCGAAAGGAAAGAGGAGCCAGTGATTAGGACTCTAGATTAGCACTCTAGGGTGCATCTACACAGCAGGGCGTAACTCCAAATAAGCAACGCAAATCAAGCTATGTCAATTGCGTACTTTATTTCAAAATAGCTTATTTTGAAATTGGGAGTGTCTACACAGCACTTATTTCGATATAGAACACGCTTCCTCTGACTTCCCTTACTCCTCATATAATGAGGGTTATAGGAGTTGGAGTAAGAAGTCCTCCAGCTTGACAGTTTTTTGACATTATTTCAATATCACTGCCTGCTGTGTAGATGAGGACTATGTTATTTCTAAATAACCCTAGTTATTTCAAAATAATGTTGCTGTGTAGACATACGCCTAGAGACTTAGGCACAAGTGCCCCCTGTACCAAAAACTCCCTATGTGATAAGTCATTTTGGGACAAATGCAATTAAGTTCCTCGCAGGATTTTCACAAACACCTATGTACCTAATTTCCATTAAAACAAATGAATGTTAGATGCCTAGGTGCATTTTAAAACCCCAGTAGGCCCATATATCTTGTAAAATGGGGGTAAAAGTACTTTCTTGCTTAACGTATGTATTGTCAGGATATATACACATAAGAGATTGTGAAGTGCCCAAACATTATTGCAATTGGAGCCATGTAAGAACCTATAATAAAAGATATTGTTTTACTATTAAATTTGTAATGTGTTCTAAAGTATTTTGTCCTTACATAATTATGCATTTAAAAAAATCTGGTACTAATATTGCCAGTTTAAAAATCAGTAAAATGTTGCTTGTATACCTAAAAATATAGTAATAACAGTGCCAACCAACTGAGGGCTAAATTCTGTATTTGCTTGAATGGGATTCTTGGCATCAGTGGGGTTGCATGGGTCACACGTAACAGCGGGCTTTATGTTGACCTATCTCCATTGACTGCGAAGTTATCAAGGCCTAATCCAAGATTTCTTGCAGTTCATGGAAAAATTCCCATTGACTTCCATGGGCATTGGATCAAGTCCTTTCTGTTAATTCAGATCACTCTAACTTAGATCAGAATCTAAGACCGTAGTTAAGTCACTTGTCCAAGATCACTCAGTGAGTCATTATTCGAGTTCAGAACAGAACTCAGCAGTTTCTGGCTCCTGGTCCTTTGCTTAAGATGCTAGATCTTTGATGTCTTTCTTAAATAGTTTAATTGTTCTTCACTGGATGGGGGCTTCTGTTCACAGTTCCTAACTTGCTCACAGGTCATTGACTAACTGACCATCCCTTTATGGATGAAACTGAATGTATTGATGAAGCTACTGAAAATAAGTGGCTTTCCTTTTAGTCCTAACTGTTCTGCACTAACAAAAAAGAAACGGGAGAATTCCGGATTCTGCAGTCAAGAATAAAATATATTTCACTCAATTAACCTTGGTCTGTGTCTACTTGCAAACTTAATTTATACCTCACTGCCAAGCAGTCGTTTGGGTTTGAAATCTTGGAAGTTTCAAAAGCAGCCAAGATTTCTAGAAAAGGTTCACTTGGGGGTTATCATTCCCTTCATGGATAACAGCCCAATCCTTCTAGCGGTAGTTTAAAATGAAGTACTATTTTAGTATTTTCTGTAGATAACCAGGAACAGTCAAGTGGCAGAAATCATTACTTGCTTGCTCTGGGATAGACCAGTTTCAAAATAAAAAACTCATTCATTGTCTTCCCCCTTTGGAGAACATAAATTATTTGCTCGTATAGTACCGTGTTGCTTGGATTCCACAAAGAGCTTGCATAAACAAACCCAAGTTACAATGCAAGAAGTCGCAGTGAGTCATAAACACAACACAGACATATGCTCTCATATAAATAAAGACCTGGATGGCCAACATCCCAAAGTCTGGTTTTCATTAATTATGAAACAAAATATATTTTCCATATGTAGCCCACTCTCCTCCCCACTCCCAAAAACATCACTGACAGTTTGTGACTCACAGAGGACAAAGAAAAGAGGAATGCAGTCAGTTTGGTAACAAACACAGAAAGGCTGGAAATGAAATATCTCAACTGCTAGGGAAAATCCAATTAGTTGCACTACATTCTCTGCGAATATTTTGGTCACCCCTACCAAGTGTAGATTAAGTGTTCTCAGGTGGAGTGCTGGTCAAAGACTGTTTTTTATTTCCTGGCCTGATCACATAGCCTAGGATGTGGTCACATCCCTGTCACATGGGAAGAGTCCATTTCAAATTGTTTCAATGTCTATCTTCCAGTATTGCCAATCCCAAGTATTTACAACTCATGAAACTGGCTTTAAAATATTTTAAAAATACATGTGGGGTTATTTTTATTTGCTTTTTGTTTTCTGGATATCCTCAGATCAAGCATTTTCAAGAGTTTTTTTTTTCCAGCAGCCATGAGGATTGCAACTTATTTAAAAAAGAAAAAGCCAAGATTCTCATGTGATCGAGTAACCCCCAAAGGAATGAATTTAAAACAAATACAGCAGATGTTGCGAAACTTGAATCAAAATTGCAAAGAGTCGGCAACACTCTCTTCCCTTCCTTTTCATAAACTCGTAGATGTTAAGGTCAGAAGGGAACACTGTGATCATGCTGTCTGACTTCCCGCCCACTGCACAAAACGGAACCTCACCCACTTCCCTCCTCAGCAATCTCTGGATGAGTTACTGAAATCCTCCAATCATGGTTTAAACTGGCATAGGGAACCTTTTTCAGGTTGGAGGCCATTGACCCACAGAAAAATCAGCCAGGGGCCACATGCAAGTGAAAAGCCACCAAAAAAACCCCACCAAAAATTAAACAAAAAAACCCAACCCCCTCCCCTCACGAATTAAAAACCTCTCACAGATGCAGCCCCTGACTAATAAACAGAAAAAAAAGAGACACTCATCTCACTCATTCAACTCAGGGAGCCAGGGTTCTCTCAGGGTATGTCTACACTACCCCGCTAGTTCGAACTAGCGGGGTAATGTAGGCATACCGCACTTGCAAATGAAGCCCGAGATTTGAATTTCCCGGGCTTCATTTGCATAAGCGGGGAGCCGCCATTTTTAAAACCCCACTGGTTCGAACCCCGTGCAGCGCGGCTACACGGGGCACGAACTAGGTAGTTCGAACTAGGCTTCCTAGTTCGAACTACCGTTACTCCTCGTGAAATGTTCCTAGTTCGAACTAGCGGGGTAGTATAGACATACCCTCATTCTTCAAGCCATAGGGTTTCCAGATTAACTCTTCTGGGAACCTGGGGCTTGTAGATTATGTGGGGTACTTCTAGGCTCTTAGGTGGGGCCAAAATGAGGGGTTCAGTATGTGGGAGGAGGCTGCTGGGAAGCAGGGTGGGGGCGCAGAGCGTGGGTGGGAGGTAGGTTGAAGGAGTGGGCTGAGGGTAGGGGTATGAGACCTAGGCAGGAGGTAGAGTGCAGGAGCTGGCAAGGGGGTCTGAGCAGGAAGGAGCAGACAGGAGGGAGCAGGAGGGGGTTGGGGGTGCAGGTTCTGGGTGGTAGGGGGAGTGCAGGAGTGGGCTAGAGTGGGGGGAGGTCTGGGAAGGAAGGGGATGTGAGAGGGAGCAGGGAATGGGGGGTCAGATCAAGGTAAGCCATCCGGCCCATAGGCTGCCCCTGGTTTAAAGGCTTAATGTTACAGAAAATTCTCCCTTTCCCCTAGTTTAAACCTACAAGTGACCCATGCCCCACGCTGCAGAGGGAAGTAAAAGCATACAAACAAACTAAAAGAAAACACACACAGACACACACACACACACACACACACACACACACACACACACAAACCAAAAAGGATCTCAGCCATTCTGATCTAGGAGAAAATTCCTTCCAAAGCCCAAATATGGCAATCAGTCTCTGAGCATGTGAGCAAGATCCACCAGTCAGATACCTGGGAAAGAATTCCCTATAGTAACTCAGAGCCGCCCCCTCTAGCCTACCATCTCCAGTAGTTTTGCTGCTGGCAGTCACTGATGGGCTGCATTGTAGGGTTGCCAGGTGTCCGGTATTCTACCAGACAGTCCAGTATTTGAGCCCTCTGCCTGGTAAAAAAAATCACGTGCAGTGTCCGGTATTCTCTGATTTTTCCGGCTGGGCACCGGACGGAAGACTGATGTGGGTAGCTCCACCAAGTTTCTGCGCAATCCTAGGCTCCCAGAGGCATTTGCGGCCCCGCCTCCCAGCTGGGAGTCCAAGCTGGGGGGCGGGGCCACGAATGCTGCTGGGAGCCTCTGGTCGCATCAGAAGCCTGGCAGGGGCATGGGGAGTGGCTCAGAGTCTGCCCCTGTGAGGATTCTGTGCAATCACAGGCTCCCAGTGCTGATCGTGGCCCCGCCTCCCAGCCTGGGAGTCCCAGCTGGGAGGCGGGGTTGCGATTGCCGTTTTTTTTTTTTTTTGCTCGACCAAAAAATACCGGAGATCATCTGGCACCCCTAGCTGTGTGCCATTGTAGGCAGTGCCCTCACGCCATCCCCTTCAGTCTTGAAGACAGTTAGATTTTTGTGTGCTCCTTACAGCTCCCTATGGAAGACTGTTCCAGAACTTCACCTTTCTGATCGTTAGAAACCTTTGTCTAATTTCTAACCCAAACTCATTAATGACCATTTGCTTTTGTGTCCATATTGGCATGTCACATAAACAACTTCTCTCCGACTCCGGTGTGTATCCCTCTGATGTGTTTACAATCATATCACCCCCCAGCCAAGCTCTGTGATGTGTCTCTTCTCCTAAGGTAGGTTTCCCATTCCTTAATCATCCCAGTAGCCCTTTGCTGCAGCTGCTCCAGTTTGAAATCCCGGCCCTAAATCAAATGAAAATAAAAGAGCAACCAAAGATCCCTGTGGATTATAATCTTGCTACAGATATCTGCCAATAACTGCTGTTGCTGCACCTCACTGACTTTCTGATCATCCCACGCTTCTTTTTTTTCAAAAGAGTTGCTTTTGAAGTGGGCTGTTCTGCCACTGAGGTTTTAGTGGGTGGACATGTGATCTGGCTACTAACTCCTATCAGCAGCATTCTGGATAGCCTCCAGAAGCAGAGATCTGGTGTCTTCCTTGGTTTTATTTAGATACCGTCTCTTCTTCCTCACTGACTAACACTGACTAACATTCCTTGTCTGACTAACACCTGGGCAGTTTGACTTTGGAATGGACTGTTCACTTAGCAAGTTGCCAGCCACTTTCTGTTGGATTCGACTATGTTTTCCCACTTCCCAGACTTCGGCATGACTGTTAGAGTACTGAACAATTTTACAATTCCAGGGCTTATTACCATTGTGTTAGGAAGCCAGTCAGATGTGGGCATAAATGGTTTTGCTTTTCTACTTTTGAAGCTGCTGAGCTTGTATTCCTAACACTGAGTGCAGGAGGTCTGACTAGATCAGTGTAGGCAAGAAGCGGTTGGCTGCAATTCATCGTTCCCAGCCAAAGGGAGATGTGGGAAGCAGCGTGAGATGAGACACCACTTCCCCCTGTTGGTCGGGCACAGTGAACCGCGGCCAATGAGAGTTGTGAGCAGCGATACCTGCAGGCTCCTAGCATCTGGCAGTCCCCCGGGGCTAACCTTGGTGAACCATGTCTGATCTGCGGGCCACTTTTTACCTATCCCTGGACTAGATGATCATGATGGTGCCTTCTGACAAAGGATGTAAAATCTTGTTTAATTAGTTAACCGATTAAACATAGTATGCAACCAGTTAATCAATTAAATGGGGGCAGGCGAAGATGGGGGCTGTTCTGGTCAGACTGAAGCACCCCTGCGCCCATGGTGCACGTAGGCTGGGCCTGCCTCAGACGGGGACTGCTCCATCTGGGCTGGAGCATTCCTGCCTGTGGCGGGCTCCACAGGGCTGGAGCAGCCCACGGTGAGCAGGGGGGCTGATCCAGCCCCTGTTGGTTAACTGTAACCAGTAAGTATCACCCGATAAGGGTGACGCTTACTGGTTAACCGGTTAAGCATTTACATCCCCACTTCTGACCATATTAGTCTCTGAGGTGTGTTATGATATTTTATGAATGATAAGTATGCCTCTCTTGAACAGGCCTATGAGGTCAATAGGTTGAGTCTTAAAAAAAAAAAAAAAAAAAAAACTTTTACAGACTTACAAAAGGATCAGTGCAGAGGGTGGTCAGTTTGGGTACGTCTAAACTACATGCCTCCGTCAACGGAAGCATGTAGATTAGTTTATACAAAAAAGGGCAATGAAGCGGCGATTTAAATAATTGCACCCTTTGTGTTGAATCTGCATTGGTTCACCTTTCTGTTGTCTCTATGCACTACGAGCCAGATTGTTGGGAAGAACAAAGATCATTTGACTGCACATAAGCCTTACTGAGGTGCATTACTAAGTCGTTTGGAGCGAACGGCAATGTACGGTGGGTCCTCCCAGTGTTGGGGAGACCGTGCTGGTGCTCCAGCCCCCTCCCCTCCACTATTCCACTGCAGGGCTGGAGCACACAGAATCTCCTAGGCTGGGCACCACTAGGCTCTGGTGTGGGAGGGGAATGTGGGGCGCGTCTTTCTCCTCAGTTGGGGCACCTCAGTGAAGGTTTTGTTTTGTTCATTTGTGCTTCTCACTTGTGTGTGGCCCCTGAGGAACTGCTGGTATGCCAGCACGCTGATGCCAGCCAGAGGGAAGCTGACATGGACCCCCCCACGTGGGACACTGCCAAGAGGGAGGTATGCAGAGCACACCGCTAGAGAACCAGGTAGGAACTAGCTCAGGGGAACTTTGTGGAGAGCAGCAGCTTTGTTAAAACAGCTCAATATGTTTCAGTGGGATCCGCACTGAACTGGTGGTGGGCAGCCCTGTCACCCAGGTTGGGATTTGGTGGAGAGGGTGGGGCTGGGTTCCTGTTCCCTACCACCACTGCCTCCCACAGTGCTGAGTCTGTACCTTGGCTCTGGCTGGTAGGCCACACTGCCCTGTGGAAAGAGGGTGTTGTTAATGACTTTGTCTACTAGGCCACACTGTCCTGCAGGAAGGAGGAGGACATTAGACTGCAAGGCCTTGGAAGAAGAGGGTTTTGCGGTTGAGTTTGGCTGCCCAGCTAGGTTGTCTCTAGATAGTAGAAACTGTGGGTGAAGATGCAGACTAGCAAGTCAATTAGGGTTGAGCCCCACCTGTGGGGCCTTAAAGCATGGGGCCCACCCCTAGAGAGGGTTGGGTGTGCCAACCCCATTTCCCTGCCCCCACATACATACAGGCAGACCTGCCTCCCACTACGTGAATCACAATAATTAAAAACCAAAAAATCAATCACAGCCTTAAAAAAGACATTTTTATGATTTACAATAATATATGGAGATATACCATCTCCTAGAACTGGAAGGGACCTTGAGAGGTCATTGAGTCCAGTCCCCTGCCCTCACAGCAGGACCAAGTACCATCCCTGACAGATTTGCCCCAGATCCCTAAATGGCCCCCCTCAAGGATTGAACTCACAATTCTGGGTTTAGCAGGCCAATGCTCAAACCACTGAGCCATCCCCCCAAGAAAACAAGAAACCATTTATAAAGGGCTGGACTTTATGTCTCTTGTCTCCTCATCTGCCCCGATACAATGTCACTCTGTCTTGCCAATAGAGACAAATTGAAATGGCTACAAGCCATGCCAGGAAGCCACCGAGGTTTGATATGATACAGGAAATAGCTTCTGAGGCAAAAGGGGGAACCTTTGCTTAACCTAGACATTTCCACTGCTGGTTTACAGCTGTTTGAATGACCCAGTGGCCAGCACAGTGTTAAACGAAGAGGTGAGCATGGGTTTATCATACTGTTGGGGAGTTCACCGCCACCTCCCTAACTTTATTCCAGACAGCTTTGGTCTGTCTGTAGCACTAAAGATCATTCTTAATGACTGTCATTAGAAATCCCTTTGGAGTTGCCCGAGGCCATTTACAACAGCATAGTACAGAGAACGGTGTGTGTGAACCAGCTGGGCTCAGTTTGTAGACTTGGTTTGCATCAAGAAGTTTTCAAAGAGCTCCCCATTAATTACAGGAAACCCACAGTACTGTCCTGTTTTCCCATTAACACAGTTTCTTTCGGGTTTCACTAAATTATTTCAACATCTGGGCTACAGATAAACCAACAATTTAATTAGACTTCTGAAAATAGGAAGAGTGAGCTATGCAGGCAAGCATACACTTTCATCTTGGAACTGATCATAAAATATTTGTGTGCTTTTATTCTCCACTGCATTAAAAATAATCTGCCCTTAGCTCAGCTCTTTGATACTTTCCTGTATATAAACAGAGACTCCTGAATATCTGATACAAAGAGATTAGCTTTATAGAAACCACTGTATGCGTGGAGCCCTTGTTTTCATTATTCAGCCAGGATGAAGGCATTCAGTTAGGATCAAACCACTTTTGTACTTTCCTGGCCTTTCATTAATTAATTAAATAGCCAATCCTTGCAAAGTGTGGCACCAACAGTAAATACTTATTATACCCATTTTGCAAATGGAGAAACTGAGGCATGTCAGGGTTAAGAAACTCTCGAGGTGCAAGAAGGTCTCAGTGGAAGGCTCTGCCCTGTGGATTCCCTATTGTTGGTGGCTGGGGTTACCCTCACATCTAAACTAGAAAAAGATGGTCATGAGTATGAAAAATTCACATAAAGTGCTTAGTTTTGTTACATTCAAGTCATAACGCAAGACCTCTCTCTTGATGCAAGCTTTCCCAGAGGAACAAAGATGATGGGCAAATGACCTAGCTACAATTCTAATAAAAGGAAATTGCCAGGAATTATTTCATTCAGAACAGCGGTACAGAACAATGGGAAGAGGGAAAAACAGTTCAGTGAAAGGATGGACCCAGTGATACTCTTAATTACTTACTTTTCCCCATTTTCTCTGAAGGCTCTAATCAGTGCACTAGCTGCTTTTCATGATGTATATAAAACCACACTAAAATCATGGCATCTTGGCCAACACACCTGGGACTCAACCAAGGTGCTCCTGAGTTAAATGAATGTCCTCTGTGGATTGGCACAGATGGATATCTGCAACACACATTTACTAGTGGATAATATATATGAAAATCTACCTCAGCTGCTGCTTAGCTATCCATTGTGAATTTGGCAGAGTGAGTGCATTAGATGAAAATTGCTAGCTAGCAAGCAATGAATGTCAGAGCTGGGAATAGAACCTGAGAATCTGATTTCTAATGCACTGCCCTAACCACAAAGGATGGCACTACTTCCCTCATTATTACAATGGTGCGGGTTTGATTAATATAGCTCCAAAGAACTCAGCTAGCACAGTGATAAGAAAACAATAGAAAAAACAGGGCCTGATTAGCCCATCGATTATGCACACTGGCAAGGGCTACTGAAGTCAGTAAGAGTTGCACATGCACAAACTGTTCATCTAATTGGATGCTTGTGTAAAATAGATAGAACAATAGACAGAAGAGGCAGAGAAAAGACTCAGTTACCTGCGTCAGATGTTGCTGCTGATGAAGGTAGGAGCGATAACACTGGCGTTGGTGGCACGGCAACATTTTCAAGAGCTGCTGGTTTCCTTCTAGTCATCATGTTACAAGCAGAACTTTCTATTCTACTATGAAGTGAAGTCTGGTCTGCTTTTAAGTGGGGACTTGTTATTCCTGGGGATTGTAAAGACAAAATAATGTGTGGGTGAATAAATATGAAGTATACAGGAGTGCTGTGCTGGATATCCATTAGAGAAAATGAACTACTGCTGCCTTAGGGTATGTTTAGACTATGGGACAAGGTTGAATTAAGATACGCAACTTCAGCTATGTTAATTGTGTAGCTGAAGTCGAAGTAGCTTAACTTAACTTTTGATGCTGTCCACACTGCAGTAAGTTGAAGGGAGAATACTCTTCTTTTGACTTCCCTTACTTCTTGTGGAAGCAGGACTACTGGCATCGATTGGAGTGCTGCTCTCAGTTCAAATTAGCTGTCTTAATTAGACCTGCTAATTCGAACCCTAGAAGAATGACAGCGGCAGCTTCGATCTTCCTCTGTAGTGTAGACGTACCCTAAGCGATACCAATATATTTCCATACCCCCCTATACAAAAGTGTGTAATATGGTTTTGCAATTAGCAAAGATCATGATTTGTATTTGTATTTAATAATTTGCCTTAGAATGCACCATCACAACTCTCTATAAACAATGCTAAGCTAAAATAATGAGGCAAGGGTCCTACAGAAAAAAACAATATGTGATCATGTAATCACATACCACATCATAAAGCATACACACAAGGGAGTTGAATTAAAGTTGCATAGACAATCTTCATTCTGGCACTTCCTAACATTTGAGCGCATGGATTTGCAAACTTAATAATGTTTGTTTAATGTAGGTTTTGTATGTTTAATATATATGCATAGAGCGTGAAAGTGAGTCTATTTATAATGCATACAGTTATGTGTGTGTACATATAATGCAAACAACCTCATGAAGGCAACATCTGGTTATAATTAAACTGAAGGGCCTATATAAAAAACTGTATGAAAACATGCAGCTATAACCTGTTGACCTCTATTGATAAAAAAAAAAGTCTCTGTGAAACTGTGCTTCAACATATCAAGGGACAGTCATTCATTTTTCAAAAGTAATCCCTCACAAACCACTTATCCTCTCAAATCTCTACCTGCACACGGTGTTTGCATTAGGGACCTTGATTTATGGATTCCCGCTCCTTGAACGTAGAGGCCTACTTCCTGTTGCCGTGGTTACTTGGATCTTGGTTCAAGGTTAAACTACTCCCAAATCAAAATCAGTGGCAAGCACAGCATCTAACAGCCAGGTTATTGACTACCCTAGGATGCTTAAAGGTCAAAGACCAAAGTGCTGCTTACTGCCTTCAGGGTGAGTCAATATTTTCAATATTTTTATTCTGTTTCTTCTGAAGAAGAAGTTGCTGCTCAATTACCACCTAGGCAGGTTTAGCAAGGTCATACAAATCATTGAGGAAAATCCTCCTTCTAGGGAAGCATTATACATGTAATGAATTACTTCAAAGGCTACCTCCCTCCAGTTTTAGCTTGTGACTTTACAGAAGGGCGTCATTGATGGTTTTGTTCTGTAAGGTTTTAAACGTTTTGTGTAGTCTAATTTACCTCATGATGTTAAAAACTGAATCATTACAGTGACCTCATTTGCTGATTGGGTATTACACTGAGATTGGAATGAAAATCACCAGAGTTCACCTACAAAACTGAAAGTTCTTCACAAAAGTGGATTTGGCATTGCCACCTCTATTTTTACACATAGGTAAACTGAGGCACGGAATAATGATTTGCTCAAGGCAACACAGTGAGTCAATGGCAGGGTTTGGAGTAGAACCGAGTCTTCGGTCTGCTAGGCTGTTGGAGCAAGCTTCCCTACTATCACTCTCTCTTCTTGAGGCTGTTTAGAAAGGAACGCCACATACATTTCATATACCTTAGAAACTAGTGAAAATTTCTTCCTGACTTAATAGCCACCATTTGTCAAGGAGAACCCATCATTTAAAATATGCATTCTCTGTGATATCCTACAATATTTTGCACTTTGCTTCTTTTTACATCCAGGAACAGACAGAGCTTAAGTTAACTTATAAACCCAACTCCCAATTCTGATTTTATTTCCACTGTCATTACTCTATAGATGTTAATAGATTTGTTCCTGATCAGAATAGTGGTGAGATCAGATTCCATCCTCCAGTTCCCAGACCACTGCTGACATCAGGTACAAGTAAGCAAACCAGGGCAAAGCAGAAGGGAAATTAATCAATGGAAAACCCAGGACAAATCAAGAAGAGAAAAATGGTTGTTTTCAGTCTCTAAAGGGGGTATTATGAACAGTCATAAGGGCTTATTCATCTCTCATTTTTACCAGTGTACATAAGGAAATAGTCCTATTGAAGTCAAGGTAATACTGGTATAAAACCTATACGTGAGAAGACAATTAAGATGTAAAACTGGTCCTTTAAAAAAAAAGTTCTTTACTGTTAAAAGTGTCTCTCAATATTTTGGCAGGAATGTGACTTTGTCATTCATTGTCTAACAGCTAATGTGCTTTGACTGGTACTTAATACATTACTTTAAAATGACTAATTATTACTATTGTCATTTATCATTCACACTGCAATAGAGACAAAAGGCCATAGCTAAGTTGGGCCCTGTTGTGGTAGGTGGTGTACTAACATATGCTACCTGACTTATTGCCTAACTTATTGCTACCTTGTTCCTTCTCCATACATTGCAGCACCTACTTCCTCTCCTCTTTATATTTACATTGCAAACCCTTTAGCTCTGCATCCATTTTTTTGTCATATCGGTATATAGCTCCTGCTTGGAGCCTCTAGGTGCTAGCTCAGTGCAAATCCGTAAACAGCAACTGTGCCATTCATAAAACTATGCTGGAGGACATCCGCTAACATAGCAGAGTTTTGTGAAGTTGCTGCTGTGGAATAGTTTTCACCAGAGAGATCATTCCATTAGATTTCACATAATCCACCCAATTGTGAGAATTTATAGCAGAACTTCATCTGTTCATCTTCTCTTACGGGAAGAAAGATTTCTTCTTTCTTTCCATGGTTTAGTTATACAATACATTTGCATGGTAATTCACATCTCACCATTAACTAGGTCAAATCATTTGCATTTTGATTACTGTTTATTTTGAATAAAGAACCAGAAGAGCCCTAATATCTGGTAAATCTTTTTTTTTAAAGTGGGTTTTAAGTAGATCAATCGAAAGCTTAGCATTGCATCATGGTCTAGAAGAGGGAACTGAATTACTGTGTGATAAATGTAGTTAAGAGAAGTAATTATTCTTCTTAAAGTAATATTATTACCTATCTAACTTGTGGAATTCATTTCCATGGCTTCCATTTGACACGTATTAACTTTTAAAAATAACTGTACTTTTAATATACAGTTCTGCTGCCTGGCTTTTATTTCCCTGTTTCTTCTATTCTGAGAGCCTTCAAAATCAGTCTTCTATTATATACAAATAGCATAGAGTTCCTGTTTAAAAAAAAAGCCTATAGAAGAGGTGGAATTTTAAGACACCAAGATTGTCCTTTGCTTCATCGCCCCAATTTTCTTCCATTTTTCTAAAAAGCAGAATAGCTCTAAACATGGGAGAGAAAGAGAGAGAAAGCCATCATTAGATAGATCTCCTGATCTTTATCTGAAGCAGTACACTCAGAAGAGCTAATGCCATGATGATAGCTTTGAAATCTCTTAGGAATTGGATAAAGAGAAGTGATAGTGATGAACTCCCAGCTAATAAACACAGAGTGCTTATTTCTGCAGAATGATCAATTTCTAGATGTCCTGAGGCTTGTCTGATACAGTTGATTTACTCATCCTCCCTCACCTCACTAATAAAGCTGAAGTCCAACATCAGATTAGAAAAGCCAGATTTCTTAAGTGGGAGGAGGTGGACTGGCATGATGGCATGCATATACTGAGAGACACCCTAATCTCCCCTGCCTCCTTCTATAAACACTAAGCTGTCTTGAGCAGCTGCCTTCCTCTGCTGAAAACATACACTTCATCCTCTTTGGGTTAGTACAGTAATACAGACAATTAATTTGTTATCTTGTTAGTGGAAATTTAATGCAATGATCCAAAAGAACTCTTACGTACTGTGATAAACTTTAGTGCCTCCAGGGTGCGTCTTTTCCATAGGAATCCCATCCATTATGTAAATGAGATGTGGAAATAGTTGAGATCCTCTAATGTATCTGCACACTGATGGATTGCACAGAGTCAGCCCTGCTGAAACTAATGAGGTTAAATGCATCTTGCCATTCCTGTCTACTTGGGTGAGTCTCTGTGCCTAAGTTCAAGAAATGTTGTTCAAGGGCTTTTCCCACCCCCCTCCCTTAAAGCCACGAGGCTAAGATAATCACATTTCTTGACAGACAGTACAGTAACATGATAAAAGCCTGAACACCCACTCTGGGCTAAGTCCTCAAGGGACTGTGAGGAGCATGGGCATTTGTGATGTAACAAGGAGAGGACATGGCAGTAGAGAGCAAAGGTCACCCTCTTGGGATATATGGTTCCAGGCTGCAGAAAGCTGCAGATGACACGGGTCCCTAGGGAGACGCAAAGATTAAATAAAAAAACAATGTAGCAATGTACAAACTGTCCAGACAAAAACATTCCCTGACTGAGAACATGCAAAAACCATCAGTTTGGTCATCACTGCAAACTGTCCAGGATCCTTCACACCTAATTTCTATGGCTTGAACTAAAGACCCAGATTCCCTAATTGGAGCTGTAACAGCCTCGGTGGATCAGGCACATACAGGGGGGCAAAGAACACTAAACACCGGGGCTCCGTCTACACAACGAGTTTTCTTGGCAAGAAATATGCAAATGAGGGACTCGTTTGCATGAGTCGCAATCTCACGTGCATCTTTTCTGCCAATCCATTTTTGCCTAGGGGTTTTTGTGCAAAAACAAGCAGTGTGGATGTTTTCTTTTTGCGTAAAACCCCTTTTTTCCGCAATATCCTCATGCCCCAAAAAAGGAGGCTTGCCGATTTTGCGGAAAAAGGGGCTTTTGCGCCAAAAAATAACAACAACAACAAAAAACAGTTCACACTGCTTGTTTTTGAGCAAAAACCCCTAGGCAAAAACGGATCGGTAGAAAGTATGCAAATGAGAATGCGACTCATGCAAATGAGTCCCTCAGCATATTTTTTGCAGAGAAAACTCGTAGTGTAGACATAGCCTGGATTATTTTTTGATGCCCTAATTCTGCAGGAACCCACAGAGGGACATATTCAGTACTAGGAGGAGGGAGAACAGATCCTATGCTCTCCATCCTCTCCCCTAATATATGTACACTCCTGCCATGAAAATGCAAGAGATATCTCTTTGATCTGAATCAAGGGTGGAATTTCAGGAGGGTATGGGGGGGCAGCAGTCTTGTGCAATGGGACACAGCTTGCTTCTTCTCCCATTTCTTGGGCTATCAGGGAGCAAGGGGAAAGTACTTCCATGCCATGATTTACTCCTCTGCCCCCTCCCTTCACCAGGTGTGAGAAGTTTGCACAGCATGCAAGTGCTTTCCCCTCACTCCCTGATAGTCCAGGGAACAGGATTAAAAGCAAGCCACTTCCTGCTATGCACGGCTACTGTCCCCACCCTCCCGAAACTCTGCCCTTGGGCGATGGAAAAATGATTTTAGACTATTTATTTAAGCCCTGGCTAAGATGATTTAGTTGGAGTTGGTCTCGCTTTTCTGCAGAGGGTTAAACTAGATGACCTTCTGAGGTCTCTTTCAACCCTAATCTTCTATGAGTCTATGATTCTACTACCCATCACTGTAGTATTTGAGCAACTCTGTTCCTAGAGCAAAAGAAAAGTCTGACTATGAAATTCTGGACTCCTAAGTTTTGGGAGGTCATGAAGAAATCATTGAACTAGTTAAGCCAAGATATGTCTAAGACATGAATGTGGATTTTAACTAAAGTGGGATCAAAGTAAGGGCAGATTTTGGTAAAATTCAAAGGATAGTGACAGGTGGGATTAATGATAAGAGAAATATGGGAAGAAAAGGCAAATTCAGAGGAAGGATCACTCCAAGATTCAGAGCCTCGTGAACTAAGATTTGAGGGTGTTAATGGATTCAGAGACAGGACTAAAGAGGCTTTTGACCAGGACTTTAAAGCAATCAGTTTAATAGAATCTGTAATTAGATGCTGATGGAGTCCAGACTGATGGCCAATATGGAGACACAGTGAGTCAAGGGAACTGCAGAACTGGCCTTACATATACAAAAGTAGGTCAAAACCTGAAATTTGCAATGAAATATCCGAGAGAGTGAAGCTTTAATATGTAGAAAGGAAAAGCTAGGCATATAAGTGAAGAGCTCCATAGTAGAAGAGACAAGAGGCAAAGAAAATCTTTGGAAGAAACGAAAAAAAAATTACAATAGTTTAGATGTAAAGGATAATTCAACCCAGAAGTGCATGCTGAAGATTCTTTTTTAAGGATTTTAGAAGGTTAGTGATAAAAAGTCACTATGATGGGTGAAAAAAGGGACCTGTGGCTATGGACAAAGTAAAATAGTCTAGAAGTAGAAAAAGGGTATGCTGGTAGAGGTAGTCAAAGGAAGAGAACCTCTTTCTTCAGAGCACTTCTAAGGAAAGGCAAGATGAAGGTGAAATCTTAGTTCTCAGGTAATGAGGAAGGGTCAAGTCCGGTATTTTCATTCCTTATTTTTTCCAGATGGAGTGATCGGTTCTAAGTGTAGTAGAGAAAACAGGAATACATGAGGCAACAGTGCAGATTGGAAAGGAACCATATTTATTACAGATTAAGTAGGACACAGACAACTCCCATTGCTGAGCTGGAGATAAGTGAAGAAGGCTGTGTCAGGCTGCTGGTGTTATAAGCAGGGCTCGACGGAAGCATGGGCGAGCCGGGCAGCTGCCCAGGGCGCCAACCGATGAGGGGTGCCTGATGGCAGCTGTAAGGGACGCGCGGCATCCCTGACAACTGCCATCAGGAGCAACGCGCCCGGCTCCCACAGCGCCAGTTCTGAGGCGCCAGCCAGCAGCGCCCTTCCCGCTGCAGTTACGGGGCCCTGCACAGCCCGGCGTTCACGCCAGCAGCGCTGGCCGGGCCGGGCAGCGCATGTGCCGTGCACCCTGGGGGTGGGCCCCAGCCAGCGGCCGTGACCAGCCCACGCATGCGCCGAGCGCCCTGGGGGCCGGCCTGTACTCCCTGGGGCGGGGGGCGGGCCTGCACATGCGTCCTGCGCCTGGGGGCGGTGCCGTATGCCCGAGCCCAGGGTGCCAAAAGGGCTCGGGCCCATCCTGGTTATGAGAGTGAATGACGCTCAAGTGATGGTTTTGAGGCTATGATGGCATCAAATCACACATATTTTCAGATACATCCAGTGTAGAAAAAGAGAGGTTACTATTGGGAAACATAAAGATCCCACAGTTCAGAGAAGACAGCAAAATTCATTGGCCATCTCTTCAGTGAATCATGAGAGGTGGTGTCTCCTTGTATTCCAACCTTCCCTGTCTGCAAAACAAAACCCAACCTGCCAAAATACCCTGGTATTGTTAACCCTCGCATCCGGCTGATGAAAATCCATAAATATGTATATATGTCAGATTGACTTAGCTATTGTTCTTTTATAATTATTGATATTTATTATTTGCATTAATGTAGCTTCTGGAGGTTCTGAACCAAATTGTGGCCCACTGAGCTAGGTAATATACAAACACAGAGTGCAAGGCAATCTTTGTCACCAGAAACTGAACATTTAAGTAGGAAAGAAGGAGTAGGGAGCAGCTGAGACTACAATCCATGTAAACTGAATCTCAGCCCAATACAGTGATCTCTGAATCACCCTGCTGCCTTCCTACGGTGTTATTTTGCTTTACTAAACCAAGTCCCACAACACAGTTTGTTCAAAGAGCTATACTCTAACTCTTCAGTAAATAAAATGGCTAAAAAAAATCGCTGCAATTGAAGGAACTCCCAGTGTACAGTGCAATCTATTAGACTGCAGCCAAGGAGTTTTTATTTTTAGAAAGGCTCATGTAGGCTTTGTTTTAATAACTGAGTCTATTCAGCTCAGTTTAATGCTGATTTATCACTAACAAAATGCCTTATCAGCCTCAGAGACAAAAAATAATATGCGCTGGGATATGTGGGGGGGGGGGGGGGGGAGGAGAGATGTTTATCTCCCATATTCTAGATAGCAGATATGATTTTTAACCTTTTCTTCTGAAAAATCACAATAACTGATATTAAAATGAAAGTGTTTTAAAATAGATGCATAGGTAAGATGAGCAATGCTATTACAGATGAAAAAAAGTGGCAAAGTTTTAATAACTAGTCAGCACTTAAATATAACAGAGTGCTTGAATTACTGTTCTCGTCTATTTGTGCTCTAGAGACATCTGAAACATTGGGCAGTATGGAATTACTGTACACATTTGATTTGTATTTCAATCATTTATTCACTTTTGGAAACCGCAGTGCAAAACCATTGGTCTTGGTGAACTCCCGAGGGAAAATATTGCAGGAAGTACTTTATTCAGAGTGGTTTTCATTCAAATTGATGCTGTAGATTCTGGTTAACCTGAACAGTAGAAATGTAAGAGGAAGACCAGAGAAACTAAAGGACTTCAATATCAGGAAAGTCTTCAGTAGAATGGAAACACAAGAAGAAATCTGAATGATAAAGAACAGGATAAAGAGAGAAATGATGTAGAGAGGAATGAAGTGGGGGAAGATAGTTAAGTATAGGCAATAAATGAGGTATAGACAATAAATTATAGATTGGGAAGAGAAGGCTGAATAAGTGAAATCATCTGGTGAAGGGTGAAACAAAAACACTGAAATCAATGCTAACCATTACCAACATTTGAAGCAATGTTTCCACCTTAAACAATCCTTCACATCTAAATCTGTGCCTTGCTAACATTTTGGGGTACTATGATCCTGAAGTTTGGGGCAGGCCCTTATCTCGCTTTCATATTTACTGAAGTTCTATGGAGATGCTTTAGGGCCTTCACACAACACTTTATCAGTTGTGATATGCATATTTTATTGCATACAAGCAGTCAGAATAGGGAAACTCTGGGTATGTCTACACTACCCTCCTAATTCGAACTAGGAGGGTAATGTAGGCATACCACACTTGCAAATGAAGCCCGGGATTTGAATTTCCCGGGCTTCATTTGCATGAAGCCGGCCGGCGCTGTTTGCATAAGCCGGGCACCGCCATTTTTAAATCCCGGCTAGTTCGAACCCCGTGCCATGCAGTTACACGCGGCACGGAATAGCTAGTTCGGATTAGGCTTCTAATCCGAACTAGCTGTACTCCTCGTGGAATGTACATACATTTGCAAGTGCGTTATGCCTACATTACCCCGCTAGTTCGAACTAGCGGGGTAGTGTAGACATACCCTAAAAGAGTGTCACAAGGAGGAGGGAGAAAAATTAATATCTTTGGCCTCTGAGTATAGGAAAAGAAGCCATGGGCTTGAACTGCAGCAAGTGAGGTTTAAGTTAGGGTATGTCTACACTACAGCGCTAATTCGAACTAATTTAGTTTGAATTAATTAATTCGAACTAAGCTAATTCGAACTAGCGTGTCCACATTAAGTGGACTCTGAAGCGGGGTTAAGGATGGCCGGAAGCAGTGCCGGCAGGGCATCAGAGGAGGACTTAGAGCGTGGAGATGCTGTCTCAGGCTAGCCGAGGGCTGTGCTTAAAGGGACCCGAATTAAATTCGAACTAACGGCGCGCTAGTGTAGCGCCTATGAAAGTTAGTTCGAACTAACTTTGTAGTGTAGACATACCCTCAGACATTAGCAGGGCTCCACAAATAATGCAATCTACTCGCCCCTGGCGAGTAGATTACAACCCGGAAGAGCCGGGTTCGGGCAATCTGCGCATTCAGAAGAATATCACACTCAAAACAAACAAAATTAGGAACAATAAAGAGTTTTTCTGATAATTCTTGTTTGTTTTGTTGGGCCAGTGGCATGCTAGTATGAAAAGAGCGTGTCTACTAGCTAGGCAGTACGCAACTATGCAGTAGGGCCGGGGCTGGGGCCAGAGCGGGGACAGGATTGGAATCCCCAGGACTTGACTCATCTGTGCGCCCCGCCAGGACCATGTGTGGGACAGGCAGCACCCCGAGATCTGCATGTGCCCGGGCCAGCCCCGCTTCCCACCAGCTTGTTTCCCCCACTCCCTCCGATATCCCCTGGCCAGCCCCACTTCCCCCGATCCCCTCCAGGCCAGCCCCATTCCCCGCCGTCTGGTTCCCCCCACCCCCCACAAATCTCCCCCAGCCAGCCCCATTCCCCCCGACCTCCTCCCAGTCAGCCTGCTGCCTTCCCGGCTGTCCCCCCTCCCCCCCCCCACACACATCTGAGATCAAGTATGTCCAGTATTTTTTTGAAACCACCTGGTAACCCTAGATGCTTAGTGCTTAACATTCCCATAGCACTGAAGCCGAAATCTCGATTTAGGTGCCTAACTTTAGACATCCAAGTTTGAAAGTGTTGGCCTTAGGGTAGTCAACAGAATTTGAATGCTGCAAAGAAATTTTGCTGGTACAATTCTGATTACCCATGTTCAGGACTGTTGGGAGTGGGGAAAGGGGCTGAAAAAAGGAGACAGCTGCCCCAGGACCTGGTGATTTAAAAGGACCCGGGGCTCCTGGCTGCCACTACCTCAGCAGTGGCAGAGTCCCAGGCCTTTTAAATCTCTGCTGGAGCCCTGATCAGCATGCACCTGGCAGCACTGAAGGGCTATCTGGGGAAGCTGGCTGCCCAGCCCCATCCCTTCTGCCCAAAGCCCCACCCCTTACAGGGGCTTGGAGCTAAACACCCCTTGGGCCCTATCCTCAGCCCTGCTAATGTTGAAGGAAGATGATTTCGGGTGGGAACTAGTGCTTTGATGGCTCAAATGGACATTCAGGGAAATGGAAAGATGGCACATGGCTGGTTTAGTCAAGCAAAATGAAGGCTGAGAAGAGATATAATGGCTATCTATAAACATGCCAGTATTTTTGCTTTCAAATTTCACATGGCCCTATGGTTCTACTGTTTGGAAAACCTGCTCCAAAGCTTTAAGTTCACATGCTTGCAATATTTTGGGTTTCCCTTTAAAAGAAGCTTGTTGGGATGGATTGATATCAAACTGGTAGCATTCTTTGTTAGCACGCAGGAATCTCTGGGTTCAGTTCGTGGCTTCAATCTCTCATTTGTTAGGCAAAACACCTTTTGTAGTGAGGAAACATTTCTCAATAGTGAAGAGCTCCTGCCATTAATTAATGAGCAGCATTGATGACTTCAGAAATGTGACCTGTTGACTCTTTTTTGAATGGAAAAAGTGGCCGCAGTACAGGGCATCAGGTCATAAGGGTTATAAAATGGGGGAAAGGTGACGTTTTTCATGGCTCTTGCAAATGTTGTCCCTACCCCAAGAGAAAAATAATGAAAGATTTGTTCCAGTAATTCACAAGAACTTCCTGCTTGATCTCATAAAGGAGAGAGTGTGATTTTATGCTTATAGCAGGCAAAGTATAAACTGCTATTCACAACTGCAATTGAGAAAGACAAACAGCAACTTATAGGGAGGCCTTTGTAAATGTAAGCATTCACAACTCTCATGAACAAGAGAGGGAATCAATGGCAAAATGCTGGACTCCCAACTACAAACCACCTCAAGTGTCCTTCAGTGCATCTTCAGTGCACAGACTAAAGCTAGGACAAAGTAAAGTGGTCAAAATGGCCAAGCACAATTATTTACCTTACAAAGCTAAATGTTTCCTCTCTTTTCTCACTTTTCCATTGGTGATTTCCTAATCTGCTGTCTTTGTTGTTCAGTCAATTGGACTTAAGTGATGCAGTGCCTTGTGCACAGTGGTCCCACAAGGCATTACTTAAGTCCAATTTAAGCCCTGAGCCAGGCCCGTGCACTAAGGTGAATTTCACCCTACAAGAATTTTTTCTCCCCAACAAAGTCTGTTTTCTTTTAGGGATAGGAATCCTTAGAAATGGAAGAAGTAGTGAAGTCCCAAAAAAGCCCACCCCGTTAGCTGCTGATAAAATCATTGAGTCACTGAATAAAGAAGAACATTTACTACTGTTCGGCTTTTCTCGGGAATCATTTGATATTTATGTTCATACATTTGGCTGTCTCATCATTGTAAGGGCAAAACATGTCCTGTGCTTTTTAAATGTTCGAGGGTCACTCGACCCACTATTTTTGCTGTGTTTAACACAGCCTTGCAAACATTTACCAGCCTGGACACAAAAGCTACTCGCCTGTCTGTTATAATCAGTCATCATGCTAATGGAAATACTAATGACATTTCACTTGCCCTTTGAAAGCATTTACTTGTCCCAGGGGAGTGGGAATTTTTCAAAAGAAGACAATCACTCTTCATTATTATTATTAGTCACTTCTAGACACCCCCGCTAATATCGGTGTTCCATTGTATACATGGAGAGACCGTGCCTGCCCCTAAGAACTTAGGCTATGTCTACATGGCAGCTTATGTTGGTATAATTTATGTCAGCCAGGGAGGTGAATAAATCATCCACTTGTCCAGATTTTCCCATGGTCATCCCTTTTAGTAGCTGCTGCCATAGGTGCCCACTCCATGGTTGCTGAGGGGCTCAAACACCCAGAGAGAAAAAATAATGAGTGTTCAGCACTGAGAGGACCGGCCAGGGCTGCTGCCCTGCAAGCCCTGGGTCTGGCCTCCAATCAGCTGTTCAGCAGCTGGCCCTCCACTGCCCAATCAGCTGGTTACTGAGGTTGTGCCACCAATCAGCTGTTAAGCAGGGTTGTCCTGCCACTCCTCTCTGACCTCTCCTCCCCTTCCCCTTGCTGTTGGAGAAGGGAGATGTCCAAGGGAGGGTAGTTCAGGGAAGGGGGTGGAGCTGGGATGGAAAGAGATGGAGTGGGGGCTGAGCTACAGGGAGGGTGCAGCAGCAGTGCAGAACACCCACTGGCAAAACAAAAGTCAGAGCACATGGCTGCTCTCCTGGGAAATCTGTAAGAATGCTCAGTACATGCGTACATTTGCCCAGTTTTATGGGCTCCTCCCAGATGTCCTCTTTGTTTTTCTGTACCTTAGAGGTGGCAACCCTACTATATGCTTCTATAGGAATCACACTTGCTGTGCCACTGAAATCATGGAACGGGAAGAGACCTCAGGAGGTCATTGAACCTAGCTCCTTACTAAAAGCAGGAGAAATCCCAACTAAATCATCTTGTCTGTTTGAAATTTAAGTTTTCACTGACTTTGGTGGTACTTTCATATCACTTGTTGTAAAACTAGGCAAAAATCTAAATGTGTCGATGTACTCTTTGGAAGACCTCGCCATACTCCCAGGGGAATATGTATCCCTGGTTGAGCGCCTTTGCTCTACTGTGCCCTCTGTGTAAACAGCATAGACCCCTATTCCAGTTTTTAAGGTTCCGTCATAAAGGACCCTGTGAAACAAACAAACACAGCCCAGAGGTACACTAGACTTGGAAGGTCAGCCCAGGTATACACTAGACCTGGAAGGTTGGCTTAAGGTACGCAACTCCAGCTACATAGCTGGAGCTGGCTTACCTTAAGCTGATCTTGGTGCCATCTTCACAAAGGGAGGCCGATGGTAGCAAATGCTCACATTGAGCTGCAAAGAGTACTGGCACCGAATAGAGCCATACTCAGCATTTGATTTAGCGGGTCTTAAGTAGACCCGCTAAACTGAATGCCAGGAGATCAATCTCCGGCACGGCAAGTGAAGACGTGGCCGCAAAAAGTAATTTTATGGGACTTAGAGTAAGTCTACACTGCCACATTACTGCACTGCAACTTTCTAGCTCAGGAGTGTGAAAAAACACCTCCACCACCCCAAGCGCAGCAAGTTACAATGCTAGAAAGCACCAGTGTAAACTGGACTACAGCGCTGGGTTCTGTGTTCCCAGCACAGCTAGCTACTCCCCTTATGGTGGTGGTTTACCTAGACCATTTCTGCCATGGCCACAGTGCTGTGTTAAGCTTTGTCTACACTTAAAAGCTTAAGTCAGGTTGACCCTTCACTGCCTTCTCCCTTTCGCCTATGGAAAATGACAATAAAGTCCATTCTGATTTGGTAACATGTGATGCCTATGCTGCACAGGTGCAAAGAACTACTCCTTGGAGTGGAGAATCAAGGCTAAGGTCTGCAAAAGCTGACTGAGCCCTGACTAGTTTTAAACCTCATTTCAGGGCATCTAATTATCTCCTCCAGCACTCTCCCATTTGCTTACAAAAGAGCAATGCAATCTGCATGGTTTTGTAATTTCATTGTTCTAGAACAGGCAGCCCCATCACAATCGGAGAGTCTGGATTGCTCTTCATCCCTGAAAGAACAACAAGAAGTCCCATGGCACCTTATAGACTAACAGATTTATTGGAGCATAAACTTTTGTGGGCAAAGACCACCATAAGCTTTCGTGGGCAAATAAATGGTTAGGCTATAAGGTGCCACAGGATTTCTCGTTGTTCTTGCAGAGTCAGACTAACACGGCTACCCCTCTGATACTTGTCTTCATCCCTGCAAACTCTATTCTGCATTGGTATTGAATCAGTGTGTGCCAATACTCTCTCCAACAGGACTGTTCACAAGTTTTGATTGCCCGTGATGCAGCTTTTGTTTAGTCATCTAGCAAGACATTATTTGTAGCTCGCTCACTGCAAATAAGCACTCCCTCATCAAACAAACACCCTCTTCTTCCCTGATATTAGTGCAAGGTCTCTTTCAGATTTTAAAAGCATAAACGTCAACACATTCAAAATGATGGGTCCCACAGCAAATGTAACCTGCTCCCAAGTGCACACAGGCAACGTTTGGTTTTGTTGCACGTGATATTAACTTTTATGTCCTCCTCTCTATGTGCAATGCGGTTCATTTATAGTTGCTTGGGGAACCACTGTGTTTACATAAATTTTAATTTCCTGTCTTTTGTTTGCACTCTTTATCATCCTTCTAAAATACACAAACAAATAAATAAATAAAAATCCTCGTGAATCTTAGTGCATGCCATATTATCCATTGGCTGGGGCAGCATGGAAAACTGGACACTGCTATGTGCCTTTCCCCGCCTGCTCTAGATAGATCATTTTGGGGAGAGGGGAGAGAGAAAGATGTTTTCATGCCCACGTCATCCGTGGTCTCTGATGATGCTGACAGCAAGAGTGACCCTTATTTCCACATGGGGTGGACCTGGGCAGTGTGGACCCTGCTGGGTACTGCTCTCTGGCCAAGTCAGCTAATATAGGCTACGGAATAGCACAGCAAACTGACAATTCATCTCTGAATACTTATATACAAGGCCTCTACCTTACTCCCAAACAATGCTCCTTTCCTTTGCTATCATTAATGTATGATTTTTTATATGTGTCTGCTTGTAGGGTACGTTAATCAGGCAGTTGGGTTCAACTACATACAAGTACGTTTCTGAATGCAGTACCCATACATTTGGTTGCTTAAATCCCCTTTCCATTAGCTATGACATTCTGGTAATTAACAAGAGAGATTTGGTTAAAACTGTTTAAAAAACACTCTTTTGATCAGGAATATCAGGTTCGCCAAACTATCATGACTTGATTGGTGGAGATCTGAATGTGCCCTTACTAAACAATATTACATAAAAAGGCTACGATCACTAGGATGCCAGTTGCACAGAAAAACATAGTGGTCCAGCTAAAAATAAATGTAATGCCCCAGTATTTAAAATTCAGTGTTGATAGGACAAAAATGATTTTGTTTTGTTTTAGAGAAACAAAGAAAACCAGATGATAAAACTGAACTGTAATAGGTTAGTTCAGAAAAGCCAACAAAAATATGGCAGTTCTAGGCAGCTGCAACTGGAATCCTTCCTCTGCTTGAATAATAAAGGCTTTTGCTAATTTTAACCAGAGCCGAATCTGGAGAACCTGCAGTCTCATGTGACACACTGAGCCCCAAGGGAATGGGAGGTGTGTGTGTGTGGGGAGATTTGTGTGTGTGTGTAATCTAACAGTGCCCAGAGCTTTTGAGATCCCGGACCACTTCAATAGCACAGGCCAGATTCATTAAAAAACTTGGCTCCATTCCAGCAGTTAAAATTGAAACAGCATATTTATTGCATTTTGCTCAAATAAGTCTGAAAACGTGTGAATCATATCCCTTGGAGAGATGGGGAGGAGAAGTAAACAATCTCAGGCTGATACCTAGAAGGGGAGTATACTGCAGAACAAAGATGTAGAAGGGTCATCGTTGCAGGGAATCCGCTGGACGATTGTGGAGTCAGAGGTTTTTGGAGTGCGCGGCTTAGCCGCCATTTTCTCCATTGCTGCTATTCTGGCCTCAAATGGTCTACTTACTGTTCTCTATTCATTTTTTTTAAATCACTCCTTAGCTTATGCGGCTTTCCTGTGTGGTTCTCTACGGCTTCCCAGATGCTGTTCGTGACGTTGGCACCTCACCCCAATAGCAACGGCATTCAGCTGGGATTCAATTATAGCCTCGCTGGCAAAGGCAGATTGGTTTTTCAGAGATAGCATATTTGGGGGAAGGATTTATTTTTCCCAAAAGCAATTTTGATTAAGAAAGAGACGCGCGACTCGCAGCTCAATCTTGCAAGGCACAGGGTGTTTCCTGACAGGTCCTGAGCTCCCGCTGACTTCAGCACAACCGAGAAAGTGCTCAGCACCTCCTAGGATTTGCTCCTGAGGGAGTAATGCAAGTAGGCTAACAGTCTGCTACAAAGCCCATTGAAGCAAATGGGAGCTTTTCTGTGCATTCCAGTGAGCTTAGGACCATGCCCATAAAATCTAAGCAAGGGAACAGAGACTGCCCTGAATTCTAATCACACTTCTTTGACTGATGCATTTAAGACCCTGGGCAAGACAGACCAAAATTATGAAGTGTGGGTATTAAATGTGAGGCACCTAAATAAAGGGCTTCATTTTCAGAGCAGTTGACTACTTACAACTTCTAGTGAACTCAGCAGGAGTATTAAGTAGGTAGCCAACTTTGAGCACCTAGGTATAAAAATGTTGATTTCCCCTGCCTCGGTTTCCCCAATTTTTAATATGGACACAACCAGCTATGTATGTCCCAGGATGGATGGGACAAGTACCAGGTATTATAGGGGAGATATGATGTGTTTAAATAAATTATACTGAGGTTGCACATTCTTTGGTGGTAGGAGTGGTCTTAAAAAAACCTTACTTTTGTGACTAGTGCCTCTCCTGATGGGAGCTTCTATGCACTACTGCAAAGTACATAACAAAACTAACAAGTGTAACAATCCAACTAGCTACACTTTTCAGGGAGTTGCTGCTGTCAGTCGGCACTATTAATTATTATTATTTATATTGCCATAATGCCACTGAGACCAAGTAATGGTCCAGAATCTGCACAAGGCACTGTACAAACCTAGAAGGATGGTCTCTGCCCCAAGGAGCTTACCTGGTGAAGCGGCACTAGTAACAAGGAATTAAAGTGGCCTGCATAGTAATGCGGTCTGGCTCCAATTTAAGACTAGGCTAGATTTGATTTACATTAACAAAATCAATAGATTGGAAGGCAAAAACAGCACTCAATGCAATACAGTTTGAGTGCCCAAGCCATGGGTGGGCAATAAAATGGCAGTTAGCCTCTGGTGGGCTGGTGCCACTATATTTACCCCCTTTTCTACAGGTATGGACGACTGCAGCTCCCATTCACCATGGATCGCCATTCCTGGCCAATGGGACCTGCGGGAAGTGACATAGACTTCCGCAGCTCCCATTGTCCACAAACAGTGATCTGTGGCCAATGGGAGCTGCAATTGCCCATACCTGCGAAGGTGCAGGTAACTATAGAGGTGCCGCCCCTCTAGGGGCTAACCCTGGGGAACCAAATCTGTTCCGGGGACTGGTATTTGCCCAATGCTGGCTCATGCCATCCATTGCAGACTTGGTATATAACCTCTCCAGTCCCATAATGGGCCAAGAAAGTGTTACTATTTTGCAAATCTTTCTGGCGACTTGTGTATATAGCGGCAGTGCAGAAAGCTAACTAAGGCCACTGTGTTGCATTAAAGATGGAAGATATGCAAGACTGATTTCCAGCTCAGCTCCTAACAGCTTGGCCGGAAGGGTGATCTTGTTTGGCTTGTTTCAGAGTTGCTGCTGATGGACCACCAGGGCCCTGTTAGCATGCAGTGAAGTGATCCAAAACAGGAGCTGTTTTTGTTTTGTAAAATTTAACTGAGCAGGGTTCTATTTTGGGAAATAAAATCCTGTGGTGGATCTGGGGTCCCATTTTGTACTGAATCCCAGAAGTTTAAGAATAAAATTGTGCATGTCTATAGCACCCTTCGCTGAGCAATGAAAAAAAAAGTTAGTCTATTTTTATGGGACTTTTAGATACAGGTGTCAACTCCTTTGGTCTCTGGATTCACAAAGGGAGGATCCAGCATTTATAAAGTCTCTGGGGAATCTCTCCACTGACTTTCGTGGGATGGAATTGAGCCCAGAGTGCAGATACAAATTGCCATAATATTAAATAATTGCTCTGTCATAGCAGATCCTCAGCTAGAGCAAGGCACCAACAGAGCCCCATACGTCCCTACTATATACTACAAGGAAAAAGTCCTCAATAGGTCTCTTAAAAGCTGATGTTTTCATCACCAAGATAATATCCATTGTCACAATGAATCACTTCACTTTCCAAAGAAACCAATAACCCAAGCTGCTCATTCGATGTCCCTTAAAAAGTGACCACCAACCCACTCTGCATCACAAAAGGCGGACAGTAAAAATGGGGTACTCAGATATTGGACCCACAAGGAAAAATTAGTAGTGGTGCTAAGGGTGTTGCTGTGTGTTATAATTCCCTTTCCCACACCAGTTCCTTTTCCTGTACCTTATCCTTGAATCAAACAAACAAAAATTGTCAGTGAATCGCCTTGTGGCATGATGGGGGAGATTTTACTTGTAGTGGTTTAAGAGGTCTTTCCCAATATTGATCCATATGAATTTTGGAATGCGTCTTGTAAAGACCGTAAAAAACATCTAACTAAGGCATGATCCAGTGTCTACAGAAGTCAGTGGAAGGTCTCCTAGGCCTGGTCTACACTAACACCGTAATCTGAAATTAACCTCACAAGCTCAACTTTCTAAGCGATGTGATCACACTACCAAGCCTGTTATTCTGGAATAAGGGGCCACAGAATTTGCACTTTCTAGTCCTGCTTTTCACAAAGAGTAACTCTATTCCCAAACTTTTAAATCTGAAATAAGGTTAGTGTAGACGCTCCGGTGCTGCTAATTCAAACCAATTGGCCTCCAGGAGGCCTCCTATAGCTCCCCTGGGAAGTGCTTCCTGAGGCTGTGAGTCCGAGGCAGGCTCCGTTAATGTGGATGTGCTGCTTCGGACTACATTTGATTCTTCCCTGTAGTGAGGACACAGAACTTCAAATCTGTAAAATCAGGTGCCCAGAAATCAAACTTCGTAAATTTAAAATAATTGCCTAGTGTAGACATGGCCCTATTGACTTCAATGGGCTTTGGATTTGGCCCTAAGTGAGCAAACTAAAACAAACACATACTTCATCAGTGTAAAGTGTGTAGATTTAGTCAAAGAGATTCCATTTAATTTAGCAAGATTCATGTGGTTCAATCTCCATGCATGACATCAGAGATTTGGCTAGAGAACTGGATTTATTAAGGCTAGGCAAGATTTGAGCGGAAGCAGTTTAAAAATAAAAGCAAAAGGGTCTAAATTTAGTGCCAACACCCTGCTGCCTCTCTCCCCTCTCACATATATTTTCCTTTAGGGAAAAACAAAATCTCTCAGGCAACTTGTGTGGCACATTATACAGTTTGTGAATTAAAACAGGCACATTACAGACCTCTGAGAAACATGGTTTATAATTGTAATGCCAACTGACCCTCAACTGCAGTGGCACTTAGTGGCCTCCCCTTTCAAACAATCGGCTATTGATTCCCAGACCCTGCAGTTTCAAACCGTCTTTTGTTTCCAAGAGGCATCCAGTCTTTGGGATGATTCTGCCATTGCTAATTTTCTCTGCCCTGGGGCAACTTGGTATTTCTATTGCTTTTTTAAAGTGTTATCAAAATAAGGGCAATTGCAAAGCTGAATTGTTGAATGTTAGTTTTCCCCTGTTTTGGGATCCATGCAATAAACGCGTCGTCATACAAATAAGCTTTTATGACAGCATTCTTAGCACGTTGGCTGGAGAGAACACCAGAAAACAGAATACAGGGGAAATACTGCACCAATGGATTGGGTGACCTACTGCCACAGGTCTTTGCCAATGCAAATTTATAGGATTCTACAATTATTTAGGGAAGTTGTCTTATAATATCCTAAAACATGAATCCCACAAAAGCACCCTGCATTTCTTTTTATGCTTTTATTATATAGTGTTGAGGTAAAATACTATAAAATAAGAATTAGGAAAAAATCTGAAGTGCTTTAAAACCCTAACTCAGACTTCTCTAACTTTGACAACAATTTGCATGGATAGTGCATCTTTTATCCTGAAGGAGCCTAATGAAGTTTGCAATGGTTACAAATACTGGACTCACTTCAGTGCACCAATGAGATGCAGCCATCTGCGGGGTAGAATGCAATCACTGTTAACAGTGCATATCACTAACACCACAACTGCTTGGAGGAGCAAGTAAAGGTAATATGCTGGCTCAGGGAGTGCAATTTGTGTCTCCTACAAACAAGGATAGCTACCATACTTAATACCAGCTGATATAATAGCTCATCTTGTTCAAATGCAAAGGGCTTGTACTTCCATAGTGTCTGAGTGTAATATCTGCATGTATATGCCAATGTAGTTGGTTCCATGAAGAATCTCTATTCAAATGATGTCAGAGAGGAAATTTAAAATAACATTCCCAAGAAAGTTACATTAGTCAATACTCTTAAGATTAACATGCAAAAAGCACCATGGGGTTTTTAAGGACTATAACTGCAAAAGTTTGGAAAAGAAAAGAATGAGAAAGTACATATTAGCAGCTTTCAAGGAGGGAGACAAAATATTCCACTTAACCTCTGATGATAGGACAAGAAGCAATGGGCTTAAATTGCAGCAAGGGAGGTTTAGTCTAGACATTAGGAAAAACTTCTTGTCAGGGTATTTAAGCACTGGAATAAACTGCCTCGGGAGGTTATGGAATCTCCATCACTGGAGATATTTAGGATGTCTATCCAGGTTGGATAGACATCTATCAGGGATGATCTAGATGGTTCTTAGTCCTGCCATGAGGACAAGGGACTGGATTTGATTACCTTTCAAAGTCCCTTCCAGTTCTAATATTCTATGATTCTAAGGTATTTAGCAGCTCTAAAAAAAGGTATGCTCAGTGGTAGAATACCTCCTCACATCAAATGAAAGCCACTGAACAGCCAACACCAAATTCTCATGGCTTCCTGTTCATCTCAATGGCATCTTTCCCAAGTACTAATAAGGCTCAACCCTGCTTGGTATGTGAGACATCTAGCAAGATATTGACTTAAACTTTCATAGATGAGCACTGATGTAGAATAGCCCATATCCCAAGAATTAGTAACTACCTTGCAAAGATTGGTACACCTCAGAAAAGGACCCAAACCCCCATGACAGACAATATGAGTTGTGTAAGGGACTCTCTCTCAAAGAAACCATCCAGCAATACTGGAGCCTTTGTTTGGAATTGAAATCAATGCAGTCAAAACCAATTAACTGTCATATATCCAGATACCCTCATGACAGATTCTTTTGGGAAATCTTGCATTGTTAATAAAAGTGGTTTGAGGTATCAAGAAAAGTTCCTTTGACTGAATAGGTATCCAGGACATGGATGCCATAGAAATCAGCAATGCCAATTATCACAATTTTATCTGAAGTTTTGTGCTGTATAATATTTTTCCTAAAGCTCCCACTTTTGGACTCATTTGATTATGGGAGCATCCCAGCTTTCATTTTTTAAAAGAAGGTAGGTTTCTGGTCCTAGGATGGCAGAGAAAAGAATAAAGATTTTAAAATGTGATGGCAAATTTAAAGAACAAAACTTTTATCATTTACTAAAACTGTATGATTCTTAAGTCAATCCCATAGTTTTGTGGGAACCGACTTATGTGTTTTTGTGCGCTTGGGGTTAGCAATAGAGGAAATCCCTATGAATACATAGATAAGAAGAAAAACACGCTTCTCTCTACTCATTTATGTTACAGAGGCCCGCCAGGAGGAAAAGGGTCTTATGAATCTGTGTTGGAAAGCAATAGAAAAAAACAGCTTTTACTAAATTCCTGAAGTTAAGAGATGGCATTTCTGTAGGACTCTATGACTCTATACCAGCAGAGACCTGACTGCTTATTACATGTGGGCGGGGAGGGGAGTGCAGGGGGAGACAATCATACCCATGATATAGACACTTTCTTGCAATGTATTTAACTGGGTTCTGGTTGTTATCATATACCTGAGAAACAACAGCAGTCAGACATGGCTCCAAAGGCCTGACTCTCAAAAAATGCTCACTTCACATTTACCTGTGCTGCCATGGGGACCTTACTATCAGAAAAACCTGCAGCAAAATGAGCCTATTCTTGGCAAAACCTGAAAGAACTTAAAAAGTTGGCTGCTGTACCCAACCCAGTGGGGGGAAAAGTCCTTCTCCCTACCAACAGCTGTGTAAAAGTGGAGCCTTAGATGAGAACTCCAACCCCCCCCCATTATCAAAGAAAGATACAGACTTTGGGAGAAGGGGGGGGAATTATTTTATTAAGGTAGAAATGGCAACATGCAGAAATGAACTGATTGCACTAATAAATAAAGACATCAAAATAAACATCAAGCATGGAATCTGTCTTATGTGGTGAAATTCCACCTTGTGTACAAGGTGGCCCCATAGAAGTCAATGGAGCGGTGCTGAGGGACAGCAGATGACTGTCTGGGGCTATGTCTACACTAGAGTTTTCTGCTGTGTCCAAGGAATGTATCTGCTCTTCTGAATTATTTTTCAGAAGAGCAGATGCATTTTTTCAGCATCCATGTAAACCTCGTTTCACGAGGAAGAAGGGATGTGCCAAAAAAAGGGGGTTTTCCAACATTTGGCCCTTTGTAGGCAGGCCAAATGTCAGAAAAGCCTCTTCCAACAAAAGAAGTGGAAAGAGGTACACAAATTGCAGTTCGCAATTTGCGTACCTTTTTCTAGAAAAAAAAACGCAGTCTAGACACAGCCTGGGTCAAAGGCCCAAGTTAGAACAGGGGCAAGGAACCATTTTTGGCTCAGGGGCCGCTGACCTACAGAAATATCTGTGGGAGCTGCACAAAAAAGTGAGAAGCAAAAAACTCCACAAACAAACCCTTACTGACGTGGCTCCCGACTAAGAAAGAGAAAGACACTCTCCACATTGCCATCGCACACCAGAGCCTAGGGTACCCAGCCTAGTAGATTTTTGTGCTCCAGTCCTGTGGGGATGGCGTGGGGGGCTGGAGCACCAGTGTGGGCTCCCCAGTGCTGGGTGGGGGGAGCCCTGAACCATGGGGCCTGGGTCCAGGCAAGGCAGGAGCTGAATCTGGCCCCTAGGCCTTAGGTTGTCCATCCTGGCTTAGACAATGCAATGTAGTACTGGTCCTCTGTGCTGCAGTAAGTGGGCCTGGATTTAATGCATCCGAGAGTACTGAGGGAGTTGGCAAATGTCACTGCAGAGACTTTGGCCATTATCTTTGAAAACTTGTGGAGATCAGGAGAGATCTTGGATGATTGGAAAAAGGCAAATGTAGTGCCCATCTTTAAAAGAGACAATCCAGGGAACTACAGACCAGTCGGCCTTCCCTTAGTCCCCGGAAAAATCATGGAGGGGATTCTCAAGGAATCCATTTTGAAGCACTTGGAAGAGGGGAAAGTGATCAAGAATAGTCAACATGGATTCAGGAAGGGCAAGTCATGCCTCACCAATCTGATTAGCTTCTATGATGAGGTAACTGGCTCTGTGGATATGGGAAAGTTAGTGGATGTGATATACTTTGACTTTAGAAAGCTTTTGATACAGTCTCCCAAAATATTCTTGCCAGCACTTGGGACGGAAGAATCCCAAGCATTGTTACAGGCTGGGGACCAAATGGCTAAGTAGCAGTTCTGCAGAAAAGGACCTGGGGATTACAGTGGATGAGAAGCTGGATATGAGTCAACAGTGTGCCCTTGTAGCCAAGAAAACTAATGGCATATTAGGGTGGATTAGAAGGAGCATTGACAGCAGACCCAGAAGTGATTATTCCCCTTTATTCGGCTCTGGTGAGGCCACATCTGGAATATTGTGTTCATTTCTGGCCCCCCCACTATAGAAAGGATGTGGATGCATTGGAGAGGGTCCAGTGGAGAGTGACCAAAATGATTAAGGGGCTGGAGCACATGACCTATGAGGAGAGACTGAGGGATTTGTGTTTGTTTAGTCTGCAGGAGAGAAGAGTGAGGGGGAATATGATAGCACCCTTCAACTTTCTGAAGGGAGCTTCCAAAGAGTATAGAGAAAGGCTGTTCACAGTAGTGACGGATGGCAGAATAAGGAGCAATGGTCTCAAGTTATAGTGGGAGAGGTCTAGGTTGGATATTAGGAAAAACTATTTCCTAGGAGGGTGGTGAAGCGCTGGAATTGGTTACCTAGAGAGGTGGTAGAATTTCCATCCCTAGAGGTTTTTAAGTCTCGGCTTGACAAAGCCCTGGCTGGGTTGATTTACTTGGGATTGGTCCTGCCTTGGGCAGGAGGCTGAACTTGATGACCTCCTGAAGTCTCTTCCAGCTTTATGATTCTATGACTCTAAGTGTCACCATCGTGAACCAACATGGTGAAACTTCTCATTGGTGGAATGAAGATCAGATTTTTTTTCCCCTCCAGTCCATTTCAAGGAATTTTCTCCCACCATACTGCAAAGTAGCATTCCATTAAACAATTTCTCTGGTCTGATCTCCTTGGTAGGTATGTAGCAAACTGAAGTCCCTGACTTGATTATCACTTCCCTCTCCTCTTCTGCATTAATTGAATGAAAAGAGGTAGAAAAGAGTAGGTGTGGCTATCCCTTTGAGGGAGATGGGGACTTATAACATTTGGCTCACGATCTGGTGGTAGGAACCCAGAGAGGCTGTTATTCTTATACATGCTCTTTAGTGGGAGTAAATATATAACATTATTATATAACTCCCCCTACATTTATCAATGACACTTGAAGCTACAGTATGTGCAGAGAGGCCATATTTGTATACCGTGTTTAAAAAAGCGGGAGAGGGTTGGAGTGTTAACCAACTATCCTTGAAGTAAAATCTGCTTTCCACTTAATTAGCTTCCACTGAATTTTTATATCACAGTTTTAAACTAGAAGGCTTCCATGCCATTTCAAATGTTAAACTAAACATGCTGGGAAAACATATTTATCTGATTATTACAGCACAATAATAATCAAACCTTCTAGGATGAATGTAGTCAGAAAAACATATCACTGCTGTCATAGAATCATAGAATACTAGGACTGGAAGGGACCTCGAGAGGTCATCGAGTCCAGTCCCCTGCCCTCATGGAAGGACCAAATACTGTCTAGACCATCCTCGATAGACATTTATCTAACCTACTCTTAAATATCTCCAGAGATGGGGATTCCACAACCTCCCTGGGCAATTTATTCCTGTGTTTGACCACCCTGACAGTTAGGAATGTTTTCCTAATGTCCAACCTAAACCTCCCTTGCTGCAGTTTAAGCCCATTGCTTCTTGTTCTATCCTTAGAGGCCAAGATGAACAAGTTTTCTCCCTCCTCCTTATGACACCCTTTTAGATACCTGAAAACGGCTATCATGCCCTCCACCCCCAATCTTCTCTTTTCTAAACTAAACAAACCCAATTCTTTTAGCCTTCCCTCATAGGTCATGTTCTCTAGACCTTTAATCATTCACATTGCTCTTCTCTGGACCTCTCCAATTTATCCACATCTTTCTTGAAATGTGCTGCCCAGAACTGGACACAATACTCCAACTGAGGCCTAACCAGCGCAGAGTAGAGCGGAAGAATGACTTCTCGTGTCTTGCTCACAACACACCTGTTAACACATCCCAGAATCATGTTTACTTTCTTTGCAACAGCATCACACTGCTGATTCATATTTAACTTGTGGTCCACTATAACCCCTAGATCTCTTTCTGCCGTACTCCTTCCCAGACCGTCGCTTCCCATTCTGTATGTGTGAAACTGATTGTTCCTTCCTAAATGGAGCACTCTGCATTTGTCTTTATTAAACTTCATCCTATTTAACTCAGACCATTTCTCCAATTTTTCTAGGTCATTTTGAATTATGACCCTATCCTCCAGATTAGTCACAATCCCTCCCAGCTTGGTATCATCTGCAAACTTAATAAGAGTACACCAATATCTAAATTGTTGATGAAGATATTGAACAGAGCTGGTCCCAAAACAGACCCCTGCGGAACCCCACTTGTTATGCCTTTCCAGCAGGATTGTGAACCATTAATAACTACTCTCTGAGTACGGTTATCCAGCCAGTTATGCACCCACCTTATAGTAGTCCTGTCTAAGTTGTATTTACCTAGTTTATTGATAAGAATATCTTGCGAGACTGTATCAAACGCCTTACTAAAGTCTAAGTATACCACATCCACCGCTTCTCCCTTATCCACAAGACTCGTTATCCTATTAAAGAAAGCTATCAGATTGGTTTGACATGATTTGTTCTTTACATGCTGGCTGTTCCCTATCACCTTGCCACTTTCCAAGTGTTTACAGGTGATTTCCTTAATTACTGGCTCCATTATCTTCCCTGGCACAGAAGTTAAAGTAACTGGTCTGTAGTTTCCTGGGTTGTTCTTATTTCCCTTTTTATAAATGGGCACTATATTTGCCCTTTTTCAATCCTCTGGAATCTCTCCTGTCTCCCATGATTTTCCAAAAATGATAGCTAGAGGCTCAGATACCTCCTCTATCAGCTCCTTGAGTATTCTAGGATGCATTTCATCAGGCCTTGGTGACTTGCAGGCATCTAACATTTCTAGGTGATTTTTAACTTGTTCTTTTTTTATTTTACCTTCTAAAATTACCCCTTTTCCACTAGCATTCACTATGTTAGGCATTCCTACAGACTTCTCGGTAAAGACTGAAACAAAGAAGTCATTGAGCATCTCTGCCATTTCCAAGTTTCCTGTTACTGTTTCTCCCTCTTCACTGACCAGTGGGCCTACCCTCTCCTTGGTCTTCCTCTTGCTTCTAATGTAGTTATAAAAAGTCTTCTTGTTTCCCTTTATTCCTGTAGCTAGTTTGAGCTCATTCTGTGCCTTTGCCTTTCTAATCTTGCCCCTGCATTCCTATGCTGTTTGCCTATCTTCATCCTTTGTAATTTGTCCTACTTTCCATTTTTTATATGACTCCTTTTTTATTTTTAGATCATTCAAGATCTCGTGGTTAAGCCAAGGCGGTCTTTTGCCATATTTTCTATCTTTCCAACATATCGGAACAGCTTGCTTTTGGGCCCTTAACAATGTCCCTTTGAAAAACTGCCAACTCTCCTCAGTTGTTTTTCCTCTCAGTCTCAATTCCCATGGGAACTTACCTATCAGCTCTCTGAGCTTACCAAAATCCGCCTTCCCGAAATCCATTGTGTCTATTTTGCTGTTCTCCCTTTTACCCTTCCTTTGAATTGTGAACTTTATGATTTCATGATCACTTTCACCCAACCTGCCTTCCCCTTTCAAATTCTCAACCAGTTCCTCGCTATTTGTTAGGATCAAATCTAGAACAGCTTTCTCCCTGGTAGCTTTTTCAACCTTCTGAAATAAAAAGTTGTCTCCAATGCAGTCCAAGAACTTATTGGATAGTCTGTGCCCCGCAGTGTTATTTTCCCAACATATATTTAGATAGTTGAAGTCCCCCATCACCACCAAATCTTGGGCTTTGGATGATTTTGTTAGTTGTTTAAAAAAAGCCTCATCCACTTCTTCCACCTGGGTCATGATGCTGCTTGGTTTGCAAAATGAATGGGACTCCAAAAAAACAAAAAACAATCCCTCTCGCCCGCCAGGTGAAAGGCACTTAGATGAAAGGCAAATGCTTTAATCAGACTCAATAAAACATAACAAAGGATGGAGGGGGAAGCAAAAATAGGGTGTGTCTGAATTTTAGTGTCCACAGATCCAACTTAATGTTTATTTTCCCTTTTGTAATGATTTCCACTTGAAACTTATATTACAGTCTCCCAATGCACAAAGGCAGTTATTGAAATCTCAGTGCTTTTTGCCCTTTTCACTCTCTCTGGCTGTGTTTTCTCTTTTCTTTTTTTTTCCTCTCCCAGAGAAGAAGGACTCAGTTCAAAAATGGGAGAACTGAGCCTTCTCAACCATTAAAGAGGGAAATTTCTTAGCACAGAAGCTGGAGAGAAAAAGAGACAAAGCCATAATAGAGTGTCTGGGGATCCTGTGGTCAGAACTTGCCTGCCTACTGAAAAATGCTAATCCTCATTTTGCTGGTGCATTCTTTGTAAGCGTGTGCACATCTAGATCACAGATATAAGAGATGGAAAAGACATATTAGGTCAGATAGCCCATCCCTCCCAGCAGCAAGGTTGCTCAATTCATTCCTTTTTAAATGAATCAAATAACTGGGCTTTCATTCCTTCCGTTGGGAGATGATTCCACAGTCTAATAGATTTCCCTGCTCTGGTCCTTTCCTGACTTTGGGCTAACTTGCTCCCCATGGCTAAGAGGTTTCCAAAGTAACTTGTTATTTCAGAAGCCTGAATTCCAGAAAGTGCTGAGTACCTGCTCTCAGAAAACTAGCCCCCTTTAAGGTGTATCATCTGAAGAAGTGGGTTGTGCCCACAAAAGCTCACTATTCTCTCCTTCTCTCTCTCTCTCTATATATATATATATATATTAGTCTCTAAGGTGCTGCAGGACCACTCATTGTTTTTTAATGTTTTTTTAAGTTACAGACTAGCACAGCTACCTGTCTGAGACTTCCAAACAATGTTGATTAGATTTGCGAAGAAAAAACCCACACACCTCCTGACACTGCTATGGCAAACCATGCCCCCCCAGTGCAGATGTAACCACACTAACAGGAAAGTGCTTCCGTCAGCATAGCTAATGATGTGCAGAGTTGGGATTACTATGACAGCAGAAAACTTCTTTTGTCTATATATACTGTTTCTGAACAAGAAGATTCTTGCACCCGTATAGCTGTATAAAGAAAGCTTATGTAGTGCTGACTTACCCTACATCTGCTGAGAACTCGTCCTGAGAAGTCTATATGTGGCTCATATCATGTCATCTCACCCTGTGATGTTTGCAATGGACTTTTCCTCATGCACAGGTTTAATTATATGAGAATAACACATTCCATTATTCCGGACTGCATGTCTAACTCTGGCAGGAAAGGGCCTCATCAATATCACATGAGGAGGGCATCTCATCATGGCCACAGACTGCTGAAAAAATGTCAGACAACCAACTTCACGTGCTGCAATGTCACATGGTGAGCCCTACCTGTGACCACCGACATCCAAAGCTACAGTGGGTTTTCTTCCTGGTGCATGTACATGAATATGAGCTGTATTATATGAATATTGGGCCATATCATTACATATTGTGAGAAAAATATTGTTCCTTGAATCGAGTGTTGGTCATGGACATTACCCTGTGTGGAGAGATGCCATTATTTTCCTTCGTTTTCTTGTAAAACGGAGTGATTTACATTACAAACAAAACAATGTTGGTTTCTAGATTGTGGGAAGAAATACAAGAGGGTATCCTATTGTCCCTGTGCATTGCATGGGTAACTTTAGCAAAGCTTTTGATATGGTCTCCCACAAGATTCTTACCAGCAAGTTAAGGGAGTATGGATTGGATAAATGGACTGTAAAATGGATAGAAAGCTGGCTACACTGTCAGGCCCAACGGGTAGTGATCAACGGCTTGATGTCAGATTGGTGATTGGTTTCTAGCGGAGAGCCCCAACGATCTGTTCTTGCACCGGTTTTGTTCAACATCTTTATTAATGACCTGATGAGGGGATGGATTGCACCCTCAGTAAGTTTGCAGATGACATAAAGCTGGGGGAGAGGTCGATACGTTGGAGGGCATGGATAGGGTCCAGAGTGACCTGGACAGATTAGAGGATTGGGCCAAAAGAAATCTGATGAGGTTCAACAAGGACAAGTGTAGAGTCCTGCACTTGAGACAAAAGAATCCTAAGCATTGTTACAGGCAAGGGACCGAATGGCTAAGTAACAGTCCTGCAGAAAAGGACCTGGGGATTACAGTGGATGAAAGCTGGATATGAGTCAACAGTGTGCCCTTGTAGCCAAGAAGGCTAATGGCATATTAGGGTGCATTAAGAGGAACATTGCCAGCAGATCCAGAGAACTGATTATTCTCCTTTATTCGGCTCTGGTGAGGCCACATCTGGAGTTTTGTGTCCAGTTCTGGGCCCCCCACTATAGAAATGGTAGTTCTCAAGTTCCTTCCTTCCCCTGAACCTTATTTTGAGGAAAGGATCAGGTTAGTCATTTCCCATCAGAAACATGTGGAAATCTTCAGTGACGGCGGTAGGCAATAGCTGGAGTTATTTGCTGGAAACTGCAAAATGCTGAACCCTTCTCTCTGTGCTGACATTTCTGCTGACCAGAAAGTGATAAAAGAGGATGCAACTGCCAGAAGAAAGCTTCAGGCTGCTACAGGTGGCCAATTCCCACAGGAGCTCCTGTAGTTAAAAAGCCCGGACCACCAGACAAGCCGCTGCACTCAAGATTTCATAGCCTGTATATTCCTGAACTGCACCGATCTTCATGCTGACTGTAATTGCCCTCAGAACTTAAGAATGGCTTCTTAAATGCAACCTAAGCAACTTTCTCTGAGACCTCAGTTCCCATGTGTAACAGAAATGGTCTGTGGCTGAAAGAAGTTCATTCCTGTAGCTAAAGATGAAGCCTGTCCAAATCCCAAGACTATGAAGATCCCCAAACTTTTTATTAAGCGTAAAGACAAGGCTAGGTTAGTAATGGGCCAGACAAAAATTCAAGACCATAATGTATCTGAATTGAGGGGAATTTTTAACCTGCATTTAAATCCAATCCAAATCTAACACTACAGCTAGACTGCACTCTAAAATTGAAATAAGATATGCAAATTGCATATCTTATTTCTATGTTATTTAAAAATAGGCTATTTCAAAATTTGGCGCATCTACATGGTGCCAAGTTTTGAAATACCCCAACTTACAACTGTTCGACTTACAACTTCCCGCCTGTAAAACCATATTTTTCAATGTGAGATAGCTCCTAAAAAAAAACCAATTTATGCCTGCAGCTCGCATTTATGACAACGTAAGATGCAGATTCTACGAGTCATCCCAAAACAGGAAACGCACAAAGTCAGTCAGACTTGCCAGTCTGCAGCTGCTGCTTGAACTGCACGCGTCTCCATCACATTGGTCTTCACTTTCTAGTTATTTTTGTGCATTATTTGAACTATTTAGTTAATTTTCCTCCATTTCCATAGTCAATTTTGGTATTTTTAGGGCATGAAATGGGTTTTCAGGAACGAAACTGTCATTTATAACATTGTGCCAATCTGAAATACAGATTTGACTTATGGCGGTTGGATTTATGACAGTTCTCCAGGAACCAATTAGGTTGTAAGCGTGGGGGTCACCTGTAAAGGACTATTTCGAGACATCCCTTATTTCTCATGGAATGAGATTTACAGGGATGCCGAAATAGTGTGTCCGTTATTTTGAGAATTATTTTGAAATAGCGGACGCGTTCTTCGGACACGAGGCAGCTATTTTGGAATACCTCCAGTATCCTGAAATGGCCTTGCAGTCTAGACACATCCTAAATGGCATAAATGAAGGTGACATAGGTTCAAACAAATAAACAAAGAAAAAAATTCCTTTTCAGTTTATCTGCTTTGGTCTGTAGGTAGCATGTGAAATAGGGATGTGAACCGGTTACCCAGTAAGCATCAATCTTAACCGGGGAGGAGGATAGCTCAGTGGTTTGAGCATTGGCCTGCTAAACTGAGGGCTGTGAGTTCAATTCTTGAGGAGGCCATTTGGGGCAAAAATCTGTCAAGGATGGTACTTAGTCCTGCTGTGAAGGCAAGAGACTAGACTCAATGAACTTTTAAGGTTCCTTTCAGCTCTAAGAGCTAGGCAATCTCCATTCAGTCATTTAATGTTTACCAGGTAACTATTACCGAAGCCACAGGTGGAGGGCTGCTCCAACTTAGCAGACTACCAACTCCCTGAATGTAAAAAGTCCAGGTGCCATTTCTGTATTTCAAAGGTTTATGAAACAATGGGAGTTAAAATAAAACATTATCTAATTACAGAAGAAAAGCGGGGAGAAAATAACTGAACAGAAGCCCATAATTCTGTGAATGAGCTGTAGTCAGATTTTTTTTATGCTATCTATTGCTGGAAGCACCCTGTTTTAAATATAATACAACTGAAGAACAGATCAACAAATAAATCAGAGCAGAATGTTTGTATTTCACAAAATACATATCTACTTAATCCGAATTCTAATTTCAGATATAATCTGGTTTTTCCCTGAATGGTAGCAAAGAGGGATCCATTTTTATTGGAACACTAAAATAGCTTTATTATGGCTCTTAACATATAACATTCACTATTCTTATCTTGTGAGAAGAGAGGTAGCTGGTGAAATAACCGTATAGCTGAGTAGCTACTGTGTGCCCATAACATAGTAAACTCAAAGTTCAGAAACAAAAGCATTCAGCTAAGACACTTAAAGGAGGCATATTAAAATGAATTAGGAAAGCTGGTGGACAGATAATGCTAAGTTTTTATTATGTCCCTCTTCTTTCAAATTCTGGGAAACTACAAGTCATTTGTTAGAAAGAATCACATAAATATGGCCAAATGTATGGAGCACTGCTTGTGTCTGCAAAAAGATGACTGATTTTAGGGTGCTGGCCTATAACTTGAGAGCTGGCTTCTTTTCTCTGCCCTCCTACAGACATTCCACAATGAAAGACAGGTTGCATCCACACTGTGAAGTATAACTACTTGCATTGGTGAAAGGCTTTGGAAGGGAGGCGGCAGCAGGGAAGGTTTCTTTCCCAATGGTGCAGGAGCCTTTCCCCGCAAGGGGGAGCTGCTAAAATCATTCCCCACTACTGGATCAACTGAGGTCAGGAAAGACTCCACAACAGGGAAATTTTGGGACACTAAACGGCTAAAAACAGCAGTGTAGATGCAGTAGGCACTGCTTCGGTATGCAGAGAGCACTGTGTTAAGGTATATACTCATAAGTTGTCATTGGGTAAGAGGGAAGGTCCTTTTGTGGACTGATAACTGGTTAAAAGACAGAAAACAAAGGGTAAGAATAAATGGTAAGTTTTCAGAGTGGAGAGGGGTATCTAGTGGGGTCCACCGAGGGTCTGTCCTGGGACCAAAACTATTCAACTTATTTATAAATGATCTAGAGAAAGGGATAAACAGTGAAGTGTCAACATTTGCTGATGATACTAAACTGATCAAGATAATTAAGACTAAAGCAGACTGTGAAGAGCTTCAAAAACATCTCTCCAAACTAAGGGTATGTCTACATTGTGTGGGTTTTCCGCCACATCCAAGGAATGCATTTATTCTTCTGCTTTTTTTGGCAGAAGAACAAATGCGCTTTTTCGGGGAGCCCTGTATACCTTATTCTACGAGGAATAAGGGCTCTGCCCTTGGCGGAAAAGCCTCTTCCGGAAAAGCGATCGGAAAAAGCTACGCAAATTGCGGTGCACAATTTGTGTAGCTTTTTCCGACAAAGGACTGTAGTCTAGACCTAGCCTAAGTGATTGGGCAACAAAATGGCAAATGAAATGTAATATTGATAAATGTAAAGTAATGCACATTGGGAAAAATAATCCCAACTATACATACAATATGATGGGGACTAATTTGGCTACAACTACTCAAGAGAGAGATCTTGGAGTCATTGTGGATAGTTCTCTGAAAACATCCACTCAGTGTGCAGAGGCAGCCAAAAAAGCAAATAGAATGTTAGGAATCATTAAACAAGGGATAGAGAATAAGACAGACTATATTTTATTGCTGCTATACAAAACCATGGTACTTCCACATCTTGAATTCTGCATACAGATGTGATCGCCTCATCTTAAAAAAGATATATTGGCATAGGAAAAGGTTCAGAAAAGGGCAACAAAAATGATTAGGGGTTTGGAACGGGTCCCATATGACGAGAGATTAAAAAGACATGGATTTTTCATCTTAGAAAAGAGGAGACGGGGTTATAATACAGGAAAAAGTGAGTAAGGAAAAGTTATTTACTTATTCTCACAATATAAGAACTAGGGCTCACCAAATGAAATTAATAGGGAGCAGGTTTAAAACAAACAAAAGGAAGTTTTTCTTCACTCAGCGCACAATCAATTTGTGGAACTCCTTGCCAGAGGATATGGTGAAGGCTAGGACATTAACAGGGTTCAAAAAAGACCTAGAGAGATTTGTGAAGGTTATGTCCATCAATGGCTATTAGCCAGGCTGGGTAGGAATGGTGTCCCTAGCTTCGGTTTGTCTGGAAATGGGTGACATGGGAGGGATCATGTGAGGATTACCTGTTGTGTTCCCTCCCTGTGGGGCATCTGGTATTGGCTACTGTTGGCAGACAGGATACTAGGCTAGATGGACCTTTGGTCTGTCCACTATATGGCCATTCTTGTGTTCTTCCATATCTTTATTCTACTCACCTCAGTAGTGCCTCACTGCCTACATTTAATTTTAGACTTGTGCTAGGGATGTGTGCAGTATGTGTGTTGTGCCTGCTGTTGTGAGTATGCACTGTAGACATGCAGGGTAGATGTTCTGTGCCTCAGTTTCCTATGTGTAAAATGCACAATAATAGAGCTTCCTTCCCTGACAAAGATATAATGAGTGTAAACACATTAAAGATTATGACTTGCTCAGAAAGTGTAGTAATGGGGGACATATCAGATACATATATATGATTATCTAGCAAGATTAGATTAGAAAATAAACTTTTGTCAATAGTTACTATATGATTAGAACAGGTATCTCCCATTTAACATGCCTTGTCCATGGTAATTCTTACTATTTAATTGATTTCCTCTGATCCTATTCTCAAAATTGTTTTCAATTTCCTCTCTCCCAAAGGCCTACGCAGCTGAATTAAAATCACAAATGCAGCCTGCCTTTAAAAGCAAAAAGATACAGAGATGGCACCAATACAAGATCTGAATACAGTACTCTAAAATATTTCTAAAATGGTATTTTTTCCCCTCATGGTAACATATGAGGTGTACACAAAATACATGATGGGGTGGAGTCATTTATTTCACTGTGAACCCTACATTGATATAAAATTTCTGTGGCTGTGGATACCTGTGGATATAAAGCAGATATCTGTGGATTTGCAGGGGCTCTACCTATAGTATGTTGACTGGACTTGAAACAGTATTGGGCAATGGGAGATCAGGAGCTGCTATTACTCACTGACAGATTTATCCTAGGAGCAATAGTTTCACCTATACAACTTCCAATCCAAATATACACTGGAGCTGATCACACCAGTTCGTTTACAAAAGAGCATGTTCTGGCGTAGGGTGATTTCATGTCCAAAAAAACTGTGTGAAAACAGTAGAGCACAATTTAACCCCAAATATGCCATTTCCAACTGCATAAGAAATCAGAGGTTCTGTCTCTCACCACAGGACATAAGTAATGCAAGCTGATTTTCTTGGAAGCTAGGCATTTTCCTCAGTGGGAGAGTAGGGTTTCAGGCACATAGCTAGGGACAGGCAATTTTGAAAAGAGTGAACCAGGGCTATAAGGCTGCCTACCCTGCACTCTAAACTCATTGATGGTTCATGGCAACATCAGAAGCAAAGAGGATTATGCATCCAACGAGGAAGGTAAACAGAAAATAGGCACAGGAGGAGAAATCACCTCTGGCAATTAACAATGTAGATGAGAAATATATGGCATTGTACTAGGGGATTGCTTCTGGGCTTAGGTGTCTGCCAGTAATACTAAGATAGGGTATGTCTACACTACCCTCCTAGTTCGAATTAGGAGGGTAATGTAGGCATACCACACTTGCAAATGAAGCCCGGGATTTGAATTTCCCGGGCTTCATTTGCATAAGCGGGGAGCCACCATTTTTAAAACCCCGCTGGTTCGAACCCCGTGCAGCGCGGCTACACGGGGCTCGAACAAGGTAGTTCGGACTAGGCTTCCTATTCCGAACTACCGGTACACCTCGTGGAAGGCTAGTCCGAATAGGAAGCCTAGTCCGAACTACCTAGTTCGAGCCCCGTGTAGCCGCGCTGCACGGGGTTCGAACCAGCGGGGCTTTAAAAATGGCGGCTCCCCGCTTATGTAAATGAAGCCCGGGAAATTCAAATCCCGGGCTTCATTTGCAAGTGCGGTATGCCTACATTACCCCGCTAGTTCGAACTAGCGGGGTAGTGTAGACATACCCATAAATAGTATATGCAAGAAGGATATACAATGAACATCCAAGAAGCAGGACTTTATTGAGAATAAAGAAACAATATTTGATGTTTTTCTTTAAGCTCTATCTACAACATTCAAACTATTACCGGAGAATCTTAGGCTATGTCTGACTACAGGTTTTTTTCAAAAAAAAAAGTGGCCTTTTTTTGAAAAAACTTCACCTGCACCTTGAAATTAAATCGTAAGAACATGGCGTTTTTTTCAATGTTGGTAAACCTGCTTTTATGAGGAAGAATGCCTTTTTTCAAAAGAGCTCTTTCGAAAAAAGGTGTTCTTGAACGCAAACAGGGCTTTTTCGAAAGAGAGCATCCAGACTGCTTAGGTGCTCTCTTTCAAAAAAGTGGCTCACTTTTTCGAAAGACTTGGTGCTGTCTAGATTATCTCTTTCAAAAAAGCCTCTTTTGAAAGAGGCTTGTAGTCTAGACGTATCATTGGGTTTTATAGAAAGTAACATTCAAGTCTTCCTGGTTGCAGAGAAAAGCTTGAGGTCTGGAATGCTCAAAAGTTAAGCAACAAATGAAAAAGAACCCAACATTTATGTATTTGTTTAAATCTAATTATTTTTAAGCCAATCTTATGAATTTTTGGGGGCCTGACACAAGGTTACTGAGTGCTTTGGGTTTGCCAGTGCTGCATGCTCATCACACATACACCAAACCCATGTTACACTTCCAGACTATTCAAATGGCCTCTATGCAACAGGTCAGCATCCCAGAAAAATATCAACACAGCAAGTTCGTGTTAACCCCTCCCCAAACCTTCTGAGACCACATGGAAAGCAGGTGGCAGTAAAAGCTAACAGCTCCCAAAGCATGTGTGATGGCAATATTCTTCCCCTGGTTTGCAACCAGTCAACATAAGCCTGTCCTGGAATGGACTTCACTGGGCATCCTTAATAGGGATACACAAAACACCATGTCTCATTTCATCAAAGGCTCATCACTTTTCCAGTCAATGAGCTGCCTCACCAACCTGTGCAGGCCTGTACTGAGAAGCTTTGTCACCAAGATATACAGGTGATTAACTCTATGCACCCTTTTGTCACCTTCTGCCTCTTGCCTTCCTCATCTTCCTTGTCCCCTGACTTGGCTGCCCTTCATGACATTCTTGGCTTTTGACTATGCCCAAGTCAAGGCCTGCCTGCCTGATCGATTATGGAATAAGTTGTAAGTTTTCATCGCTTTTCTTTTTCTTTCTTTTTGGATTTACCTGCTGATACATAAGCTTCAGGGGGTAGCCAAGATAGTCTGTACAGGATAAACTTGAAAAACAACAAATGATCTGGTAGCACTTTATAGAGTAACAAAACATATAGATGGTATCATGAGCTTTCGTGGGCACAGCCTACTTCAGGTGACCGGTCATATTTGTTTCACACTAAAATCATTATCATCATACAAAAGAATCAATTTGCTTCTCCCTAAAAGAGCTCATTTTCTTAGAGTCCTCTCCTTTTGGTACCAGGATGGAAACAGGGTAGAGTTGGAGGCTACGAACAGAGAGGGTAAAGCCACCCACTGATTGTAATAACAACCACTACTTAAAATCTGGCACCACCTCTAGAAACATGTACGGTCTTAAAAGTGTAATTATAAAGATACAGAAAGGGGCAAAGAAACACACACACACACACACACAGAAATGAACAAAACAACTGTTTAATTTATTACTGTCATTAATACTGGAGTATTAAATTATATCCCCCAGATGAATAAAAGGACTGTGTTGAGACAAAAAATTCAATTGGATTGGCTTTTTTTTTTCCTTTGGGCAAATAATAATACATGTGTGCTAAGGAATTCTTTGTCTTTGCAAACATTTACAGCTAGAAAATAATTGAAATCAGAAACCAATCCCTTCAAGTAAAAAAGAGTTTTTATTTTTCAGAGATTAAAAAGGTAGGATTCTCGGCAAGTCTTGGCAGGGGCTCTCTCAGATCAAGACAAAGAGCAAAGTTACTTTGGAGATGTGGCAGGGCTTTTCCCCAACATTTTCAGCCAATATGAACATATTTGCTGCCCAGGTTAATTAGAAAAGAATGGATAGGGATTCCTCCAATGTAATTGTTTTTAGTGATTTCCACCCTGCAATGAAAAGTGCTTTACAAATTGTATTAAAGCTCAGAAAAATTAGAAAAATGTTATTATCCCTATTTTACAGATAAGGAAACTGAGATTCACAGTAATGAAATGATTAACGTAAGGTCTTGCAGTGTCCCGAACCCCACTCAGGATAACATTCTCTCTCTGTTTAAGAATTCAAAATATTATTAGGTGAGTTTAGACTTATGATTATTGTATTATATGCACAATATTAAATGACTTGTGTTGTCGAATGAATGGAATAATATATTTGATTGGACTAACTTCCATTGGTGACAGAGACAAGCTTTCAGACCATGCAAAACTCTTCTTTACATCTATGCTTTTCAAAAGTATGCCTCACTCACCAACAGAAGTTGGTCCAATAAAAGATATTACCTCACTCCCCTTCTCTCTCTAATATCCTGGGACTACAACAGCTACAACTCCAGTTTATAAAGAGCTCTGATGATTAAAATTCTCTGTTAGTGACAGAACATGCCCTACCGCATTCAAATTCCTTATCATCCTACCAATGTACTATTGGTTTGGACGTTTCTAGGATTGAGAAGGTACCTTGACCTCAATGCCTATACATCTTTGACCTTTTTCTCTTCAGGTTGCCATTGAGAGTATTAGCAGTGAAAGTGAAGCTGGCTTTCTGATGTGACTTCTGTGGAAGTTACCCTCGAGCAGTGCTGGGCAACCTGCCACCCACACCATCAGGGTTCGATGTGTCGCCCGCAAGACATTTTGTTTACTGTTGCCCATACACAAGGTTGCCAGATTGTGTTCGTTTCCATCCATCTAGGTTTTTTCCTACCAGCATTACTGAAGTGACACACACATAAACCAAGAGCATGTGAAGTGAGATGTGTGCAGACTACGCAATATTGATTGTAAAAACCACTCTCCCTGTATATCCATTCAAAGTGCTGCTATGGTTCAATTGGCACACACAATCACAGTTAGCAAAACTGCCCTATCTTGGGGAGGTCATCTTGATTACAACAATCTTGTGGCCCACTGAGAAGAAGGAAGGCGACTCATGAATCTCACTCACTAACTAGCCTAGGTTGCCCATCACTGCCCTAGAGCCTAGGTAGACTCGCAGAACCAGATCTTTAGGCACCTAACTCCCATTCACTTTAATGAGACTTTGATACCTTTGAGGATCTGGGCCTCAGATTCTAGACTGCATTGGCAGAGCTGGCAGTTCAACAACTCATTTCTTACAAACCGAACACATGTCTGATATGGAACAAATGAAGAGATGATGACTATGGAATGTCCAAGATGCCTGCTTTGCAGAGTCACTGTTAGGGGCATAAAAGCATTTCAATTAATGAATCTAAAGCACTTTGGAAACCTCAGCTGACAAGGGAGAAAATGTAAATAGAAAGTAGGATATGATTTGTTTCAATTTGGTTTGTTTTCAGGGCATGTGAGATTTCCCAATAAGCCAGCTCTCCCTTGTAAGATTAGTGTAAAGCTAGTTCTCATAAAACCATGGGCAAATAACGCTGCCTATAACGAGCCAACATTGTAGCATGATATGTTGTAAAATTACAGCTTTATGAATTGTTTTCACTTGTACTGAATCTTGTTCAATACTTATGTGTCTACATGTCATTTAGTGGGCACAGCATGTGTGCACACACACATATTTTAAAATTTCTGTTAATTCTCATGTAGCAAATTTAGTCTAGAATCTATGAATTTGCCAGCATGCAGATAATTCACCTGTAGTTCTTGAAATGAAACAGGGCTAAGAACAGGTCTAGTACCAATAGAAAATGAAATACAATTCTATTTTCTGATAGTGACGGACAGATACAACCTTTAGATACAATGTCGTATTTTAAGCTAACCAGGTTCCTCCAGATGTTTTCTCCAAATAAAAACAGACATTAGGAAGGGGTCAGATTGGGGCAGATTGAAAAAATAATGCAATTGAATGTGTATTCCTTGGGCAGATGTGTGGCATTTCAGCTGTATCCAATAATGTCCACTGACACCTGGTTCAGGTCTCTTTGTAGCCTCTAACAATTGTAAAGATTCCTATCTAATGTCCCTTTAGATAGCATGTTCGCTGCTGAACAGCCTCTTACTGCCTTTAGAACATAGTGCTAATTAACGTGAACCAAGTTACAATATGTGCTAAAGATTCCAGCTTCGTTACTTATTTAATGAGCTTCATGGGATTTGAACATGAGGCTCAAAGTAACAGGGGAAACCTCATAATTAGTTTCAATTAGAAGAAGTTCCTACGCATTACGACTATTTGATGAACTGCAGAGGAAGAAAGAACCACTGAACAGATACAAATCACTAGCTTTGTTTCATTTATTATTATACTTATTTTCTTCTTAATTAGTGCTGATTGGTTTATAATCCTAATTAATGCAAAGGAATTTGGAATGGTATACAATGGTATGGCTTAGAAGATGCCAGAGTGTACAACTGCTAAATTATTGTTAATTGTTATTTACATGAGGACAGGAAGACTAAGTAATGTGACGCCTAATTAGCATTAAGGATATGGTTTCCATTTCCAAATTCAGCTAAGGCAAATGGGCTAAAATTACTATGGTATAAATAAGTATCTAGTCTCTAAAAGTTACAATCCCCCCCACTCCCACCCCTCAAAAAAAACCTGAAAAAAAAAAGCCAGCCAAGGAGGTGACAGTGGACATCATAAAAACCTTCACATTTGCTATTTGCAAGTCCTAAATGCTATACTCACTATCTGTATTACTAGAGACACATGCAGTTTCCTTTAAAAACCTGCAGCCATAAAAAACTCAGAATTCTACTCTATCAATGATGCACTCTGTGGCTTGGGGTGGTCATTCACATTATTGTTGTTCTTATTTTATAGAAGAGGAGGAGGAAGCATCAACTATCTCCTCAATCCACTGGCATTTTTATAGCGCCTATCACTATGGTAGGATTGCTTATGTAGCTCAGAGGCACTTTGTGAGGATTAATTATGTTCATCCAAATCTTTGAATATGTAAAAGGGCCATATCAGTGGCAAGTGTAATTATAATTACCTAACTGATGAGTCTCCAACACTGATACCAGAAGCAAAATAAAGTCTTAATAGAAAACTTGGTGTATGTTAGGTGTGACAGATCCAGACCAGTTGGCTGCAGTAGCCAGGTTGAAGGTAACTATACTGGCCACTGGATGAATAGTTTTCTCTTCCCTTAGTGACCAGGTCAGGGGTGGCGCCAGAGCAATCAGGATTGTACTAGAACCAATTAAGTCAGGAAGACACCATAAGACACCTGGAGACAATTAAGAACTTGCTAGATGTAATTTAGAGACATAGGATTCAGAACCTGCTGGGACTAGATTAAAAGGCTGCCCTTCAGGGAGGATGGTTGGTGAGGAGCTGGGAATAAGGGGGTGTGCTGTGGAACAGCTGGGAGGACAAGAGTGGTCAGGTACCAGGAGCAAGGACTATAGCTGAGGAACTATTAACTGTGGTTTGTAAGCTATCCTTTAAATCAGCTTCTGTACCCAGTGACTGAAAGATAGCTAATGTAACGCCAATATTTAAAAAGGGCTCTAGAGGCGATCCTGGCAATTACAGACCAGTAAGTCTAATGTCAGTACTGGGCAAAGTAGTTGAAACAATAGTAAAGAATAAAATTGTCAGACACATAGAACAACATAATTTATTGGGCCAAAGTCAACATGGGTTCTGTAAAGGGAAATCTTGTCTTACTAATCTATTAGGGTATGTTTACACTACCACCCTAGTTCGAACTAGAGTGGTAATGTAGTCAACCAGAGTTGCAAATGAAGCCTGTGATTTGAATTTCCCGGGCTTCATTTGCATGTTGCCGGGCGCCGCCATTTTTAAATGTCCGCTAGTTCAGACTCCGTGCCCGCGGCTACACGCGGCACAAACTAGATAGTTCAGAATAGGCTTCCTATTCCGAACTACCTGTACTCCTCATTCCTCTAGGAAGCCTAGTCCGAACTCCGCGGGCACGGAGTCTGAACTAGCGGATATTTAAAAATGGCGGCGGCCGGCAACATGCAAATGAAGGCCAGGAAATTCAAATCCCGGGCTTCATTTGCAACTCCGGTTGACTACATTACCACTCTAGTTGGAACTAGGGTGGTAGTGTAAACATACCCTTAGAGTTCTCTGAAGGGGTCAACAAAAATGCGGACAAAGGGGATCCAGTAGATATAGTGTACTTAGATTTCCAGAAAGCCTTTGACAAGGTCCCTCACCAAATGCTCTTACGCAAATTAAGTTGTCATGGGATAAAAGGGAAGATCCTTTCATGGACTGAGAACTTGTTAAAAGACAGGACACAAAGGGTAGGAATAAATGGTAAATTTTCAGAATGGAGAGGGGTAACTAGTAGTGTTCCCTAAGGCTCAGTCCTAGGACCAATCCTATTCAATTTATTCATAAATGATCTGGAGAAAGGAGTAAACAGCGAGGCGGCAAAGTTTGCAGATGACACTAAACTGCTCAAGGTAGTTAAGACCAAAGCAGACGGTGAAGAACTTAAAAAAAGATCTCACCAAACTAAGTGACTGGGCAACAAAATGGCAAATTAAATTTATTGTGGATAAATGTAAAGTAATACACATTGGAAAAAATAACCCCAACTATACATATCATATGACGGGGGCTAATTTAGCGACAACTAATCAAGAAAGAGGTATTGGGAGTCATTGCTGCAGTGTTCAGCGGCAGTCAAAAAACAAACAGGATGTTAGGAATCATTAAAAAAGGGATAGAGAATAAGATGGAGAATATCTTATTGCCCTTATATAAATCCATGGTACGCCCACATCTTAAATACTGCGTACAGATGTGGTCTCCTCATCTCAAAAAAGATATACTGGCATTAGAAAAGGTTCAGAGAAGGGCAACTAAAATGATTAGGGGTTTGGAATGGGTCCCATATGAGGAGAGATTAAAGAGACTGGGACTTTTCAGCTTGGAAAAGAGGAGACTAACGGGGGATATGATAGAGGTCTATAAAATCATGAGTGGTGGGGAAAAGGTGAATAAGGAAAAGTTATTTACTTGTTCCTATAATACAAGAACTAGGGGCCACCAAATGAAACTAATGAGCAGCAGGTTTAAAACAAATAAAAGGAAGTTCTTCTTTACACAGCACATAGTCAATCTGTGGAACTCCTTGCCTGAGGAGGTTATGAAGGCTAGGACTATAACAGGGTTTAAAAGAGAACTAGATTAATTCATGGAGGTTAAGTCCATAAATGGCTATTAGGCAGTATGGGTAAGGAATGGTGTCCCTAGCTTCTGTTTGTCAGAGGGTGGAGATGGATGGGTGGAGAGAGATCTCTTGATCAGTACCTGTTTGATTCACTTCCTCTGGGACACCTGACATTGGCCACTGTCGGCAGACAGGATACTGGGCTGGATGGAACTTTGGTCTGACCCAGTTTTGCCATTCTTATATTCTAAGGCCTAGAAGGGACCATTTGAGGTAGCTGTGATCAAGATAACATGCTAAAAATAGCAATGGAGATGCAGCAACATGAGCAGCTGGCTACCCTGAGCATGATCCTTTCTGAGATGCTAAGTACATAATCATGTAGCTAGTCCCTTTTGTCCTTCATGCCACCGTGGCTGCACTACTATTTTTAGTGCACAAGCTCAGTCAGAGCTAGTGTGGGTATGTCTACTTGAGTTGGAAATTACACTACAAGCTTAAAGTGTAGATGTTCCAGTAGAAAGAAGAAGCCCGCATTATTTTAAGCTTGCTTCTTTATTTTTTCTCTGTGTACCCCATTTTGGGTCCCTCTAACGCATCATAAAATCCAGTCGGTGTTGGAGGACTTTGCACTCTGAGTTGGTCCAGAAATTGATATTTTAAATCAATAATGTTGGTTGATTTGGTTTTTTTTGCTCTCATAAATGTCAATGGTAAGAGAATGGTCCCATGATGGGTCTTTTCGGTCCCTAATTTCCACAATTCGAAAAGCCATACTCTGCACAGCTCCAAGCTTCATAGATAATCATGTTTGGCTACCAGTCTGAATTAAAAGCTGCCATTAAATTCACAGAGGGGTAGCTGTGTTAGTATGCAACATTAAAAAAAAAATAAGTAGTAGTGTGGCACCTAGACACTTACAAAAATATATAGTATCATGAGCTTTCACCGGAAAAAAACACTTCATCAGATGATGAGCTGGAGTACAAATAACAGAACCAAAACATTTATATGAATATCTTGGATGGATATAAATATCTTGGTTCTGTTATTTCCACTCCCGCTCACCATCGGATGAAGTGGGTTTTACCCACAAAAGCTGATGATCCTATTAAATTCACAGCAATTCTATTTTTTTAAATTACTATATTTTAGCAAGACAGTAGATACTTGATTTAAAAATAATAATAATAAGAAGAACACAGGATACTGTATTTGCTTTACTGAGCTACCTCATTGACATTTGATTCAAGGCTTGGAGAGTCCGTGCTTCTGCTGCCAGCAAGTGGCCTTTCATTTTCAAGATCAATTCAGATAACTCAGCACAGCAATGAGTTTTCCTAAGTGAAGATGTAGGCTTGTGCATGAAAAACACAAAATCTACTTTCCTGGAGAAAATAGCCTATCCAAATACAAGCCTGCACTTCATCTGAATGGATTGCACTGAGTTAGGAGACTTCACAGGTTTAGGCTCAATTCAGCAACATAATTAAGTATGAGTCACTGTAAGCACAAGAATATTTCCATTTGGCTTGATTCTCATTTACATTAAGCTGCTTTTGTCCCAGTATGGCTGTGTAAAGAGACCTTTAAGAGGACATACCCCACAGAAGGTCCCTTTACGCTGCTGGAGAGTGCACCGAGGCCTTAATGTAAATGACTTCAACCACAGTACTTACATGCTTAAAGTTAGGAATATGCTTAATTATCTTGCTGAATCAAGGCTTCATTGCCCTAAACAAACAAACAAAAGGGCAAATGAACAGGTTGTAAGTCCTTGTTCTCCCCAACTTCCAATCCTTGTACAGTAAAACTCCATTGGTCTGGCATCTGATGGTCCGGCACTCCTGATGGTCCGGCACCATCAGGAACCCGGAAGTGCTCCGGGCAGCCAGACAATTGGAGCTGCCCTGCCCCTGGTTTCCCCGATTCAGCTGCTGGTGAATCGGGGAAGCCGGGGGCAGAGGAGCTGGAGTGCTGCCGGTAGGTCCCATAGCGCTGCCCCTCGGCGCTGCGGGACCAACCCGGCAGCACCCCAGCTGTCCCCGATTCAGCTGCCGCTGAAACTGACCAGAGCTGCTCTTCCCCGGGCTTCCCGGAGTCAGCCACTGGTCAGTTTAAGCAGCGGCTGACTTGGGAACGCCTGGGGCAGAGCAGCTGGGGTGCTGCCAGGTTGGTCCGGTAGTGCCACCCCTTGGTGCTGTGCGACCAACCCGGCAGCACCCCAGCTGCTCTGCCACAGGCGTCCCGATTCAGCTGCTGCTGAAACTGACCAGCAGCGGCTGAATCGGGGACGCCTGGGGCAGAGCCGGACTATGGGAAGGGGGGGCTATGAAGGGTCTGGGGTAGCATCCCCCCCACACCACCCTAGACCCCCTCATAACCCTCCCCTTCCGATAGTCCGGCATATTTGATAATCCGGCACCCCTTGGGTCCTAAAGGTGCCGGATTATAAGAAGTTTACTGTAATTTCCATTTACATAAGTTCACCAATATGATATTCTCAACTTCCTGTCTTAAACTGTCACGTAGTACTACTAGGGGCCCACCAAATTCACGGCCATGAAAAATGCATGTGAAATCTGCCCTTCTCCCCCATGAAATCTTTTGTATGCTTTTACCTATACATGTTGAACCTCTCTAGTCTAGCACTTTCTGGTCCTACAACACACATGGTCCGACATGACTTTAGTTACCCAGATGTCCACTTATCATGGGTGTGGCCAAGTTACCCACCGTCCCATAAAATTTATTTACAGCCACCTCTTTTGGCACTCAGTGTTCTGTGCTGCTATTTAGCTCTCATTTACACCTCTCAATGTCTTGTAAGAGCCCACTAAGCAGTGGAAGCATTGGTAATGCCGCTAGACAATATTGACCTCCTGTGGTTCTGCAAACTCTTTGTTTGGCACCGGTCAGGTTCTCAGGGTGCTGGATTAGAGACATTCAACATGTACCATACAGATTTTACAGGGGAAACCAGTGCTTCTTACAATGGGGGGGGGGGGGGAGTTTGACTCAAAAGTGGGTTGTTGGGGGGGCGTCCACAGAGTTATTTTAGAGGGGTGTGTGTGGAATTGCTGCCCTTACTTGTGTGCTGCCTTCAGAGCTGGATGAATGCAAAGTGGTGACTGCTGGCCAAACTATCTCTGAAGGCAGTGTCCCCCCTAGCAGTAGCACAGTAGTAAGCGGCAAGGCCATACTATGACACCCTTACTTTTGCACCCCTGCCTTCAGAGATAGGCTGACAGAGAGTGGTGGCTGCTGACTAAGGTCCCAGCTGTGCAGGCAGCAGTGCAGGAGTAAGGGTGGTAATATCATATCAAGCCCTCTTTACTTCTTCACTGCTTCGGGCAGCAGCCCTGCCTTCATAACTGGGCTCTCAGCCAACAGCCACTGCTTTTCAGCTGCCCAGCTCTGAAGGCAGCATTGCCACCAGCAGCAGCACAGAAGTAAGTGTAGCAGTGCTGCATCCCCCGCCCCTCTGCCCTACAACAACTTTGCGATCGCTGTCCCACACAACTCATTTTTGGGTCAGGATCCCTACAGTTACAATACTGTGAACTTTCAGATGTAAATAGCTGAAATAATGAAATTTATGATTGTTAAAATCCTCTGAGCACAAAATTAACCAAAACGGAGATTGAATTTGGTAGGGACTGTAGTATTACTGAGCACTATCAAACGGCTGCTGCATTATGTAGCCAACACAGCTGAATTTCAACAGGTGGCAACATTTATCTCCTGTTTGTGAGTGAGTATTAATCATACAACCAATGAGAAACACTTTAGGATTCATTTGCTCTGAGGACACCATATTGTATTGCAAATACAAGTTCATTATCATCATTATTAACATTTCATTTCTTAACTCTTTTAACCTTATGCAAAACATGTCTTTTAGTGATAGACTCAAGGACTTTAATTTATTTAACTTAATAAAGAGAAGGATTTGGGTAACTTGATTACAGCCTATAAGTGTCCATATGGGGAACAAAGATTTAATAATTGGCCCTTCAATATAACAGAGAAAGATATAACATAATCCAGTGGCTGCTTTGGAGCTTAATACTGAAGTCAGAGGGAGTTCTAATATCAATTTCAATGGGAGCAAGAATATCTATCTAGGATCTGATACTAGGACTTGTCCCAGTAACATCTGAACACTTTAGAAATATCTCGTCTGCATGGTAGTTTTCTTTGCGTAACCCCCTTTTTCCTCCCCGGGTTACTGGGGAGCAGGTCACACTCACAGGTGTGCCTGGGCACCTGATGGTTTTAACCTAAAAGGAGATCCTGAGTACCCCAGTGGTGATGGTGTTTAGTTGGAGAAAGCCCTATCCACCCCCTTGCTGCAGTCCCTTGCTCGTAATGAATGTATAATTGCGGTGCCTCCTCCTGGCTGGCCTTATACACACTTACTTGTGCGCCTTGAGAGCCTCCAGGAATATACTCATTCCAGCTATATTCTGGATCTAATTCCAGAACAACAACTAAAAATCATATACATGTAATAGATTACATTAAAATAAACAATCTTTACTTAACTTAAATAAACAGGGTTTAACAGATTAACAATGAATAGCATTAACAAAGTGCACAACAATAATTGGAACATATATATCTAGCACTTGAACTGCCAATATTGATTCCACCCCAGAGAGTGCACACCCTGGACTCAGAGTCCAAGACTCTTGCTTGCATGGGCGCGCTTAAAGAACTGCAGCTGTAATGGAGATTCTCGGTAGGCAGTGTGTATGAGGGTCCAAGCTAGGCAGCAGCTCTGTCCCAGGCAGCACTTTCCCAAAAATGTCCAATTACTTACAGCCTCATGCTGTGCCTATCAGAAGCAGCCTGCTAGATCCCAGTTCCAAAGGCATCAAGTCCCAGTCTGTAGCTGCACTCTAAAAGCCCCTGGACTGGATCAAACTCCTCCACAGCAGCCTGGTTCCCCGTCTTCCAAAATCCCAGCGCATAGTCCCAGACTGCTAGGCCGCTCTTTTCATGCACATGGAGAGCCTCTGATGTCCCACACAAGAATCATTTCCTTCCTGTTTTTCCCAAGGGCTCATGGGAATTGTAGTCTGGATTGCCCCACACAGGGTCTTTCCAGAAAAAAACAGAGGCCCCTTTAGTAGGGGACTACATTTGGTTCCAATTATTGACTGTGGAAATGCCTATCAGAAGCAGAGCAAAAACACTGTATGTTCATTTATTGGCTTAAAAATAAAAGAGTGAACGTTTTAATCAGAGAGTGGATTAGATATTAGAGAACCATAAGGAGTAATTAGAAATTGAAAAACATTTGTTAAGCATTACAAAGAGGTGAATTCAGGTGAGATCATATTCCAGGGCTAAAAGCCCTGACTCTTCATCTTTCTAACCAATCATGCCTCTCAACTTTTCCTACTGACAGCACTAATAAAAATCTGAAACTGTGACCTAAACACTGAGGCTAGGTCTAGGCTGCACGCCTTTTTCTACCGAGGTTTTGTCGACAGTATCTGACAAAGATACTGTCAACAAAGCCTCTGTCGAAAAACAGCGTCTAGACTACGATCAGTATTGTCGACAAAGCAAGCCGCTTTTTCGAAAGAGAGTCTAGATGCAACAGAACCTTTTTTCGAAAGAGTACTTTAGAAAAAAAGGCGTTATTCCTCGTAAAATGAGGTTTACCGCTGTCGACAAAACTGCTGCGTTCTGTCAACTTACTGTCGACAGAACGCAGCGGTAGTGTAGAAGCAGGTATAGTTTTGTTGACAAACTCTACACAACCCTGAGGTTGCCTCAAACATTAAGGGTACTTCTACACAGCAGGGTTAAAGTCGAATTAAGTTATGCAACTTCAGCGTTTGGCTCTGTCTACACAGCAGGAAGTTGAAGGAAGAACACTCTTCTTTTGACTTCCCTTACTCCTCGTGAAATGAGGTGTAATGGACAGGAAGAGTGTTGACCAGCACCCAGTGACTAAGGGGTTAAACTCAGCTAGCAAAGGAGTTGGCCAGGGGTCTGGGAGAACCAATCGAGATAGAGGTTGAAATTTGAATTGGGTATAGATTCCTTGCCTGCTTTCTTTGTGTGGGAGAGAGAAACCAGGAGTTGAGAAACACAGAATGATTTAAACTCAGGCGGGACTACCATGCCTCCAAGGACTGAACAAAGAGGACATTGGAAGTAAGTAAAAGGGGGAAAAAGTGAATCTAGTAGTGTTCAGGGTATTTTCTCTTTATTTTGTGGTTTGGTTTCAACTGCTCTGTGTGAATCTATGCCTCTCCTCCCCCTTTACCATCTAAGCTTTGTTTCCAGAGACTTTTCTCTGTGTTTTAAATTGCTTTCCTTAGTTGCTCTGTAACATCTATCAACCAAGTATGCTTTATCAAATTTATCTTTTGTTTTGTAATATAAATCACTTCTTTTAAGGTGATGATTTGATTCTTGTGTCCTGGAAGGTTTGTCTGTGTATCTGCATGCCTCTGACTGAGGGGTCAGCCACCAGAGCCTGCAGCTTGTTTTTCTCTCTTCTTTTTTCAAGTTCTTTTGGGGCAAATGAGCTTGGAGTACCTCTGGGGGTGAGTGCAAATGTTCACTCCTAGTTTTAGGGATAAAGAAATAACTTGATGGCGGCAGCTTGTTTGTTTATTTCTCAGAGCCAGGGAATCTGTCTAGAAATTTTGGTAACCAGCGCCTGTGGAGGCAAGGTTTTTAAGCTCTCTTGTGGGCCCCTACCATCTGCCCTTAGAGTGCCAGAGTGGGAAACAGCCCTGACATGAGGGTTATCATGAGTCTGAGTAAGAAGTTCTCCAGCTCAATGTTATTTTGAAATAAAGGCTTGTAGTGTAGAGTTGCACTTTGTTATTTCAGAAAAACATCCATTATTCCGAAATAATGCTGCTTTGTAGACATAGCTTAGGAAACATTTGAGAAATCTCCATGTTCAGACAGGTTGAGGGACTTGATGCCTTCAGTTCTAGACTTCGCTTCCTTCTCAGACTGCTGCAGTGACCAGAGTTACTGTAAAGTCGTTACCATGCAATGGCTGTCGGGCGGCCTATGGAATGTTTCCCATTCCAGTTCCCAATTCACAGGAAACCACATGACAGACCCACTATAAAATATGCACTAATTAGCATAGTTCTTGGCATGGAAAGTGAACCATTCACTCCTGTCTGGAGGTAAGGATGGAGGCAGATTGGTGGCACAGCACGAAGGAAGCTTGTATTGCCAAAGGCTTTCTGTACAGACAAATTACTTCATTCTCTTAGAACAACTCAGCTAACACCTTTCTCCAGTAATGTATTCAATTGCTCTTCAGTACACATGTGAAACCACAACTGAATTTATGTTAAGGCTTAACTTTTTTGGTCTTTTTAAAAATACAGAATAAATCTATGTACATATTTAAGTCCTGCATTGTAATGGATAAAAACAAAAAGAATGTTAACCAACTGAGCTTATTGGTGTCAACAAAACTTAAGAATTCACTTTGCTGTCTTATAGCTGCATAACAAAGTCACTTTTGGATTATTTTCTTAGTAAATTAAAATGAAGATTTGAATTCAAGTCATCAGTCTCTAAGAAAAGACTTGACTGACACAGTTGGCTTTGTTTTTCACATTATCAACAGGCTATGGTGATTGGACATAAATAAAAGGCACAATAGCTTGAAGGTGAAGTTAGAAAAAATGAAACTGGAAATAAATTGCAACTCTTTAACAGTGAAGGTAATTAACCTCTAGATCAGATTACCCAGGAAAGTAGCAAATTCTCCATCATTCTGAGCCTTTAAATCTTCTGGAAGATATCCTCTAGTTTAGCCACAAAAGACTGGGCATGACTGTCTATACTTAAATAGGAGGGAAGAATAATTTCCTCTATTACAGGAGTTTACTCAGTGAAATTCTCTTGCTTGCGTTATGCAGGAATTCCGGTTAGATAGGGGTGGGCAATAATTTTCGCAGGGGGGGGGCACTTATGAATTTTGGTATGTGGTCAAGGGCCAGCTCCGCCCCCTGGAAGGGATGGGGCCTAGGTTTCAAGGGGTGAGACTGGGGACTAGCCTTCCCCCAGAGTTGTCTGGGGCCGAAATCTTTGAATTAAAAGTACAAGAAAAGGCTCATGGCTCACGGCCTCACTGCTACCACATTGCCTGGCAGCTGCCCAGGGTTGCTGTGGCTATTTAAAGTGCTCACGGCTCCAGTCCCTGCCAGGATAGCATCACAACCAGGAGCCATTTAAATAGGATCTGGCTGCCTTAGCCACTGCCTGGAAATTTTGTGGCACAGGTAGCAGGATATAAATAGAACACATCTAGATGCAGTCCTTGGGCTGGGTCAAAGTGTTAGGTGGGCTCGCTCCCATGCCGTATCTTGCCCAGCCCTCAGTTAGATGATCACAGTGGCCTCTTCCGGCCTTAAAATTCACAGATCGATTTTGCCATGGGACCTAATACCGAGAGTTTTTTCTCCTATTGGATGCCCGTAACGGACATTATGCTTCATTGGTGTTCTCACAAGTGAACACTGATGCTGTGTGTACACTGGTGCGTTCTTGAGTGAAAACAGCCGCTCTTGCGCAAAATCATGCTGCCTGTCTACACTAGCAGCACATTCTTGCGCATGTAAACTGACATTGTACTGTAGAAAATCAGGGCTTCTTGCGCGAGAACTCTGACGCTCCCTTCCAGGAAGAAGTCCTCTTGCTCAAGAGCTCTTCCAAAAGAGGCCAGTGTAGACAGGCAACATTAATTTCTTGTGCAAGAAGCCCCAATAGTTAAAATGGCCATCAGAGCTTTCTTGCGGAAGAGAGCGTCTACACTGGCATGGATGCTTTTGCGCAAAAGCACATGCCAGTGTAGATGCTCTCTTGTGGAAGAGTTTTTGCACAAGAACTCTTCGGCAAAAGAGTTCTTGTGCACGAAGCTGCCAGTGTAGACATAGCCTGAGACAAAAGAAGTCAAATAGAGAAACAAACACAGAAATCTGAACTATGGCACCCAGGATCCTTATTATGCATGTATTTAGTAATTATTTGTATGGCTGTAGAGCCTCAGGGATCCTATTTTCCTAGGCACCACACAAGAGCTTATTATACAAGCCAGGGGTGGGCAAACTTTGGACCAGAGGGCCACATTTGGTAGGAAAATTGTATGGAGAGCTGAGTAGGGAAGGCTGGGCTTTCTCAACACCTCTTGCCAATGCCCCTTATCCAGCATCTCTTCCCCCACATCCCTTGGCCGTCTCCCACGACAACCCATCTCCAATCCAACCCCCTGCATCCCACAGCTTGACTGCTCCCCCTGGAAGCCTCACCCCCTTTCCATATTCCCCCCACTCCCATCCATGACTACGCCACCTGGTGCATTGGGGCTGGAAGTGCAGCGATCATGTTGCCAAGGTTTTGAGGGAGATGAGGCTGTGGGGGAGGAGAAGAAGAAGAAGATGAGGGACCAGGGACTTGCTGCACTGCCTGGAAAGTCTGTCCATACCCTGGTCCCTGGCAGAAGCTCAGGTGTCAGACTGGAGGTCTGACAACCTGGGTGTGGCCCGTTGGCTATAGTTTGCCCCCTCTGAATTAAGTGTATGATAAGAGACAACAGGAGGACAAAGTAAACTGATGGGGGCCCAGGTAAGAATGGAATGGTTAACAGTCTAATCATTGCTTATGCAAAGTAGGAGCTCAGTCCTGATCCTGACCCTATAGATGTTAATGACACAGAAGAGCCACCCTCAGAAAGGAGCTGAAAGTGGATGGCCAAAATGAGATGTTAATTGAAAACAGTAGTGGCAGTAAGTAAATGAGTGTATGTACACACACACACACACACACACAGCCGTGCCTACACACATACATATGGGTACTCAGATCTATAGAGAAAGTTACTTTTAAATTTGCAAAACACATAGCATGTCTGACTCATAAATAATATGGAAGTGCTTTGAGATCTACAGACGCAAAGTATGATACCGGCTCCAAGTGTCATTATGGCTGTTATTGATTTGAGAATGAATAATCCGCTCTGCATGGGTCTGAATTGCACACTTCATATTCTACTGTTATTGGCTTTTAATGAAGTCAGAAAAGGATGGCATTTTTTGCAGCCTAACTAGTTAAATGTTGGAACACAAACCAAATACTGTCAAATCATATTCTGAAATAAGACAAAAACTAATCTTGTAAATGCTAAATATAGATTACCAATGGTATTACCAACAAATTCAAAGCCCAGCTCACAAGAAATTTTAATGTGTTTCTTCAGAGCATTGCAGTTAAGTTCTGTTTACATTTTCAAACAATTTGCTGTACAGTGCCTAGAAGTGTGGCTTTATATGAACTTCCTAATGCTGTGGTTATTAAAATACCAACATTTACCAAGAGTTAACCTTGTTGTGTTAGTATCAGAGGGTACGTCTACACTACAGCGCTAATTCGAACTAACTTAGTTTGAATTAGTTAATTCGAACTAAGCTAATTCGAACTAACGCGTCTAGAACTAAAAACTAGTTCGAATTAGCGTTTTGCTAATTCGAACTAGAATGTCCACATTGAGTGGACCCTGAACAGGGCTTAAGGATGGCCGGAAGCAGTGCCGGCAGGGCATCAGAGGAGGACTTAGAGCGTGGAGCTGCTGTCTCAGGCTAACCGAGGGCTGCGCTTAAAGGGACCCGACCCCCACCCCGGACAGACAGTTCTCAGGGGTGCCCTGCTTGAAAACCAGCCCTGGCTTGGAGTGCCCGGAGTGCCCTCACTGGGTACATCACAGCACTCGGCCATCAGACCGGCTGCACTTGCTGCAGGCTGCCATCTGGGGAGAGGGGGCAATTGGGGGGCTGCAGGAGAGCTTCCACCCCCAGAAGCCCGCAGAGCCAGCCCAGTCCTCCCCATCGGGGGCTCGTGCCCCATTCCTCCCTCACCTCCTTCCACTTACCCCTCCCTAGCCCCCCTTCCTGATGTACAAAATAAAGATAACGTTTCTTCCAACATTGACTCTGTCTTTATTGAACAAAACTGGGGGAGACTGGGAAAAGGAGGTGGGAGAGGGGAAGAGAAAGGCTGGGAGAGGGGAGGGCAACTAACATGATCAGGGGTTGGGAACAGGTCCCAGATGAAGAAAGGCTACAGAGACTGGGACTGTTCAGCTTAGAAAAGAGGAGACGGAGGGGGGACAGGATAGAGGTCTCTAAAAGCAGGGGTTGGGTGGAGAGTGTGCATTCAGAAAAGTTCTTCCTGAGTTCCCATAAAGAAGGACTAGAGGACACCAAAGGAAAGGAATGGGTAGCAGGCTTGAAACTAGTAAGAGAAAGTTGTTGTTCTTGACAAAGCAAATAGTTAACCTGTGGAACTCCTTGCTGCAGGAGGCTGTGAAGGCTACAACTAGAACAGAGTTTAAAGGGAAGTGAGATCAAGTCATGGAGGTTGGGTCCATGGAGTAGTCTTAGCCAGGGGGTAGGAGTGGTGTCCCTGCCCAAAGTTTGTGGAAGACTGGAGAGGGATGGCATGAGACAAATGGCTTGGTCACTGTCTTCGGTCCATCCCCTACAGGGTCCCTAGGGTTGGCCGCTGTCGGCAGACAGGCTACTGGGCTAGATGGACCTTTGGTCTGACCCAGGACGGCCATTGGCTCCTAAGCTCAGGGCTCAGGGTCGGAGGTCTCAGTGGACCACCTTGATTATCATGCACACCTGCTCCTGGGTGGCCAGGCTGGCAGTTCTCCTGCCCTAGCCGGCCACTTTCCTGTGCCTAGTGCGGAGATCGTGGACGAGGTCCACGATGTCCGCACTAGCCCAGGAAGGTGCCCGCCTCTTGCGGTCCCGGGCAAGCTCCCGGGAGCCGCCAGCCTGGTCCCAGGAAGAGGGGGTGGGTTGGGGGACATCGGGTGGGTGGCTCTGTGCCGTGCCAGGTGCAGGGTCTGCTGTCTGGGTGCTGGCAGGCTTGCACCTGGCACGGGCACCGTAGCCAGCCCGTGCCCCTTTAAGGGGTCCGGGGCCGGGAGGGGGGCATAGAGTTTCCCTGGTGTTGGCCAGAGTGGCCACCAGGGAAAGCTGGGGAGGGCTAGCCTCCCACTAGTTCGAATTAAGGGGCTACACACCCCTTAATTCGAACTAGCTAGTTCGAACTAGGCTTAATCCTCATAAAATGAGGTTTTCCTAGTTCGAACTAAGCGCTCCGCTAGTTCGATTCAAATTCGAACTAGCGGAGCGCTAGTGTAGCGGCTATGAATGTTAGTTCGAACTAACGTCCGTTAGTTCGAACTAACATTGTAGTGTAGACATACCCTGAGATACCATGGCATCATGATTCATGGCAAATGCTCATATTTCATTGGCCACCACTTTATACCAGTGACCTAATTCTCATTTACACTAATGCTCCTTTGTACTACTCTAGCAGTATAAAAGGGCTTGTAATTTACACTCATTTTGAAGACATTTTACACATTACAACAACGTAAAGGAGTCTAAGTGTAAATGAGGATAAGCCCCACCTATGTAAAATAGCAAACTATAGCATATGCTTCTTGACTATAATCCAGAACTCCCAGAAGAGTTATATGTGAGTAAATGCAGTAAAGAATCAAAATGCTTCCTAGTTTTTATGTTTGTTACATGGCCATGATTTGTTTGCAGGGAACATTAGAGATGGTGTTGAATTTCTGTATCTTCTAAATATGTAATTCTAGTATGACTAAGTCCTCTTCATCAAATATAAATGGTCAAAATGTCCCTCTTCCTGGCTGGATAAAGCAAGATGAAAAGATGACACTGGGGTTCTAACTTCAGCAGAGATTTTATTGTTACTTTGAGATGAATTCTAATCACCTTTATTGTGAATGCTACAGAGAACCATGTAACTGACAGGAGAATATTGCCCTTTTCCTGTGCCTCATTTATCCAAATCCCAGGAGAACATAAATCTGTTCCAGCAACAGCGTAGGGGTTGAACAATTGGGGTTTTATTATATTTTCTAGAGCAGTTAAAGCATTTGAGGATCTTTGTTTTAAATGTTAGCTATTCTTATTATTGTCTCTTAATTTGGATGAAACAAATCCATGCACTCAGAAAACAATTATTTCTTCAGGGCATCTTGTGGAGTTCCAAGATATTTGTATTGTAAGTTAGAATCCCATGACTTACAGCAACTGATCTAAAGTTTGGTGAAGTGCACATATTTTACACTTCTTCCTCCAGCGACTTGAAGGTGAATAGGATGCTTTGCAAGTTTTGAAATCTGATACCTTGATTATCTCTCTGCCAGTTGCTAAGGGAAATGTAACTCTGCATTCAGGGAAAACTGATTACAAAGGTACAAATGTTTTGCCCTTATCTAGGCTCAGTCCATGGATGCCATATTGAAATGTGATCCCTCTACAAAAGCCTGATAATATCAAAGCAAACAAGAAAGGTGCTGGGAAAGAAATAGGTTTTCTGCGATTAACCCCTGTGAGTATAGCACTGCATGAATCTCTCCACTTCCATGAGCGACAAAAGCTATGTCAGTAGTAGAGCATCTCCTACCCACATAACACTGATGTGAACAGCTCTTAGGTCGCTGTCACTTGAGTTGCCTGTCATTTTCACACCTCAAGAAATGTTAGATCAACTTAAGGGGTAGTGTAGACCTGCCTTAAGAGTGCTCCTCTCCCCTACTTTGTTCTCTCTCTGTCCACTAGATGCCATTACATGCTCACCTGTGCAGCAGTGAGGTGAGGCTTTCATTCCTATTGTGAACCCTGACCGCAAAATGTTCTCTTGTCTGATCTACAACTGCAAACCTACATGCACTGCCAATGTGAACAGAGTCTTCTGAAGAAAATCTTCCATTGACTTTAATGGGGGTTTGCAGAATAGACAACAGAGTTGGTATCACAGAACAAAAAAGGAGATGCTTGCTTTCTAAGTATAAGGACAATAAATCTACCTACAGTTTTATAATGGCACCCATCACTGTAGTATCTGAGAACCTCATTGCAAGTATACTGGTCTTTTCCATTTAATTTGAACAGGCAATGCAAAAACCAGCGCTTAAAAAGTTAATTGTCTTTTCCCCCCTCCAAACTGTAGAAGATATAATTGGTGTTTGTTACTTATTTTTGGTTGGTGGTTAGGATGGTGAAGGGAAATCATCTGATTTTATCTGAACATGGTCACTTATGACTATTGAAAAATTGGTATTATATTGTTTACCACTAAACTTCATCTATTGAATAGGTAATGAAATGCGTGAAACAGAACTAGAGCATGTTGCCTCCCCTAGTTGGTAAAATAACCTGTGCCGTTGAGGGCAAGGCCTTAAATGATTTCTGTTTAGCAGGAATCTATATCTATCTATCTATAGATAGATACTAGGATATTTACCTGGTGTTGCTCAGGCCTTCATCTTATGTAGTTTTTGTTTTTTGGAAAATAAAATAAAAATGTACCTGCAACATTAAAATCATTGCTCTGGGGTCAGGGAGGGGTTCAGAATGCAGGCTGGCCCGAGGAGAGAGGACAACCCCAGTCTTCTCTCACCACAGCAACTTGGGGCCTGGTGAGAAGCATCTCAAAATCTTGCATCAGAGGCTAGGGCACCACTCCTACCCATCCTGGCTAAGAGCCATTGATGGGCCTTATCCTCCATTAATGTATCTAACTCTTTTTTAAACCCTTTTAAAGTTCTGGCCTTTACAATGTCCTTTGGGAAGGAGTTCCACAGGTTGACTGTGCAGTGTGTGAAGAAAAAGAAGTCCTTTTGTTTGTTTTAAACCTTCTAGCTATTACATTTGGTAGCCCCAAGTCTCTGTGTTATGGGAAGAAATAAATAACTTTTCCTTATTTTCTTTCTCCATACCAGTCATGATTTTATGGATCTCTGTCATATCCCCTAATTAGTCTCCTCGTTTCTAAGCTGAAATTCCCACTTTTATTAATCTCTCCTCATATGACAGCCATTTCAAATCCCTAATTATTTTTGTTGCCCTTTTCTGAACTTTTTTCCAATGTTGAGATCTTTTTTGAGATGAGGCAACCACATGGGCATGCAGCATTCAAGACAGGAGGGGTGTCATAGATTTATACAGAGGCAATAAGATGCTTTTTGTTTTATTTTCTCTCCCTTTTTTTAATGATTTCTAAAATTCTGTTTGCTTTTTTGACTGTTGCTGCACAATGAGTGGATATTTTCAGGGAATTACCCACATGACTCCAAGATCTCTCTCTTGATTAGTAATAGCTAATTTAGTCTCCATCATCTTGTACATATAGTCGGGATTATGATTTTCAAATGTACATTATTTTGCATTTATCAGCTACTTTAGGGGGTAGCCGAGTTAGTCTGTACATGATAAACTTAAAAAACAACCACAAATAGTCTGGTAGCACTTTAAAGACTAACATGTACAGTAGATGGTATCATGAGCTTTCATGGGCATAGCCTACTTCTACAGATGACCAGCTGGCTGCGCTCACGAAAGCTCATGATACCATCTACGTCTTTTGTTAGTCTTTAAAGTGCTACAACACTATTTGTTGGTTGTTGTTTTTTTTACTTTATTTTGCATTTATCAACATTGAATTTCATCTGCCATTTTGTAGCCTTGTCACAAAGTTTTGTGAGATTCTTTTGAAGCCCTTCACTATCTGCTTTGGATTTACCTATCTTAATCAGTTTAGTATCATCTGCAAATTTTGCCACCTCACTGTTTATCCCATTCTTCAGATCACTTTTAAATACAGACCCACGAGGAACACCTTGTTTTAAGTTATGATAAGAGTAAGCTGAATAATGAATTTGGTGGTCTTAGTTTTTACTGTTTAGGAGGAATCCCTGAACAAACAGACAAACACACAGAGGGTATGTCTACACTACAGCGCTAATTCGAACTAAGCTAATTCAAACTAACGGATCCAGACTAAAAAACTAGTTTGAATTAGCGTTTTGCTAATTCGAACTAGCATGTCCACATTAAGTGGACCCTGAACCGGGGTTAAGGATGACCGGAAGCAGTGCCGGCAGGGCATCAGATGAGGACTTAGAGCATGGAGCTGCTGCCTCAGGCTAGCCGAGGGCTGTGCTTAAAGGGACCTGACCCCCACCCCGGACAGACAGTTCTCAGAGGTGCCCCGCTTGCAAAGCAGTCCTGGCTTGGAGTACCCTGAGTGCCCACACTGGGCACATCACAGCACTCGGCCATCAGACCAGCTGCACTTCCCGCAGGCTGCCATCTGGAGATAGGGGGCAATTGGGGGGCTGCAGGAGAGCTTCCACCCCCAGAAGCCCGCAGAGCCAGCCCAGTCCTCCCCATCGAGGACTTACCCTTCCCTAGCCCCCCTTCCTGATGTACAAAATAAAGGACACGTGTGGTCAAAAATAAAATCTCTCTTTATTGAGATTCCGGGAGACTGGGAAAAGGAGGTGGGAGAGGGGAAGAGAGAGGGTGGGAGAGGGGAGGGCAACTAAAATGATCAGAGGTTTGGAAGAGGTCCCATATGAAGAGAGGCTAAAGAGACTGGGACTTTTCAGTTTAGAAAAGAGGAGACTGAGGGGGGATAGGATAGAGGTCTATAAAAGCATGAGTAGGGTGGAGAGGGTGCATCAAGAAAAGTTCTTCATTAGTTCCCATAATAGAAGGACTAGAGGACACCAAAGGAAAGGAATGGGTATCAGGCTTCAAACTAGTAACAGAAAGTTGTTCTTCACAAAGCAAAGAGTCAACCTATGGAACTCCTTGCTGCAGGAGGCTGTGAAGGCTAGAACTAGAACAGAGTTTAAAGAGAAGTGAGATCAAGTGATGGAGGTTGGGTCCATGGAGTGGTATTAGCCAGGGGGTAGGAGTGGTGTCCCTGCCCAAAGTTTGTGGAAGGCTGGAGAGGGATGGCATGAGACAAATGGCTTGGTCACTGTCTTCGGTCCATCCCCTACAGGGTCCCTAGGGTTGGCCACTGTCAGCAGACAGGCTACTGGGCTAGATGGACCTTTGGTCTGAACCAGTACAGCCATTGTAAGCTCAGGGCTCAGGGTCGGGGGTCTCAGTGGACCACCGTGATTTTCATGCACACCTGCTCCTGGGTGGCCAGGCTGGTAGCTCTCCTGCCCTAGCTGGCCACTTTCCTGTGCCTAGTGCGGAGGTCGTGGACCAGGTCCACGATGTCCGCACTAGACCAGGCGGGTGCCCGCCTCTTGTGGTCCCAGGCAAGCTCCCAGGAGCCGCCAGCCTGGTCCCGGGAAGAGGCGGAGGCCTGGGAGGCATCGGGTGGCTGGCTCGAGCCGTGCCAGGTGCAGGGTCTGCTAGCTGGGTGCTGGCAGACTTGCACCTGGAACGGGCATCATAGCCAGCCCGTGTCCCTTTAAGGGGTCCGGGTTCGGGTTCGGGTCCGGGAGGGGGGCAATAGAGTTTCCCTGGTGTTGGCCAGAGTAGCCACCAGGGAAAGCTGGGGAGGGCTAGCCTCCCACTAGTTTGAATTAAGGGGCTACACACCCCTTAATTTGAACTAGGAAGTTCGAACTAGGCTTAGTCCTCGTAGAATAAGGTTTACCTAGTTCGAACTAAGTGCTCCGCTAGTTCGAATTAAGTTCGATCTAGCGGAGCGCTAGTGTAGCCCCTATCAAAGTTAATTCGAACTAACGTCCGTAGTGTAGACATACTTTGTAGTGTAGACATACCCAGACAGATACACATACCCCGCACACACATACAGACAGACAGACTTTTTATATACATAGTAGATGGATAAATAGCTTCAATTTAATTCCTACCAGTCAATCTATACAGAGTGACATTCACATATTGGTTGGCAAAGAAATATCTTTTTATGATCCAAGCCAACTAGACTTAGATCCATTTCCTATCTGGGATGAAGCCCAGAAAGAGTTACCTATGCCCTTTGATTAATCAATTATCCATTTCTTTGAATAGACCCAGATATATGCTATATACTAGTTCTGGCTTATATTAAGTATCAAAGATCAGCTGCCCCAGTAAGATACAATTCATGTATTCTCTTCCTCTAACAAGGAGATGCTTGGGAACCAATACTGCTAAATGTTATTTATAGCTGATAGGGGACACAAATTGGATATATGCTTATAATTCAATACGGAGCCAAAAGCAAAAATCAAAGCCGGTGTGATTTGGGATGGCATATAGTTTGTTTTTCTATACTCCACTAGTAGGATTGTCCGATTTTCAGTGCTGCAGATGTCATGCAATAGGATGTGGGCGTACTGGATGATAGTGAAAAGGAAACAAAAATGGCTATAATAACTGAACATTTAATTTGAGAGGAAACAAGGAAGAAAACGCAACAGCCTAGGTTAAATCAAAACTGGGAGAGGGAGGAGACATTCTAACTATCTGCATGTGTTAGCTGGAGATGTGCAGATAGGAAAAAGAGAATTTATTGAGGGTCATGCGAAGAGCAATGGTAGATGAACAGGTCTTTTCTATCACCAAGGTCTATGATTCTAGTCTACTTTAAATATAGGAAAACCCAAAGTGAAATCTGGATTACAGGCAAAATAATACAGTTGATTGTGGTTCTCTTTGGTTATCAAATATGAATTAGGTCACTGGCAACTCTGTATATTCTTATGAATCTGTTAATGAGTGCATTAGCCACGTGAATTGATTTAAGTATGGCACTGAACTTTGTTATAAAGGATAACATGGTTGAGGCAAAGGCTAACCCTGATATACAAAATATGCCAACATTTGGCAACCCTTTTATATGCCCTCACATGAATGTGCTATACAAACAAAAACTACTATTTATTGATACTATAATCAATTTTATCTAATTTCTGGGGGATTCTCTCATACTGCAGAGCTGCTCACGTCTACTATATTTAAATTCCACCACAGCAGAGAGGGACAAATTGAAAAAATTCAGCATATTTTGTATATAACCAAACTCTACAAAAATTCTGCTGAATCTTTTCAGTTAATAAACATGATTTGGAATTCTCTTGAAAAATGGCTTTCTTTCAGTAGTTCTTTTTCTGGTCTTCACTAAGTTCAGAAATAAAGTTAGTCATAAAAACAAAAACAAACAAAAACAAAAACGAAACACAGGTGCAACAATCCATTACTTTTTTCTCAGCTGTAAATAAACTATTAATGGTTGTTTGCAGATTTGGGTAAAGGGTCTTCTTTAATCAAAACCGAGCAGAGCTTCTAGATCATATATGGGCCATAAACTTTCCTGCAATAATTTCTGTTTGACCAACAGCATATATTTTAGAAAAATATCTAATCTTGATTTTAAAATGGCCAGCGATGGACACTCCACCAAAATGTGTGGTAAGTTGTTCCAGTGATTATTCACCTTCACTGTTTCCACTCTGAATTTGTCTAATTTCACATTCCAGCCATTGGCTCATGTTATTTATTTGTTTGCTAGACATATAATTTTCCAGTGAAATGAATGGAAGGGACATACATGGCTAAAATCTTAACCTTTATTTCTAAAAGATTTATAATAGATGGAAAAAGTTCCAGATGTAACTATGATTTTAGGAAGAATGATATACATATTAAACTTTGTGAGCATGATTTTTTAAAACAAGTCTCTCATTATGTACACACACAGAGGTGCAGTTGCAGATCATGGCAAATTAGATGACTCAATGGCATCTCCTAATCAGGCAATTAGACACACAGCTGCCATCATTTGCACCTACTTTTCCTGAACATAATTTTGTAAGCAAAATGAGAAGCCACTTGTAAAACTCAGTGCCTAAAAAACCTTTGAAGGGTGCATTACTGTCTGTAAGTCTAATGTTGCATCTTCTTAAAATCATCAATTATCCCAAAAGTCTGAAGAATAATCCTACCCTGAAAGAGTCACCAAATGAAATTAATAGGTAGCCGGTTTAAAACAAAGAAAAGGCAATATTTCTTCACACAATGCACAGTCAGCCTGTGGAACTCCTTGCCAGAGGATGTTGTGAAGGCCAGGACTTGAACAGGGTTCAAAAAAGAGCTAGATAAATTCATGGAAGATAGCTCCATCCCATCAATAGCTATTAGCCAGAATGGGTAGAAATAGTGTCCTTACCTGTTTATCGGAGTCTGGAAACGGATGACAGGGGTGGGATTGCTTGATAATGACCTGTTCTGTTCATTCCCTGTGTGGCATGTGGCATTTGCCACTGTTGGAAGACAGGATACTGGGCCAGATGGACCATTCGTCTGACACAGTATGGCTGTTTTTATGTGGATGGAGTGAGTACATGACCTAATAAGTCCTGTGATTCCTACTTATGAACAAATTGCCTATCAAATATAATTTCTTCTTAAAATCAAATCTGAGTTTGTTTTATGAGATCAAAAAAGTGCCCCAAAATGTTAAGCTTATAAAAGAATCTTTTATTGTCTCAGTTTCTTATTGTTTATATAATATAAATGCTGACATAACCTTCACTGTAGCACCGTGAACATGCTGCTCCTATGATAACCTCATAAAACTTTCCTGTTTGAAGGTTCTATTATTGTCAGAAAGATGAATGATAAACAACTTTATATTGTGCAATCTGCAGATTTTATCGACAAAGGTGTCAAGTGCAGAAGAACGAGGAGTCTCTCGGCTTGTCAGGAGATAAATAAGTAGGCGCTTCGAAGCTCTTAGCTTTATTCAATTTGTTTAGATACCAGTTGACTGTGAGCATTGATTCGATGCGAGACCAGTTATGGATTTTTAGGTTGGTACATACACACAATGGGAGTAATAGATGGCTCTAAAGTGAGTACAAGGCTGCAATTCACTTGGGAGGCCTCACTGATGTCACAGATTGAGCAAACGCTCTTGTAGGAACACGGAAGATCGGGGGGGCAGATGGCAAGATAGGAGGTGAGGTCCTGATGCTCCAGGGGATGTGATTTCTCCTCTCGCTCCAGTAACTGGCACTTTGTTTATTCCATTGTCCCATGTGATTTCACTATGACAAGTCAAATTTGGGGGGGAAGGATAGAACGGCTCCATTGATTCCTCTTCCTCAGTTAAAGCTTAATTCCCTCCCCTCTTTCCCTCATATAGCAAAGTGTTAGCTATTGAGACTACCAAATAATCAAAACACTATAATAGCAACTAAGAAAGACACAACAACCCAGGGGTCTAACAAGACAGACTGCTCTGCTCCAAAGCTTAACCGTTATTCCTTTTGCCACCTCACAGTGCCTCATTTGTATGTCATCTACCTAGACTGTCAGCTCCTGGGAGACTAAGCCCTGGTCTTCCCACTTGTCTGTAGAATGACTGGTATGCTGCAAGTGCTTTGCAAATTAAACGGAGACAATATGAATTTCATTTTACAAAATGGGATGCAAAATTGTTGCGATCTAAACTCATATATAATTATTGGGCCTGGATCTTGCATGGTACTATTCACATGAATAAGGATTACTCATGTGAGCTGTCTCATGAAAGACTCAATCCTGCAAGGTGCTGTGAACTGGGCTCCCAAATCCCGCAAAGAACATTATGTTAAGCAAGTAAATGGCCTCATTAAAGTGAGTGGGGAAAAATGGATGTGAATATAAAACTCTGGTGGTCTTTCTTCAACTTCCAGTGCTGCCTGTCATGTTGAATGACATTGGGTAAGTCATTACCTTCCCTGTGCCTCAGTTTCCTCATCTATAAATAGAGGGATAACTAAAATGACCTTCCTATGTAACTGTTTTGAGACCTAAAGATGAAAAGTGCTAGGCATTATAATGACAAAGTACTTGGGTAGATTAGGCCACAGTGTTCAGTGCCTAACAGGATCAAGCCCTCACCCCTGACTCATAGAGGCAAAGGTTTGGTGATACAGGCCCTTTGATCTATCGCTATTTTAAAATGAAGTCCACTTGCCATGGAATAGCAGCACAAGCAATACAGCATACACAGTGTTCAGCCAATATACTTTAACAGCGGGTTTATACGGAGTACCTCCCACGGCATTAGTGTAACTGAATTGGTCTCAATGTTGTGTTTGTCAATAAGATAGCCTCATTGTGCTAACCACTGTGGTGAGTCTATCACATGGTCATGTGTCTATTGGGCTCTGAACAAAGAACACCAACTGATTTCAAACCAAACATTCATCAGAAGGTAAGAACTTGCACTTAATACCCAGCTGAGCTGGACATAGGCCTAGTCTACACTAACCCCTGCTGTCGATCTAATCTACATCACTTCATCTACGCAAACAGCTGATGCCAGATAACTCTTCTCTTCCTGATGGAACACCAACATTGACAGGCGAGTGCTCAGAGATTGATTTATCGTATCTAAGTAGATGCGATAAGTCTACGGCCAATGGACTGATCGCTGTGGCATCAATTGCTGACATAGTGGAGGCAAGGCCTCACACTGGAAGCCTGACGAAAGACTCCTTGGTCAACGCATGGAACCATCCACTCGCTACCCTAGTACTATCCAGATTACTTCCACAGCAAATACCAGAATGACTTGTTTCAAATTACTATTTCATAATTAAAGAGCTAAAGACCAGAAGGGGCCACCAGATAATGTAGCCCGACCTCCTGAACATCGCAGGCCACTGAACACCACCAGACTCCTCTACACCAAACCCAGCATCCACAATTACAACAAACTACTACGGCCTTGGGGAGATTCAGCTATTGTGTACCAGGAACTACTAAGGTGCACTAATGCCCATGCCTGCTGAGAGGGGGGAGGCAAAGAGGGAAACTGCCTTGGGCCCTTTAAATCGCTACTAGAGCCCCAGATGCTAAGCTCTGGGTGGTGCTGAAGGGCTAGCAGCGGGGAATAGTGGTGGTGGTGGTGGTGGGAAGGCTAGCTACAGCTCCTTCTCCCTAGGCTACACCCCTTCTGGAACCATCTTGCTCAGGGACCCAGGAATTCTGTTCCCCGCACCCCTGCTAATGCCTTAGGATATTGATTTGCTGAGATATTTCTGATGAATCTAGCATTTGTGTGTTTGCACGTAATTGTACCAATTTGAAGAGGGAGGGAATGCACCATTTTTTCCCTGTCAGTAATAGCAGTTTAAACACAGAATGACTCCTTTATCTTCATTAAAAATCCTCTGGATTGACGCTGGTGTAAGTTATTATTATTACTATGTATCGCTTGGTTAGCACAGAAGAAGTCCTGTTCTCATTTATTGTATATTTTGTATTGAGCAAAACGTGACACAAGGTGTAGTGATTTTTTTCCTTTGCAACTGTTTCAGCCCAATCTCCAGCTAATTTAAATTCCCAGAGTTGGTGAGAAACCTGGACTGTTTTGATCTTTTTAACATTCCCTAAATACTAGAAGGTCCCTTTCTCACAGATAAGTCCATCTTTCTGTTTTATTATGTGTACAAGAAGAACGTTACAAGCTAAGATTTTTAAACATTCTGTGGTTCTCACCACAATGGCAAACTGAAAAAGAAAACACAACTAACATCACGACACACAACGGGCATGAACTCATTCACTGAAACAATAAAATAAAATAAAATAAAATAAAATAAAATTTCATCGTCTAGTAAATGTTAATTCCCTGCTTACTTTCAACTATCCTGGCCTTATTTAAAATATTTGGCCATTTTAGTTTTTAAGTGATTGACTATTAAAAGGAGAGAGAAAAATACTATTATTAAAGGACTGGGAATCAGAAAATCTGCTTTCAGCATTCTAGCCGCTGCCCGAGACTTGGGGAAGTCATTTAACTTCCCTGCGCCTTTCTGATTTGCCATAAAACAGTGTTGCACAACTCAAAGCTGGATTAGTACCTATTCTATTCTATGTATATGTTTCTTACACCAGGATTATCACCATAATATCTGAGTATCATTGTCTTGCTTCTCCTTACTTAGGGTACGTCTACACTGCACGCTTATTTTGAAATAAGCTATTTTGGAAGAAATACTCCAAAATAGCTTATTTCAAAATAGCACATCTACACTACAGGGAAGCCTCAAAATTCTGAGGCAGGCTTCCCTAACGTGGACATGATACCTCGATTTAGAACCCTAGGAGGCACTGGGGAGTAATTACTTTGAATGGCCCTGGGGAGGAGCTATTTTGAAATAGCAGCAGTAGAGCGTCCACATTACTGCTATTCCAAAATAGCTATTTCGGAAGAAGTGTTATTCCTCATTGAATAAGGTTTGCAGATTTTGAAATAAGCCGTTCGTTATTTTGAAATAATGGAATTGTGTTGTAGACACTCACATTGTTATTTTGAAATAATGTCAGTTATTTCAAAGTAACTGTGCTATGTAGACACACCCTTAGTTCCATCCTATTTATTTCAATCCATTTTTCCATGTCATTTTGAATTCTAATCCTATTCTCAAAGCACTTGTGGGATGCTGACAGGTGGACCAAACCTGGGACCTCTGGAGCTTAGTGCATGAGCCTCTACCGCTTGAGCTAAAAGCCAACTGGCTCTCAACTGAGGTGCAAGTGGTCTAAGTGCTACTACGTGGGACAGTGAGCCACACCCAGAAGGTGTGTGGGCTACATTTGCATCCCTGCCTATCCTGGGATCATCCACAAACTTTATAAGTGTACTCTCTGTGCCGTATCAAAATCAATTATGACGATATTGAGCAGAACAGGACTCAGTACAGGTCTCTTGCAGCTTGACTGTAAACTGTTAATAATTATCTTACAATCAGCAAATAGTCTGTTAGCACTTTAAAGACTAAAAAAACATGTAGATGGCATCAAGTGCTACCAGACTATTTGTTGTTTTTTAAGTTTATCCAGTACAGACTAACTCGGCTACCTCCTGAAGCTTTTGTTAATAATTAGTCTCTGAGTTCTCTCTTCCAAGAAGTTGTGCACCCACCTTTTAACAGGCTCATTTAATCTATATTTCTGTATTTCTCTAGTTTGTTAAAGAGAAGATCCTATGAGATAGTATTGAAAACCTTATTAATTCAATATATAGCACATCTACCACTTCCCTCTCCCCGTATCTATAAGGCTTATTACCTGGTCAAAAAAGGACATTGGATTGGTTTGACATGGTTTGTTCTTGAGAAATCCATGTTGACTGTTACTTATCGCCTTATTTTTTCTAGGTTGCCACTCTAGCTTTACTGACCCATCATCTCCTTTATGTGCCAAGTACATTTTCTTATTAAATAAAAAAATAATCATTGTTAGGCATGAGCCTAGGAAGCTCTTGTTCCTAAGTCTGTATGGTATTGCTGACAGTCTGGCTGGCATTGCTTATGTTCTGTAAGCAACATCACCATGAGCATGTTAGTTGCATAATGGGTGAGGTTAGCCTAAGTGGCTGAAGAGATGTGCTGAATAGTGCTGTTTAAAGCTATCTAGCCAGGCAGCGGCTTGGCAGCATATGGAAGTTACAGTCCTTGCCATGTCTCAGGCTCCAGGAGAAAGAAGAATGGATAATGGGCAGCAATTCATGATTTGCAGTGGTGATGGAGAGACACATCCCCACGAGGCTCCCTGCTGCCCCGGTGTCACTGACTATGTAGCTTTGCCGAAGCAATTACTCCTGTGGTGAGCTCAGAATACGAATGTCTCAGTGTCACTGACCTATCCAAACAACAGCATTTTTAGGTTAACCTGAAGGTAAAGAATCCAAAAATGAACCAGCCTGAGTGCTGAGTCAGAAGAGAGACTAGAATCTAGGCTCCTTTAGTTCTTGTCACTTGCCAGGATGCTAAGACACATTTATTTTTGTGTTGTATTGAAAAATGTCAATCTATCACTAAGTCCTGAGGGGTTTTCTTGGGAAGTGTGCATTCTGGGTCCAATCAGCAATCAATTTGCAGACAGAAAACCTCAATAAGGTAGGGTGAGTTTTGCTTCTCTGTTTCTTAAAGTCCAGAAGCTTAGCAACACAAGATGGAGGTAAAGCAGAATACTCCTAAAAAGAAACTGTTATATTGCACCTTTCCAGAAAGTATGTTCTGTGCTCCCCCCCCTTCCCAACTTCTTTGTGATTATGCCTTGAACTTAGCAATTTAGTGGGGCATTTTTATTGGGGATGATCTAGACCAGGGGCCATTTCTTGCAGTTTGGGTTTACATGGGACTCAACACACGCCCCCATGGGTGGTATCCTTTGAACATGGCCTCCTCTGGGAACACACTCCAGAACAGCAAGCCATCTCCCAGGTGGGGTGAACATTGAAAGACACAAGTGGACGGGCTGGCTGGAACAGATGTGTACAAGGTGTCGGTGTTTCTAGCACCCAGGGAGGAGGTACATTGAGCGTCGGGACATTGTGTGAAAGAAGCTATTTGCATATATTTACATGTATTTGTAACCACACTTAAGTTGTAGTCCTCAACATGTGCTGTGAGTATCATTGTGGCCCCCAGGGCTTCCAGAGTTGAGTAGCCATGATCTAGACAGTGCTTGGTCCTGCCATGAGGACCGGGGACTGGACTTGATGATCTCTCAAGGTCACTTGCAGTTCTAGTATTCTATGATTTTCCTGGGCATGCATCTTGGTAGGATGGCCATTGTCAAGCCATGCAACTTCCATGTTTGGAGAGGAGGAGGTTCTGTAGTATTCCTCCATCCCTCAAGACACATTATAGCATGACACTGGCGAAAGGGACAGGTAGCTGCTAGGAGTCATGAGATCCAACTTAATTGGCATGCATGACATGGTGCCAGTTGTCCAGGGAAATTAACTAGCAGTAATGAAGGCAAACTTTTACTTCATCCCGTCTTAGTGTAATTGTAATGTACACCTGTAATTAAGTGATAGAAGTGTAGCCGTGTTAGTCTGGGGTAGCTGAAGCAAAATGCAGGACAATGTAGCACTTTAAAGACTAACAAGATGGTTTATTAGATGATGAGCTTTCGTGGGCCAGACCCACTTCCTCAGATCAAATAGTGGAAGAAAATAGTCACAAACATATATACCAAAGGATACAATTTAAAAAAATGAACACATATGAAAAGGACAAATCACATTTCAGAACAGGAGGGGGATGCGGGGGAGGGGGGAAGGAAGGAAGGTAAGTGTCTGTGAATTGATGATATTAGAGGTGGGGAGAGTGGGATGTTTGTGAGTTAATGGTATGTGAGTTAATGGTTTGTGAGTTAATGTGATTTGTCCTTTTCATATGTGTTCATTTTTTTAAATTGTATCCTTTGGTATATATGTTTGTGACTATTTTCTTCCACTATTTGATCTGAGGAAGTGGGTCTGGCCCACGAAAGCTCATCATCTAATAAACCATCTTGTTAGTCTTTAAAGTACTACATTGTCCTGCATTTTACCTGTAATTAACTCACTCATAAGGAACTCATACAGTTCCTGTTGTTTATACCAATACTATTCCACTGCAGCAGTGGGTATGTGGCAGGTTGCGTATTGTCTACTGCTCCTTGCCCCATTGATATTTTCATGCAAAAGTTCCATGCTTCAGAATTTTACCAGGGAATTAGCCAGGCTTTTGAATTTCTATGTACTTTCCCCCCAAAGGCACAGAAAATTAGTGTTGTAAGCAGGTGCAAAGTGGAATGAGAATGAAACCAAGAGAGTAGATAGGTTCAGGAGGCACTGTTGTTTGCTGTCTGTATTAGCTTTGGGTTTCACTAGCAACAAAAAAGCTTGGCTTGTATATGAGATCTGAAACTCTGACATTTAAGAAGATCCAAATCAAATAGACTGGAGAATGTAAATAATTAAACCGCACAAAAAAACGAATGCTGAAAAATAATGTGACAGGTCAGACTTAACCCCACTAAAGCCAGGCATTCAGAGTTAATCCATATTCCCCTCACTTAGGCATTACATCACAGATGGTAGGTATTTAAGGGCATATCTACACTAGGAAATAATTTCAATACATCTTATTTCAAAATAACAACTCCCCAAACAATAATTTCAACATAGCATGTCCACAGTATGAGGAGGCCCAAAATTAGTCCTAGGCAGGCTCCATTAATGTGGACTATCCGTTAATGTGGGCACTATCACGATTTAGAGCCCCAGCAAGCACTGGCGAGAAAGTAGTATGAATGACTCTGGGACAAGTTATTTCAAAATAGCAGCACCAGAAAGTTCACAATATCCCTATTTTGAAATATCTATTTTGGAATTAGCATTATTACTCATGGAAAGCAGGAGTTATTATTTCAAAATAACCAGCCTGTTGTTGTGAAATAATGGGCTTGGTAGTATGGATGCTCCACTTGTTATTACAAAATAAGGGGAGTTATTTTGAAATAACTCCTTTGTGTAGACCAAGGCTAAAGCAGCTTACTGTTAGGGGAATCTTGCATTAGGCTCAAGAATGAGTCAAGGACATGGCCTTAAAAAGGCACTGACACTTCAGGAAAAACATAAGCTGAAGGGGAATGACTTAGTGACTTAATCCATTGGCCTAGATCAATTGTCACCAAACCTTATGGCTGTGTCTAGACTGGCAAGTTTTTCCGCAAAATCAGCTGATTTTGTGGAAAACTTGCCAGCTGTCTACACTGGCCCCTTGAATTTCCGCAAGAACACTTACTTCCTACTGTAAGAAATCAGTGCTTCTTGCGGAAATACTATGCTGCTCCTGTTCGGGCAAAAGCCCTCTTGCGCAAATCATTTGCGCAAGAGGGCCACTGTAGACAGCACAGTACTGTTTTCGCAAAAAATCCCCGATGACTAAAATGGCGATTGGGGGTTTTTGCGCAAAAGCGCATCCATGCCAATCTAGACGCTCTTTTCCGCAAATGCTTTTAACGGAAAACTTTTCCGTTAAAAGCATTTCCGGAAAATCATGCCAGTCTAGACATAGCCTATATGTCTTGCCCCTCCTTACTCCTCTCCATATCTCTCCCCCGCAAGCCATGGTCAGGAGCAGGAGCTAGGAGTAGGGTCAGAGCAAGGGCTGCAGCTGGGGGCAGGTGGTTGGGGCTCTGGCCAGGGCTTGGAGCAGGGCCATATTCAGGGCCAGAACTTCAGCTAGGTCCATGGTAAGGAGTGGAGCCACACCTGGGGATGCTTTTAGGGGTTTGGACTCGACCTCCTGATGTCTCTTCCAACTCTATGATTCTATAGGCCAGGAACCAGGGTGAGGAGTGGAGTCATGGTCAGGGCCGGGGGCGGTAGCCATGTTCCTGGTCAGGTCTGTAGCTGGAGATAAGGCTGAGCGTAGGGCCACGGCAGAACTGAGGCCAGAGCAGGCTCTCTCCCCAGCCCTCGTGGGGGCTCGCCTGGGCTCTGCCATTTTCCCCTGAACATTTCTCTGTGCTCTTGTGAGGGGGTATGCCTCAGTTTTCAGACTGTTGGCCTAGACCAGGGCTACTCAACTTTGGAAGCCCCAGGGGCCACAATTGTACTCACAACACATTCCAAGAGCTGCAACTTAAGTTGTGTATACATGCAAATATATATGCAAATATATGCAAATAGCTTGACACTGACGGGCATGAATCTAAAGATTAAGGCAAGACTGTACAACACGTGGGCCCCATTTAAGTCAGTTCTGCTGATATTAATAAAATGCAATATTTACCCAATTTCCACCCATATGACAGCACTTTTAAAGAGCAATGACAGTTCAGGAATTTAACTACTAAAACACATATCCACAGAAGACCAGTATATTGAATCACCATTGTGGAGTGTGTTCCTAGTGGAGGCCATGTTCAAAGGATCCCACCCGTGGGCCTCCTGCTGAGCCCCGTGTAAACCCGAACAGCAGCGCGGGCCGCATGCGGTCTGCAGGCCACGTGTTAAGTAGCCCTGTCCTAGACTCATTGAAACCATAGATTCATCTTCATTGTGTTCACATGGTTTCCTCTATGGCTGGTATCTCTGGAGAGGCTAGTGAGGGGGCATCCGACAAAGTCTCTTCTTGATTCCATCCATTCAAAAAAGCAGTGAAGAAACTCTAGGTTTACACCAGTGTCAACAATGACAGATTTCGTCTCTGAATGCACCTTTTCTATAAGAGTATCCTATGTACCGCATTGTTGTGATCAGATTCTGTGTATCAATTTGCTGAGGCAAATAAGGCCATATTTTCATGGGACTATTTTGTTCTTCCTTACACCAGTGTAAATATGGAATAATTCTGTGAACATCAATGGGAGTTCTGACTCAGTGAGGATGTCAGGCTTTGGTTCCAGTTCCATATTTTAATATCAATAAAGGCAATTTCAATTTCACAATTTTTTTTTTGGGGGGGGGGGTTGCCATATGGTACCATAGTAATGGGAGAATGAGAAATGTTGAGAGTGCAGGCATATCTCATTACAGAACACATGGAACAAAGTTTTTGCTCAGTTACACTAGTGAAAACGTGGCGTGAATAGTACTCTCCCTATGGAAAACACAGATCAGTTAATGGATATATGAAGGTAATCACGTAAGGGAAACAGAGACAAATTTGAGCCACATTATCATATTGTAGGAAAAGCATGTGGTTGGGTACCAGAAATAGTTATGGACAGGAAGCTATCAGAACAAATACCTTATAATCTTTAATTACCACAAGTGGGCAGAACCTTAGTTTTATGTTTGAACTTTGGCAAATTGAATTAAAGCTGCCCAAAATATCTGCTCTGGGCTCTTAGCATTTATATAGCCCTTTGTAGGAGTAGCAAAGATGGCATCACATCCATGGAAAAGGAAACTTCTCAAGAAATCAGCACAGAGGAGTTGATGACAAACATCCAAGATGAACTGATGATTTGCAAATGTTTTATATACCAGTAACTTTCAGTTATTCTACTCAAAAGAACATCCACTTAATTAAAGCTTCAAACCACATTCAACAGGCAAACCAAACACACTAGTTCTTGAGGAAAGGAGACCAACAAGGAGTTGTCCATTTCTACTCCCTTACTCTGAAACACACTCCGACTTGTCTTTTCAATAATAACATGGCACTCTCCATGAAATGAAGTTGTTTAAAAAACACTGAACAATAGAATGGAAAGCATGCCCATTCAACAGTTGTTGTTTTTAATTTGCTCATAGGGTAACATTTATTTTTGTGTATGTGGCCAGCACAACACTGTCACTCAATCTATTCAAATTAGAAGTCCTATTTTAGTCTTATTTTGAGAGTTTAAGTGGCTCATAGTCTTTGGGCTGCCTTCCCCTCACCCGAATACCATTCATATAAACAGAATTAGTAAACAAGGCAGAGGGGTGCCATCAGCAAATTCCATACACAACATAGTTAAAATTACAACTTAATACACCCTGTATGTTTTTGTTGGGCAGCATAACGATTGAGGTTTTGCAAATGAGTTCAAAGACGGACGATGGCCAACCTGGTGTCCATAGTTTTTCTGGAAGGGGCACAGAATGTTTGCCAGTGGAAACAGAACCAACTTTCCAGTGTTTTAATTTGCAAAAACTAAGGGCTGTGATTTATACTTTTGAAGGAAAAAAAACAAACAAACCCTAACAGTACATTCTGTATAGGGGTTATTATTTTGCCAATAGTTTGTGGGCTGGATGATGAGGTGCATTCCTGAAGATTAGACATCACTGATCTTTTTTTTTCCTTCCAACAAACAAAAAAGCAAGAGAAGCAAAATTTTCCCTAAAGGAGAGACTGTTTTGTGAAAAGTTCTGAATTAGCGTGGTTTCCTTTTGGTTCTTCTTCTATGAGGAATACTCATCTAGCAACACAGTTAGTCAACTTTGACTCAGGGATAAGATTGTTGCTTGACATTGGGGACAGTCGAAAGGATAGTGTCAACATGTCACTTATGTACAAAAATTACATAAAAGCCTATGGATATAAAATGCTGTTATGAAATGTTTTAAACACTTTTCTGTGTTCTTCTGCTCTTAAACCCTACAACATTATGCTAGTATACAAGAACTAGAAGTTCATATGGAATATAAATGGAAAATACAATGGACAAACACAGCTCTTTTGACAATGTGTCATTTAGAAACTAAACAGTATAAATTGTGAATTATTATTGTGATGATGATATGTTAGAGTGTTTTTTAGTAACATAGCTAAAGGGCTGGGGTTAGAACCTTGGTTGTTGCCAGTTGGCATACCTTTACCAGTTGGGATCTGGCTCTTTATTTTTATTGCAACAATATATTTACAACAGGATTTTCCTTAAATTATTTCTTTCCCTATCCTAAAGCTTCAGAAAAGTTTCTTTGTAGCTGATCCATAGTTATCTACTTATAAGAAGACCAAGTACACGGCAGAAATTCAGCCATTTCTAATGGTTAACAATGCCACTTTTTAAAGATGGGAATCTTTTTCATAGATCTGATTTCCTATAAACTCTAATTCAAATACTCTAAAGGTACATCTACACTACAGAGAAGATCAATGCTGCCGCTGTCAATCTTCCAGGGTTTGAATTAGTGGGTCTAGTTAAGATAGCTAATTTGAACTGAGAGGGGTACTCCAGTCAATGCCGGTAGTCCTGCTTCCACAAGGAGTAAGGGAAGTCAAAGGGACAGTGTTCTCCAATCGACTTCCTGCCGTGTGGAAAGCTCCAAAAGTCAAGTTAAGGTACTTCGACTTCAGCTACGCAATTAACGTAGCTGAAGTTGCGTACCTTAATTCAACCTTGTCCCCATGTGTATACAAATCTTAAGATTGCTCATCCATAAGGAACAAAAAAACATTCAAAAGATATGATGTTTTATGAAGACACCTATTTTTGAACATTTTTTTTCTGGTGTTTCCTGATGATCTGTGTCACATTCTCCCTTCAGTTTTCTGTAGAAGGCTTTATCCAGAATATTACAGGATGCCAGGAACTCAAGGAGATTTAGAGTAAAAAAAAAGATGAGAAAATGTAAAATTACATTACTTGGGGGAAGGGACAGGGGGAATCCTCATGCTTAAAGGCAAAAACCAAATGCTAAATGAGGAGGGTTAGGAAATCTACCCTATGGTTTTGTTCTTCCATAATTGTCTATCTTTCTCTTGCACGTTTTGCTGAAGAATCTGATATTGACCATAGTCAACAGTAGGACACTGAGCTATATGGATCCAATATAGCTATCATTATGCATCAACTATATTAAACTTAAAACTGCATGTGTCATATACTCTTTAATACATCAAGTTGACAGCTGCATAATTACAAAAGCACAAGTTCCAGATCAGATTTTGTCATGTTTCTTCGAAACTGGGTTTTCCCTTTTTGTATGATTTTCACAAACTTTCTTCTGTTAATCTCTTTCTTTCTTTTACATTCTCTTCTAGGACCTTTAAAACCAAAATAATCCCTGACTAGCACATTTCCTTGTAAGAGTATGATATTCATTGTGAGAACAATGTTATTTGGATGAAACAAGACTCCCCAACGAACTCCCTTGGACCTTGGAAAAATCTATAACGTTTCTACTGAAAGATAACCTAAGTTGCAATTTCATCTTTTAAGGTAAATTAGTAGGAACACACTGTAGATTTGGAACATTTTTACTTGCAAGAAGGAGTAGATCAGTGCTTTTTTACAGCTACTAATATATATTTGCAAAGCTACAACAATCCTTCTGATTAATTTCACATTCCTTTAAATTCTCAAAACAAGAATTACAAGATTACAGTACATTGTCAAGGTGTAAAGAATGTTGGCCTGACTCTTGTATTAAAATGTATTACAATACTAATGCTTGTTAATAGGAGGTTTACTATGTCCTAACAGTGAGATCTATCCATCTGTGCAATAGAATTCCAGAAAAATGGTGGAATCTACTTTATTTCAATCATTTAAAGCTGATCTGGATAAATAGGAGAGTATAAATCCATTCTGGTAGCGGTATGGGCTACAAGCCATCAATCAATATTGGTCAATTTCCATCTTCATGATTACTTATGCCTTCATGGTCATCATTATAGTAAGAGTTACTAAGACTCAAACACCGTGGTACATTATTGCCTGTATGTAGTAAGTAGAGATGAATAGTCTACTTCAGAGTAGGTATAAAATGAATGCCTTTCCATTGGCATCAGTTAAGTCAGTAGAGTTGTGCTTATGAGAGTTTTATGTCTCTCTAAATTGGAGCCTAAGAGTTAATTTACAATGGTAACCATTAAACATTGTACAATTGACCACTCACAGAAGATATATTTACCTTCAGATCTAAACGTAGCCATCCTGCAGCAAAAAAACTTCAGGACCAGACGTCAAAGAGAAACTGCTGAGCTACAGTTCATCTTCAAGTTTGACACAATCAACTCTGGATTAAACAAAGACTGTGAATGGCTAACCACAAAAACAGCTTCTGCTCTCTTGGAATTCACACCTCCAGATCAGCTACTAGAAGTGGGCCTCATCCTCCTTGATTGGATCCACCTCGTCATCTCCAGCCTGATTCTGGCCTGCATATTTATACCTGCCTCTGGAAATTTCCATTACATGCATCTGACGAAATGGGTCTTTGCCCGCGAAAGCTTATGCTCCAACACTTCAGTTAGTCTATAAGGTGCCACAGGATTCCTCGCCACTTTTGCAGATCCAGACTAACACGGCTACCCCTCTGATATTTACCTTGATTTTCAATGCACTTCCAATTCTGATAATAGAGAAAAAACTATATGGAGAGTTTAAGTTAAATACCACCTGTAATGGGAAGATAAACAGGGATGATAGTAAAAGAATTAATACTATTTCCAGGTCTCAGGAATGGGCCAGAGTCTCAAAGATTTATACCCATTGTATGGCAGGAGCCACTGCCCCCTGATGTAAGTGAGTATTTTTACCTCATCCATTGCACACTCTTTGCTCTGTGCAATCCATTCATTTTTAAACACCAAGGGCTCGTCTACACTGGCCCCTTTTCCGGAAGGAGCATGTAAATTTCACCAGTCGTCGTAGGGAAATCCGCGGGGGATTTAAATATCCCCCGCGGCATTTAAATAAAAATGTCCGCCGCTTTTTTCCGGCTTTTAAAAAAGCCGGAAAAGAGCGTCTACACTGGCCCCGATCCTCCGGAAAAAGTGCCCTTTTCCGGAGGGTCTTATTCCTACTTCAAAGTAGGAATAAGGGCCAGTGTAGACGTAGCCCAAGGCTCAAACCTGGGATTACAAAGGCAGTGAAGGGCTAAATGTGTGGCTAGTGAGTTTGGACACTCTGTGCTTAAGTGTTTACATACCAAAAACAATTCAACCTGAGTAGCTGCCTAATGAGATGTTCTCTGATTTGATGGAACACAGTAACCTAGAGACTGTATTCAATACGTTTGTATGCTAAACCAACACCCAACTCCAGGGACAGACTCTCTGAGAGACAGCGGCCTTCTCTTGGGTGGGTCTTACCAGTCACTGAAGCTACATCACTATAATTAGCATCAGTCATAATAGGAAAACAGAGGAATAAAAGAGAGCTAGGAGATAACAGTTTCAAAGGCTCAGGAGGAGTCCCTGTTCTGTGTGGCATAGCCACTAGGGATTAATTAGGTCTTCTGTAAATAACAGGGTGACTATCATATCTCCCTCTACTCTGTGGCACATCCGGTGTAAATACAAAACATTGGGTAAGTGGGGACTTTGTAGGGTAGTATATTTAGAAACAGCAGAGAAAGTATGCTACAGGCACTTAGTGAGTAGCGGTATCTCCTCCCCTGAGCATTTAGTACAGTGGAAACACACCAATATCAGTCACACTTTAATTATCCTCCATGGCTCACCCAAGCTTCAGAATGAGAGGATGCAGAAACGTTTGCTGCTGCCTTACTTTATGTTCAAGCCTGGCATGGAAACTGAAGCAGAAAGTGCAATAAAGTAACAATCATTCTTTGTGTTTATTCGGGCCCTTTCATTCCAGCATTTCAAAGCACTTTATCAGCGTTAATTAATTCAAGTCATTTAACACCCCAGAGAAGTGAGTTAGTGTTATAATTCCATCCTCTCAAAAAACAAAACCAAGAGCGAGTAAGTCATTTGTGGAAGTTATGGCAGCTAGGGAGTCGGCAGATCTTAGAAGAAAATGCTGGAGTCCTGTATCTGGGCCTGATTCACACTGATTTTATATGACTTCAATTAGAGTTAATCCTGATTGAAATGAGTGAAGAATCTGGACTACTGCTTCCTGTTCTAACCACACCCTAACACCATAGTGACTCTAATCAATAGTTCCAAATTTGTCCTTTTTATGAAAGAATATGGGCACCTCACTTGGCCAACTTTAACAGGTACATTTTCAGTATGGGAGGAAATTTTTGTTACTTGGAACCCACACACCCACAGTTGCCTCACTGCCCACATACCCCTCACTGTTTTACTAATGAGCAGCTGCATTGCTCCGTATCATTAGTAAGATCTATCCTACCACATCTACCACAGTTACGATGCACTGTAGAAGCCAGGGTATGCTGTGCTTGCGAAATGACTCTGCCGTACAATGCTGTGCATTAATTTTTAACAGAAGATTAGATCAGATGGTGCCATAGATTTTAATGCAACATAATCCTTCCTTTTTAGGGAGATGCAACTTAACGGAATGACAACAAATCCCAAAGCAGGCTGACAAGTCTCAGTGTCTGACTAGCATCTCACAGAGACACCCTGTTACAAATGTCTTCAAATTTCTCAGCCTCCCTCATTTGTGTCATTCAGATCATTCCTTAGAAAGAACAAAGTCTGTGTTCTGATGTACTAAAGTGACACAGAGGTTACAAGGTTACTGAACACATGTGCACAAACTCTACCCAGGTCTGCCTGGAGACAATTTCTTGGGTGTACTTTCTAGAGGGCTTGTTTGGGGAATGCATGACCCCACCCACACTCTGCTACATTTTTGAGATCAGGGAACTTGTTCAAAGTGATGTTGAGGTTTTTCATTAAGAAGAAAAACAGGAAATTTGCCCTAATCTGTTGTCTAACTCTCTCCCCCTTCCAATCTGCAACTCTTCAAGATTTTTATTTTAAAATGATTATTAAAACAAGAAAGGATGTGAAGATACACATAGGTCCTCATTGTGAGCAGAGTCTAAACTATGGTTATGTCTACACTACAACCATTTTTCTGACAAACCTGAGTTACTCTACACTGCAATCGCGTTCTTCCGAATGTAAATTGAAAGAACAGAGAGGTTTTTCCAGCATTGGTAATCCTCTTTCTGCAAGGAAGAAGCCTTTTTTCCAAAAGATCTCTTTCAGAAAAAAGGCATGTGTGGATGGGAAAGACGGAGTTCTTTCAGAAGAAGAGGAAAAAGGAAAAAGCACAGGTGCATGGTGGCCACTCCGTCCATAGTAATCACAGCTTAAACGTGAGATAGCGTCCATTCAGTGTGGACGCTATCTTTCGAAAAAGCAGATCGCTTTTTCAATGCACTTTTGTGTGTGGACACTCTCGTTCGGAAGAAGTTTTTTGGAAGATCTCTTCCAAAAAAAAGGTTCTTGTGAAAGAAACCTGTGATCAACGCTGACAGGGACAAAGGGTTCTGGAGTAAGCCAAAGGCTGAGCCAGTCTCTGACGTAAGCTACAGTCATTTAAAGGCTGTTCTAATCTATACCTGGCAGCCCAGTGTTTGATATTCCAGATGATTCATGTGCCATAATGTGTCCAGTAGCTTTCTAGTGCTATATTTTGGTGGTTTGGTCACATTCCTGATATCATTTGGCCAGGTCTACCCTAGACCTGGAAGGGCTGGTTAAGGTACACCACTCCAGCTGTGTAAAATACATAGCTGGACTCGGCTTACCTTAAGCCAAGCGTGGCACCGGCTTCACAGAGGGAGGACGATAGGAGCAAACACTCCTATCAGCTTCCCTTACTCCTTGTGACTGCCAGGAGTACCATCACCAATCAGAGCTGCCCTCAGCATTCAATTTAAAGGGTCTTAACTAGACCCACGAGATCGAACGCAAGAAAATTGATCTCCGGTGTGGCAAGCGAAGACGTGGCCTTACATTGAAGTCAACCAGAAATAACTCCATTGGGCCAGTGGAGTTATTCCAGGTACATACAATTTATTAGACATCAGACATGACAGATACCGACGTTTCTGAGTCATCCTGGCCAGGTCCCCATGTAAAGCAAACCGATCTCTTTGTTTATTTAACTTGGTTATATAAAGGTTTTGTTTGACTGATCATGCAACCGCATCATTATGATTGTACTTCAGCATCACTATGATGTCAGCATCCTTATTTGACTTTCTAGCACTCTTCTGACAGATTTCAACCAGTGGCTTGACAATGTAAATCTCTCATTGCTAAGCCCCTCTGAGCCATCTTGCCCTTCCTTTGCTTAGCAGCTGATGTTGTACTACAGTCAAGTGATCTGTACTCCCTGTGTCTTGCAATTAGCATTATGCTATATGAAAATGAGGTCAGATTTGGTGCTGCAGCACAGTGCAAACCACTGCATGCTATCCATTGAGCATCACTATAGAGTCCTATTATGATTTTTTCCGTCTTCTTTCGAATCCTGAATTAAATGTAAAGCCTCACTTTCAAGACCCAACAGAAATCCACAATTACTCCCCTAAGATCAGTCCCTTTCTACACCCTGCTGTGAATCACTGTGTTTGTCCCTCTCAGCCAAGTAAACATGTCTGCTTTCTAAACAGAAGACTCTTTTCTCTAACTTATTATTTAACAGGACTATTGCAGCAATCAAGCTAAAGTTGCTAATGAAAATGATCTTAACTCTCTTGTGCTGTGATGCTACACAAACATACTGATAAGCAGCCCCCGAGCACACTGTGAGGTAGTGGGGATTGTGTTTGTCAGAGGCTGGAGAGGGATGGCAGGAGACAAATCGCTTGATCATTGTCTTCGGTCCACCCTCTCTGGGGTACCTGGTGTTGGCCACCGTCGGTAGACAGGATACTGGGCTAGATGGACCTTTGGTCTGACCCAGTACGGCCGTTCTTATGTTCTTATGTGTTTGCTCTGTTTGCTTTGTTATGCTGTATGTGATTCCTACTGTCCTGTACTGTTCTGTTGTGATCCTGTGTGTGCCTCAGTTTCCCTGAGCACTACATTGGTACCCGGCTGAGGCTGGGAACGTTGGGTGTGGCTTTCACTGAGGGGAGGCTGCCCCATCTTCGCACGTAGCCTGAGCAATTGTTTTGTGTCTTATAACCTGAGCCTGGGTGGGCAGAGCAACCAGGTGACACCTTGCCCCAAAAGCTGGACAAAGGAGGGGGTGGGGCAGCCTGCAGGCCTGGGGCCGGTTGCTGGGTGTGAGAGTCCTCTCAGCTGGCTGAGAATGCAGGAAGGTCTCCAAGTTGGATTGCACTGGCTGTTTCTGGTTCCTGTGTTAACAAGTCTGTGCTATGTTGTGTCCCTGTCAATGAATAAACCTTCTGTTCTATTTGTTGGCTGAGGCTCCCGTCTGACTGTAGACGGGACTGCAGGGGTGAATCCCCCACACTCCGTGACACACAGGCTTCTGCTTATCAGGATAGTCCATATGGATTCATTGTTTCTTTGTATTCCTCCTTTCAGTCTGGGTCCACCTTTCACGAGGCATACCTGCGCTGGTTGACAAAGGCTTCCTTGTCGACAGTGGCGCGTCCAGACTGCCCTGATCTGCCGACAAACAGCTGATCATCAGCTGGTCGGCAGAGCGCGGCAGCCATTTAAATTTAAAGGAAGCCGCGATTATTTAAATCGCGGCTTCATTTCCCTCTGCCGATCAGCCTAATCTACCTGGCTCCATTGATGGAGCCATGTAGTTTAGACACACCCTGACTGTAAACTCGTTGGAGGTAGGGGCCCATCTCTTTCTGCATTTGTTTAGGACCTAGCAGAATGGAGGTCCCCATCCATTACTGGGGATCTCATAAGAACAAGACCATCAGAAGGACCCTATCAACAAACAAACAAATAAATACATAAATAATCTTTTAAGTAAATATCAAAGTAGCCTAGAGTCAACAAGATAAACCAATATAGATATTTAATCTTTAAAAACTCAGCTGATGTCAAAATCCTCTCCACTGCTAGTGTGCTAATGCTGGGTTTGTCTTTCTAAGAGCTTACTTAGCTGCACAAGACAAGTTAAATACAATAGCAGCTTCTTCAGGAGTGCACCATTGTCAAATCTAAGGACCTCATTCTTACTGAAGTCTTATCACAGGGAAACGATTGTATATGTCAACCTCATTGACTTTAACAGTTACTACTAATTTATACTATGATGAGAGGAGAGGCTGTGATTCCTTATTGGTTTTTAAAGCCAGGAGCTTAGCAACAGCCAAATCTGCCCAAAGTGCCCTTATTTTATGCACAATATGGAAGCTGCACAATTCCATATGCCCACAGTGGTCTAAAGAAACACCTCAAATGAGATATTCTGCCATTGGCCAAACAAATGACCATATATGGCTTGGAGACTCCAAGTTCCAAAGGCGGAACTGCTTGATCATTGGCTGGAGAGTGAAGTGAGATGAGGAAAGTAGGAAGGGTGCCTGGAGCTTTGTAACATTCCCATAAAGCAAATCTCACCATATTCCATTTGATTTATTCTAGGCTTTTCCAAATGACTTTGTGCTGAGGCTTGGGCAGCTTGTGAAAAATAACAATGCAGTTAAGAAATAAAATAGAAGATTGCTTTGGTGGTAAATCCAAAACCTCTCCCTCTTATGCCTGCCGAGCATTACTTCCTTTCCTCCCTGGTCCATGCAAACTTTGAAAGCAGTACAGGAAGCAAATGTTAAAGAGAGCTACTGACCCTACCTAACACATGTGCTCAAAGATAAACCTGTCAGGAAGGGCTTCCCATTGCTTCCACCACCCTTATTGTGTTCTCTCTTCATCCCTTTTCCACAGAAAGTGACAGACTAGTGCAGAGCAATGGTCAGGCTCGTGTGGTTTTCTGCTTCCAGATGTGGCTTATAACTTAACCTTGCATAAAGCAAACAGAACAGAAATGTATCCGAAAGGATCGGGAGATCCTCTCTCCAGCCATGGACCTACTTAGTTTGTAGTTGGAGTTTTAAGAGATCCCTAAACATCTAGTTTACACTGCCCTCTCTTGCACAAGAAAATATGCAAATGAGGCAAAGCGGAAAAGCCATTCTTTCTGGAAAAAAGTGGCAGCACAGCTCTTGCACAAGAGGGGTATTTTACACAAAACAGAGCTGTGTAGACAGCTCCATTTTGTGCAAAAGCCCCTTGCGCAAAATGGTGGTTAATCAAATATGTAAATGAGGCATGGTGATATTCACTGCTTCACCTCATTTGCATATTTTCTTGCGCAAGAGAATGTAGACACAGCCCTAGAGCCCAGATAGACACTGTAATGCAGGTGAATTAACCCATAAAGAATGGCAAAACTCCCAGGCAAGCCCTGCTGAGGCATGACATATCAAACCTTCCACCTGTAATTAAATATTGCCTGATCTGCCCTCTCAGATCATATGGACAGACGCAAACTTCCAACTTTGAGTTGTTTTTTAATAGAAAGTAATTTATATGTCAAAAGTGTATGGGAAATGAAATTTATTACCTGGATATCATATTTATACCCATCTCAGGGACTAATCAGTCCCCAATCTTTAATGAACTCATCCGCATAGTACTCCTGCAAGGTACGCCAGTGTTATTACTCCCAGATAGAACCCAGAGGGGCCAAGTAACCTACTGAGGTCTCATTCAAGGTCTGTGACAGAGCAGGGAACTGAACCTGGCTTTTTCCCGCTCTAAACTAGTATGCTTAGAGTAATATAGGTGCTAAGATTTACCAGGATAGAAAAACACTGACCTGAATGTAAGTCTGATGTGCATCTGCATTAATTATTGTTTGAATGTCCAGGAAGGCTTTTAAAATCATTATTATATAATATATGTAAATGGTGGGAGATTAAAATTGCCTGGTGATGGGAACAATCACAACTATGGAATAGCCTCCAGCCAGAGGACTAGATGTATTTATAATACAAGCAGTGTTTGTACATCACCTAGCACAATGCAATCCTGGTTCATGACAGGGGTCTTAAGATGCTTTGATAATACAGCAAATAAATCATTACACACACACTCTATACCAGGCGTTCCCAACCTGGGGTACGAGAAGCTTGTCAAGGGAGTACGGGGAATATTTGGTAAATAACTAGGTTATCCTAATTGCAATATTCCAAAAGTAGTAGTGTAAGTGAAAAAACTTGTGGATTCTAGAGTCTAGAATGTATTTCCTTTCATATTGAATAAGAGGTACAGGAAGGTTTACTAAAAGCCAAGGAGGTACGGGGACCAAAAAAGGTTGGGAACCCCTGCTCTATACATATAAGATGAGATAAGCATAGATCTACATCTAGATGTTTCAGAGCTGGTTGAATGAGAAAACATTCACCAGAAGGAAAGCATTAATCAAATGTATTTTTTGAAAAGTATTACTGCTGGTTATCAAATAAGATATTTGCTGTAAGCTATGCAATCACACCTGTAACTGGAACTAGAAAAACTTACTTGTGGAATATAATATTCAGCAATCCACAGCAATATTTGCAGAATAATGTAGTGGCCTAATACTATTTAGCCACCCCTAGTATGGTATTCTCTGCACCCAATATGGCAAGGCCTCTTTCTCCCTGGGCAGTATTTGGGCCAACAGCCTCTACCTCCTGCCACTTTTTTCCAGGGTCTGGGCTTGCAGCTGGTTTCTGGTGTAGGCCACTCCTCCTGGGACTCCCTCACCTGCTATTTCTAGCTCTGTAACTCCCTCCCTCACTTGCTCTCTCCCCTTGTCAACTGGGGAGGCTTTTAAAGACTTCCTGCAGGCCTGAAGTGGAGTCAGCTGGCCCCAATCTGCTCAGCCAGCTCCCAGCCAGGTGCTCTTAATTGACCTACAGCCCTGCACCCCTAATTAGCAGGACTTTTTCCCTTTTGGGGCTGCCTTTTCCACTACTTTGTAGCAACCCTCTGGCCTGGCCACACCACAGAAAGGGGAATTGCTTTATCCTCTAGTTTGAAAAACAGCTCTCTCCTGGCTGCCCATTGTGTGCAGCAGTACAAGATTACAGCATGTGCTGTCCTTCAAAAAGTGAAACAGGTTTCAACTTTGCCAACAGTTTGCTATGCTTGTTCATATGCAAAGTCAAGTCTCGCTTTAAAACAGGCAGCAATATTTAACTACTTGGTGAGGATTTCCAGAGATGTATTCTATGTTGCATAGCTGGCACATACCTACAAACACTTAGGCACGTGGGTAAAAATTTCAGTCATGGGAGAAGTCCTATTGATTAATATGGAACTACTCAAGAGAGTTAAGCTATTCATTTGTGTACTGTCATTTGCAGAACTGTCTCTAAAGTAGTACATACCGCATCAGCATAATTTCTCTGTATCACTTGTTCAAGACCGTTTTCCCAATAGGTTTCCTACTCTCCCTTTGTCATGTTTGTAATTGCTAAAATGATAGCTGGGCAGACAGATGTGTTATATGTCCTAGTGTAAGTAGGCTTGCCAGATGGTTTAACCAAAAATACTGACCTCCTCCCCCCCCCCAGAAAAAACACTGGAGAAAAAATTCTGTTGAGGGGAAAAAGAAAAGGGGGAGACCAAAGTTGTTGAGGAAAAAAAAAAGCACTCAGAGTTATTAAGCAATAAATAAATAAAACATTAAAACAGCATGGCTCCTTTCAGAGGTGTAGAGTCAAAATAGGGATAAGAACAGGGGAACAGTTGAGCACTAAGACCCTTAGTCTTAAGGCTTTTTGCCAGTGGCCAGTTTGTTTTCTTGATCAAGCCAGAACGCAGATTCCTTGCAGAACCAGGTAAGCATGGCGTCCGGGGCGGAGGGGGGCTAGGGGCTGGGCCCAGATGCCTAGTGTGTCATAGGGTTGCCAGGTGTCTGGTATTTTTGCCTCCTGGCAGGGGGAAAAAAACAGAAAATACCGGACATTTTAAGTGTCCGGTATTTTCTGATTTTTTTTTTTACCAGACAGGAGGCGAAAATACCAAATTGTCCGGGTCAATACCAGACACCTGGCAACCCTAAGTGTAACTCACATGCCTAGTGTGGTTCACTCTCCCATGTAGTAGCACTTAGACCACTTACAGTGAGACATAAGAACAAGTGAGCTCTAGAGCCTAAAGCGAGAGCTAGTTGGCTTTATAGCTCAAGCTGTAGAGGCTTCTACCCTGAGGTCCTAGGTTCAAATCTACCTGGTGGTGATTACATTAGCAGACAGTGGGTGATGACTATTGCTTGGTCTGACCTCTTTGCTAGTTCTTTCCACTTCATCCATTAGTACTTCAGCTACCCACCCCTTATCTAAAGGAGACACTGAGTCCTCAGCACATGTGAGTTAAACTGATGGCAGGTGGAGGTTGGGACTGACTACAAGCTATTTTGTAGATGAGTTAAGTATTAATTTATAATGCATGTTAATCATGCTAAATACCTGACATTTGGAGATTGATTATTACTGCCTCTCTCAATAGTTGCATATGATTAAATTTCTACTCCTGTACATTGACTGTGCATAGTATCTACACTATATCTGATGAAAACCATGGACTTTTTAGCTGATATTTGAGCCAGGATGTCTGATATGCATGCTAGATAAACTTTTGCTGTGTAATCTGCAGTGACAAAGACCTGCAGAGAGAATCTAAGCCATAAAATAACCCTTAGATTGTGATCAGTCTCAGGAAAGGGATACAGAGAAATATAGTACTGTAGAGGGTAGCTTTTTGGTTATCTGTCTATGCTGCTGTCTCCTCTATACTTGCCACCTATCACAAATTACATTTAATCCGATAGCGTCTATCTATGGTACTTACAGAACCTGCACAGTCAGAGTAGCTATGCACTTCATAATCTTTAATGTATTTATCTTCAAGCATTTATGAAAGAGAAGAAAGGAACTGCTATTATACACCCCTCATTATATCCTACCTGTGACACAAATCACTGAATATATCTATTTCTTATCTGTAGAATGGGGATCACGACTCTTCAATCCTTTTGTCTACTGAGATTGCAAGACCTTCAGGGTAGAGACTGTCTCTTGCTATGTGCATGACCGGTTCATAGCCCAGTAGGTCCTGATTTCTATGGGGCCTTCAGATAGTACCGTGATAAAAATCATTACATACTTGCAACTGTTAGCAACATATGGACTCGAGAGCATTAAATGATTCTCGCTTTACTTTTAGCATGGCTGCCTCCTTACACAGTATACTTTTAGTTGCCTCCCTTACCTCCAGTAATATATAGCAAAGAGGAGATATAAATGGTGCATGGACCCTGTTGAGGAAATGTGACTGAAACTCCATGCAATAAGATTTACCAGAATAGGAGAATTCTGACTTAAAAATCTGATGTGAATCTGCATTAAATTTTTGTCTAAATGTTCAGAAAGCCTTTTAAAATCATTATTACATATTATATGTAAATGGTGGGAGATTAAAACTGGCTTATGATGGGAACTATCACAACTATGGAATAGCCTCCAGCCGGAGGACTATATGTTCTCACAGAATTTTCCTGGCTCTCATTTCCATGAAATTACAAGGTGAATCAGGGGAAAGAAGGGCAAGGTTATCATGGAAAAATTTAATCCATCCTCAGTGGACACCAGTTAATAGCTATGGACAATTTCAAAAGCAGACTGCAACTGGGAATATCAGTGAAGGACAAAGGCCAAAAAAGAAAAAAAAACTGCATTAGGATCTTAGAAAATCATAGGCAGACAGATGTTCTTGGACTTTAATGAACAGTCTTGGCTCCAGACCTATCTTGGCAGAGCTCTTTAGTTTTAATATTTTGCCTTTTGTGGTGCAAGTTATGGCTCTGTTTAGCTGGCTCTGGTTACCTACATGTTGATGATAATTTTTCCATCTACAATTCTAAATAATACGTTGACAATGAAGAAAACCATTTATAATCTGCAATTTGATGAACTAGGTCATAGGGGACCATCACCTATTAGAAGTCTGAAAGTTAAAAAAAAAAGTTTAAATACTAAACAATGTTTAAAAGTTGGCACAGTGAGTCTAGTGAAGCAGAAAGGCAGGTCTAGCTACTTCAGCTTATTCTGTACTGACATCAATAATGTACCAAGGGAAAACAAAATGAATCAGGCTTTAATTAACACACAATTTTACCCTCAGCTGAACTAATAGTCAGTTTGGTAGTAAATTTAGGGGGATTTCCGTGCTCAGTTTCAAAGTGTCCTTCGTTATTTTAGGTTTTTTTCCTCTTGAGAATGTTCTTTTCATATATGAAGATTCAGCTGTTCTTCCAGTACCACACTGGGAAATCAGTAATGTCCAGCATGTAGGCGAGATACAGCCAGGATAAAAATGATGGGGGTTCTGAACACTTATGCATTCAGACAAACCTCAGCATTGTAATAGAAGTCACTGCAGTCTGTGGATAATTACCCCATGCTGTGACGGGGATATTAGCCTTTTGTAACTGACCTATTCATGTTAGTTGCCAATGGCCAAGAGATAAATTCAGTCTCATTCCAGCATTTCTGTATGCCATGCATTTGTTACAATTGATCTGTATCCATATGGCAATTTTTATGGATATATTTCCAAACTACAGGTTGGTTTTCTGTTGACTAAGAATGACAGACTGCAGAATATTTATCTAATACACCGGAGGAGGACAGGTTATTAGACATATGTACGTTACCTAGTAACTCTCCCATTTAAAACTTTGCTGTTCTTTAACTTAAGGCCAGATCCTAGCCCCAGTGAAGGAAATGGAACAATCCAATTAACTTAAACATAAGCAGTATTGGACTCTTAATCAAAAGCTTAAAAATCTCATGTGGGCAGACTGCATAAATTCTATATTTCCTCCCAAGGCCTTCCCAAGCAATGATTCTGCCTCTTCATTTTCTATGACAGAAATGACCCAAATTTGATATGCCTCCCTAGCACAGCAGAATCCAGCTGTGAAACTCCTCCAAACATGGCCAGCCTCATAAAGTGCACACTCCTCCAGAACCCAAGCGTGAAATGTGCTGCATGATAGAGTGATGGACATCTGTCGGTACAGGAGCTTTGGGTTTGCTCTCACATCACAGTTGTTTACACTGCGGCAAAACACCTGGCTCTGTGTCATCACCAGGAAGGTAGCTCTATAATGCAAAGTGCAATTCTGTCTTGCAGACAGGGTTCAGGTCCCATTCTATGTGTGTGGAGGAACAGAAGTCCTGAGCCACCAAAAGGATCTTCCAGTCTCCTCCTCCTTCCCAGTCCCACCTTCCCACCTTATCTTCTACATCATGAATGCTTACAAATCAATCAGCCTTGCTCGTTAATCAGCGAGGGCTTATTGCTTCTGTGGGCACTAGGTTCTTCCCATTATTACCCACATCTACTTGCATGACTTCTGCTGATCAGGAAGGGAGAGATTTAGATTAGGATTCTAACCAGTGTCTCTACCTGTCTATTCATCCAAAAACAGCCTATCACCATCATACCTGGATCTCCCGAGTGCTGCTACAACACACTACTAGTGGGGTTGGATCAGTGTCCACATAACTTCCAGGGCATCTAATGAGACAAAGACTACTGCTCATAAGCATCTTTTGTGGGTTCCCCACGCCACAGAAGAGAATTTTTGTTAGTGGGATGGCTCTAATTCCAAGGACCGTTCAAGCAAAGACTCAATTCACCATGAGAAGCACTGGATTCTACAGTACTCCCCTTGCCAGCAATCACAGGTAGAAGTTTTGGTTTAGATTGAGCCAATTTTTTTGCCGACCCCCCCAACAATACAATGTTTGGATAATGTGGAGAGGTTATTTACAGAGGACCAGACTCAATTTTCAAAGGAAACAACGGTTGAGAGGGCCAAGCCCCCTTTTGTTCAGGTTAGAAATTCAGGGCTTACCTGAAGAGGCTGAAGAATCGTAAGTACTTCTATCCTTCCTATTCATCCTGAAGGACTGAATGTCCTTTTCCCTGTAAGTTCCAAACCCTTCAAAGCTTCGTCTTTTATTCCCATTCGCGTCGTTGTCCCGCTTCTCACCGGAGCAACTGATTTCACCAAACATGTCCAGGGACTCTGACCTTGCACTATTCTCATTGTTACCCGAGTATCTCTTTGTGCAAGAGTCAAGGGGATCGTTGCTCGAGTCACTTTTATCTTTGCTCTGTGTCCACTGCTGGGCATCAGAAAGCGACAGCGTAGACAGAGTATCCACTTCAAAGCTACTCTTTGAGCCTTTGTGTCCCGTTTCACAATGCTGGTGCTTCTGTTTCTCCTTATGCTTACTTTTCTCACTGAGCAACGAGAGGTCTTTATCTGAGCCACTTAGCCTTTCACTGATTGCGTGGCTGGAGAAGCCGGTGGATTTGCTAGCAAAAAGACCACTCAGATCGTCATGTGCCCCCAATAGCCGCTCATCCTTATGCTTGTGCTTATGTTTGTGTTTTCTTTTGTGAAGTCGGCCACTAGAAAGGCTTGTTCCTCCAGCTTTCGGAGGCGCCAGGGAGGACTGCATGTCTCCCAGGCTCATTCCCACAGGCGTCTGCAGGTGCACTCCATGTTTGGCTTTATGCTTGGCAGTGGTGGACATCTTCATATGAGAGCTTGAATGGAACTGGGGTGGGGGCACTGTGGGCCTCATAAATGGGGAAGCTGCTCCAAGTGTGTGGGACAGGTACAAAGGAGCTGGATACTGACCATAGTAACCAAGATTCATCATAGGCATTGATGTGTAAGGCATTCCATAGGGTGCATAGTAACTCCCACTGGGAATAGGGTAACCGAACCCTTGTAAAAAAGGCACCTTTGTCATGGTGTCATTGGTTTTGGCAGGTCTACCACGCTTCTTCTTAGACTTCATGTCGGAGGTCCTGCGAAGATAGAGCAATGGGTCATACTGGATATATGGCACAGGGTAATAGTGATCAAAATTAATCCTGAAAATACTGGGGTATGGATTTTCATGGTAAAACGTGTAGCTTCGATGGGAGATCCTGAACACCTGAAACTTGTTGATGAGCTCCTCGAGGTCTGCAAGAAACTGGAGGTCGTCTCTGTTCTGCAGGCTTTTCCTTTTCCTCTTGTGCTTTGGCTTCTTAATGCTCTCGTGAGCAAGAAAATTATCAACAATGAGATGCTTCTGCCGGTGACCATGCCTGTTCTTTGTGCTGGTGTCGGATGGTATGGCCTCTACATTGTCCAGGGTACAGAAATCAAAAGAGTATCTCCTGCGGGATTCTGAGCTTTTTTCTGCTTGGTCAGAAGTACTGTTGTTGTCTGTACCTATTCCACTGTCGCTTGGTATGGTTTCCTCGCTGTGAGACTCACTCACTGGTGACAGCGTGACTTCTTTCAGAGAACCTATTTCACACAGATGGGAAGGTGAGTTAGCCATTAACCTGGGTGGAGACAGCTTCCAAGTTCCACTGTGCATTCCTTTCTGGGTTTTTGTGGGAAGAGCACTGATGGGTTGAAGATTTGGCATAGTTTTTAACTCTGAAAAATTGGTTTCAGTGCTTGCAGGGCTAAGGTTGCCATTAGACCCCGCTAACTGCGTTGAAAGCGGATGAATAGCTGCTGGTGACAATGCCACAAGTGACTGCAAGTTGGAAGGCACTGCTGGGTTTTCTGGCTGGCTCAAAACAGGCCTGGAGTGCTTGATGCCTGTCTTCGGTTCTTCTGGAGGGGGCTGCAGCTCTGCTCTCGGCTTCCTGCCCCTTTTTTTGCCAATATAGATAGTCCCCCTCTTGCTGACATTTATTTGTTTCCCTAGTCTGGCATCGATGGTTGCAGCCCCTGTGCTGGATGGTGGCTGGGCTTTTGTTTTCAAAGCCATGTTGCTGGAGCAGGACAAGATCTGGTTCAAAATATTCTTCCTCTTGAGGGTCTTCATCTTGTTGATAGTCTTGATGGTCTTCTTATCCAACACGCCCAGCTTGCCGACCTTTTTGTGAAACTTCAGTTCGCTGATAGATTTGTCTTCCATTGGGACCATCTGGGCCAACTTGGCCAGGTTCCGTCTCCTCTTCCTTTTCTTTGTGCCTGGAAATTCTCGATTGATTGGACTGACCGGGCTGGTGGAGGTTCCTTCATGGATGGTTTCCACAGTGAGCAAAGGCTGTTTCTTTGGCCGTCCTCTTTTTTTCTTGATGGGTGTAATCACAGTAAGACTGTCTGTATTGGTATACAGAGGGCTAGATGGCGTGATGGGATAGGCTGAAGGAGGCTCCACCATCAGCTTCTCAGATGTAGCCACAGAGGTTTCCCGAAGCATGTTTTTAGGTTTGCTGCAGGTCCATCTCCGTTTTGCTGCAAGTTTTGGGTGCTGGATCTCTGGCAATTTGCTAGGTGCAGGAAGGTTGGTAAGTGTAGGCATGGATGTTGCAGCTGCAGATTTTCTAAGCCTGCTTGCACTGTTTGGGGAAGCTTTGTCAGGGCTCTCAAGAGCTGCCAAGGGAGACTCGTTCTCAGGAGCTTTCCCTTGCTTTGTGACTCGGAGATCTTTTTTACTCCCCTCCAGTTGGGAACTAGTCCTGTTTGCTACTTCACAGCTCATGGGAAGTCCAGAAGGTAGGCTTTTTTCCTGGATAGTTTTATCTGCTGGAGATTTTGCAGATTGCCTTTTTTTCCGTTTGTGGCCAGACATATCTGCTGTCGGAGTCTTTATTGGGATAGTGATTCGTACGTGACTGGTGTCACTCTCAGAACCATTGGCCGAACTTGGGTTCGGCCTCGAGGGTGATGCTTCTAGTATTTTGTCCACTGAATAAGATTCCTTTTTCCCTTCTATGCCGTCATGGGTTTTGTTCTCAAATGCTTTTTGGGCATTTTTCACCCATTCTACATCTGTGTTTTGGATGCTTTGATTTATCAAGTCCTTTTTGCTGGATTTCTTCTTTGAGCTCCCAATGGGTTGGTCAGGGATCTCCATTTGACCGCCTCCCTCTTTATCCACTAGAGGTGAAAGCCCATTGCACTCGGAGGGATTGCTAGGCTGAGATGCTGCAGTGATGTTATTTGGTGACGGAACTGCAGGGCATAAAGCCAGCTCTTTATTATTGGTTGACAACTGACTCCATGTGCTTCCTGCACCAGATTTCTTTGCTTGAGACTTGCTGAAAGAAACAACTGTCTCTTGAGCAGAAGCCTTTGGGGCACTAGTTGCTTCTCGGCTGGATTCTGTATTGAGGAAGCAGCTTTGAGAAGCAGATCCGGGGTCAGAGCTTGCTGACCAGTCAAGATGGTGCTGGCTGCTGCTTTTTTGCTGGTGCTTTGATTTTAAGGTTTCGCTGGTGAAGTCCTTTTGGAGGCCTGGGTCATAGTGCAGAGCAGAATGCTTTGGGGGCCTGTCATAAACCTGCAAAGGAGAAAAAAATAAAAAGTGAGTTTCTTGGGCCCAACATAAACACAAATGCAAAGATCTTTTAAACTTGCATGATGCAGGACAACTGTTCTTAAATTATCTTCTCCTAAGTACTAAGATGCTTTAGTTGCCTTAAAAAGGACACAGGTGAAACATGTCAAAACATTTATGAGTTCAAAGGCAGCTTTGTGCAACCTTAAGAGCAATAGACATATTCTTCCATTCACTTTTAAATGACTAAGGATCCAGAAGGGCATTGGTGTGTGTTTGAACACTTCAAGCACAAACAAAACATTGCCTTGTAAATGGCCTGATTTTGCAACCTGTTCTGCTGTTGAGTAACCACTGTAGTGGTAGTCCCTCATGTAAGAGAGGGATGAATAATCAGATCTGGTGTTTGCAGCTTAACTATTGCAACAAGGTGGCAGAAAAAGGGGCAGGAGACAGTGACACGGTCTAGAAAGTGAAAGCGAAATTGATGAGTCTGCTTTTCTTAGCAAGTTCACAGAAAAGAAGGGAGAAGTATGGTCCTGAATCTTCTAAGAGTTACTTACATGTGTAGCTTTACATATGTCAATAAATCCATCTGAACTACTCATGTGAATACAGTAAGGCGGGAGTCAAAGTAGTTTTAACAGCTCCTTCCATTTTAATGAACTGTAATGTGCAATATAGTTATGCACTATGTTCAGTCTGAGAACATCCCTTCAAACTTCAGGGATAACATTAAAAGTGCTGTTATATTGAAGAATACCACTGAGCAATTGAAATTCCTCATCGAAGCTTGGTGGACTTTCTTTAGATAGAGGCTCCGCTTTTTCGGGGGGAAGAGACTTTTCTGCTTTTTTTTTTTGGAAGAGGCTTTTCTGCCAACGGCGGAAAAGCCTCCTCTTTCAGCAGAGCCCTTATGCCTCATGAAATGAGGTCTACAGGGCTCCCCGAAAGAGTATGTTTGCTCCTCTGTGAAAAAAAGCAGAAGAGCAAACATGTTCCTTGGACACGGCGGGGTTTTTGAGGGATACCAAAGGTAGTCTAGAGAAATTACGTAGATTTGAGACATAATATTTTTAAAAGCTACATCAGACAAAACAAATCCACTTCATTTCATTTTACTGACCATTTCTAGGCTCTTGTGTGTTGGTTTTATGATGATTTCCTATTGATTTTTATGAAGCTCCATGTCAAACTATGCAAAATGTTTCATACATGTAGTATCACAAGCTACTCTTCAGTAATAAACTGTGACTGTGAATACCAAATAAATGATGGGATGCTTAAAATAAATGTGTAAGCAAGGGAGGTATGGGAGAAAATAACATTAAGTACACTTAACTGCCTTAGTTTGGCTATTACATTTAAGTTTATAGCAGTAGTACTTCGATAAATCCCTCTCTCTCAAGATTTGCAACAAATATTTGGGGAAAGAAGGTGCCTTTGTTCTTTGAGGATGTCAACAAACATGGGCAGAATGGTGATCCAGCAGACATCATGTTTTTGGACTTTAAGAAGCTTTGGCAAGGTCCCTCACCAAAGGCTCGTAAGCACAGTACGGAGTCATGGGGAGGGAAAGTGCTGTCGTGGATCAGGAACTGGTTAAAAGATAACACAAAGGATTTATCACTATCCACTTGTCAATAATATTCATGTTTACAGGACTCTTAAATATACACCCTGAAGCTCAGAAGAGCATCCCTGCCCATGACTGTTTACTTTGCTTATGAGCCTTTGGTGAGGGACCTGCATTGCTGTGACCTGTGCAGTCTGTGGGTTCTAGGAAGATATTACCTGTGCAGTGAGCTTGTTTACACGGATGAGTTCCATTGCCAGGGTTGTGAATTTGATACCCTCCTTCAGGATGGCCTATATAAACATAGCCCCACCTGCATCCCGTTTGGCAACTGGGAAAGCAGGTCCTTGCTCTATTATATTTTCTGTAAAATTATCATTTTAAAATCATTATAAAGCTCATGATATGCATATTCAACTTCATTGTCCCCCTGCTGCTTCTGCCGGCTCAGACTCCCAGGGCAGATTGTGCCTGGTTCTTACATGGGTGTGCAGTGTGGATGGCAAAGGGGCAAGAATGGCTCCAGAAGCTATCTCCACACTTTGCTAGCCTCAGGAAAGATCTAGGCACAACTGCAGTCCCATCACTTCTTTCCTTTTCCCCTTGGAGCTCACATGAAGGCCCAATCTTTCTTTACTCTGGCTCTCATGGTGGGACTGCCATGGAGAGGGAAGTACAGTGCACTTTATCAAGCTGTCTAGCAAGAGGCTTCCTCACCCACTAGCTTTGTGCAGTAGCTACCCCAGAGCAACATGACATACCTTCCCCTCCCAAACACATTACAGTGCCACACAGCATATAATAAGTCCAGTTGTGCCTATTATGCCAGATCCAGTTCCACACCTGGAATTCTAGCCTAGTGGACGTCAATAGAACTTCTGCTACTGAATTCAGTCAGGCCAGGATTATATCTCTTGCTTTCATGTCAGGCTGTAAAGCGCCAGCTGGAGAGGGCTACCTGGTGTGAGTCTTGTTTCTCATTAATAGTTGTATTGCAGCAGCAATCGGACAGCTCCATAGTAGGGTTGTACTGGGTGCTGTACAAACACAGGAGTACAGAATAGATGCCCTAAAGATCTCTAAATAATAATGATTTTTGACTTAAAGAAACTCCCCCAAACTGGAAATTACAGGTGTCTGATAATCTAAAATGGACACCGTCCAATGAAGATGTAGCACTTTACTTCAGGGGAGCACCTAGTTCCAGGGCTACTCCAAGTAACCATCCATACTAAAGTTCCCCCCAAGATGCTGAGTTGGGAAACTCAATGCACCGAGAAATTTCATGTGAAAAAGTGAGGGTTATAACAGTCAGGGAAACAACAAAACAACCTGCTATTAGTGCCCCTCACCCTTTGCTTTCAAAAATATTTAGTTTAGGGCTTAAAAAACAAAGGAGGACCCACAACTTGAATGCCAAAACCAAATCAGCTAAATTTTTGTGACTCTGGGCTTGTTTATATGAACTACAGAGGTGCAACTTGCACAGCAACCCAAAAGTATTGTGCTCCGGATGCCCTGTGTGGATGCTGTGGGTGCAAACTAAAACATCTACATTCAAGCAAACTAGGTATTGTTCTGCTCACACCAGCAGCATCCACGGGGGAAGGGGGCAGTTAAAAAGCGATGCTCTAGTGCATTGAGCAATTCACGCAACAGTGTAGTTTAGATGCAGTCAGTTCCTCCTCCGCTGTGATCACCTCTCCCAAAGTGGAGGCTGATACTGAAACTACCAACAGATCTCTAACTAGAGCCTTGCTTTTGCTATAATACTACAGAGAAGTGTAACCTACACAGCTGCTGGGTGTGGTGCACTGTCCCATCTAGACCAGCGGATGTCAAACTACGGGTTGCGACCCAGTGCTGGGTCATGGAATGTCAGGCACTGGGGTCTTGTTGCAGGGGGATCAGGTGACCAGTAGGGGTGCTGTCCTGGCACCACCCTAGAAGCAGCCAGCAGCAGGATGGACTCCTAGGTGCGAGGGAGGGAGAGAGAGCGCACTGCCCCGACTGGATTGCTAGCTCCACATTCCCATTGGCTGGGAACCTGCTGCTGGGCTGCTTTTGGGGTACAGCATGACCTGTGGTGCCAGGAAAGGCAGGAAGCTGCCTTAGTACCCCTGCTGCACTGCTGACCGGGAGCTGTTCAAGGTAAGCCCCTCCTGCCCCAGTCCTGACCCTCCCCCCCAAAGCCAGAGCCCCCTCCTATATGCCAAAGCTCTCATCCTCAGCCTCATCTCAGAGGCTAAACTCTAGTCACATTATGTTGGGTCACAGGCATGAATAATTTTTTTCAATTGGATCATGAGAAAAAAAAGTTTGAAAACCACCGGTTTAGTGGCACTGAGACCACTTATAGAAAGGAAAATGAGTCTGTCTTACAGCCTAACCGGGCTTTTAGCTCACGTGGTAGAGACTCATGCATTAAGCTCTAGAGGTCCCAGGTTTGGTTCCGCCTGTCGGCATCACAGAAACACAACATTCACATTACAACGCATGTGACACCTAAGGTGCCAGTTCAGCAACTGTTTAATCACATGACGCACAAAACAGTCACAATGATTTCCAAGTGAAGCCCTTGCGGAATGGTATGCAGGCCTGTGCCATGGATTCTATGAAAACTATGTCTTCACTGAGTCTCTTCATGTGGCTTCTTCTGGGGTCATTTTTGCTAAGAACTCTCACCCATCAAACACATGTGTGTCACTCTAAAAGAATTCTTCAGATTATGCTACTCCCGCATGGCAACCAGAGATCATGTGGCCTACAGCAGGTTGAATTTGATGTGCTGCAACTGATATGTGGGCACCATTTCCTTAAAAGAACTGGAAAATCAGGAAAGTAATTCAGGTAAGTGGATTTTGTTCCCAACGTATCTGTCTGGATCAGCACCTGATCCCATTGTCCCTCATGTTTCACTTTCAATTTGCCCTGCTGGGTAAGCCTCATAATCAAAGGGCATTGTGAACAAAGACAGAGCAACAACAGAAAGAAACAACTGCCTCCCATCCCCACTGCAACATTCCCCTCCCCAGATAAGAGACACGTGGAGGATTGGAGCTTTCAGTGAGGGTGACTGTGAACACAGCTCTCATCTTCAGACAGAAACCAATGGCATTCCTTTGTACAAAAGCCCGTACATAATATAGAGCAGCCTGGCTAATCGTTCCACTAGATTGTTGACTTCAGCAGAGTTCACTGTAGCTATTTCAGTATCACTGAGAACAGAATCTGGCCTAGTGTGTATAGTCATATCAATGGCCATCCTGGGTCAGACCAAAGGTCCATTTAGCCTAGTATCCCATCTCCCAACAGTGGCCAATGCCAGATGCCCTAGGGGGGAGTGAACAAAACAGGTAATCATCAAATGATCCCTCTCCAGTCATCCATTTCATGCCTCTGACAAACAGAGGCTGGCGACACCATTCCTACCCATCCTGGCTAATAGCCATTGATGGACCTAACTTCCAAGAATTTACTTTGTTCTTTTTTGAACCCTTTTAAAGTCCTGGTCTTCACAACATCCTCATGCAAGGAGTTCCACAGTGCATCGTGTGAAGAAAAACTTCCTTTTGTTTGTTTTAAACCTGCTACATATTAATTTCATTTGGTGACCCCTAGTTCTTATGTTATGGGAACAAGTAAATAACTTTCCCTTATTCACTTTCTCCATACCTGTCATGATTTTACAGACCTCTATCATATCCCCCCTTCATCTTCTCTTCTCTTTTCTAAACTGAAAATTTCCAGTCTCTCTTCATATGACACCCGTTCTAAATCCGTAATAATTTTTGTTTGCCTTTTTTGAACCTTTTCCAATGCCAATATATTTTTTTTTAAATGAGGCAACCACATCTCTATGTAGTATTCAAGATGTGGGGGTACCAGGGATTTATACAGAGGCAATAAAATATTCTCTTATTCTGTATCCCTTTTTAAATTATTCCTAACATTCTGTTTGCTTTTTTGACTGCTGCTGCACATTGAGATGATGTTTCCAGAGAATTATCCACAATGACTCCAAGTCATGGGAATGGAGGATTTATTCTTATTTAATTTTTGGTCTGTCTGTATAATTTCATGGCCTGCTCCTGTTTGCATTTTGCTCTTCTGGAGGCCCCAAATCACAGCAACTTGCAAACTCCTTCAGCATCCAGCAATTCTGAAAGATACTGCCTGTGCTCTTTTCTTGAGAGAAGTGAGAACAGGAATTTACTCCTCGGTGTGGCCAACTCCCACGATTTTAGCAGGAGTCCTGTGATATCTGGTGCATCTCTAAAATCCCTCGCTACTGGATGCGTGTGACCATGTGAAAATCTGCATTTTAATTTTTAAAACGGTAAGTACCTAGAGCTGAAGGCTGCAGAGACAATACCGCCTGTCTTTTGTATTGGGAAATACAACATAATTTAGTAGTGGGCAACCTGCAGCCCGAGAGCTACATGCAGCCCATCGATGTTGTATGTGTGGCCGACAAGACATTTTGTTTACTGATGCCCACGTGCAGGGTTGCCAAATTCTGCTGGTTTCTGTCCACCTGAGTTTTTCCTACCGAGTATTACTAAAGTGACATGCATGTAAAGCAAAGGCACGTGAAGTGAGATGTGTACTGATTACACACAACATTGAGTGCGAGCAAACACTAGGTACACAAGCACAGTTAGCACAACTACCCTATTATAGTAGGTGAGGGATAGCTCAGTGGTTTGAGCATTGGACTGCTAAACCTAGGGTTGTGAGTTCAATCCTTGTGGAGGCCATTTAGGAATTTGGGGCAAATATTTGTCAAGGATGGTACTTGATCCTGCTGTGAAGGCAAGGGACTGGACTTGAGGACCTTTAAGATCCCTTCTAGTTCTAGGAGATAAAAAAAATTAATGGAGATTGCCTTTTTAAACAGGAGACCATTTTAGTTATGACAATTTTGAGGCCCACTGGGAAGAAGAAGGGCCACTTATGCAGCCTGTTCACTAGCCTACATTATCCATTGCTGGTTTAAGCGCTCCCCAGAAGCTTACAAAGTAGAAAACAAAACAAAAATGAAACCCAAAGTAGTCTTTTTTTAAAAAAAAATCTCCTGATTTTTAATCCAATCTCATGATCTTTTAAATCCAACTCTCGGTTTTTTAAACACATAGACTTGGTGATGTTGCATAGACCTGTGTCAGCACCAAGCCACAATACACCCAACACCAGCTCAGAGAATAAGGGAGGTACAGCACCTGCTTCCAACTTGCTCCATGCATGTTGCCCATTTTTACAGCTGCACACGCTGATCTGGGCAGCCTGTATAACTGCCACCAGGTGGATTTGAATCTGGGATCTCTGAAGCAGAGGATAGGAGCCTCTACCCTCTGAGCTAAAAGCCAGCATGCTGTAGAGATCTCTTGGGCTTAACTGTTGCTGTGGTCTAGGTACCACTTGCATTGCTCAGTAACCACACTAGGTGTGTGGGTTACACCTGCCCAGGTCCATATGGGAGATTATCCCTCCTTTTATGCTGGCAAGCCATAAGAAGAAGAGAGGAATAGATTTTGCCAACCCATACAAGCTGGGCCCTACTCAGCATTCAAGGTGGCAGAGTCTTGCCACAGGAAATCTTTACATTTAATTACTGAATACCTCACACTTTTTAATCATTTTCCTTTCAAGACCGCCTCCCCCTTAAATCCATACCCCACTGGAATCAAATGAAATCAAAAGCAAATCAAAATCCAAGCACTACTAGAACCAATGAAATCAAAAGCAAGCCCTTAGTAAAGATGATATAGCAAGCCCTTAGTAAAGATGATAAAAAATTGATATGTTTAAAAAAAAAAACCACTAAAAGAAAATTTTCTTCCAAATTGTAAGGAGACCTCTTTTTACCAATGCACCTTCCTCCAGAAGCAGCACACATAAAGCTCATCAAGAACCTGGCTCACAAATCAAAGTTAATACTATAACGCCCCCTCTTTAAATCATTCGCAGATCCATCTGTGTAATGGCTCCTCAAGTGTAATTCCTTATTAAGAGGCTTTATCTGGAGAGATAAGCAGCTGGTTCCCATGTCACTAATTGCTGTCTGCTGTGATTTTAAAACATCTGCACCATTGTGCTCTTCATTTTCATATTCTAATCACCCTGAAACTTGAAAAAGGTACATCACTGATTGTTTCTGTGGGTTAATTAGTACACAGTCTCCTTGCAGAGACAATTTAAAGGCAGTCAGAACCTCAATCAGCAAGTTTGTTTTAAAAATTAATAACACCGGGAGCATCTGTAGGGACCGGCATCCGCAGTGACACATCAGAGTTCGCTCTGGGGATATTCCATCCTCAGTTACGCTGTCCTTAGGGAAGGGAGGGGGAAAGCGTTTCAGAAACTAATGATATAATTTAGAATCAGGGTCACAGCCATCCTTGAAAATTAGTCTAAAGTGCCTAAGTCCCAATTTTAAAAGTGACGTCAGCATTCAGGAACCAAAGTCTCCTTAAAAAGTGAGTGGGATCTGACTCCTAAGTGTTCAAGTCACTTTTGAAAATGGAACTTAAGGTGTCTGAGAAAATGTTACTTTAATGTTGTTAGCAGGGACCAGGGACTTTCGCCTGAATTTTAGGTGCCCAATGTGAGGCACCTTAAAGGGGCATGAATTTCAGAACATGCAGAGCAGCCACCTTCTGAAAACCTTCTTTTTAGGTTTCTAATTAGGCATCCAAAAATTGAGCCCCCCCCCCCCAAATCCACTAGTCACTTTTAAAAATCTTGGCCTGGGTTCCTGCATCATAGGTATGTCTACATAGCAGCATTATTTCAGGATAACTGACGTTATTCTGAAATAACATAGTGTGTGTCTCCACTACAAGCCTTCATTTCAAAATAATGCTGAGCTGGAGGACTTCTTACACCAACTCCTGGTAACCCTCATTTCACGAGGAGTAAGGGAAGTCGAAGGAAGAGTGTTCTTCCTTCGACTTCCCGCTTTGTCGACAGCACCAAAAGCCAAATTAAGCTATTTCGACTTAAGCTACGCAATTAATGTAGCTGAAGTTGTTTAGCTTAATTTGATTTTAGCCCTGCTGAGTAGACAGACCCATAGAAAGCTAGTATGTATGACAAAATATTATTGGGGAGCAGGGGAGAGGACTTTTAAAGAAATAGAAAACAACTCTCCCAGGCCAAGAAAGGCATAAATAATCCTGGCTCCTACCAATTTTTGGCTCAAAGTTGAGATGCAGTAGTGTTGTACCTTCTCCTCCCAAGGGGACAGCTGAAAACTGGCCACTTGACACACACAATCAAAACAAAATAAAATTTCTATCAGCCTTCTCTGAGATTCTGGAAAGCTAGAATCACTCTTCTAAAGCCCATGTCATGATGGCTTTACGACCTATCGTATATCAGCAAACAGGGGCTTGATGCGCTGGGTTCAGTGGGAGGATTTCCCGGTGCACCGAACCTTAATAGCCGAGAGAGCCTATAAGAAAAAGAAACAGGCTTCCGAAAAGTACCACCAACTAACAAGGCCCCAAGCTCAAAAGAGCTCCATTTGGGCCTAGGGAGCTGCAGCTAAAAGAGCTTTATCAAGGCAGAAAGGAAAATAGAAATGGCACAAATATGCTAGAATTGAAGACAACAAGGCTGTGTCTACATTGGCACCCTTTTCCGGAAAAGGGATGCTAATGAGATCAGTCGGAATTGCAAATGCCGCGCTTTCAAGTTTTGAAGTAGGAATAAGGGATCTTCCGGAAAAGGGTTTATTTTCCGCAAGATCCCGTCTAGACTGGCGCTTTCCTCCGGCAAAGCCCCGAGCCGGAAAAAAATATGCCGCGGGGGCTATTTAAATCCCCCGCGGCATTTGCAATTCCGACTGGTCTCATTAGCATCCCTTTTCCGGAAAAGGGTGCCAATGTAGACACAGCCCAAATGTACAAACGAAACCCTGACATGCCTGCAAGGAGCCTCGCTGAAGGCAGCATGGATCTGACTTCAGGAGTCTTGTGTTAATTTTTTTTAAGTCAGTTACGCTATATTACTAGACAAGTCGCTTCGTCCAAAGCAAAGGGATTTTCCGGAGTGAGTGGAATATGTGCTGTCTCCAGCCCCTTCCCTTCAAAAATCCTCCTGCTGTCAGTTATGAAAAACTGAATGGAAATGGCACTCTCAGGAGACAGGAGCTCTGATCTGTCACTTTTTTTATTTTAAGAGAAATTAACATGAAGCTGCAGGGTGATCACTTGAGAGCCTGACACAGCATGGCATTCGAGTGGGCTAATTAAGAGTAAAGCATCACCTGCATCCATTCACAGAACATAGAGCTGGTATAAATTGGTAAGATCTTCACTCAAGTCAGTGGCATCCTTCTTGATTTATACCATTGTAACGAAAAAAGACAATGTAGCCCCGACATCTTTTTCTGGTATGACTCAGTGGCAATATTTTTGATCCATAGACAGTGAAGGATGGAAAGAATCTTGGTCCAGTTAGTTACTGTGCCATCATTCTGTGGCACAAAGCTCTGTTTATCCCACTTACGTGGTCACAATAAACTCTTCTATTTCTCACCTCGTGACAGGAATTTTGTGTGTCTCTCCTGCACAAACCATTTATTCTTAAGAAAGGAGACAATAAAACACTGGTTACATTATTGCAAACTGTATTCTTTGGAGACTTGTTTTTAGAGCCGTTTTAAATCAAGGTGACTACGCCACTTAGGAATAATACAGGTATCTCAAACTTTATAGTATCCCCAAAGCACAAGTTTATAAACAGGCTTAAGCCACAGCATTTGGATCATCATCTAGATTTCATTCACTTCAGACATACAAGTTTTGGATTCTAGGAGTTTCACTCAATCCAATGCAAACATACATCAGAGCTGCAAAATTGAGGATCAGGTTTGGGTTTTGGATGCTCCATAAAGTTGGGGGGTTTCAGATCCTTTCACATCCCTGCACATATTTTCTTTGTCACATGGGTAAACAGCCTGGCTCTTCTCAGGGTTGTGTATTAAGCATCGAGTCTGGGAAAGCTTTGAACAATGGGATTCTTCTGTCATCTGCCACAAAGAGCCCATCATGACTGACATAACAATGCAGTTTAAGTATCGCGTTTAAGTATAACACAGTTTGGCTGATCAGTTTAGGCAGCTGTGAGAGAACAATCAGACCCCTATGTAATGTAGAGCACAATGGTTCTAACACAGTTTTGCCATATTCACACTATCAAGACAACCCTTGTTAGAATACTGTTTGGCCTCAAGCCAGTTTCAAGATTCTGAAGGAGATGTTCCCCCCATGTAGACAGGACTGTCAGAGGAAATCAGGGTTTCTCAAAGGGGCCTGGGTTGCTGCTTCCCATGACTCCCCTTGGCTGGAAATGGCAAACCAGAGCCAATGGGAGCCACAAGTCTCCGTGAACTATGGAGCCTTTAGATAAAAAAACTGGAGTGGTCCATTAGCAACTCTCTCAAAATGGGCCCGCCGCCTGCTTTGAGAACACTGGAGTAGAGCCTTCATGTGTTGCTAATCAGAATGCTTTCATTTAACCTACAAATGGTGATCTTCCCTGCTACCAGTGTAACCAAGGAGAGTTACTAAGGCTTTGTTATTTGTATAAAACACACTACCATACATTTAGAGGAAGTATGGCACCGTGGGTAGAGTCCTGAACTGGGACTCAGGAGACCTGCAGTCTATTCCTCGCTGACAAGTCACATCCCATCTCTGTGCCTTTTTCTCATCATCCCCTTTGTCCTCTCCATATAGACTGAATGGTCTTTTGGACAGGGATTATCTCTTACTGTGGATCTGTGTATGGTTGCCAGATGGTTTCAACAAAAATACTGGACATACTTGACATTACATCACAATCTATGTTACATCTTATTTAGAAAATACCGGACATTTATATTTTCTCATTTATATTTTCTCAATTTGTTTCCCGAACAGAAAGCTCAAATACTGGACTGTCCGGTTCAAAACCGGACACCTGGCAACCCTAGATCTGTGTCATGCCTTGCTCAAAATTAAATGGCATTGTGACTCCAATCTACTGGGGCCTGAAGGCACTGCAGAAATGCAAGTCAAAATACATATCTCTAGATTTTGTGCTGGTGTTCATATCTGAAATATGGGAGCATCTTGCTGGTTAACAGGTTGGTAGTGAGGTCCTGGTACACCTACTGAAGTCTTTTACTCTTAAATAAATGGAGATTACCTAGCTCCTAGAACTGGAAGGGACCTTGAGTCTAGTCCCCTGCCTTCACAGCAGGACCAAGTACCATCCCTGACAAATTTTTGCCCCAAATGGCCTCTGCAAGGATTGAACTTATAGCCCTGGGTTTAGCAGGCCAATGCTCAAACCACTGAGCTATACCTCCCTCCCTTTTCTCTCTTTGATGCTTCTAGGAAGTCTGTTTAGTGAGTTTTACTGTATTTCTAAAGAGCCAGGAGTGTCTAATTTGTGCTGAAAGATTCCTTTATCCTCCATTTGTTATATCAGAAATGACAGTCTTGCCCTGAATACTTTTTGGGGAGGTTATAAATGGCATTTCCGAGGAAGCCAGTGTTTCTTGACACTAAAGTTATATAACTTGATTATAAATTGAGTCCTTAAATGTCAAGGAGATGTTGAATTCACCTGCAAACAGGCATTCAGAGGAGCTCATAAAGGTTGTGCGTCTCATTGTTCTTTCAGCATGCACTTCATTGAGCAGTTACTGACCACCAGATTAATTCTTTCAGAGAACCTTACATGTACCCCATATCTTACGCACTGTACAGGAGATAAAAAAGCTTTACTTAAAAATAAAAAAGAAAAAAAGATTTATTTCAGAATGCTTAGGTGGTACAATAAGGTCAAAGCTCATCAGTACACATGGTGGAAAGGAAAGAACCTGTCTCTATCTCAGTGCATGACGGGCTGGATATTTTGCCATTTAAATCAATGGGAGTTTCCCCATTGATTTTGACCTGAACAGGATCAAGCCCTAGAAGGGCAGAAGAGAGGAACTTAAATCTGAACAACACTAAACTTTCAGCTAATCCAAATCTGAATTTTGTGGTTTAAGTCCACTTTTAATTCCCTTCCCTGTATGCTTTCATCCCATCTGCGAAAGATGAGTCTCAGAGGTACAGTAAGTAATGCCCTAGGCGTTCTCACTTCAGGAGATCCAAATTCATACTTAGCAGGGGTCACCAGGGTCAATATTCTGGCTCAATTAAGTGCCCAGTCAATGCCAGAAAGCCGGTGAATAATTCTGCAGGATTGGAAATCTATGCCCAGGAGAAGCCCCAGGGTAGAACAGCAGGAGAGTTGCATGTAATGTAGATTTATGGTACATCAGGATTTTCAAATAGAAAGGCACTGCATATGGGCCGGGTATGTGTTTCAAGACTGAGATGTGTTGGCAGAGCTCTGCCGGGAAAGCTTGGACCACAACCAGCCACCTCTAATAATTCATTACTACGCCCTAGAAAAAAAAATTAAAGCTGGGAATTATGAGTTAACTAAACTACCAAGAATTACATTAAACAAAATGTAGTTTCCTGCCTCTGGGTAATTTTTTTCTCAGCGCATTCTATGCCACCGGGACTCTGCCATTGATGATGGAGGAGGATTGGATGAGGAGCCCAGGTGCATTATGCCAAGCTGTGCATCAGCCAGGAGGGGGCGCTAGAGAATGCTGGCCCAAAGCAGATGCACTGGGTTGGATTTTCTCCCTTGCCATAGCCCTTGTATAGCCATCGAACCTGCATAAAGGGAATAGCAAGCACTCTCCTTCTCAGAACCTGCTTAACTCTAACTCTGCACCTTCTGCTGTCAATTACACCAGTCCCCAGCGTGCATGAAGTGCGGCCATTCTAATTTGAGCAGATATAAATGGCTAGAGAGCGGGCAAGAAAGTGGAGACCATTCCGTGCGTCAGTATCCCTGCATGGTGCTTTTTTTGCCATTGCGTCCAGAAATTTGCTGCCGAACATTTGCCCAGGCGATCGATAACCTTTAGGGGATAATCTGACAACATAAAATTATTCTGTGAAAATGCCAAGCAGTGTGATTATGGGATTACTTCATTTTTTGGGGAGCACAGTTGCACCATTTCTGCACAACCTGCATGGCTGGTTTGATGCTCCTTTTGGCTCTCTCACCCCACGCTCTAGCAAAAGCACCTTTAATAATAAACCTCCTGCTTGAGTAGCAAGTTTTATTTAGTGTGCTATAAAAATAGTCATTTCTCAGGTCATAAAAGAAACTCAACCAGACTGCATCATTTTGCTGCAGAGAATTTTCTGGTGAGAGGTGCTCTGCTCTAAATGCCTCCGTCCCCTGCCCTGAATCTTTATGTACCAAAATAAAACACCTTTTTCTGCATTTTATTAAGTATGAATCTGCATTAAAACCCATTTTGGAGCTGAAACTGAGATTTAATTGTCCCTCAATTTTACATTTTCTGCTTTATGAGAATGTATTTGTCTGCGTCAGTGGTAAAAATTAAACTAGGGATTTATTATGAATAGTGTTATAGTAACATCTAGAAAACTGGCCCAAGACTGGGGCTCAGTGTTTTGGTACAATGTCAAACCCTGCCCTAAAGAGTTGATACTTATCATAGATGAGAGAGGCAATAGGTGGGAGGGGAAACAAAGGCAGAGAATTATTAATTCACACATTCACACAGCAGCTCAGACACAGAGATGGGCATAGATCCCAACACTCGTGACTGTCAGTCCAGTGCCCCACCTGTGGGACTACACTAAGATAGACAGAGGGCTCAGAACTTTGGTCATTTCACTTAGATCCATTTCTGGAAGGGAAGTCCAGGCACACACAAAGTTTGTGGCTGTTCAGGGCCAAACGTTCAAAATCCCCAAATTTCCCTGAAACTTAGAATTGGACAATATAAACACTAGGCCACTGGGTAATCGCCAGCATTTTCTTATGATAAGGAATGGATCCTGCAGAGTTCTGTGAGGGCAGCATCTCAATGTAGGAATGGAAATTCCCATGTAATTGGTTAACCAGTTAACCAATTAAATGGGGGGGGGGGGGGAAAGGGGTCAGGGGAATCAGTACCTGTCCATGGCATGAAAGATAAATGATTATTCCCCTCTATTCGGCTCTGGGGAGGCCACACATGGAATATTATGTCCAATTCTGGGCTCCCCACTATAGAAGGGATGTGGATACATTGGAGAGGGTCCAGCGGAGGGCAACCAAAATGATTAGGGGGCTGGAGCACATGACCTATGAAGAGAGGCTGAAGGATCTGGGTTTGTTTAGTCTGCAGAAGAGAAAAGTGAGAGGGGATTTGATAGCAGCCTTCAACTTCCTGAAGGGAGGTTCCAAAGAGGTTGGAGAGAGGCTGTTCACAGTAGTGATGGAGGGCAGAACAAGGAGAAATGGGCTCAAGTTACAGTGAGGGAGGTCTAAATTGGATATTAGGAAAAACTATTTCACTAGAAGGGTGGTAAAGTAGTGGAATGGGTTACCTAGGGAGGTGGTGGAATCTCCATTCCTAGAGGTGTTTAAGTCTTGGCTTGACAAAGCCCTGGCTGGGTTGATTTAGTTGGGGTTGGTCCTGCTTTGAGCAGGGGGCTGGGCTTGATGACCTCCTGAGGTCTCTTCCAACCCTAGGATTCTATGGCAGCCTCCCACAGGCCTGGAGCAGCCCCCGGCTCCTGGCAGCGGCTCCAGTCCCCACCGGTTACTGGTTAAACACTCACATCCTTACTCTCATGCCCAGGCCAACCCCATTGCCTTTGACACATGTACCAGGAGCGGTCTGAATGATTCCCATGCAGTTTCAGAGTCTTAGAATGATATACCATGGTGGTTCCAGCAATGCAGAGTAATATTACATTCTTAATTGCCTTCGGTGGATTATGAGCTCTAATACATTTCTTCCTTTGTTTTTTCCCATACACCTTCCCCATGCAAACATCTTTTCCTCACTATTACTAATGTTATTTATTGAGTGCTTCTGGATACTTGAAAACCCTGGTACAGAAGTTACAAGTCCATGCTCCCAGGAGCTCAGCATGCAGTCTAACTCAGATATTGACTACAGACTCCTAAATACACCTGCCCGCTGTGGATGGAATGAGGGTACAGCATCTTCTTCTTACAGAGGTACCCGAGGCTGAAGGATTATCATTACGAGACTTTGCAGGGAGTGTGCATTTTGAGGAGGACTTTAAACAGATGCACAAGGAGAAAGAGAGAGTTCCAAGCCTAAAGGACATTCATCAAAGGACGCATCAAAGAGAAGATTAAGAGGTGATCAGTCTATAAATATCTCCCGGGGAACAGAATAGATAACAGATGGCTCTTCAATCCAGTGCACACAAAGATCCAATGACTGGAAGTTGAAGCTGGACAAATTGGATCAAGAATAATATGCAAATTGTTAACAGTGAGGGTCACTGACTACTAGAACAATTTTCCAAAGGTTGTGGTGGAGTCTCCCTCACAGGAAATGTTTAAATCAGGACTGGATGTTTTTCTAAGGCATCTGCTGCTCTAAGTTCAACCACAGCTATTGCACTTGAAGCAGGAAGTACCTCAGGGAAATCCTACGGTTGCACTATGCAGGCCGTTAGACTAGAAGAGCATTAGACCGATGCACTGTATACTCTGAGTAAACCTAGGTCAAACACTGATCCTGAACAGCCAGACACTTGAGGGGAGCACAGAATCAACCACCTTTAAAATAGGGGAAACAAAACAAAACAAGCAAACCAAAAACAAAGGGGATTCCTGTGGCACTTTAAAGACAAACAGAGTTATTTGGGTATAAGCTTTTTGTGGGCAAACCTCTACTTTGTTAGATGCAAAATGGGTCTTTGACCATGAAAGCTTTTGCCCAAATAAATCTGTTGCTCTCTGAGGTGCCACAGGACTCCCTGCTGTTTTTGCGGATAAAGACTAATATGTCTATCCCTTTGATACTTAAAATCAAAACACGTCCCCCTTCAAACCACTGAATATGAATACTCAAGGAGGGTGAAAATGCTGTGTTACTCAAATCCAGGATTTTGTGTAGAAATTGTAAATACAATGCATTGAGAAACGCATCATTTCCTAGGTCTTTTCTAGTTTTAATTTCTATATTACTACAAATGTTGCTGAAATGACATCAAACCACATCCCCTGATTCAAACGCCCACCGACTGTGAGAAAGCTCAGATGTGGATCCAAACTGCACAGTGTGGGACCATCTATACTACCTATCTTCTTAAAAAGTGATGCCTTGATTACTTTGAACATGTACATTGTGCTAGGAAAAAGACTATTTTCAAACAGCTCAGATTTCTTTATTTGGTTTTTGGTATAGTACAAAATACTATGAAGTCAGGTAGAAAGCTAAGTTTTCCAGTATACCCTACTTGCATTAATACACATTCGCCTTTCCAAGCCACAGCAAAAATGTATAGTCAGTGTCCAGACAGAAACACCTTCTAAAATCCAGTGAAAATTCATCATCCTCCCTACACACAACCTTATCAGCAGTTGTGATGGGCAGACCCTCTGGAATACCCTGGAAAGGGCAAAGCTGAAAAATCTGTACTTCTAGGTGCCACGCCCCTTAGGTTCAATGTGCAGCATTTGTAATTACGCAGCTGCAGACTCATTGGCTTGCTACAAACTTCCCAGCACTCTGGGGCCCCAAAACGTCTCCTGGCAAGAGGTCTCCATTTCACAGTTTTTGTTTTGTTTGGTGGGGTGGTTTGAAGAAATGTAGAGAACAGGTGGAAATGGATGTGGGTAACAGGATGTGCTCTGGGAATAACTGCAGTTATATGGAGCAAACAGGACCATAGCTTTCTCTATATCTGACACACATTGCATTGACTCCCATCGAAAAATTGAAAAGTTTAAAAGGTAGCACATTTTATTTTCTCATTGGCAATGACTTACAGAATGGCGTGTCCATGTTCCATAAGGAATCACAAGTGTTGGTTACATTTCGAAAAGGTACCGACCCAACCAGATATTATACGCAACAGGATAGTATCTATCATAATCCAGTACTCAGCTTTTATATAGTGCTTCTCAACAGTAAATCTCAAAGAACTTTACAACAGAGGTCAATATCATTATTCTCATTATACAGAGAGCAAAGTGAGGCAGAGAGAAAGAAAAGTGACTTGTCTAAGGCCAGGTCTACACTGAGAGAGAAATCTGATTTAAGACACGCAACTCCAATTATGAAAGCAGCATAGTTGGAGTTGACGTACCTTATATTGAGTTTTTCCAGCAGCCCTGCTGCAGAAGGTCAACAGGAGATATTCCCCTGTAGATCTCCTTTACTCCTCACAACCCCATGGATACTGGGATTGATGGGGGCACCATCAGCATTCAATTTAGCAGGTCTTTACTGGGCCCACTAAAAGAAACCCCGGAAGATTGACCTCCAGACTGTTGATCTCTGGGTTAGTATAGACAAGACCTAATCTCATTCAGCCATGGGGCAGAAATAAACTATCGATCTTCTAAATCCCAGTTCAATTCATCAAGCCACATTGGCTATGTCTACACTGGCATGATTTTCCAAAAATGCTTTTAACGGAAAAGTTTTCCGTTAAAAGCATTTTCGGAAAAGCGCATCTAGATTGGCAGGATGCCTTTCCGCAAAAGCACTTTTGCCATTTTCGCAATGAGGAGCGGGGCTTTTTTTTGAGGAAAACAGTACTGTGCTATCTACACTGGCCCTTTTGCGCAAAAGTCTTTTGGAAAAAGACTTTTGCCCAAATGGGAGCAGCATAGTATTTCCGGAAAAGCACTGACAATCTTACATGACATCGTCAGTGCTTTCCCAGAAATTCAAGCAGCCAATGTAGACAGCTGGCAAGTTTTTCCGGAAAAGCGGCTGATTTTCCAGAAAAACTTGCCAGTCTAGACACAGCCATTGGGTATTAGGTACCAGACCCATCATGGAGAATTAAGTATTCTAGATAAAGCTTCACAAAAAGGACCAAACCCCGATCTATCAAACCAGAAGAATAGAACAAAAGGGATTTACCTACAAAGGCCATGAGTGTCTTGGATAAAATGTCATGTTTACTGCAGCCCGCAAAGTGAACTAAGCACTCATAGGTTTAAAGTGCGACTATTTATTCTTTACACAACATCATTGCTTAAAAGCTTTTTATAGTGAAAAGATTAAAAATTCTGCTTGGTGAACAAAATTACATATATAATGTTTCTTCTGATGAATAATATCTCCCTTTGGCAAGGAAATGTTGCTGGTTTAAAAGTGACAACCATCTTTTGCTGCAAAAATTATCTTTTTTCTTTTGGGGGGAGACATGAAAACAACATGCCATGTGGAAAGAGACAGAAACATGGGGGGTGGACAGGTGGGAACCGTGGAGCTAGTTCCCCCCCAATACCATCTCCTGCCTGCCCCCTTCTGCCCACCGCTGCCTCTGTGAGAGGCAGCAAGGAGGGGGTGGGGGAGGCGAGTCTAAGCTTGTCAGATGCTTTCACCAAAAATCCTGAATATAGCAGGAAAAAAGCTTGGTTGAGCAAAAAACAGGAGACCAAACTTCTTGTTGAGAAAAAAAAAAAAGGTTGCTGCGCCTTTAAAAATTCCCGCTCCTCATTTACCAGACAAGGGCTAGAAATAATGGACTGTCCAGGTAAAAACAGGACACCTGGCAACCCTAGGTGAATCTACGGAGCTGGGTCCCTGAATGTATTGGCTCCTACCTGCTTTCCTCATCCTCCTCGCTGCTGCCTCTCTATTAGAGACAGCAGCGTGGGGGTGGAGTGACATGGGCAGGCTTATCAGTTAATTGTGAAGTTGTCTACACATTGCCATCTCTAAACCCAACGTTTCCTATGAACTAACAAAAAATAATGGATTTTCATCCATAGTGAGAATTTTATTTCATTGCTTCTCTCCCATTGGAACCACAATTTCCCCAAATACAACAAATGTGGAGTCTGTTCCAAAACCCAATTAAATCAACAGAAAGACCAGGCCTTTTTTAAGTGTTACTGAATTTGGTATCCATAAGAGGTGTTATTTGTACATGAAGCATATGGAAACCCTGAATGTAGAAATGCATATATTGAATGGTTAGTGGCAGCTAAAGATTTCTTCACACTGGCTGCACCAAAATCTCTTAGTCTTGACCTATCTGGACAGCCTTTAGGTGAGGGCACAGATTAGTCTCCGGGATCTTTTGGTTCTTAGTCTGCTCTGAGTAGCTGCAAAGGGCAGCTTCTTGTGTTATAAACACCAGTTGTGAGCCAGTTTTTTAAAGTCATTTTACTAGATAGATGCTGCAGTGATGTTAATATACAGTGGTGGTTGCAGCGGATGTGGGTAATTTCTCTGCCCATTTTCCATGGGTATTTAATTTTATTTATTTATTGTAAAGAAAAAGAAAAATTCCATCTGTTGAGTCTTCTACTCTTAAGCCAATTACAGTGGAGAAAGCTATTGAGTGTATCCACTACTCATCAACTAAAGGACACAGTCACTGGAAAGTGAATGACCTAATATGTCTGCTACTCAAACTTCCAGCAACCTACAGTAACTTAAATTAGAACATGTGCAATATAATTAGATTTCCTTCCCTTACAGACTTGTCATGCTTCTTCAATTTGAAAAGAAAGGGACACTTACTTCAGATGGAGGCTACAGCTCAGCAGTGCTGTCTGACTGCTCACTGGGGTTTCACTTTTAGCTAGACAGGACTGTGATTAAAAGGAGCCCTTTGTACTTTTAGCTATTGCCAAACAAAAAGAGTTTTTAACTAGGAACCATGAAAGATCAGTTCTAGCCTGGGTCGGGGAAAAGGGTCTGATCATGATTGAAACTTCTCCAAGCCTCTGAAACCCTAGCTGGTTGGTTTGGGTCCAGCTCATCTTAAAATTGGTGGGGGAAGGGCAAAGTAACACCACCTGAAAAAATTACAAGTCTTTAGCCCCTAATACCTTTCTCCACAAAAGTTTTTCTCCTGTAGAATCAGTTTGTAAGATCATTTGGAAATCTCCCTGCTCCTTGTCCAGCTCTGCCCCTCCAATTTCAATATTAGGCGAGAGTCATCAAATACTCATCTCCAAATGGAAAATGCAGGACAATGTAGCACTTTAAAGACTAACAAGATGGTTTATTATCTTGTTAGTCTTTAAAGTGCTACATTGTCCTGCATTTTGCTTCAGCTACCCCAGACTAACACGGCTACATTTCTATCACTCATCTCCAAATGTCTGTCCTGAAGCATTTTCACACTGTTTAATGCCAGTGTCTCCGCTTGCCAGTGTCTAGCCACACTTTTCAGACCCAAAATAGCTTGGAGATTCCTGCAGACCTTGGAGTGCATGTTTGAGTGGGACCCAAAGTCTCAACATTTTTTTAGATTTGCCCATTGCCGTCTCTTCTTCTTACAAAGAGGATGTTCAAAGCAGCAGGCTAACTCCAAAGCCTGGAAGTCTCATACAAAAATGCCATTGCTTTTTGGGTAAGATGCCACAGAGCAAACAAGAATGCATGACCAAGTCCTGGTGTCCTTATTCCATTCTTGTTCAAGCAAACAGAGGAAACAGACCACAACCCACAATTAAAATTGGAACCCAATCTTTTGTGAGGTTCGGAAATATGTGGTTAACCTTTGTTTGCATTCGCCCTTGCTGTTCCAGGTTCCACAACTATGTGTTTGAAATCTATTTTTTATATACTAAACTAACTGGCCAAATCCACTATAAATTACCAAACTGGAAGTGATTTCTTCTGGGGTTGGCACTAGATTGCATGCAGGAAGAAGGGAACGGAAGTCAGATGAGAAAAAAAAGTCTGTTCTCTGTGTCACTAGGTCACAGCTCAGATAAGCAATGATGCTTTTAGATGTTTATCCAGGCTTTCCCCTGGTTGTTTGAGGTTCACTGATCACTAAAAAATACAGTCACCTATAGGTTAAACCACGAAGTATCATAGCTGACCACTGGGAGAATCTAATGAAACTGTCTGTATGTTAACAACCCAATTGCAGTGCCATAGTTTGCCTCTGGGATTCTTTTGCACCATCTTTTTCTGTAGATTATTTCTGCCCAAAGAGCTATTACATCAGTAATTACACCTGGAAGTTTTATCTCAGGAGTCATAAGTCATGCCCCTGAAAATGAGTGCCCTTCTTAACATTCTGTTTCCGTAACAATTTTTTTTCTAGGTCAGAGTTGTTAGCCCTGAGCCAAACCCCCAGCCTGGAGGACCAATGAATCACACTTAGTCTGGTATCTACTCTTCGACCTGTCTGGCATGGATGATCCTACCAGGAGCACTAGGTTCCTGCTGACATAGCTCTAAGGGTCACTGAGACACACAAGCTCCCCCAACCGCAACAAAGTAGTGATCCATTGGGGGGCAAACTTTGTGCGAAGGCCTTCCTTAATGGCCAAAGACAGACCAAAAAGAGAGAAACTTTGTTGCTGCCTACATGCCAGCGGGTATAATAGGCATTAACTAACTTAACCTTCTCAGTCACATTACTTAAGTGGCGGGGAGAGGAGGGAGGTACTTTGATTAGATTTGGTTTGAAGCTGGCATTCTTAATGCTCAATTTTTGGATTTTGATCACACTCCTTCTAGCTTCGAAGTCCAGTGCAGCAGGCCACTGTTGTTACACACATTCCCAGGGAGGATCCAAACCAAGGCAAGACCCTTCTTTCATCTTTCATCCCAGGCTGCATAAGCATCCTTTTTATTTCAGCCACTTGAAAAAGCAGCCTGGCTTAGTGCCTTGGTTATTCGATGAGGGATGAGGAACTGAGAGTTCTATTCCTGGCTCTATCATGCACGTGTGACCTTACAGGTGGGGTTTGTACAGGTACCATCTCCCCTTCTGTGTGTGTACAGTACAATGGGGCCCTAATCATAGTGCAGGCCTCTAGGTATACTATACTAATCATGAGAGCCCTGCAAATCCATATGTTTTATCTGTAGTTATCCGTGGTTCCTTTTAACAGGTGTGGGTTTAAAATGTGTATCGAAAGCCTGCAAATCCACTTTATGCCCGTGGGTATCCACAGCCATGGATATCCATGGATCATTGCTGCAGAGGTAGATACTAATTTGGAGATCCATGCAAGGCTTTATTAATAATTATAGAGATGTTTCCCAATTGGGACGTAAAGGTGACTGTGTCATTCTCATGAAACAGAAATGGGGGGAGTGGATGATTCAAGTAAGCAAATTAAAGGGAAAGTCAGTGCGCGAAACAGACCCTCTGTCCAGGTAAAGCGAACAGCTGTAATGGAAGAACCTCTCTGATGATGCTCTTACTAGGAGCCTTTTAATAATAATAAAGCACACAGTGAATAAGAATGCACTGTCAACAAATCAAGGGAAGCTGGTGTTCTGGTGACACTGACATCTGATGCAAACAACAGGGATATAATCTCTGATCCCATGAAGACAGCAGCCAACAACACCCACCAGCAGAGATTTTTCCCTGGGCATGTCTGATTGTCCACTCAACAGTTTCCCTTCTTTGCCAGCCTGCAAGCAATAAGGTCCAACAAGGTCCCCTGTGGTCAAATAGCAAGGGCTAATGAAGCAGGGCTCTCTTTTGGTGGCTACAAGTAGATCTGGTTTGAGACAGGGCATCCTTTAGGTCTGTGTTTCTCAGCCTGTGGTACGAGTATCCTTAGGGGTACTCAAAAGAAGTTTGGGAAGGATGTTAGCACAACTGAAATTTGGAGAAAACTGAATTTATGTTTTAAGTTTTATAGCGTTTTATTATTTTTGTACTTTTTACACCCAAACATTTTATTCCCCACCGCCCCCCAGGGCTACGAATTAGTTGTTTAGACAAATGTATTGCAACGGTTGAAAAAAAATTGTGTCTGAAAAACGTAGGTACTGGGGGTACTTATACATTTTGTTTTTGAAAAAGGGATGCTTTATAAAAAAAAAAGGTTGAGAAACACTGCTTTAGATCAGGGCTGAGCAAGAAAACAGACCGTAGGCTGGATTCGGCCCACCAAGACTTTTAATATGCCCCATGGCCTGTCCGTGTGCCCCTGTAGCTTTGTCACGTTGCTCCCTGTGGCTCTTAGTGCTGCAGAGAGGGGGGATGTTGGAGTGCCTGAGAGTGTTGCTGGCCAGGAGCTGCATAGGTAAGTGCCTCCTGGCCAAAGCTTGTCTCTGGCACCTCAATTCATCCCATACCCCAACTCCCTCCCAGGCCTTGCACTCCCTCCTAGCCCAGCCCCATGCCAGAATCCTCTCCTGCACCCATACCCCTTCCTGGACCCTGCAACCTAATCCCCTACCCCAGATCACAACTCCCTCCTTCACCCAAACTTCCTCTCGTACCCCAGTTCCCTACCCTGAGCTCCTTTCTGCACCCACCCCCCGTCCCAGACCCCATACCAACATGTGGCTTTGCCCACTTAACAAAATCTTGGAGTGCCCCCCCCAACAAAAATTATTTCCCACCCCGCTTTACATTACAGGCTGTAGCAATATCTGTCCCCATCTGCCAGGTAGCACAAGCCAATGCAGTTCCACATCCCAGGGCAGCAGTTCCCTGAAGTTGGGCCACGGACCTCTGGCTGCTGGGCTTCAGCAACTCTGGAGGTCAAAGCTGTGATACGGCACCACCCAGCATCTCCCCCTCCCACTGTGGCTGTTGAGAGAGGCGTGTCCTGCCCTGCCTCTCAGCCAACCAGTGCTGGGCAGAGGCGGGGTCTCTTCCCCGACACAGAAGAACGTTTAGCTGTGCATAACAAATATGCAAATAAAATGTTACTGATCGGCCAAAAGTTTGTGAATGGGTTTGCTAGTCCCCGGTATAAAAAAGGTTGGGAACCACTGCCCTAGGGGACAAACAGCAAGGCCCAGCATTGCAACAGCACTAGGACAGCACCACCAGGTTAGTCACTTAGGGTATGTCTACACTACCCCGCTAGTTCGAACTAGGAGGGTAATGTAGGCATACCGCACTTGCAAATGAAGCCCGGGATTTGAATTTCCCGGGCTTCATTTGCATAAGCGGGGAGCCGCCATTTTTACACGGGGAACGAGGTGTACCGGTACACGGAATAGGAATCCTAGTCCGAACTACCTAGTTCGAGCCCCGTGTAGCCGCGCTGCACGGGGTTCGAACCAGTAGGGTTTTAAAAATGGCGGCTCCCCGCTTATGCAAATGAAGCCCGGGAAATTCAAATCCCGGGCTTCATTTGCAAGTGCGGTATGCCTACATTACCCTCCTAGTTCGAACTAGCGGGGTAGTGTAGACATACCCTTAGAGCAGCTGGGCCAGCAGGCGATTTGCACAGCATGGGCCACTGCAGAGAATGGGGGAGTGGCAGAAGAATAAACAAGAGCTCTACAAACTCTGCCACAATCAACAAGAGTGGTCACAGGTTTCTATGCAGAACTCCTCATGCTACTGCAGCAATGCCAGTTCAATGCCTGACCATCTTGTGTTAGAACCAGCACTGGCTGAGGGAACATACCCAAAACACCATGATAGGATCCAAGTGAAAACCTGGAAGTTACTAAGGATACAAGCCCACTTGTGGAGTAATTAAACAAACTACGCACACGTGTACCAGAAAATGCAGCCCCCATTTAATCACATCCCTGACAGTTGCTTATTGAGAAGAAGGTGTTGATGGTTCACTTGTCTTAGATGGATTTCTGCCGGAATAAACACTGCTGCTTTTGAAATGTCAAATCCCATTTTCTTGTCACAAATATGCACGGAAACTATACACACAGAGAGGGTGTCCTTACCGCTGGCATGCTGCGGAGTGGGGACTCCATGTATGGGAAAGACTGAGCTGCAAGAAAGTGCTTTGGAAAATCAAGAGTAATTTTCCAACAGGGAATGACATCTCCCTTGGAGAAAACATGGCCCGATTCTGCAGACAGAAAAAGAGGTGGTGGTTGGATTTCAGCACCCTCAGATGGATCACATTTGGTCTGGAAACATTCCCCTCATGAAGTTGAAATCAGAAATGTCAGGCTTCTGTTTTGCTCTGTTTTGAACCTGCCCATGTATTCAAATTGGAGGTATAATTGTTTGATAAGACTTCTATAGTCCCAATGGTGCCATTCAACAGAGCCTACTGAATTCAAAAGGGATACCCTGGTGAAAAGGAAACAGGTCAGATCCTCAGCTGGTATCAACTGGCAGAGCTCCACTGACTTCAAAAAAGTAGTTTACAGAAGTAGGCCCAGTTTAGACCAGCTGAGAGGATTTGGCCCCTAATCCAATCTAACTCACCATAGCCATGTGGAGGTGGGACGGATGTGTAGGAGCAGTAGGCAACGAGTGCCACAAAAAGCAGCTGGGGCCAGTACTTCCAGGAGCAGCGTCTGCGTGTCAGTCACAGAGTGTGTTGTCAGCCAGCAAAGAAGCTACCTGCTCTAAAGCAAGTAGGAGTCAAGGAGTGACTCTAACAGGAAAAATAGGCTTCATATCAGGAAAAATACCCAGGTGGGGGGAGCTGGATTAGGTTCTAGATCAGTGGTTTTTAGACTATGCGTGGTGACCCAGTACTGGGTGGTGGAATGTCAGGCCCTGGGTCTCCTTGCTGCTGGGGGATCAGGTGACCAGTTGGGGTGCTAAGGTAGCTCCCTGCCTGTGCTGGCCCCATAGACTGTGCAGCAGGTTTGGCTCCTGGGCGTCAGGGAGGAAGAAAGCACACAGGGATCCGGGCACTGCCCTGAGCACTAGCTCCGCACTTCCACTGGCTGAGAACCTGCCACTGCCTGCCTCTGGGATGCAGCATGCTCTTCGGTGCCAGGAGAGGCAAGAAACCTGCCTGAGCACCCCCGCTGCACCAGTGACCAGGAGCTGCTCAAGGTAAGCCCCTCCTGCCCTAGTCCTGACATGCCCCCCATCCCCATCCAGAGCCCCCTCCTACACCTCAAAGCTCTCATCCTCAGCCCCACCGCGAAGCCTACACTCCAGTCAAATTATGTTGGGTTGCGGGCATCAACAATCCAACTGGGTCAAGAGAAAAAAAGTTTGAAAATCATTGAATTAAACTATGCTACCCCTGCCGTTAGCTGCAAATGCAAGCCCTCTCAAAGACGTGCGAAGGCAAACATTCCCACACATTTAAAGAGACATTCTCCAGGGGACTTTCAGTTACTCTTTAGCAGTGTGTTTTGCTTTCACGGGTGTGAAATAGCTCCACAGCGAAATTGCACCACAGTAAAAGTTACAAACCCAGAAAATGTGGCTGCGTCAACATTTAAACGATGTTCACTTATCACACGAGTCCTAAGAATGAACCCTTGTGACACAGAGTAACTAACTATAGCATTTCATTAAATATTTCTTATTTAACACCTTCATGCAGTTGGTTTTTCTTGGCCACTTCACAATGCTCTGTTTCCGTCTGAACCTTGAGTTCTTACAGAACGGCATTTTTTGACTCTCCCACTAAGACATGCTCCCTTTGAGTTCAGAGAGAGATTGAAAAAGATCATAAGGCTGGATTGTGAATATAATGATCCCTGAGATTAGCCTTTCCTCCAGATGCCACAGGGCAATCCTCTGGGCCCTTTCAAAGCAAGGAAGGGTCACTTCGCTGCCAGCCAATGCAACCAAGCTCCCTGAAATTCTGTTCTTTCTTCCATTTGTGCTAACCCCCATCATATTGCCACAATCCTTTACATAGCTTGAGTCTTCAGGGGTCGATGTTTCATTCTCCCGCCTGCTAGCCAACAAGAACTGAATGAATCTCCATTCAGAGCCAATCAATGCTTTTGGGGAGGGTCTAATGCTGTGAAAAGCAAATGGGAGTGAACAGCACTTGACACATTGCAGTCTCAGGCCTAAAGGAAAACACAAGTCTACACTGGGGATGTGAAGGAGTAGGTGACTATCTGATAAGCAAATGCTCATTGACAGTCAACAGGACAGTCAACTAGTCACTCTTCCCCACCCCTTGCTGCTTCTATCACACAGAGGCAGCAAGGGGCGGGGAGAAGAAGGGGGTACTTCAAAGCAGCAGCGCCGCATGGAGCCCGAAGTCAGTTCCTCCGTGTGGCACTGCTGCTTTGAATGCCATGGGGAGTCCAGCTCCTCGCTGACCCCGCGCTTCTGCACTTTGGCCTTTGAAGTGTACCAACAGCCCTACGGCTGTTGCTGCACTTCAAAGGTGGAGGCACCCTATCGACTAATCAAATGGTCAATGCGAAAATGCATCGACTATTCATACCCAATACTTAACATCCTTAGTCTATACTACAGGGCGCATTCGGCTCTGGAGTTGATGTATCGTAAATTGAACTTGGTGCCATTTCCACAGAGGGAATGGGTTGACAAGAGAAATGCTCCTGCCAACTTCCCTTTCTCCTTACTATACTGAGAAGTAATGACACTGATGGGGGTGCCATCAGCATTTGATCGATTGGGTCTTTATGAGACTCACTAAAGCGAATGCTGGAAGATCAACCACAGCAATGCGGATATCCCCACAAGTGGCCTTGAGTCACTGAGAGAAAAGACAACCTTGTGGTTAGGGCACACTGGACTGCAACTCAATTCCCGGCTCTGCCACAAATATCCTCTGTAACCTTGGGCAAGTCACTTGATCTCTGTTGGCCAGAGCTGCATACGAGCTTAGCTCCTATTAGGGCACTGAAATGAAATGGGAAACTTTTCAAAAGTCCTAAGCACCCAGCAATTCCCACTGAGAGCAATGGCTCAGTTGTCTCTGAGAACTTTGGAAGATCTGGCCAGACATGCCCACGGCCAAAGAGAGACTTTGCCGGGCCCTGAGGAAAGCTTGCTCCGGGCCCTCAGGAAGGGGTGGGGCCACTGGTCATAGGGGGTGGCTGGGGCTAGCCTCCTCCAGCCAGCCCTTTGATACTGCCAGGGCTACAGGGCATACAATGTCAGGAGCTCTGGCAGCGATTTAAAATGCCTGAGGTTCTAGCTGCTGCCATTGGTAAGGTAGCAGGGGCAGCAGTGGGAACAGGGAGCCTCAGGCCCTTTTAAACCACTGGGCCCCAGGACACCGGCCCCCTTTGTTTCCCCTTGTTGGTGGCCTGAACATGCCTCAGTCCACCACTTGTGCCATGGGGATAATAGCACTTCCTTTCCTTTGCCTGTATTGTTGATTGGAGACTGCATACTGTTTGGGGCAGGGACTGCCTTTTCCTATGACTATGTACAGTGTCTACCACAAAGTTTTTTGACTAGGGCCTCTAAGCACTACAGTAATACACTAGAGGTACTCTCCCCTCACATCCTCTGTGCTTTCACCCCTCACTCCACAGGGGGATTTACGACCGAAATAACAGCAAAGCACAACACAGAGCACACAGCACAGCGCACATACTGAAACGACAGTGTCCATGTAGTATGGCCAATCAGTATCCATGAGTATTGGGTATTTCCTGTCCTGTGGCACAATTATGACAACAATCATTACATGTGTGTGAAGTATCAAATAATAAGATTTGATTTAACAGTTATATTATAAATATAAAAAATTACACACCCAACCACTACACTCAGAGGTGGCAAAATCAAGCTCTCAAGTTAGGAAATGCCAAAAAGAAGATTGCCCATGTAATCTTAATCCAGCCGCATTTAGGATAAAACCGTCTTTTATTACATCACCCCATACTACTTTTTCAAGATCCTTCCCTTCACTGAGCATGTATCAAAGATTTCATCCATTGAGACAGTCGCATCATTCATGAGTGGTGAAGTTCTGAACGAGGTACGCAGGTGAGGATGGAACATTTAAATCTCCGCACAACTGCACATATCCTGAGAATGCCACATAGGTTGCAGGAAAAAAAAATCAGAAATGTTTTAGAGACTTTTATGTTTTATTGCAACTCTTGGAATTTGGTAGCCTTTTCTCCTGTCGAGCAAAGTGCCTAAGTTACCGTGGGTTTGACTGTGTTCAGAAGCGGGAAAATAATTGAAACTAAATGCAAAATACCTCCAGAGTTAACACGCAGTAACTTTTCTCTGAATAAAAAAGTTGCAATATCTTTCAGGGCTCAACACAGATTCTGAAAGTCTTCGAATTGGGAAATCCTTCTTAAAGGTACAGAGTTTCTATTTCTAGACCTGGGAGCCATTTAAAGCCTGTAGATCTGACAAGATTATTGTCACTGGCCCAAGAGAGATACTGAGCCTTGAGCAAATTAAAAAAAACAAAAATCAAAATTTGGAGGAAACTTTTTTCTTAATTGCATTTGTTTGAAGCTGCTTAGGGGTTTGGAATGTAGGTGGATTCATGTGCAGAGGGCAGATAAAGTGATCAAAGGGAGCGATAACTATATGCATTACATTTCTTTCCTATTTATCAGATGGAGTAGTGCATGGATGACTTTGCAACTCATTGGCGTTTCGTATATTGGTGTTATTCTCACTCATTAGGGTCTTCAGTCACTGAGTCATAAATATGGGAGCTGGTAAAGACCTAGATGGTCATCTGGCCCATCCTGATGCAACATGCATGACTGTCCCTACTGAATATTCAAGAGCATAATTTAGTATTACCACTAGTAGGATCATTTGCCTGCTAATTACCAAGGCTGGAATGCAATGGACCACTAGTTCTTCTCCATAATATCTGTATTAAATTTCCAATATGTGGTTAGCACGGCACAATCCTCCTCAGTGCACCAGAAAATATGCTTAGCAGCATATAGTGTTTGCCTAGTGAATATCAGAGTTCTCTACCAAGCTGGGGCTTTCACGGAGAAAATTACTCCTGAATTTAAAAGTGCACAGAGATTCCATCACCGTGCCTCAGAGGGGGAACAATATCTGGAATTATTCCTTTTGGAAGAATCCATTTGAGGATTCAGAGGGAATGAAAGATAGTTGCTTGGGTGCCAACAGCATCTCAGGGCATAAATCGGATACAGGGTCATACTCTGTAGCAGTTTGCATACCGTGCATGCCCATTACATTTAGCAATAGCATAGAGAGCAGTGTTCCCTGTAAGCTGTGCGCTGCTCAGGAGAGATTCAAATGCTGTCCAATTAATTAGCAGAGTACTCACAGCTAGGTTTTGTTTCTATTAGTGGTGCACACTCACACGTCTCAGTGCACATAACATTTATTCTGCACAGAGAAGGAAAAAAAAAACCCACACATGGCAGGAAAAGAGGGAACATAGGTAAACATGGAGTGTATGTCAACATGGAATTTGATTCTTTACGCTGAAGGATGGTGATTCATGGAGAGGGTTCCACTGGTCACTGTGTTTAGGAGCAGGAAGAACATTGTCTCCTGGAATAAATATCTTGATTTTCTTGTCCCCTCCTTCAGCAGGGATTATCCATTAGGGCTGGAAGATCATATCCATGTTTTTAAATTCTCTGTGATTACTGTAAGGAGAGGAGATGGATTCCTGGCCCACACACTGTCTTATGGTTTTACCTAGCATAGCATTTTATTATTGATCATAAAGAATGTGCAACACTCAAAAGGACACAGCACTGATTATGAGATAACTGAAGTATTGGAAGTATCACTTACACACACACACACACACACACACACACTCCCCCCCCCCCCACTTTTAAATGATGTCCGAGGAGAAGAAAAAGAGGTACCTCTAGGATTACAGCCTATGTTTAAAAGCTATCAGGAATACTCATGTTATCAGCAGAATTAAGGAAGTGCTGGAGAGATCTTTGAACACATTGCCTCTGTGTGGGGTTGCACTCAGACATTGGAGAGTGGCGATGGGACATAAGGCTGCATTGTGAGCGCTTTAGTCCTCCATGTTGGCAGCAATAGAATAAAGTAACGAACGCTGTACATTACGATACCCCTCTGAAGACAGAAGGGTTCCACAGCGCTTTGCAGACCTCAGGAATCAGTTTGCCCATCGCTCTACGCAACCTTCTTTAAGGTGTGTAATGGGCCTTACCAAGGGACAGAGCAGCTGTTACAGGCACATAGAACCTGTTCAGAGAGGATAAGGAGGAATACTCTGGCCAACTGAAACCACACACTGATTCAGCGTTTGGCCTGAGTACCAGGGGAAATGCCCCCATTTTTTTGTGGATTTTGCCAGTGGATATTTAATGATGCTAAGCAGCAAGCAGACCTTTCAGTTTCAGTTCCATTTGACATACAGCACACAGCGCTAGGCTAGGGCGTAGGTTGGGGCAGGCAAACTATGATCCATGGGCCACGTTCGGACCAGCACAGTTTTTTATCCAGGTCTCAAGCTCCCATTGGGTAGGGAGCATGGGGGCTTGCTTCTCACCAGGAAGCAGGGGCTTTCCTCACTTCACCCACCCAGTGCTCCCCCCGGCCCCGACTCACAGTTCCACCATCTTCCACCCAGGCATGACTTCTCCACACTAGTTCCATGATTAGAACCCTGCCCCTATACAACAGCATGGCCAGTTTCCTCCCGGTCTCCTATGGTGCCATCCTCAAGAGCCTCAAAACTGCTCAGGGGCCACACCTGTACCAGCTAAGGTGCCTCCACCCATGGCAGTGCCAGGTGTGGACATTCTCATGTCACTGACAACAGGGCCCCTAGAAGTCCTGGTACCAACCCTGTAGAGTCCCTTCCTCCACGTCACACCCCAGCTGTCTTCCCACCTCCCATCTCGGTAACATCCCTTATAGAGCTACCCTATACCACACCCCATGAGTCCTCGGCCCACCATACAGTTTCCATAACCAGATTCAGCTCTCAGACTAAAAAGTTTGCCTGCCTTTGGCAAAGATTCTGGGCTAATTCAGGAGGAAGGATACCATCCATTAAATCATTTTCTACACATTCTGCAGAACCCTGCTTGTGTGAACCGGGGTGGGTACAGTGGAATGATCCCCTTTTACAAAATAAACATTTTCTGGGGCAAGCCAAGTTCACATCTCTTTGCAACAGGAGTTTTTTTTATATACTGTACTGGCTCAAGGACCCAGCAGCTGCTGTGTTCTTTCCACAGGTGCCTAGACTACATAGGAGGATGGGGAAGGGGTAGCATCTAATCTGAGGACATCTAAATTAGTCTTGATCATCAGTCTGAAAGAATCAGTTTGTGTGTGTGTGTAGTGGGCCTTACCAAGGAAATAATAAAAAAAGAGTCAAATTTTTAAACTCTTACCCTGTGTAGGATTCCCAGCCACAACACATTACCCTGCAATTTGCTTCAAGATGGTACCTTTGAGAAGCTCCTTTAGGGTTATCGTTCAAATCCTTGTGCAAAATATACAATCCTCGTGGGGCACAAATGAAGAAGGCAAGGGGAAAGAGTTGGAAGGAGAATTTGATCAACTCCTTGTACTTTACTGACCACACCATGTAGCAAACAGTTGCACTAAAAGTTAAAGAAGGTCTGAGAACGGAAACAAATATATTCTGAAAGCTCAGGGTGGTTAAACACAATGCACGACAACAGCAGATGAGCGAGCAGGAGCTGGGAACCAGGGGAGAGAACACTGATAATATGCCTAATGCATGTGACACATTTTTCAGTACTCATATTAACAACAACCAGACCACAAAGTTTCATAAGCTGTCATTTAGTTAAAAAAAATAATCTCAGGCGAGTCACAATAGAATTTGTTTAGCTCTGGTTGATTGGCACTTTAAGCTACATGTGGTGTCCAATTGAGTCTGTAGCTGTCACTTGTTTCCTATAACACAATATGTGAACTAACCACAGAAAACAAGTTTCTGAGTTTTTTGCAGGAAGACAATCAGACCAATGGGTTTCTGGTTATACAATTCTTCTCCTTAGTGTAAAACAATGAATAGTACAATTAAAGGGGTAATAGCTGCATTTTTTAAAGAGTCAAAAGTAGTTCAGATACTGCCATGTTAGGTGGCCCCCTACTAAACTGTATAGTTTTACAACAAATTTATGCTATTTAAAAATAAAAAATCTCTCTTGTTGCTATGTGAAAGCACAGGGAGAATGGTGACTAACATACTGTGCAAGGGAAACAGCTGAATAGATTATACATCAAATATAATCTAGAAAGTAAAGAACTGAAAAAGAGAACAGCTTATTTTTCCTACTTTTATTATTTTAATTATTAGTCATTTTAGGTTGCTCGTAAATGTAGCAGATAATATTTCCGACACAAATATGATCTTTAAGTTAATAATACCACCAACTACTGACCAATAGCAAAGGGCTTTAGAAAAGAGGGCAGTATCATTATTCCTGAGTTACCGATGGGGAAACTGAGGCACCAAGTCAGGGAGTGACTTGCCCAAGGCCACCCAGAAGACCTCTGGCTGAGTCGGAAATACAGCCCACATTGCCTGAATCCCAGTCTCGTGCACTTTTGCACTTTTACACTTTTACCTTGATACTCTCTTCTTTTAAATTCAGATTCCAAGACTAGAAGGATCCATTAAGATCGTCTCCTCTGATCTTCTACATCACACTGACTAGACAGCTTCCCCAAAACAAGCAGATCTTTTAATAAAACATCAAAATATTCAGGATATATGCCAAGCAGAAGTGGTGGGGTTAAGAAGATGCTTCCCTTATAGGCAAAGTATTTTGAAATTGTCCATTCCTCTGATGAATTTGGTACTGAACTCTGACAGCAATAGGACTGCAGGGGCGGACCTAATGTGGTCAGGCCCATGTTTCTATATTTAGTAAATATCAAGGCCTGACAAAAGTCATTCATTTGCTCCCCACTGGGGGATGGGTTCTTTGGTAAGTGACAGCTCTTATGGATGAAAAAGATAACTTTCTGAAAGTGAACCTCGGCAGTGCTGTCTTCTTGACCTGAGTCTGCAGGCAGAAAACCCTAGTGCTTCTGCTACTGTTCATAGCTTTCTCCAGCAATAAGAGCACAGTTAAATTAAGACTCTGGTCAGATGTAGGATTTGCTATTAATAACCCAGTTGGCAAAAGTCAATCTGACAAGACTCCTGACCTGATGATGTGCTAAGCACTTCCAACTTATCTGATGAAGTAGATTTTACCTATGAAATCTCATGATCTAATATATTTGTTGTTTTCTAATGGTACATCTACACAGCATGGCTAAATTTGAAATAAGCTATGCAACTTGAGAGACGTTAATTGCGTAGCTTAAGTTGAAAGAGCTTATTTCAAATACACAGCACTTATTTCAAAATAGAGCACTCATCTTTCAACTCCCCATACAATGAAGTTTACAGAAATCAGAGTAAGAAGCCTGTTATTTCAAATTTATTTTGAAATAACGGGCTTGCTGTGTAGATATACACTGAGATGCCACAGGATTACTCCTTGTTTTTAAACAATTCCTAGAACATGGAGTTGAAGGGGCCCAGCATTTCCCAGAATGTGGCTTACAGCACCCAGGAACACCCATCAACATTTACACCATAGCAGATAAATGCTCACATTCTTATCTTTAGTGCATTATTTCATCTGGGCACCAGCAAAAATGCACCTAATTATGAAAAAAAAAAAAGGCCCAGTGCATTTGCTACAAGAAACAGCCATGCACATAAGCAATATTAAGGTATTGCTGTTCATATGCTGTGTTCTGGCACATTTCAACATTTGAGATACCAACTTTTTCAACAATTGTTGCCAGCACCCAGAAAAGCAGAAACTGAAGTGGAGTTTCCCTCTATTCACTTCTATTGCATAGCAAGAGAGGCTGTGACTATGTCCTCATAGAGTTGAGTGCTTTGAAACAATCATTGCTCTCATTAGCTTTCTGATTGTCTCTTGAGAGGAAAGGTAGAGAGATGTATGCACCTGTTCAAGTTTTGTGTGTCTGAGGGAGGGAATGAGAGAGAGAAAAGAAAGTGAAGAATTAAACAAGATGCTTAAAAATCTATGAGACACTGATTTAATAACAAAAAAAGTAGTTGCCACATTGTTCTAGAGCAGTGCTCCTAAAACATGCTGTTCAATGCGATGTATTAGATCATGTGAACTTCTGACCAAATGAGGGCTATAAATGTCACATCAGAACCAAGATTTCACAGCTCAGTCTAACAACTTCAGTTGTTAATTTCCTGGTGACAAGAACCCATAAGGCTTATGCTATACAAATGCTACAAGTGAAAAGTCCCTGAATAAGTATAAATTGTGCATAATAAGGGTGAAATAAAATGGATCTAGGAAAAAGGTATAACTTTAATAGTATAAAGGCCGATAACTATTTGGGGCCCTGATCAGCTGATCTGATCTCCATGAAGTTAATTTTCCACTTGCATTTGTAATAACCCATGAACATAAATCTTACAAGGGGCAGCAAGACATAAGCTTCAGCTTCCAGTGCAAAACGACAGGCTACCATCCCAGAGAGGGACTGACGCCGTCAAAAATTTATCCCCCAAATGAAAATATGCACATGTTTTCCTAAGAGCAACATCCGGAAAGGGCAAAAGTATCATGTCACTAGCAACTGGAGATGACTGGCTTTCTCCTTAGCAGGAAATGGGAACAGAACGGCTTCTCTGCAGCCTATGGTTACAGTTCTCTGAGACTCTGCAATCGAAAGAGGCCAAAAGGACTATAGGAATGACAATGCCGCTCTTTCTTGTGCCATCTGCTGCCAAAATTATTGTTCCATAGAGCAAGGTAGGGACGTTACTATGGCTTAGGTTACAGTGCATAGATCCAATCCATGCAAGAGTTCTATAACAATGCATGCGTAGAGCACTCCAAAGCACTTTTGGAACCAAAATGCACCTAGGAATAACTTCACCACCGCTTAAGTGAAAAACAGCAGCAGCTGCTGAGTAGCTCATAGTGAGCCAGTGTAGTTCTCGGGACAGGGTACTGAACGGTGACCATGACCTGCTGTGTGATGAGAACCAAGTTCACTGCATCTCTCTTGTGCCCCTGTAAAGTGGTACAGTGATAATCATCCTCTTTTGCAGCCTTTTCCCTTGGAAGTCTCCTGTCCAGATACTGAAGCAGCCCGATGCGGCTCATTTAGGGCCTAATCCAAAAGCCAATGAACTCAATGAAGCTTTCCATTGAATTCGATGGGCTTGGATAAGACCCTGTTGGGAAGACAGGATCACATCACAAAGCGGCCTGGTTGAAATGTATGGTTACATTTGGTTTGGACCCAGCTCAGGTTCTACAGCAAGGGACACCTGAAGACGAAGGGAATTTGGAGCAGGACGAGGATGAGTGCAGCACAAGAAGAAATGAAATAAAGTGATTTTTAATACTGGTGTGCAAGTATCATCACATGTTATGCATGAGGTCAGGCTACATAACGCCCATGGTCCCTTCCCGCCACAGGATCTATGGATCTCAAAGAGCTGTGACAATGTTTTACAGATGGGGAAACTGAGGTACCGAGCAGTGAAATGACTTTCCTATGGTCACCCAGCTGACTAGCAGCACAGCCAGGAATACAAATGAGATCTCCTGAATTGCAGCTTACTGTGCTGCCCACTAGGCCAATGGTTCTCAGTCAGGAGTCTAGGATCCTCTGGGAGGCACAAGAGCAGGTTTCAGAGGGTCCCCCAAACAGCACCAAATACAGTTATGGGGTTCAGGGCAGAAAGCCGAAGCCCCACTTCCTGAGGCCTGAGCCCCGCCCCATGGGGCTGAAGCCAAAGCCAGAGCAATTTAGCTTCACGGGGACTCAGACAGATGACCTGCTTGCTACTAGGGATGTGAAAGTTTAAGCGATTAATTGGTTGAGATGTAATAGTACAGTCGATTAAACACTAAGCAAAAGGTTATAGTTTAATGCTATAGACTATATACATACTCCCTCCCCCCACCAGTAAATTTTTTATCAGCCTGGCTCAGTCCTGGCTTGTGCCAGGTACGCGGGACCTATCCCTGCTGCGGCTCTGCATTTAGAGTGTATTAGGAGCCAGGCTGGCAGGTAGCCCAGCTCCGTTCCAGGTTGCACTGGGTCTGGGAGTTCTGGGTCTAGAAAAGGGTTTCTGCCACCCCATGCTGTATCAGAGGCATCAGTGAAGGGCGACAAGCAGCCAGTCCACAAGGGGAGCTGGTTTTTAAACTAGCTCCCCGTGCGGACCAGCTCCCACCTGGCACCTCACGCTGCTGCCTCTGATACAGAGGCAGCAGCATAGAGTGGCAAGAGGGCTCCACAGGGGTGGGGCTGAAGCACACTGGGGACTACAGAATAGCTGACTAACCAATAAGAATTCATGAGGTTAATCAACTATTCAATGAACTGATATTTAACATCCCTACCCTCCCTTTGTCTCCTGCCCTGAGTGTGCCTCTCCCCCGCTCCTGCCTCATCCCCCTGCAGCTTCTTGGATGCTGTAAATCAGGTGTTTGAGACACTCTGGAAGCACTGAGGGGAGCAGGGGAGGCTGGTCAGAGGCCACCAGCGGATGAGTGACATGTCATGGAGGGAGGCACAGAGCGGGAGCTTGGTTGCCCATTGGGTGCTGAGTACCCCTAATTTTTCCCTGAGAGCTCCAGCCCCAGAACAATAACTGAGTTGACACCTATGACGACTAACATTAGGAACAGAAATGTCTATAACAGCTGAAGAAGCTGAATGTCCATCATTAGCCATCTATCCAATCCCTATCTATATAGTTGTTCCTCCATATCTACCAAACCTACCATATCTGTTTATGATTAGACACAGACCAGTAGCAATGTCAATCATTAAAGCTCTCTATTTGTTTTTCCATTCTAACTCCCTGTGATCAGGGGTTTCTGCCTTGGATAAATGTTAACCTCTCCCTATGCAGCCTGTGTCTCATCTTGGATTTTTGGGAGGAGAAAGTTTTTAATCAAAAAGAGTTCAGAAAATATACATTGATCTTTATCTCCCTGTCTATTCATAGTTATGCAGCAACACAGAGGGAGATGGAAACAGAATTGGGTATCATGCCTCTGGATGAAACATAATTTCCACACTGGAGAGTGTAATTTTTCCCTCTCCTCCTCTCCTCTTGCAGGAGAAGAGTCAGAAGCAGTAAACAAGTAAATCTGTATCTTCTGACTTATTTGGAAAGAAAATAACCAGATAAATAATAATAAAAAAGCTGATTCCCTTTTCTGCTGTTCTCAGCCAAGAATGTCTGTGAACAAGGTATGTTTCAGGTGGGACAATTATTAATGATTAATACAGAGCAGATCTGGCTTGTTCTGGAAAGAGGGGAAAGTGCACAAACACACAACAGACTATGGCAAGAAGAGGTTTACAAGGTTTAAAAAAGGAAAAGTGCTTTCCCTGAAAGTTTTTTGCTGCATGTCTCTGTGTTCTTTGAACTCCTGTCAAGCCTCATTTCTGGTGTGCCGCATTGGAGACAAAAGCTTCCACAGGCAATGACACTGAAAAAAAAGGCCAATACGGTAAGGTAGGCATTCAGTAGTTCAGCAAATGGCTGAGTCATTTGGAGCAGAGAGGACCTTGAAGCAGGCTGCTGAGTCCATCCCCCTGAGCTGTGCTTGTAACAAGACTGATTGTCTTGCAGAAGGTTCAAGGACATAAACAGAGTCAAGCCTGCCCTATCTCCAAGTGAAGGTGTCCCTGCTACCTCACTTGACAGCGGACAGCACTGCCTGTACGATATGAAGTGTTGTAGTGGTTCCCAACCTTTTTTATACCATAGACCGGAAAACCCATTTGCAAACTTTTGGCAGACCAGCAACACCTCCACCACCCCCCAGCACCAGCCACTGAACCCAGAGTACCCTGCACCCAACCTCCTGTGCCAGTCTCCAAGCCCCCCCAGTGCCATCCCCATAGCCTCAGTGCCATCCCCATAGCAAATGCCTCAGTGCCAGCACCCCACAACCCCCCATGCCAGCCTCCTGTTTCCAGAGCTCCACTGCACCCAACCCCCCAAGAGCTAGCCCCCGTCCCCAATATTAGTGCCTTCCCCAGAGCTGCCCAGTGCCAACTCTCCACCCCGATACCCCAGTGCCCCCCCATGTCAGCCCCATGCCTCTTAGAGTCCTGCACACCTTTGAGCTCCCCAGTACTAGCCCTACCTTCCAGAGCCCCCCAGTGCCAGCCCCTTCACCCCCAGAGCTACCCTGACCCCGGAGCCCCCAGTGCCTGCCCCGCCTCGCACCTAACCCTGCGCTGCCTCCCAGCCGCCAGCTGAGCACTGCTACCCGGGTCACGGCTGCTCTAAGGCTGCCATGCTGGGCTCCGTGCAGTCCTCCCTCTCTGCAGCAAAGTGCTCTACAATAAGCTTCTCCCAACACCCACAACGGGAGTGGTGTACCTCAGTCTTGGCCCCCAGAGCCTCCGTGACCCGGCGGCCAGATTTCCGCAGACTGGCAGCGGGCCGTGGACTGGCGGTTGGGACCCGCTGTTGCGAAAGGTTAGCTTATATTTACCCTGCAGCAGCTTATGGGCTGGATTCTGTCTTGTTTAGCCATCTGGAGGGGCAGCACTGCAGGAGAAAGTCAAGAGGACCCAGCCACCATTCTGCTTGGGTTCTTTTGAGAAAAGCAAGTTTCGCCATTTTTATAATAGGTGTTCCACTCCTACCAAGCAAGCTCTACTGGAGAGAGAGATTCCCTGTGGCTTCTCTTTCCTTGCATGACCACCATCCTAGTCAGCAGTAAGGGCTGAACCCAGCTCCTCCAGAGGTAGGAGGATGGGTTTCTTCACCTTGTGCTGAAAGACTGAGTCCCCATCCCCAGGAGCTGCAGGAAACTCTGGCCTTCTGTGAATCAGGAATGCATAGAATTATAGGGTGGGAGGAGACCTCAGGAGGTCATTGAGTCCAGCCCCCTGCCCAAAGCAGGAACACCAAGCAGCAGGTTGCATGGATAAACACAGGGCTAAAGCACAATGCAGCCCCCAGTCTCTGAGCATAAAATAAGAACAGAGGAAGAGGTGTGGACTCATGGTTATAGCACAGGACCCAAAGTTTGGGCTCTATTTCTAGCTCTGTTCCCCACTAGTTGTATGGCCCCACAGCCTTTAATTAGAGCTAACTTTGTCCATAGGAAGATAATACAATTCAGGGGTACCACGTCCCACCACCGCAATTCATAAGGCCCATGGCCTGCTTCAGCACAGTATACTAATAGTCAATTCATTAGCATTTTGTTGTCATGTTTACATCATTTTCATTTACACAAGGAAGTATCAGAAAATACCACAAAGATGGGTCTAATAAATAAAAAATGTTGTCACGTTTCATATAAGAGCAACCCTATAAATAATAACTCTCTGTGTTCGCAGTGCAGCTGTAAGCTAACCAGGCAAATCAAACACATACTTCCTTAGTGATTATTGGTATAAAAATGCAGGAAGATGTCATTAGATGTGTGCAGATTTGCTACTGTCTTTCCCAGACGCCATACTTTTGATTGTTTTATTCCTGTTTTTTGTATTTCTGATACACATATAGGCTACATCTACACTGGCATGAATTTCCGGAACTGCTTAAAACGGAATACTATTCCGTTTTCAGTTTTTCCAGAAAAGAAGCGTCTACATTGGCAGGCTGGTTTTCCGGAAAAGCCCTTTTTCCGGAAAAGCGTCTGTGGCCAATGTAGACGCGCTTGTCTGGAAAAGAGCCCCGATCGCCATTTTCGCAATCGGGGCTTTTTTCCGGAAAAGACTACTGGGCTGTCTACACTGGCCCTTTTCCAGAACAGTGTTCCAGAATAAGGACTTATGCCCGAGCGGGAGCAGAATAGTTTTTCCGGAATAGCAGCTGATTTTGTACAGTAGAGCATCGTTGTTTTTCCGGAAATTCAAGGGCCAATGTAGACAGCTCGCAGCTTCTTCCGGAAAAGTGGCTGATTTTCTGGAATAAGTGGCCCAGTGTAGACACAGCCATAATGTTCTGATTTCTTTGTTTTTAAACAGACAATCCTATACATAGGTTGCATGTGTCTATCTAAATACAAAACAAACTAATCTTAAAATATCTTATTAAAATATGTACCTGTTTTGTCCCCACAAGGTTATGCATAGGTTTATGTGGCCTTTCTGGGTAATAAGGTTGGGCACCACTGATATAATTCACTTACTTACCTGGTAGATCAGTTGTGAAAAATTAACTAATGCCTAAGAGTTTTGAGCGCATTGGCTGAAAGAAGCTACAGAAGTGCTAAGTATTATTACGATTATTTAATTCATGCATACATACATAATCTTCTAAACAGCTTCCCTACCTATGTTCCTAATGAAAACAAAAAGCAAAACCAAACCAGAATTAACATCAAAGAAAGCCTAGAAATTATTTTCTGATTCATAGGCTTTTACATTCTCTAGGAAAAAAACTTCATTCGGGGAAGCCAAAACTATATGAAAACATTAATGCCCAGGAGCATGTGGGATTATAGCATTTGAAACAATTTCAGAACCTGAAATGGAAGTTCATTCTCTACCCCTCCCCCAAAAGAGTAAAACCCATCAATGCATGAAATGTTGCTAAGCTTCACTAAAGCCAAATGCAGGATTTAAGCACCTAGATTAAAGGACAAGTTGTTTGTGCAACTGATACGATATTATGAAACTTTAGACATTTCTTTCACAACTGACAAGGAACTGAATGCATTAGACAGGTCTGTTTCCCATCAGAAAGCACAAAGACTCCAAAGTCCATATTCCACTGGATATTTCTCTGAACTCCATTATTTGTGGGGTTTTTTTTTTAAAAAAGGTCAGAACCACTTTCGAAGGAGGAAATCATATTTCTTAGGTTGCAAATGATATTTGCTGCTAGCAAGAAAACAACTGGAGCTTAATCCTCCTGGAGCAAGGAAATTTACAAGGTCAAAATCACAATAGGTATAATCCTCCCAAGAAAGTAGGGAGGAAAATAAAATACATCAGACCCTGGTTGGCAGCGCAGAACTGCAGAGCGCTGGCAATGATTACAAATGACTCTGTCAAATGCAACAGGTTTCCTCCTAACAATTAAAGCCGTGAGCTGTTTTTAGTGGAAGAATTACATTATTTCGGAGGCTCCTGGTTAACAGAGTTGCATCTTTATTCTCAAAAGGTCTCTTCCCCAGGTGGAAGTTGTTATACAAAGTAATGAAAAAATAATCCATCGTCAAAGCTCTTTATAAACGTCCCCTCATTAATCCTCAACTCATCCTCCCCAAGAACCATTCTGCAGCTTTTACTCACTAATGGACCCTTGATTTCGGATGCACTGACTGTAGAGGTTAATCAAAGTCATCAAATGGGGGTTAGTGTGGCTGAAAGGAAGTGAGTGCTAGAACTCCAGAGTTCCTGGAGCACAGTTTCATGCTCGGATTGTTAGAGCCCTGCATCACCCATGGATATAATGCAGGTAACTGCAAATTTGTGCTCTAGATGCAAAATTTGTATCTGCATCTGCCTCTGTAACCACAAAAAGGAGCCGTGGATATCTGCATCCATATCTGAGGATATCCACAGATATAAAGCAGATAGCCACAGATTTGCAGGGCTCTACAGATCACCAGGGAACCCTTTGAGGTTGCCTTAATTCTTAATGCAGGGAGATTCCACCAAGAGACTGCCACCGGCCTAGGCAGGAAATTTCCTCCTACAGTGGACTGGTGAGGGTAAGAGATAGGCAGAGGTTCCTGACATGTTTGTAGGCCTCCTAATATTGCATTTGTGGTGCATATACTTTCCTTTGTTTTTCTGAGAGGGAGAGAGTGTTGCAATGCAGATGGTCTATAAGGAACTGATCCTGTTTACACTTATACCAAGCCTAGCATTTATTATCATGATTAACCTCACTGGCTGCAATGGAAGTGCTCAGAGTAATATGCTAACTGTGCTCAGCAGCCAGGACATATGGCATTGCTGCTCTGCACCTTATTCACATGAATGCAAATGAAAGGTTAAAAAAAACCACCTTTCTGATGTGGCCTAATTTCACTTTTCACTGGTATCAATGATTCTGAAAGATACTGGGCAATAGGGACTTGTGTTATAAAGCTATCGAGACAGCACCCCTCTGATGTTTAGATTTCAAAGCCAGAAGGGACCATTCTGATCATCTAGTCCAGTGGTGGGCATCCTATGGCCTGTGGACCACATTTGGCCTTTTGGGGTTCTGTATGTGGCCCACAAGACATTTTGTTTACCATTGCTCACATGTAGGGTTGCTAGATTCTGCTGGTTTCCATCTGCAAATGGTTTTTTTTTTAATCTCGTCAGTATTATTAAAGTGACACTCACGTAAAAAAAGGTCTTATGAAGGGAGGTGCATGCTGATTGCCCACAACACCGACTGTGAGAGCCATGTGTTCCCTCTGCATCCAATCAAAGTGCTGCTATGGTTCAATCAACACACCCTGCAAATTCTAGATACGCGAGTGCAGTTAACAAAACTACCCTATCCTGGGAGACCGCTTTTTGTCACGACAATCTTGTGGTTCTCAGGGATGAAGGAGGGTCACTCACGCAGCCAACTCACAAACCTAGGTTGCCCATCGCTGGTCTAGTCTGGACATTGCATATCACAAGCCAGAGAATTTCATGCTGTGACCCCTTTATTAGGACCAATAGCTTGTGATTGGCTAAAGCAGCTCTTCCATAAAGACATTCAGATTTGCAGACATCAAGTGATGGAAATCTACCACTTGCCACTGGAGTTTGTTCCAATGGTTAATCCTCATTGTAAACTATTTATGCCTAATTTCTGAGTTGAATTTGTCTGGCTTCAACTTTCAGCCATTGTTTTTCTTTTCATTTCTCTCTCTCATTTCAGTGACTGTTTTCTGTGGATAATTTCCTTTTATATCAAACCCCTCTCCCCCGTCCACACACACACACACACACACACACACACACACAATCTTGTGGTGTATTGTATAATTCTTCTGGGTTGCTGGACAGTTGAGTTTATTTTAATGTCTTTTGTCTCAAAAAAAGCAATGAGTCTAGGAGAAGAAATTATAAAAGTACAGGCAGTCCCCGGGTTACATGGATCCGACTTACATCGGATCCCTACTTACAAACGGGGTGAGGCAACCCCGCACTAGCTGCTTCCCCCCAGCAGACCAGGGAGACGCGGAGCGGCTTTTCTCAGCAGACACCTCAGCTTGAGAATAAAGGACTGAGGGAAGTGAGGTGTGGGAGAATAAAACTGAGCTCTGGAGAAATGTTTGGCTAGAGTTTCCCCTACAATATGTACCAGTTCCGACTTACATACAAATTCAACTTAAGAACAAACCTACAGTCCCTATCTTGTACGTAACCCGGGGACTGCTTGTATATGAAATAATGACATCCCAGCAAATTTCTGAACTGCCACTGTTGAGATTACTGCAACATTAACAGCTTTGAATGAGGTTAGTCACGTACCATCATGCAAAGAAAACAAGCAAAAAAGTTCAATATTTGCTCTCGACGGCCTTTTTGTCTTTTGCAAGTGTCTTTTTTTGTGATGTTCTCCAAACTCCTTTGCCAAAGGAGCTGCTATTTTGCAACATATTTGTTTAAGCAGGTTGGTGGAGCCAGTGAAAAAACAGAATGGAAATAAATAATAAAAGAATATCCCCACACCTCATTTATTATTTCAATAACCACAACTGCAAGGCTAAAAAAACAAAACAAAACAAAAAAAAAACCCTTAAGCTTGTGTATTGTTCATCAACTTGCATGGTGGCTATACCTGGGATTGTAACCAGAGATCATTTTGTATCTGTTCTGCTAACTTTCAATGCTTGTTGACTTTGCATGGTACCATGCAAAGCAGCCCTAGACTGCGGTTTTGCGAATGACAACATACACAATCCATCCCTGGTTTTTAAAAATACCGCACCCTGGGGGCCAGTCTAGCTTTCCAAATGGACACGAGACGTGATAGAAGGATAAACAAAAGGCCAACAGGAAATTGGCATGCTAGCGTATGCAGTCGAGTTATCATTATTCCTCAAGGAATGAGAAGATGCACATGCTTGATTGGTTGATTCGAGGAAGCAATATCCAGGCCAAAAGGCAAAGCATGAGCTCCATAACTGCCAACCCTGAATGCTTAAAATCAGGCACTAAATTCTGTATCAAGGTGCCTAAATAACAACAACTGTCTTACACAAAATTCACATTGCCTTTAGGAATTGGAGGTACATGCCCATGACCACTCCATAAAATCAGCTCCCATTTATTTAATGGCCTAAATATGCAATCAAAAGGATAGATGTGACACAGGCATCCGAATTTGAAAGTTCTGAGCATGACAGATATATAGGAGTTCTGGAGTCCTTACAATTTATGAACTGCCAGAGAGGATAAGTGACAAACTTCACCTAAGTCTAGTATCCTGACTCTGACAGTGGGCAACATCACACGTTTCAGAGGAAGGTGTAATAACCTCACGGTAGGCAGATATAGCGAAATCTGCCCTTGGATCTCATCCTGATTTCTAGCAAGTAGAAACTGGCTTAAGCCCTTTTAATTAGTGTCTGGAACTTATGGTTAAGACTGCAAATCTATTTAAATAATGGGCTTTTGGGGGCAAAACACTCTTCATCAGATGTGCCCATCTGATGAAGTGGGTTTTACCCACAAATGCTCCTGATACTATAGATGATATAGTTTTGTTAGTCTCTGATGTGCCACTGGACTACTTGCTGTGTTTAAAGTTACAAACTAACATGGATACTCCTCTGAGACTTTAAATAATGGATAAAATAAATGATTGTTAGCTAGTGTGAACTGGCATAGCTCCACGTGTGTCAATTTACACCAGCTCAGGAAGTGGCTCAAACATGCTACTAGTGTTTCCCTGTACAATAAAATGGAATTATAAAAAGAACCAATGTGACTCACTAACTGAAACACAGTTTGCTTTAGACACAACCAATGTAAGTGACTTACTAGCATTTTAATCTTTGGATGGCTCTACCTTAAATACTTGTACAGTTTTTGTTACCATAGTATCATAGGACTGGAAGGGACTTGGATAGGTCAAACACAGTTTGCTTTAGACACAACCAATGTAAGTGACTTACTAGCATTTTAATCTTTGGATGGCTCTACCTTAAATACTTGTACAGTTTTTGTTACCATAGTATCATAGGACTGGAAGGGACTTGGATAGGTCATCTAGTCCATTCTCTGAAACTCAATGCAGGACTAAGTAGTATCTAGACCAAAGTTCTCAACCTGGGAGCTGGGACCACCTGTGGGGGGATGTGGCATATCTTCTGGGAGGCAAGAGAAACTTTAGTGAAAACAAATTACTGGACACATTTTACCTGCAGCAATGAATAACTAGCAGAGCTAATTCCTCCAAGCATATCAGGTCCTTAGACAGCACTGTGTATTTGATAGATTTCTGTTAAGTATGTGTAGCATTATCCAAAGTCGTTGTCATCTATACTTTAATCCATTTCCTATGATACAGCATGCACGTGGAATTGTAAGCACTGACCACAACTGCAGTTTTGCTTTTGCTGTTATTACAATGGATGGTTGGTTCTGCTTGAATCAATGTCTTATTGTTTCTAATATTTAGTGAGAGTTGCATGTTGATATTTTATTGGATGTGTACTTGTGTGGTATAAACTACTGTAGACACAAAGAAGGGGGCATTATTCTATACATTTGAGAACCACTGATCTATACCATTCCTGACAGATGTTTGTCTCATCGGTTCTTAAAAAAATCTCCAATGATGGAGATTCCACAACTCTCCTAGGCAATTTATTCCATTGCTTAGCCATCCACCAGTTAGGAGGTTTTTCCTAATGTCCAACCTTAACTACCCTTGCAACAATTTAATTCTATGCTGTCCTCAGGGGTTAAATACCACAATTTTTCTCCCTTCTACTTGGAATAACCTTTTCTGTTCTTGAAAACTGTTATACCCCAGTTATGCCCCCACCTTATAGCAATTCCATCGAGCCTGTATTTCTCTAAATTGTTAATGAGACTGTCATGCCACACTGTAATAAAAGCCTTATTAAAGTCAAAATATACCACATCTGCTGCTTCCCCTCATCCACAAGACTTGTTATCTTCTCAAAGAAGGCAATTACATTTGTTTGGCATTGCTTGCTCTTGACCAATTCATGCTGTTACTTATCACCTTCTTATCTTCTAGGTGTTTGCAAATTGATTGCTTAATTATTTGCTCCTTTATCTTTCCAGGCACTGAAGTTAAATTGACTGGTCTGTAATTCCCCAGGTTATCCTTATTTCCCTTTTTGTAGATTGGCACTAAATTTGCCCTTTCCCAGTTGACAGGAATCTCTCCTGTCATCCATGACTTTCCAGAGATAATCGCTAATCTGCTCAGTCGGCTGCTTGAATATTGTAAAATGTATTTCATCAGACTCTGGTGACTTGAAGACCTCTAATTTTCCAAATAATTTTGACTAGCTCCTTCCCTTCCCCATTTTAGCCTCTGATCCTATCTCATTTTTACTTGGCATTCATTAAATCAGGTATCTAATTGTACTAAACTTTTTGTGAAACCTGGAACAAAAAAGTTATTTACTACTTCTGATGTTTCCACATTTTCTATTATTTTTTCACTTTAATTGAGTAATGGGACTACCCTGTCCTTAATCTTTCTCCTCCTTATAATGCATCTGTAGAATGTTTCCTCTATGTCCCTAGTTAGTTTACTCTCATTTTGTGTCTTGGCCTTTCTAATTTTGTGTTATTAGTTTATATTCATTCTTTGAAATTTGACTTAATTTCCACTTTTTGAAGGACTCTTTTTTTGAGTTTAAGGTCATTGAAGATCTCCGGTTCAGCCAGATTGGTCTCTCAATAACTTCCTACCTGTCCTACTCAATAGGATAGTTTTCCCTTGTGCCCTTAATGAAATCTCTTTAAAAAACTGCCAACTCTCTTCAGCTGGTTTTTCCCTTAAGTTTTGCTTTCCATGGGATCTTACCTACTAACTGGGTAGGCTCACTAAAGTCTGCCTTCTTGAAACCCATTATCTTTATTGTGAAGTTTTCCCTTCTGTCATTTCTTAGAATTATGAACTCTATTATTTCATGACCCCTTTCACTCAATTGCCTTTCACGTTCAGTTCTCAATCAGTTCCTGCCTACTTGAACAGCCTCTCCCCTATTCATTTTCTCCACCTTCTGAAATAAAATAAAAAATAATAAAAAAAACCTATTTCCAATCCATTCCAAGAACTTGTTGGATAATCTGTGCCCTGTTGTATTATTTTCCCAACAGATGGCTGAGTAGTTAAAGTTCCCCATACCTAACGACTGTGTCTACACTGGCAAGTTATTCCGGAAAATCAGCCACTTTTCCAGAAAAACTTGCCAGCTGTCTACACTGGCCGCTTGAATTTCCGGAAAAGCACTGACGATCTAATGTAAAATCATCAGTGCTTTTCCGGAAAAACTATGCTGCTCCCGTTTGGGCAAAAGTCTTTTTCTGGAAAACTGTTCCGGAAAAGGGCCAGTGTAGACAGCAGAGAAGTGTTTTCCACAAAAAATCCCCGATCGCGAAAATGATGATCGGGGGTTTTTTGTGGAAAAGCGCGTCTAGATTGGCCACGGATGCTTTTCCGGAAAAAGTGCTTTTCCAGAAAAGCGTCCTGCCAATCTAGACGTGCTTTTCCGAAAATGCTTTTAACGGAAAACTTTTCCGTTAAAAGCATTTCCGGAAAATCATGCCAGTGTAGACGTAGCCATCAAGTCCTGTGGTTTGGATGATTGTAAGTTGTTTATTAAAAAAACCTTCACCAATAGCAACAGAGTACTTGAATTTTTAATGAGGTTATCCTCACAAGACATCCATGAGGTAGGAATGTACTCTTATCCCCATTTTTACAGAAGAGAAATTGAGGCGCAGAGAAACTGCTATGACCAAGGCTACACAGGAAGTCTGTGGAAGAACAGAGCCTTGAATCCAGATCCCAGTCTAACATCCTCATTAGTGGTTTGTCTGTCCTTCCTTCTTTGGCCCTGAGTTGAATCAGACACTCACAGGCCACTCTGGTCACCCTCTTAATCATCAAGATATTATGTCCAAGCAATTCAGGGGCTATCACCAGATGCCCATCCTTTCCTATAGTTGCGAGTCTCACTGACCTTTAAGGCCCCCTCCTTGGTGAATATGAAACCAAGCATTCAAGCATTACAGAAACATCCAAAGCCATTGAGACATTATTGATCCTTAGCTGCTTTTCGGTTGGAACTACCAAAGGGAAACATTCATTTTGTTTTTTGGCAAAATTGGAAAAAAAAAAAGTAGGGGACCATCAGAAAGCCAAAACTTTCCATTGTGGTGTGAAGAAAGAAATCAATCCCATTTTCCAACCAGCTCTAGCATATCTTCACAGAGTCTCAACCTCAGGACACAAACTCATGAGGAACTTAACTGATCCGCCCTATAACACATACGCAATTGTAACCCACACACCTATGCTACGGATTCACTACAAGCTTTTTCGGGAAGAGAAAATGCAAATGGAGTGATCATTTGCATATGTTGCGCTCTCATTTGCATTTTCTCTTCTGATCCTTTTTGCGGAAGAGGTTTTAGCACAAAAAAGTGCTGTGAAGATGACGCCTTTTTGTCCCAAAAAATCACTTTTGCACAAGAGCCCTTCTTCCTCAAAAAAATGAGGTTTACAGGCTCTTGCACAAAAGGGTTTTTTTCCTGACAAGTGGCCCCTTCTACAGGGCTTTTTATCTCAAAAACCTCTTCCGCAAAAAGGATCGGAAGAAGATATGCAAATGAAAGTGTGAGATATGCAAATGAGCATTTGCATTTCCTGTTCTGAAAAATGCCCACAATGTAGATGTAGCCTCAGTGAGCTGTTTTTTTGCCCCAAGAGACAGGCATTTAAGAGGGAATTTCAAACCATGGAGAAGGCTGAAATGACAGGAAGAATGCTAGAAAGATACATATTACTGTTATAGAAGTAAATACAAAATACATGGTATCTCTCATTTGGTAGGTGCAGTGTTACAGAAGAATAGAGACTAACATATATTAGTATCATGAGCTTAAAAAGAAGGGAGAGGGAGAAAAACGTACCTGCCAATAGTAATGCCAGTACTAATGAGGCTAATTGAGTGGGCTGTAAGTTTCCCATACTTAGTTCTGATGTCAATGGCATGCAAAATGTAAGGAAGGCTGGTTTTATAATAAGCCATCCAGATAATGTCTTTGCACAGGCCGAGGGAAACAGTGTCAAATTTGCATATGAAGGTCAATTCTGCACTCTCTCTCTCTCTGTAGTTGGTTTGTGAAATTCCTCTGAAGAATTTTAAATGAGTGCCCAAGCAGGTTAAAATTTTCCCCTTACAGGCTTCTCTATGTTACCATTTCTGATATCTGACTTACTACAGGTGCAGAACATCACAACCTCATTAAACAAGTAATCTTCTCAGGAAAAATGGGTGGGGGAAGGTTTGACCTCTCTACATAGGAATGTTCACTCCTCTGTTGTCTTTGTCCCTTTCTGGGTAGGTCTGAACTGCAAATAAAAATTGAAAATAACATGGGAACAAGCCTCAGGGTAGGTCTACACAGTAAAGAAAAACCCACAGCTGGCCTGTGGAGCTGTTTCATTGCTGTGTAGACTTCTGGGCTCCAGGTGGGGTGTGGGTTCTAGGGACCTGAAGGGTCTGACATTCCCAGAGCTCCTAAGCCCGGAAGTCTACACAGCAATGAAATAACCCCACAGTCCAATCTTCATGAGCTAGAGTCCACTCTCCTTTGCTGTGTAGACACAACCTCAAAGCCTGGGTCAACTGACTCAGGTTAGCAGAGGTAAAACTGGAGGGCTAAAAAAGGCATGTCCTGAAAACTGGGCTGTGTGCATGTGCTGTGTTTCGGCGCCCAGACTCCACGCCAAGCTCAAACATCTACATTGCTATTTTAGCCCTACATGTCTCAGTCAGTCGACACAGCTTCTGAGACTTGCTACCTCAGGGGTTTTTGCTTTTTGCTGTGTAGACATAACCGCTCTCTTTCCTTCCCTGTTTCTTCCCTCCTCCCCCAGCCCCAGCTTTCTCGTAAGAGAGCAAAGCACAGCTCAGCTTCTAAACTAGCCCTGCCTCATGAAATCAGGAGCGTCAGGCTGAGATTCCAATCCTCTATGGGAAATCCCAGATGTGAACCTCAAGGGCTTGGGTTTTTCAAATGCACAGTTTCCCTGCTGGGAAACCCTTGGGCTTGCCCATCTGCTGTACAGTACAGTACATTCTATCACAATGGCACTTTAGCAATAATTGTGCTCTCTTGAACCCCACCATTCAAGTCACTCCATTGATTACTTAGAAGAATGCAGACTCTCATGTTATTTGACCGGCATATATACGCTGAGAATTTAATCCCCTCAAATATTTTTCAATAACTTCCTCTAATTACGAGGAAAACATGTCGAGTGATGCATGCATTGAAGAGCTTCCCCTCATGTCTCTCTTTTTTTTTCTGTTTAATGAAGAATTTGAATCACTTTTCAGCTTCTTAATCCTATAATCCTGGAAGGAATGTGCTCTCTTCCAAACCCAAAGGGTGGTAGGCTAATGCTTAGTACAGTATGCCCTGGAGATCTTTCAGCAGGGTCTTTCCGGAGGAGTCCCAAAAACCTGCATTCCTAACGTGTGCTGCCAGATCTAGTGCCATATGACTAATGAGTGACACTGCCCTAGTGGAAGCAAATGGCTTGTGTCATTCAGGGCCCGATTTTTCTGTGGCCATATTAATGCAGTCATGTGCTGATGAGAGACTAGAGATCTCCCAGCAGGCATGGACCCAGTTTTGCAAAGCTAATCCATTAAACCAGCACATTCAGTTTCCAGGACAGCTAAAGGCCCAAGCCGATGGCTACATTCCACTCTTACTTCTCCCACTGAGGAATCTGTGTCACTCAGGACATACCCGGGCAGAAGCTATCCATTACCTACGCAAACATGCCTACTCATGTCAGCACCTACTGACCTGAGACATAGCCCTGGGTGTCCAATGGAAAGTACCGTTCAATGACACAGTTGCAAGGTCTAGATTCCTGTACTTCACTGAAATGCCTTTTTGAAAAGTATATAGGGCAAACATCATACCATGGGGCCAGCTGTTCATTGCTTTATATTAGCATAAATACTCGTGCAAGCAAAAAGGTGTAAGTGGTTATACGACATGCAAAACAACGGAGCGTCAGTCTTCCTTGTATTCATCAGCTCACACACCAGCCATGCAAGCTAGAAAGAGATACAAGAGAATGAAGGGTGTAATTTTAGTGGTCCAACATAGAACTAGTTGCCAGGGAGACTCAAGAAGGTTGTTGATAAATTGGAGAAGGTTAAGAGAAGAGCCACAAGAATGGTTAAAGGACTGGAGAATAAGACTTACAGTGACAGACCTAAAGAGCTCAATCTTTTTAGCTGAACAAATAAGAGAATTTGATCATAGTCTACCTGTACCTACATGGTGAAGAAAAATCAGTGAAAAGCTTTTCAGTCTAGAAGATAAAAGTATTGCAAGATCCAATGGTTGGAAGTTGAAGCTAGACAAATTCAACCTGGGAGTATGGTACAAATTTAACTGTGAAGTAATTAACCATTGGGACAATTTACCAACAATGTGGAAAATTCTCCATCATGGGATGCTTCTCTAAAATTTATGTTCCAGTTCTAACAGGAATTCATTCAGGGAAGTTCCATGACCTATGTCCTACAGGAAGTCAGACTAGACAGTCACAGTGCTTACTTCTGGCTTTGCAATCTCTGTCCATGACTGTCTCTGAGGGTATGTCTAAACAACATCCTTTTTTCGATAAAGGGATGTAAATTAGACCTATCGAAAATGTAAATGAAGCCGGGATTTGAATTTCCAATGCTTCATTTGCATAATGGCGTCTGCGGCATTTTTTCGAAAAGCCACTTTTTGGAAATAAGAACGCGGTCAAGACAGGGATCTTTTGACAGAAATGTTCCATTTCAAAAGATCCTGTAAACCTCATTTTTGAAGGTAACAGGATCTTTCGAAACGGGGCATTTCTGTCAAAAGATCCCTGTCTTGACTGTGGGTTTTTTTCAAAAAGCGGCTTTTTGAAAAAAAGCCGCGGATGCCATCATGCAAATGAAGTGCAGGAAATTCAAATCCTGGCTTCATTTACAATTTCATTACCTCTAATTTACATCCCTTTATCAAAAAAGGGATGTAGTTTAGACATACCCTGGGATAGCCTCTTCACATCTCTTCCTTTCCTGCTTTGCCTAGGGGCTTGGATTCTAATGCAAGGGAACGTGTGGCCATTGCTTTGGTTATCCTAAAATGCCTCACCCATTTTACTGTGTCTCTTTATTGAGGAAGCGCTCAGCTTCACCCTCTTCCGAGGTAATTCCAAGTGTAACAGGCATAATAATAGCAAAGAAGGAAAAGATAATACTACCAGGAAAAATGCATCATTAGGAATAATTCTCACTGAGGAGATGTTATATACATAGCAATAGGTAGAATCCTCAAGTATTAATGAAGGTCAAACTCTCCATAAAACCAATGGGGTTCGGGAGTTTTCTCCATACTTTGTTCCTGAGACCCCGCATGCACTTAGGTTATTATTAAAGCCCCACAAGCACCGCTAAGGGTAACAGGCTTACAAAAGGAGAACCCCTTTCCCCCCAGAAATGTTACATCATGTGCTGACCGTCACACAGCAAATCACTTTCAGAACGAGCCATGGCACTTCTGACTCCTGGTACTATGTCCACGAACCAACATTGCTTCTGCACTTCACGTAATAACCCCAAGAGGACCTCAACACATGCCCAGGACTTCATAGCACAGCACAAAACATTGAAAATAGGAACATAAGAACAGTCATACTGGGTCACACCAAAGGTCCATCTAGCCCAGTATCTTGTCTTCTGGCAGTAGTCAATGCCAGGTGCCCCAGAGGGAATGAATACACTAGGTAACCATCAAGCGATCCCACCCTTGTCACCCATTCCCAGCTTCTGACAAACAGATACCATGGGCACTACTCATACCCATCCTGGATAGTAGCCATTGAAGGACCTATCCTTCAGGAATTTATCTAGCTCTTTTCTGAACCCCGTTAAAGTCTTGGTCTTCACAACATCTTCTGGCAAGGAGTTCAACAGGCTGTGCATTGTGTGAAGAAACACTTCCTTTTGTTTGTTTTAAACCTGCTACCTATTAATTTATTTTGGTGACCCTAGTTCCTGTGTTATGGTACAATGCATGGCTGGTGCAAGAACATGAAATTCCCTTCAGAGGAGGCTTTGAGAGATTCTGGAGGAAATCCAGGACCAAAACAAGCATTCAGTAAAGAATAGATCTGATATGGATCATCTCACAGACCACTACCCAAGGCGTATCTGTTTGCACTGGTCTTTCTTTAGGAGAAACCCTAACCTACAGATATATTTCCAATCCCAGAGAAAGACAACCCATGTAATACAACTGGACAGATATTGGAGGAAAGATGCCAAGATGAAGTTGAAACTTATAATGGTTGAATATGATGCCCAAATACCCCAGAGTTTGGCACTAGAGAGTTTTATTTCATCTACAGAAATCACACTTGTGATCGCCACGGTATTGTGTAAGGAAAGAGCCCCAGTTTACTTTATCCCAGATCTGTAAAGACCATTAAAACATCACAGCATTAGTGCAAAGCAGATTTAGTGCAAGCCAAGTTCAAATCACATCCCTGCCCCTGCAGGTGGTTTACTCTGCTCACCCTTAACCTTCTGTCTTTTGTAAAGAACAGGGACCCTCTCTCTATAAGTGAAGGCGTAAGAGTAATGCTCTAGAGCTCTGGAGGACACAGCAGTCATTCTGTAGCTGTGATAATCTAGTTAAAGGAGGACGCCAGGGCATAATTAAATATCTTGGCCTGCAGTCCTAACAGAGCAGCTGGAAGACCTGATGCTCTCCTCATAATAAACTCTACCTCATTTATTACTGCTTTGCATATATGTCTAGAAATGAATTCAGCCCTAAGCCCCAACTCTCCTCATTCTTTATTACTGCAGGCTCCAGCTTGTCACTGTCACTTTGTCCCTGCGTAATGACTGCAGCAGCCACATGTATTTGCACCTCTGAACATCAGTGTCCCCAGAAAACACAGGGCAACCCTCCTGGCAGTCTGCTGAAACATTTTAAATATTGGAGTCTTTGGCCAATTGACCATCTCTTTGTCTTCAGGAAGCTCAGGATACAGAAGAGTCGAGGTTTGCATTTCTCCTCTGGTGATGGAATGGGATGGTCAACAAACTGGAAATTATTAAACATTATGATTATAGAATCATAGAACACTAGAACTGAAAGGGACATTGTGAGGTCATCAAGTCCAGTCCCCTGCCCTCATGGCAGTACTAAGTATCCCTGATAGATGTTTGCCTAACCTGCTCTTAAATATCTCCAATGATGGAGATTCCACAATCTCCCCAGGGAATTTATTCCACTGCTTAACCACCCTGACAGTCAGAAAGTTTTTCTTAATGTCCAACCTAAAACTCCCTTGCTGCAACTTCAGCCCATTGCTTCTTGTCCTATCCTCAGAGTTCAAGAACAAATTTTCTCCCCCCTCCGCCTTGTGACACCCTTTTAGATATTTGAAAGCTACTATCATGTCCCCTCTAAGTCTTCTCTTTTCCTACTGTATTATGCATTAGTTTTACGGGGGTGCCTGGGAGCCCTAATAATTAACCAGGGCATCACTGTGCTAGGGGCTGTACAAACACAGAACAAAAAAACCCTCCTCTGTCCCAGCCGCTTTGCAAATTAATTCAGCCTTTACACAAGCCATAGAGAGCCATCATAAACATGAGAGATTCTCTACCGGTTTTAAGGTAGGAACATTTTCAAGTATCCATTTCACAAAATAGTCAGGGTTAATGTCAAGCTTTGCCCCTCCCCTGCATAAAACAACCACTTTCCCACTTACTATCATATCTGGGCTTCAAAGTTATAATGTTAATTTATGTTTGCAGGGACACAGGTGTGTTGGAATTGCCTTATGGGGAGGGGGAATAACAGTTTGTCGAGATGAGTGTCCCATTTCCAACACTGGCCTAAGCTGGATGTTTTGGAAAGAGACTTATAACCCCTGGCATGGGCCATCATGAAATGATATACACGTGAAAGGAAATTTCTCACTAGCCCCAAGCAGAGAGTGGTTGCCTGACTTCTCTTCTACAGTATGAATAGCAACATCTTTTATAAAATTTTAACCTGCTTTTTCTAACTGTGGATATTCTTGTTTCCATAAAATGATGTTGAAAATGCTTAAATTTAAGCATGAGAAGGCCCAGTGCCATTAAGCACATGCTTAAGCCTTTTATTGGATCAAAGTCAGCGTAATAAGCAGCTTGCAGAATTGAGTCCATAAATGACAACTCCTTTTTAATCCCATTAAATTTTCTGTCCCAGTGCTCTCTTTCAGCAGGCCATCACACAGGTTAATTGCCAAATTTTTAAGTATTTTATTTTATAAATTCTAAATTTACTGCTTTTGAATTTCCCTTTGGAATCTCCTTGTACTTATATTAGGCCTGACAGACTTCTATTCTTTATTGTATCCAACCTCTAAGATGCCACTTTATCTCCTCTCTTAAATAAACAGCCCTAATCTTTGCAAATAGAAATGTTTTATTTTTCTATACTTAAAGAATAAATTCAGTGGAAACATTATTTATTTGGATTTAAATCTCCCCTCAAGGGCTGTCAACCTACAATAGTATTGTGCGAAGGCAGGGGAACTAAAAAATGAATCTGACTAAAAATAAAAGCAAAATAGGCAAAACCAAGATGAATGAAATACATAACAGACTAAGATAGAAACAACAACCACAACAACAAATATATGAGATTGTCATCATTCCAGTGTTGTTAACCTTAGGGATTATTACCACTGAAATATTTTAACCTATTTTATTTTCTTTACAATATCTCTTTAAAGGTAGAAGCTAAAATGGTCTTTCATAATATGTAGCCCAAGGTCCAAGGTTACAACATTCATTTGGTCATTTTTTCTTACCAATTTTCTTGCTAATACATTACTACGGGTCTCATTTGGTCTTCTCCCTCAGCTACTGTCATACTATCACGAGCCAGAATTTGATCTGCACATTGGTGTAAATTGGGAAAAACTCCATTGAGCTCAGTGGAGTTACACCAGTGTAAAACTGGCATGGAATCAGAACCTGACCTACATGATGCTAAGTGTGGATAGGTTAACTACAGCTAGATTTGGCTTGCGTTACCTCACCCCTTGCTCAGATTAATCAAAATGTGCCTGATTTCTTCATCCCTGATGCTTGTGGAACACACTGCACACTGTGACCTTTTGCAACACGCAGGAGGCTTTGATTTCATATGCCAACTATTCTTCACTAAGTATGGGTAAATCTAATGACTTCCTCCATGGAAGAATGTTATTTTGTTAGGGATAAAGAGAAAAACAATCCAATAAAAGTTCAGAATCCAGCCTGAAAAAAAAGACAGCCTTCCTTTTACTTAAGAAATGCATTTTTTTTTTTGCTGTTACGGCAGCTTAGGTACAATTTAAAATCATTTCCCAACTGAATAAGGCCGTTACAAGGTAAATAAAGCATTCATTTTCAGCAGTTCAGAACAGAGAAGGGAGTGGACATTTTCAGAAATTCATTCTTAAGAAGAAATAGTGGAATGAACCTTTAATGTTCGCATGCCAAACTGTCAACACCTCCCTTCAACATGGCCTTTTATCTCGCCTCTTTTTCTATTTATACATTACACAAAGCTATTTTCCCCCGGCTTTAATTGTACATCAAAGAACCAACTCAATGGATCGGTTTGGGAAGCTGCTGGTAGCAACACTGGGGAATCCTGTAAATGTAGTTCTAAAATTTCAGGTTTTTCCACTGGTGTGTGAGTTATTTTTGGCAGAGTCCTGAAATAAGAGAAGAAGAACATAGGAACTGTCTCCCTTAGCCAGACCAATGGTCCATCTAGCTCAGTATCCTGTCTTCTGACAGTTGCCAGGACTGGATGCTTCAGAGAGAATGAACAGAATAGGCAATTACTGAGAGTATCATCCCAGCCTAGCTTTTGGCAGTCAAAGGTCTCCCTGACCATCTTGTCTAATAGCCATTGATATACCTATCCTTCAGGAATGTATCTATTTTTATGGCCATTGCAATATCCCCTGGCAATGAGTTCCACAGGCTGACCACAGTGCATTATATGAAGAAGTACTTCTGGATGTTATTAAAACCACTGCCTTTTGATTTAATGGGGGTAACCCCAGTTCTTGTGTTATGTGAAGGGGTAAATAATGCCCTTTCTCCTGTCTGGTCATGATTTTATAATCCTCTACCACATTCCTTCTTACTTGTCTCTTTTCTAAGGGGAACAGCCCCTGGTGTTTTGAATCTCTTCTGTTATGGGAGCTGTTCCATACCCCTCATCATTTTTGTTGTCCTTCTCTGTACTTTTTCCAGTTCAAATACATCTTTTCTGAGATTGAGCAACCAGTATTCTGCACACAGTATTCCAGGTATTGGCTAGGGATGTTTAATTTCGTTTAATCAGCTAATCAAGTAGTTGATGGAATTTTCATCAACTACAGCTACAATGGGGTTAGTACCCCAAACCCAGGAGCTAATCCCACTGTGGCTCTGCATTTTAAATATAGTAACAGCCGCCTGGCTCTTACTACGTTTAAAGGCAGAGGAACAGCATCTGGGACCGGGCGCGAGCTGGGACTGCTGATTCCCGACTCATGCCCGGTCTCCTGCTGCGCCTCTGCTTCCTCTGCTCCCCTGTGGAGACAGTGCTGGTTGGAACCAGCTCCCCACCCCACCGACTCCTGCTTCCCCCTCCCCTTGCTGTTTCTGATAGAAGAAGCAAGGGGTGGGGGGTGACTAGTTGAGTAGTCACTCGACTATCCAATAAGCATATGCTTATTGGGTAGTTGACTACTCAACTAGCCACTTACATCCCTAGTATTGACATTCCATGTATCGATACAGGGGCATTATGATATTTTTCATATTATTATTTATCTTTTTCCTAATAGTTCTAACATCCTGTTATCTTTTTTGGCTGCTGCTGCACATTAAGCAGATTTTTTCAGAGACTTATCCATGATGATACTAAGATCTCTTTCATGAGTGGTAATAGCCAAACTAGGCCTCATCATTTTCTAGGTACAGCTGGGATTATGTTTTCCAGTATGTTCTACGTGGCATTTGTTAACAATGATTTTCATCAGCCATTTTGTGAGATCCCCTTGTGATTATACGCAGTCAGTCTTGGACTTAAATACCTTGACTTATTTTTATTATCCACAAATCTTGCCTCCTGATCATTTACTCCTTTTTCCGGATCACTGATGAACATATTGAGAACTCTTTGGGGATCTCTGCTGTTTATCTCTCTCCACTATGAAAACTGGCCATTTATTCCTGCTCTTTGTTTTTTGTCTTTAACCAGTTATCCTGAGAGGACCTTTCCTCTTAAGAACCTTTGGTGAGGGACCTTGTCAAGGGGTTGCTGTATAATCCTCTGGATCACCCTGCTCACCGGTTTCTTGACTCCCCCGAAAGAATTCTAATAGACTGGTGAGGCATGATTTCCCTTTCCAAAAGGCATGTTGACTCTTCCCTAACAAATCATGTTCATCCATGTATCTGAAAATGCAAGTCTTTACTATTGTTTCAACCGATTTGCCTGACACTGAAGCCAGACTTACTAGCCTGTAATTGCCAGGATCACTTCTAGAGCCTTTTAAAAAAATTGCGTTACATTAACTGTCCTGTAGTCTTCTAATACTGACACTGATTTAAGCAAAAACTGAAATATCCTAGTCAGAAATTCTACAATTTCATAGTTGAGTTCCTCCAGAAAGCTTGGGTGAATACCATCTAGTCCTGGTGATTTACTATTGTTTAACTTATCATTTTTCCTCAAATCTCCTGTATTGTCAGGAAAATGAATATTAAGCAAAGGCACCCTCACAACATTTCTATCTGGGATCATAACGAAAAGATGGACCTGCAGAAGTTTAAATAAGTAATTTATTATGATGAAAAAAACTAAACAAACACGGAGTACAATTTTCATAGGTAATTTAGGAACTAACATTTTTAAGGGCGTTTAGGTGATTAAAATGCAGGTAGGCACCCAGTGGAATTTTGAAAAGCACCTTATCAGAATGCCTTCAGAAATGTAGTGCTATTTGAAAGTGGGATTTGATTTCCTCAGTTATTAGGCACATTAGAAAATGTTACCCACTGTTCATTAATTTTAGTCAAACTGATCTTACAACTCCATCTTCCAGCCCATTGTGACAGAACATGCTAGAAACATGGTGGTTACCATATTCATTCCGACCAATGTTGAAGACAAAATAATATTGGAGTAGACGAACTTCAGTTCTGCTTAGGTGTGGTGATTCCTATGGTCCTGCCACCTTCAGTCGCTATGTTAAGATAGGTCCATTTGACCAAAACAAAATGGCATTTTGTCTACCATCTGGTCCAGTGCCTGGGAGAAGGAGGACTTGATCTGTTATTTGCAAAGTTGTGCCGGCAACACTATTCATGCCAACGCAACACCAAACTTAGCTATGGCATTTTAAGTGTCTTTCAAAATACATGAGGGGAAAAATGAGTAGGTGTCTCAGCAAGGGAAAGAACAAGGATTTCTTAGGAAAACCGGCAGAGAAAATAATATAGACTCATAGAATGGCTTTCAAGATCCAATAAAGGGGGACAGGCCCATCTGGATAACAACATACTGTCTGTAAAGAAGAACACCTTCATATCATTGCAAACAGGCTGTTGCAGCCCGCCATCTTTGTCTACCTTCACAGGTTCCCTGGTTTTCTGTCATCCAGAAACTTTCAGGTGAAACCTCTGGCTAAGCTGCTGGCAGCATCAAGATTCTTAAATTCCACTGGAAGCATCAGCAACCGTTATCTCTTTTTTATTAAAGAAGAGGGAAAAGCAAACTAAAATGCAACACTTTCGTGGGAGGCGGACAAGCCAGGACTAGGGGAGTAACGTTGAGATTGAGTTCCACACTTGTAAACAACCTAATACATCTCCTATGACTATCACAGAACCAGGGATTGTCTAACGCTCTCCCCGCTATTTATTTTGGAACTGGACTTTTAATACTCCGTTCATCTGAAGAAGTGGGTTGTGCTCATGAAAGCTCATGATGCCATCTATGTGTTTTGTTAATCTTTAAGGTCCTGGTAGACTATTCATTGTTTTTTAAGTTTTTTCAGTCCCTGACTAACTCGACTACCCCTTTGAAGCCATAATTTTAGTAGGCCTCCTTTTTTTTCTTTTTGGAGGGAGGATGAGGGAGAGAGAGGGAGCTGGTTGAAAAGTGAATCTGCATCTCAATATTGCTGACCTGAACAGTAACTGCAAGTATAAATTAAGGTTTTGTCTATATGGTGCATTGGTCTATGGCAGAGAGTTGTAGATTCTGATGCATACCAGCGTGTCCTGCACTAACTGCCCAGGCAAACTCTGCTGGTCCACACTAAACTTATTATATTAAAATACACGAGGGACTTTTCACTGCATGCAAGCCGGCTCCACACAGCCCAGTTAGTGCAAGAGGTGCTAGTGCAAATTAGAATTCACACCCCACTCATGCACTGTGTAGACAAGCACTAAAGCATTGTGTCCATGTTAACTATGGTAAGCCACAGATTGTATTCTACAAATATACCCAATTTGTGTGTGGGAGTCAACATGTGGGTTGTCTAGTAGCCATGTGGGTTGTCTGTGTAACTGTTGACAGGTCACTTAGCCCATTTCCAGGCCTCAGTTTACCTCAAGAATAAATGGGTTTTGCAGCTTATTTTATTTGCACGTGTGCAAAAGGGAATGCACCTCAGGTGCAAATGTTACTAACGCCACCTGCAAGTGGAGAGAGAACCCTGTTCTGGTGTCACTTTGCATGGGTATAAATGACTATCCACCATGCCAGGCAGTGGAGAATTAGTCCCAGTGGAGTGGTGCTAGCAGAAACAAACAGAATGAAGCCAACGTATCCCATTTGCCCCTTCTTCCTTTCAGTCCCACCTATCTGGTTCCTTAAAGCTTCCCACTGCATCAGTAGCCGGAGCCATCAGCTACTATCCTGTGCGTCTCCTTGTGTATGTTACAGTGACAACCAGGCCTGCATATCTTTAACAGTTCACGGTGACTAGGCAGTGAGCCGGGTTCCAGAAGCAAAGCATAGCCAACTTCATGTTTGTCATCCACAACCCTGATAGAGTCCAAATGGAGCTATTTGATACTTTGCATGTTAGCTCATGTTTCTGGGATCTCCTCCTCTCCCCAAGGAGCGGCAGAGAGGTGTTTACATTATCTGACCTGCTGCCTGCGGCAGGAAGGCCAGAATAAAAACAAGTGCATTGGCCTGAATGGCCTCTTAAAAACAAACAAAGCAAAAACTATCCTGGCATGAATTCTTGCAATGCTCCGCAGTGAGAAGGCTGCTGTTGTGACCCTGATAGCTCTCCCTGTATGCCTTCTGCTGGAAACATGCACAGTCTTTGCTGGATTCTGCGGTATAGCCAGCCAGCAGCATGAAAAGCCCCAGGTTTGTAAGCAGGCGTGGGGTGGGAGCCGAGGCCAGGTCCTTTTCTCCTGTGGACGGGCGAGCCAAAATGGGTGGAGAAGCTGGCATGCTGTGGAGGGCTCCTCCAGGAGATTGCATCACGTGTTCACAAGGGAAAAGGACATGCAAAGCCACCATGTGCAGAGGGTAAGAGGAGCAAAGAAGCGGCCCTCTATGGCCCTTCTCTGACCAAGGTGGCTAAGGAACAGAAGGGAAATTAAACCAGTTTTTCAGCTCCCTGCTTGCTGTCACTGCAATTTGCATTCAAGTTGTCACTCTGACAGATGTGCCGCCTAAATTCCCCTGATTAGCTCCCCTTCCCCAATGCGCAAGAGAAGAATCCCTATTCTTGTTAAAAGTGGCTGCCGAGACACACCGGAGCAATGTGAACGGGCAGAGGAGGCTGCAGTGGACTTTCCAGAGAGACTTTCTCCCAGTGTCTTGGCCACCTGGACAGTCACACAAGAAGAAGTGAGGGGGGGGGGATATTTACTCCTCATCTTTCCATCTCTCCTTGATCAACAATCTTCCAGGCTACTGTTCTGGCTAGTTGGGATTAGAATACATGGCTGTGATGTATTTGGGGATGGTCAATCTATGGAGAGGATATTTCTGGGAGTCCATCTCTGCATTCAGGCGTGGGGCAGCATCAGCTACAACCTGCATTGCTTTCAGTTACCTCCCCAGAAGACAAGGGGAGTTGCTCCACGCAGCCCTCGCATCCCCCAGTAATATTCAATGCCCAAGCTGAAAATGAGCAGAGAAAAAGAAAGAGGATTATTCAGCACTTTAAAGCACAGACAGAGAGAGGATGGGAGAGATGCACCAAGAGAGAAGCCCTGGAAATGAACATTCAGAGTAAACAAAGCCCATTTGCCCAGGCAAGAGTCTGCAGCATGATTGAGCTAAACAAATCACGGGCGGAATCAGCAACCGGCACAGTAATTGGCGTTATTGCAGCTGATGGAACATTTCTGATGCCACCCGTGTTCCCCTTTGCAACAGTACTCAGCCGCTTAATTTGCTCTGCTCTCATTCAGCTGATTGCTCTTTGCTGCTGGAGTTTGATCGGGAAAAATGCACCGTCTCCACAGCCGGAGACTTTGGAATGATTGTTTCCACCTTGATAAGACAAGGTGGAAGTTGATGATGCTTCAGTGAGGTGCTGAAGACAGCCTGTGTGGTAATTCCTCACTGAAAAGCCAAGCTATTCCCCCCACCCGAACTGACCTCTTCTCAATTCAGCTCATCAGAGGGCAGACCGGGGGAGAAGAGCATGTGTGTGGGGATGTGATCTAAATGCAGGATTCGGTGCTCCCTGTGTGGAAGTTCCACCACATCTCTTTAGCTGAGCGCATCCCAGGTCGGTTAGCATGACTTTGTCACCTGCACTTGAAAACTAGGCTCCACATACATTCCTCTTGGCTTGAGAGGAAAAGTTTGTGGCTGTCTCTTCAGCAGATGTTGAACTTTCCCCTCTCTCTGAACACAACGGCTGGCTGGAACAGTCATTACACTAGGGAGGGGGCAGCTGACTGGCACAGGAAAGTCGGAAGAGCGGAAACTTGAGCCAAAAACACCAGGACCATTCCTGGGCTCTTACAAAAGAACCACAAAATCATTAGCCTGTGGAGAGCAGTCAGGATCTTGGGTTCTTGTTCACAGGGCTGGCAAGAGATGTTGTCGGGCCCTGGGTAATCTCTGTGTGGGGGCGAGGGCTTGGCTCTGGGCACCTTGGAAGGGGTGGGGTCTCAGGTGAAAGGGGAGGGGCTGGGGCAGCCAGCCCTCAGCTTCCTAGACCACATTGGCCCTCTCCCAGGCTGCCCACAGTATGGTCCGACTGTGCCCAGCAGGACTCCGGCGATGATTTAAAGGGCTCAGGGCTCCAGCCACCACTGCTGCCTCAATTACAAAGGGGCCCTTTTAAATCGCCAGGGCCCGAGGTACCGTCTTTGCGCCCTCCCCTTCTCATTTTCGTCTTCCATCTGGATGGTCCTGAACTCAACCTCCCACTCTGAATTTTGGGAAAGTTCAGCTCTCTCTTCTAACGAAAAGCTGCCCTCTAATCCCATCTCTGCCATTGGCCTGATCCAAGCTCTGGATCAGAACGCACTCAAACTTTGGGACTGCGAGCCCATTCAAAGACCTACATCCAAAGGTTATTAGAGGTGCAGTTCAGATCCACTGTGGGGTTTGCAGCCTGGGTCCATCTCATAACTCTGACTAGTTGATCCAGTCACAAGAAGTGGTGATCAAATGCTGTTTTCTAAGTAAAGACTCTTTGTCTGATATCACTTCTGGCCAGGAAACACATAGAACCTCGAAAACTATCCCTCGGAAGCTAGCAGCATTTTCACAGAGTACAAGGATCCAAAAATGCAGCCCAGTCCAAACTATAAAAAGTCTTTCAGCTCAGAAGTGCTTCAGCACCCCATAATACAAATGTTACGTCACTGTTAATTTTCATGGGCAATAAATTCCTGGAGTGTGCCAGTCTCTCACACGTATGCCAAGAATAAGAAAGGCAAAGTCCAAACAACTCAGAATAATATTTTCCAAGGGGAGACAGGTCGTTGTTTATCAAACGAAACCAGGGGTTACACATTCTAAATCAGATTATTATGCATTTGGAGGTCATTCTAGCCATGTTCTGTGTGCATCTGTGTCATGGACACTGGCTAGTTCTGTAGAAAGCCTTGTGAAGGGAAATTTCAGGCTAGACAGTTGCAATGGTCTCTGTGGGTAGTGGTGGTGATAGTGATTGGATGTGTGTGTGGGTGTGTGAGAGAGAGAATTAGAAAGAGGAAAAACACACAACATGTTTCAGCCATACAAAAGAATTTTAGGACAGACCTCTCCAGACTACACTATAATCCTCCTGGAATCCCACCAGGAGAAATTTTACCATATGCCTCTTGCCCGCAGCTAGTGTTTGTTTCAGTAGGGGCTGCAAGCTCTGCAGTGGAGTTTAGAGTCATAGCTGTAAGCTGGGAAGGGACCTTGAAAAGTCCTCAAGTCCACCCCCCTTCCCACAGGCAATTTTAATTGCTATTGCCCTCAGTTAGAAGGAGGTCTAGCCAAGTGAAGCCCCTGGGAGTTTTACTCTGTTAAATGAAGTTAAATGAAGTCTGCTATTGCCCATTTCCTTCCTCTGCTCCTCTAGCTTGGGAGGGCTCTGTCACTCCCTTACTAGGCAAAATAGCATTTGCAGTAAATCTGACAACTCGTAGAGGGAATACAAGTCTCCTCAATTATCAGGGCTTCATCTTCCAGCATGACATCTCCCTGGAACCAGAAGGAACATTTTTGAGTCTGATTGACCAAATTTACTGGGACAGAATCCTTTTAGATTTATAGCTCATTTCCAAGGAAGAAAGAGGTTCCTATGGGAGACCATTCAGCAACCTCAGTCATATACTCCATCACTACAAATTGTGAACAGTTGCCACCCGAGAACCTCAACTTCACACATTTCCTGAGTTGGAGGGAGACCTTCAGATCCCATCTGGATAGGTCGTGTGTTTATGCAAAAGGCCTCTACTTCTTGGCATGACTTAGGGGAAACTGAAGGGGAAGTTTAATGAAGGAAAGTTGACTTGATAAAGGCTGACATTTAAAGGCATGACCAAAGTGTGGTTCATCAAATTCCACAACAAGGTTTGCCAACATGCCCTTCTTTCATGAAGAATAGGAACACTAGAGGTTCCTGCTTCTGAGACAGATACTATGGTCTTGGGTTAATGTGCTACATGGAGACTCAGCAGATCAGGCTTAATTACAGGCTCTGACACAGACTTTCTATGTGACCAACAAGGCCAAAACAACTAACTTCTCTGTGTCCTGGTTCTCCATCTGTGAAATAGGAGTTAAAATACTTTGCCATCTTTTCTACTTAGTGTATAAACTCTGTCTCTTACTATATGCACAACACCTAATCAATGGCATTTTGATCTCAGCTGGGGTCTGCAGCTTCCACTATGCTACATTGAGTAATAACATGGGAAATATTAAACATTAAGAGAAGATGAGTAAGTGACACCTTTAGATCTGTGCCAACAGTGCAATTTCATTGGCCATTCCTGAAGTTTTTGTGTTCCTACCCTCGGCTCTCTAGTATGATGAATAAAGTGGAAAAATCTTCTCATATTTCAGGGGAGTCATATTAATGCTCCAGTCTCAGGGGTAGATTTTGGTGAGAGGTTGGAGGCAGACAGTACAGCCACATCATACCTCTCAGTGGGCTTAACAAACAACAAATGCTTGCATATCACTTATACTCGCCAGTTATGGCAACACAGGTTGGAGGAAAACTGGGTGGGACAATTACATGTGTCATTCTGACAGCAAACCAGAAACAATGTATTTCAGGAAGGCAGATTTTAGTAAACTCAGAGAGCTGGTAGGTAAGGTCCCATGGGAAACAAGACAGAGGAAATTTGGCAGCTTTTCAAAGGGACAGTAACAGAGAGGTAGCTGTGTTAGTCTGATCTTGGCAAAACAAAAGGGGGAAAATATGTAGCACTTTAAAAACTAACAAAAAAGTTTGTTAAGTTTTTCAGGTCAGACCCACTTCTTCAGATCACATTCTGAAATGAATTGGCATGACCTTATATAACACAGAAATACAATGAAGAAAGTAAACAGATTATGAACTAACAAATCAGCTACTAGAACAGAAGATGTGGGCGAGAGGCAAGGAAGAGACAAAGAAGGAGGAAATAGCTATTGTAAATCAATAAGTGGCTAATCTAGAGTTACTACGAATATCAAAAGGTAGGGAGGCTGTTTTTGTAATGTGTAAGGGACATTATTAAGGGTCCAAAAGCAAACCATTCCACTATGTAGGAAAGATAGAAATTATGGCAAGAGACCACCTTGGCTTAACCAGGAGATCTTACATGGTGTAACAATAAAAAAGGAGTCCTATAAAAAGTGGAAACTAGGTCAAATTACAAAGGATGACTAGAGGAAAATAACACACGTGTGCAAAGGCAAGATTAGAAAAGCAAAGGCACAAAATGAGCTCAATCTAGCTAGAGACATAAAGGGTAACAAGAAGACATTCTACAACTATATTAGAAGCAAGAGGAAAATGAAGGACAGGGTAGGCCCACTGCTTAGCGAAGAAGGAAAAACAACAACAGGAAACTTGGTAATGGCAGAGGTGCTTAATGACTTATTTATTTCAGTTTTTGTCAAGAACATGGATGGTGACAGGATGCTTAACATAGTGAATGCTACTGGAATTGGGGTAGGTTTAGAAGTTAAAATAAAAAGGAACAAGTTAAAGATTACTTAGAAAAGTTAAATGTCTGCAAGTCACCAAGGCCTGATGAAATGCACCCTAGAATACTCAAGGAGCTGATAGGGGAGGTATCTGAGCCTTTAGCTATCATCTTTGAAAAGTCATGGAAGTCAGGAGAGATTCTAGAAGACTGAAAAAGGGAAAATATAGTGCCCATCTATAAAAAGGGAAATAAGAACAACCCAGGAAACTACAGACCCGTCAATTTAACTTCTGTGCCAGGAAAGATAATGGAGCAAGTAATTAAGAAATTCATCTGCAAAGCCAGCATGGATTTGTAAAAAACAAATAATGTCGAATCAATCTGATAACTTTCTTTGATAGGATAACAAGTCTTGTGGATAAAGGAGAAGCTGTGGACGTGGTATACCCAGACCTTAGTAAGGCATTTGAGATGATCTCACATGACCTTCTTATCAATAAACTAGGGAAATACAACTTAGCTGGGGCTACTCTAAGGTGGGTGCATAACAGACTGGAAAACTGTTCTCAGACAGTAGTTATTAATGGTTCAGAGTCATGCTGGAAGGGCATAACAAATGAGGTTCTTCGAGGGTCTGTTTTGGGACCAGTTCTGTTCAATATCTTCATCAATGATTTAGATATTGGCATAAAGAGAGTATGCTTGCTAAGTCTGCAAATTATACCAAGCTGGGAGGGATTGCAAGCGCTTTGGAGGATAGGCTCATAATTCAAAATGATCTAGACAAATTGGACAAATGGTATAAGGTAAAAAGAATGAAATTTATTAAGGATAAATACAAAGTACTTCACTTAGGGAGGAACATTTAGTTTCACACACGCAGAATGGAAAGTGATTGTCCAAGAAGGAGTATGCCAGAAAAGGACATAGGAGTCATAGAGGATCACAAGCTAAATAGGAATCAACAGTGTGACACTGTTGTAAAAAAAGCAAACATGATTCTGGGATGCATTAACAGGAGTATTGTGAGCAAGACACAAGTCATTCTTCCGCTCTATTCTGTGCTTGTTAGGCCTCAGTTGGAATACTGTGTCCAGTTCTGGCCAACACATTTCAAGAAAGATGTGAAGAAATTGGAGAAGGTCCATAGAAGAGCAACCAAAATGATGAAAGGTCTAGAAAACATGACCTATGAAGGAAAACTGAAAGAACTGGGCTTGTTTAGTTTAGAAAAGACAAGACTGAGAAGGCACATGATAGCTGTTTTCAAGTATCTGAAAGTGTGTTACAAGGAGGAGGAAGAACAAATTGTTCTCCTTGGCCTCTGATGATAAAACAAGAAGCAATGGGTTTAAATTGCAGAAAGGGAGGTATAGGTTGGACATTAGGAAAAACTTCCTTTCAGGGTGGTTAAACACTGAAATCTAGGGAGGTTGTAGAATCTCCTTCTCTGGAGATATTTAAGAGCAGTTTGGATAGACATCTATCAGGGATGATCTAGAGGTACTGGGTCCTGCCGTGAGGGCAGAGGACTGTACTCGGTGATCTCTTGAGGTCCCTTTCAGTTCTAGTATTATATGATTCTATGATCCTTTGCATAGGGCCCCCCAAATAGGACCAGATTCTCAGAGAATCACCACCTCTGAGATTGCAAATTGGGGGACAGCATCCTGCTTTGACTATGGTCAAATGGGTGAATGTCCCTGTATGGAAAAAGGGGGTTGCTAGTAAGGAAAATGCCTGCGCTATAGAATATAATGTAGCAAGCAATCCTGCAACAGTGAGAGAACTAGAGCAGAAACACTGTTCTAACTGTATCAAAACCAGACTGCATTTCTATAGCACCTTACGTTCACTACAAAGACATTTGGAAGTACTTTAAAATAGACTTCCAGACATCTGAATTGTGCTTGGCTCCACTGGAATGCAACTATGTCTGGGGTGGAATGTCACAACCAACAGCACAAAAACAATGAAAAGCAGCCCTCAACAGGAAGGACACTGCAGTGAGAATTCTGAGAAGCAAAATGTATTTGTATCACTACTACTGATGTTTAGGGATCAAGAGCTTGATTCTAGAACCTACAGATGGGGGAATTCACCTCTCCTCTATGACCCTTTTGTGCTGGCACAAAGGGACCATGAAACATGCATGAACCCAAGCCACGAGGAGCCCTCAAGGTAGTAGGCCTTCTGCAAAATCTGCAACACCAGCCAGGCCCCGTTTGTGGGCTAGATTGGAGAGAGTGGGATACTAAGTATTTAGGAATGCTGTTGCAAGGTGCAGTGGCACCCTGAGGAGCCAAGTAACAACTAGTGCAGCTTTGAGGGCATTAGCCAGAACCAGAGGCAAATACACTCCTAGTGCACCCAGAGTAAGTGAGGCACAAGCTGCTTTTCCAGTGTCCCTATTCTTGGGTTCAGCTGGAAATGAATCTGATATCTGATTGCCAGACACCCCGAAAAGCTTGAATATGGCAGGAAACCAGGATTAATCTGATACACTGCAAAAAAGAAAATAAAATTGGATTCGTTAAATGGCAAGTGACCTGGGATGTCTCTTCAAAATATCTGTGATTCTGCATTGAAAGGCAGCTTTGCTGCCCGCACGCACCTAAGTTTTCCAGCAAGAACCTTTCACAACCATTCACCCCACTAATGAAGAGGTCAAATGGGAGAGGACGTCAACACCTTCCCCTTGTAAGAGAAAAAAACCCACCATGCAGCAGCAATCCTGCTTAAGAGCTGTGATTCCAAGGGGCTAACTGTGACCAAAACCTCTTGCTGCTGACTGTATCTGCCAGTTTGATTCAGTTTTCATTCGGAGGGGAGAATGATAAACCCTAACAACAAAAGCCCTTTGTTATAGCTCACAATTGTGTTTTCCAATTAGTTGAACTGGAGGGCAGGACCTGAAACAAAAAATAATCAATCTGATCCCTGGAAGCCAGTAGGACACCTTTCATATCCACACTGAAAACTCCAACTATCCCACATCAAGGCAAGGAAGAGACACTGCCCTACTGACAGTCATGGATACAGCTCCTAAATCAAGATGCAGCTGCTATAAATCACAGAATACACAGGCACTCAATCAGGCTGCGGGAGGCGCAATCACAGGGCGCTGGCTTTCTCCAGCAGCAAGGAGTGAATTGTATCCTGTTCCCAGCTCTCCCTGCTGCAATATAAAACCATCATGGCATTCAAACGGCAAACTCTGCTTCCAGAAATCAATGGCAGTGCAGAACTGGGGGGTGAGGGGAGGAGGAAAGGTATCTTCGTGGCCTCTGGAATCAGCCTCATCAGAAAGCGTCTGCTTTCATCTCCTTTCAGTTTTCCTCTAACCCTAAACTGAGTCAATAATTGCTGAAAACCAAAGGAGTCAACATTTGCTTTTCCCAGGGTATGACAAGATAGTCCTCGTACTTCTGTTCCTCCTGAGTCACTGCTGGAACCAGACAGGAGAGAGAAGTTTCATAAAGTTTCTAAAGAAGAAGACTAAATTGGAATCAGTTTGGAAGCTCTTCCTTTCTCCAGGCTAATTCCGGAGCAAACTTATTTTTTTCCTTCCTCCAGCAACACCCAATGGGTCATGGGATATTGATGGGAAAAGGGATTGAAAACACACAGCTTTGAGTTATTCAAAAGTTTTCCAAATAGGAGATTTTCACTAGCAGTTTCCATAGAAGAGGATTTCCTTCTTTCAGGGGTTTAGTTCCCACAAATGCTCAGTGTGAGCATTGGGGCTGGGAAGAAGAGAAAGGTCGGGGATGTTGACTTGGTGCATGATCCAAAGTCCATTGAAGTCAATGGAAAGGCTCCCATTTGAGTAACTTAAATACATATGGTACACCCCGCCTAGCTGTAACACCCTCCAAAGTTACAGCATGTGCCAGCGGACCAGGCTCTGGAAAGATGAGTTATGTTCTATTCCTGCCTCTGCCTATAGCATTGGGTAAGTGTCTACGCCTCTGTCTTTGCCTCTTTCTGCAGTTTTGAAAACAAGAGTCGAGATTCTTACCTTCCTTTGTGAAAAGCACTATTGAGATGTTGTCATAGAAAATGAGATGATGGTGTGAAATAAACCAAGGTAGCCCGGGTGCCATTGAAAATCTTGACACTGAATGCTTGAGTACTTTAACTCCACTGCGGTATTTACAATATTGCCTATACTTAGCAGAGGCAAAACACTGTGATATGCTGTGTCCAATTTTAATGACTCCCATTGTAACTGATAAAAATGTAGCTTTAATTGGCTTATGAATGGTTTATTCATTTTTTTTTAATTCTAAAAGGAATGTTTTCTCTGAATAATTGCCAAGTACAGAGTAAACAACTTATGGTAACGCACCTTCATGCTTTTTCCCCACACAGTCCCTCAAGTATGGGAAGAACTCCCAGTAAAAGTCCATAAAGCCATTCACAAATCCATCTCTTTTGAACTTCTTCTTAAAATTCCCCTTTGCTGTGATGTCTACGAAAAATTTGACAATGGTTAGGCTGTGGGTGTACCTAAACCATAACTTGTCACGTGGACTCGTGTGGTTTCTTTCCAATTTTTCTATCTAATCCACAGGTTCCCAGATTGGGAGTCACACATGAAGAAATTCCAGGGCGGGGGCTCACAGTGACCCAGGCCCCCCCATCAATCCCCTCACCAGAAAGAGCCCAGTCCATCTGTCAGCTCGGACTGGCTTGGGCAGACTTCAAAATGGCTGCCTTAAAGGAGCAATGCCTGCTCTGCTCTTAAAAGGCCACTTTTTGTTTTTGCTAAACAAGTTTTGCTGGTTGTGTTTTTTTGGAGGGTGGCGGGGGGAAGCGTGAGAGTTTCTCAAAAATCAAAAAGCCAAAAAGTTTGGGAACCACTGATCTAATCCAACTTCCCTAATCTATCTTTTTATCCAACACTTGTCTTAGGCCAGGTCTACACTAAAGGAAGGGGGGGGGGGGGTCGAATCAAGACACGGAACTCCAGCTATGTTAATTGACTAGCTGGAGTTAATGTACCTTGTTTCGAGTTTACTCTCCATCCCTGCAGCAGAAGGCTGATGCGAGCAAATGCTCCCATTGGCTTCCCTTACCCCTTACAGGAGCTGGAATACCGGCTGTTACTGGGAGTGCCCTGTGAATTGAATTTAGAGAGTCTTAATTAGATCCACTAAACTGAACTCCAGAAGATCAAACGTGGCAGCATTGATCTTCTGCTTACTGAGACATGGCCTTATTTGTTGATTCTAAACCCTTTGGAGCACAGAGTATCTTATGATTCTGTATTTATACAGAACGTAGGACAGGGTGGGCAAGAGAACCTCCATGGGCCAGATCCGGCCCACCAAGCAGGTTGAGCTGTCCCACGGATGCTGTGCCACTCACCCACGGGGGAAGCACACAAAGTCTCCTCCCCTGCCAGGGGCACACAGCACTTAGGGTACGTCTACACTAGCTCGTTAGTTCAAGCTAGACAGGGTAATTAGGGCAAGCAGAGTTTCAAATGAAGCCCAGGATTTAAATATCCCGGGCTTCATTTGCACGTTCCCGGGCACTGCCATTTTTAAATCCCCCTTAGTCCGAACTTCATGCCTGCGGCTACCCATGGCACGGAGTAGGTAGTTCGAATTAAAGATCCTAATTCGAACTACCGTTACTCCTCGCGGAAGAGCCAAGGCCTTAGGTGGAAGGGGCGGGGCCAGGACATGAGGAGTGGAATGAGGAGTAACGGTAGTTAAAATTAGGATCTTTAATTCGAACTACCTACTCCATGTCGCATGTAGCCACGGGCATGGAGTTCGGACTAAGGGGGATTTAAAAATGGCGGCGCCTGAGAGCATGCAAATGAAGTCCGGAATACTTAAATCCCGGGCTTCATTTGCAACTCCGCTTGCCCTAATTATCCTACATAGCTCGAACTAACAAACCAGTGTAGACATAACCTCCGAGTGAACTGCCACTGAACTGGTGGTTCACTTTAAGGGCTGTGCTCCCCTTTCAGGGAAGGGCCAGGGAGTGAAAGACTTCATGTGCTCCCGCTCCAGGCCTGATTGACCTAGAAGCTGGAGGAACATGCGAAGTCTCCTCCCATCATCGGGGCGCGGATGCCTAGAGGGAACCTCCAGCTGCTCAGAACAGCTGGCGGATCTCTCTGGGATAGGGTGGTGGGAGCAAAGACTTCACATGCTCCCTCACCCCCAGGCCAATCAGCATGGAAGTGTCTTGGCCCCTCCCCTTCCACCTAAGTCTTTGGCCCTTCTGGATCATCCAGGGCCAATGCAAAAATTTCTGAAGTGGCCCCTCTTCTAAAATGATTGCCACCCCTGACGTAGGACAATCTGATACTAGTCTATGACTGAGTCTCCTAGGCAATACCATAATATAAATAATGATTTAAAAAGTTATTTTATTGCCAGTCAAAGGTATCAGATCAATAGCTGTGGAGTTGAATATATTTTTCTCTTTAGCCACTAACATACAACACATTCAGCTGCAATGTTCCAGTCCCAGTCACCTCTAAGAATGGCCAGTTTAGTCCTCAGTTTCTCTGCTGATGTCATCAATGAGGGTATGAGTTAGGGACAGCTGTGATGGTTACTTCATTAGTTGGAGCACGACTGAGCCCATTGACACATTTCATGGCACAGAAGCTCCATTGCAGCTCAGCTACTTATAACATATAAATACATGAATGTTTGCTGAGTTGTAATAACAGCCTCTGTCCTGTTCTCTTAGTTGTTATTATGACAGGTTGGAGAGAAAGCATTTTGTGGTCTCAGACCAATTAAAAAGTACACACAACTGTCGTCTCAGCACCATGAGCCCCTGCTGACAGCAGGATTGCAAATTAGGTCATTCTAGAGGCTGCAAGGGAATGTGCATGAAAAAGCCCTGTACTATCAAACAAATATCTGAAGACTGTGGTTGAAGGTGTTTTTCAGACTTTTGAAAGCATCACATCCTTAAGTACAAGAAAGCAGATGGCTTCAAGAGACTGCTATGAGAACAGCAAGCTGTTTGGATTGACAGATCACTTTGTTGTCTTGGCCTCTTGACACTTATTGATGTGGGGGTGGGAGTAGAGGGAGGGTTATGGCATCAAGGGCAATTTGGAGAGAAGTTGAAAGTTGCAAGAAACCTCTGCTGTTTGATGACTATTTTGGGGCTGTTCCTCTAGAAGTGAGAACAGAGGTGGAAACAATTACTCATCACCACTTGCAAAAGATCAGGAGGTAGATTCGAGTCCCCACTGTAACTTTGCAGAACATAAGCAAGACGGAGGGGATGCTAGTGGTTGAAGGTACACACCCACAAGCAGGAGCGGCCCTAGACGAGCTGCCGGCAACTGGCGCCCTAGGCGAAACACACAATCGGCGCCCCCGCCTCCAAAGCCCTTAATGGCCGTTTATCTTGGTGCTCTAGGAGACCACCTAGGTTGCCTGTATTGACGGGCCGCCACTGCCCACAAGTGATTAATTCAGTTCATAGCTCAGGAGTGCTCCTGGATTCTCCACTGATTCTAAGCAATTACATGGCACCAAGTGGAGTAACCCTTTTCCACCACCTTCAGTTGGCTAAGAGATTCCATCCCATCCCAGTGAACAATGACTTAGCTTCACTTATTCACGCATTCCTCAACTCTTGGCATGACTGCAACATGATACATATAGAATTGACGCTTCAGTGCTTAAGAAACTCCAACTGGTACAAAGCTCTCCAGTGCTTCTCTTCAGCAACACACCAGGCAAAGTCAAAAACAGAGTTTTGGAGAAAGTGCAAGAATCATGTGGTGAGGGATATTTTTTCCTCAGATACCACCCCTCCCTCCCCAATTCCTAACCCCTATATCAGGAATCTCTGATCCCACCCCACCGAGGTCTCTCACAACTTCCCTCCCATGTAACTGAGGAGCCTACTTTCACACTTCCATTGTCATCCTACAGCCTCTCCCAGTCTCAACATTCTGAGCCAGTTGGCTCCCCAGGGCACCATACGTGATCGCATGGCTTTCATGGCACCCAGCTTGGTTCCAACTAAGCTCTTAGCTGATGTATCTTGGGAAACATCCTTTGTTGGGCTCAAGCCATTAGAAGCTGGACATCTTCCTTCTCTTCAAAAACCCAACCGCTTCTTCTCACTGTGTTTGTTGTGTCTAAGATGGTTCTTGACTGCGCAAGCCCAAACCATCAGCTGGCTAGTCCTTCAGGGCTGGGACTTCGTTGTTGTTTAGATATAGTTCACTCACTTGTAGTCACTTATCTAACGAAGTACTATTAGTAATGTCCAAAACATTGCTGCTGGCAATTACTATTTCTGAACATATGTGACCGGTATTGTAGCAGTCTTTCATAAACAGGGCCAAGAACACTTATTGTGTGCTATATACATAAAAATAGTCACGTCATTTAATTTACCATTTACCAACATTGTCTGGAACTAGTAAAACCTGCACAGAGATTACAGGAAATGCAGCCTATGTCATACTTAGTGAAATCCTGGGCTTCCTCTGGGATGGCAGATGATTATAAAAACAATCTGCTAAATTATCAGTCTGGACTGCACTGAGACCGACAAACCGATTGAAATGTGTACACACACACAGGCACTTGAAAAGCAGAGCATTCTGTTTCCTTCTTTGGTTTGACCAAATGACACAATCACAAGGAACCAAGCAAACCGAAACTGGGAACAGGGCAAAGAAAAGTAACTCTGCAATCCATGACTATATCTTGCTGGGGATTGCTTCTGTCTTATTACCTGTGTTCATGTCTAGAAGCCATTTGTATACAATAGCTTGTTGTTAATAATAGTATCCGAATGAATCATGTTTCTTCATGCTGCAGGCAGGAGGCTACTATAGGTTGAATCTCCCTAGTTTGGCACCCTCAGGACCTGACCAGTACTAAGCCAGAAAATTTGCCGAACCATGGGAGGTCAATAATGTCTAGCAGCATTATCAACACTTCCACTGCTTATTGGGCTCTTAGAAGACATTTGGGGTAAATTTAAGCTAACTAACAGTACAGAACACTAAGGCTTTGTCTGCACTACAAGTTTTTGCCAGAAGAGGCAATGCAAATGAAGTGCTGATTAGCATTTTGTCATACTTTATTTGCATAATGTCCTCCGATGCCTTTTGCGCAAGAGGTTTTTGCACAAAAACAGGCAGTGTGGACGTATCCGTTTTGCGCAAAAACCCCTTTTTGCACAAGATCCTTATCCCTCTCCAGGTGGCACTCCGGGAGAGGGATAAGGATCAGCCACGTCCACACTGCCTGTTTTTGCGCAGACGCCAAGGAGAACAATTTTTCTTTTTCCTCCTTGTAACACCCTTTTAAGTACTTGAAAACTGCTATCATGTCATAGAATCATAGGACTGGAAGGGACCTCAAGAGGTCATCGAGTCCAGCCCCCCGCCCTCAAGGCAGGACCAAGCTCCATCTACACCATCCCTGACAGATGTCTATCTAACCTGTTCTTAAATATCTCCAGAGAGGGAGATTCCACCACCTCCCTTGGCAATTTATTCCAATATTTGACCATCCTGACAGTTAGGAATTTTTTCCTAATGTCCAATCTAAACCTCCCCTGCTGCACTTTAAGCCCATTACTCCTTGTCCTGTCCACTCTCACTCTCCTCTTTTCTGAACTAAATAAGCCCAATTCTTTCAGTCTTCCCTCATAACTCATGTTTTCTAGACCTTTCATCATTTTGGTTGCTCTTCTCTGAACCTTCTCCAATATCTCCATATCTGTCTTGAAACGCGGTACCCAGAACTGAACACAATACTCCGAGGCCTAATCAATGCAGAGTAGAGCAGAAGATTGACTTCCTGTGTCTTGCTCACAACACTCCTGTTAATGCATCCCGGAATCATGTTTGCTTTTTTTTGCAACAGTGTCACACTGTTGACTCTTATTTAGCTTGTGGTCCACTGTGACACCTACATACTTTTCTGGCGTACTCCTTCCTAGACAATCACTTCCCAGCTGTATGTGTGAAACTGACTGTTCCTTCCTAAGTGGAGTACTTTGCATTTGTCTTTATTGAACTTCATCCTAGTTACCTCAGACCACTTCTCCAGTTTGTCCAGATCATTTTAAATTATGACCCTATCCTCCATAGTGCTTGCAATATCCCCCGCCTAGTGTCATCTGCAAACTTAATAAGCATACTCTCTATACCATTTTCTAAATTGTTAATGAAGATATTGAACAGAACCTATCCCAAAACAAACTCCTGTGGAACCCCACTTGCTATGCCCTTCCAGTATGCCTTTGAACCATTAATAACTACTTATACAACCAGTTATGCACCCACCTTATAGTAGCCCCATTTAAGTTGTATTTCCCTAGTTTATTGATAAGAAGGTCATGCGAGACCGTATCAAATGCTTAACTAAAATCTAGGTATGCCATATCCATCACTTCTCCCATATCCACAAGACTTGTTATCCTATCAAGGGAAGGTATCAGATTGGCTTGATATGATTTCTTCTTTACACATTCATGCCAGCTGTTATCTATCACGTTATGATCTTTAAGATGTTTGCAGATGAATTCCTTAATTTCTTGATCTATTTTCTTCCCTGGCACAGAAGTTAAATTGACTGGTCTGTATTTTCCTGGGTTGCTCTTATTTCCCTTTTTATAGATGGGCACTATATTTGCCGTTTTCCAGTCTTCTGAAATCTCTCCCAACTTCCATGACTTCTCAAAGATGGTAGCTAAAGGCTCTCATATCTCCTATATCAGCTCCTTGAGTAATCTAGGATGCTTTCCCTTAGGCCCTGGTGTCTTGAAGATGTCTAGCTTTTCTAAGTAATGTTTTACTTGTTATTTTTTTATTTTAACTTCTAAACCTACCCCATTTCCACTAGCATTCACTATGTTAGGCATCCTATCACCATCCATCTTCTTGACAAAAATGGAAAGAAAGAAGTTATTAAGCACTTCTGCCATTTCCAAGTTTCATGTTATTGTTTTCCCTCTTTGCTGAGCAATGGGCCTACCCTATCTTTGGTCTTCCTCTTGCTTCTAATATAGTTGTAGTAAATCTTCTCGTTACCCTTCATGTCTCTAGCTAGACTGAGCTCATTTTGTTCCTTTGCCTTTCTAATCTTGCCCCTGCATACTTGCGTTGTTTGCTTATATTTATCCTTTGTAATTTGACCTAGTTTCTCCTTTTTATAGGACTCCTTTTTGATTTTTAGATCATGTAAGATCTCCTGGTTAAGTCTCTTACCATACTTTCTATCTTTTCTACACAGCGGAATAGTTGGTTTTCCATAATGAGGATCATAGTTTGCTTTACCATAATGAGGATCATGGTTTGCTTTACCATAATGAGGATCATAGTTTGCTTTACCATAATGAGGATTATATAATAAACTAAGATAGATTGCATTGAGTATTGAACCATTACTGCGTATGAACCCTTTGTCTACCAGTAGCCACTAGATACACTGTGGGAGGGGAGAGAAAAGAAAATGAGTGGTTTAACTCTATTGGAAGATTCCTATACAAGCCACTTTTTGTGACAGGAGACTAAACTAAAGGTGCCACTAATCTACTCTGGTACAACAATGGCTCTGTGGCCGTCTGCTCCTAATAAGCACAGTGGGGAGAAATCATCCTCCATCTACCACAATCAATGACTGGTATATGAACTTTGTATATGTGCAGGAGCTAGCATATGCAAAGAGGTGTCTATGGGTCATGGGTGTACCAAGATATCAGCCCTTGGAAAACATACTTTTGGCAATTTATAAGCAAAAATCAAAGTGCTAGCAAATAACCATGCAATTTGATGGCTTTGTTTCCACTGTGCAGATCAATATTAACAGCAATACTTATATTTCCAGGGCATACTCAGACCAACAGAGATATTGATTATTTCGTATGTAGCAGTGCATTGATACTTGATAGCAAACCAAGTCACTGGAACAATAAATACAATGCTGTTAACAAGCAAGGACTACGTTTCATGTTTCCCTGGCCAACTGCTCTCTCCATTCCTTTATGCAAAACTCATCATCTGGAACATGACAGAAGAGAACTGACCTTCCTTCCTCACAGGGTGATAGTGGGATTCATGAGTTAATGTTGGTAAAGTACGTGGAGAATTAAAAGTCTTTTAAAATGCAATCATTAATCATTATAATTGACACGAGTACATTGTGTCAGAAACATTATCACAGAGGCACAGATTTTAAGGCCAGAAGGATCATCTACATGGAGCATTGACCTGTTCCGGCCTGACAGTTATTAACGCGTATGTTTATACAACAGCAAACTGGACCCAAGGGCGCCATTTTGGGAGGGTACAGTAAATCCACGCATACTGGGATGCTGCTTGCTCTTCTTCCTCCTCCCCTCCCCATCAGGGAGTGAGGGGAAAGTACAGAGCTTACATGCTTTCCTCTCAGCCCCGTCTGGTGAGGGCAAGGGGCAGAGGAGTAAACGATGCAAGCTCTGTGCTTTCACCCTGTGTACTTTTCTCCCTGACAGTGACGGAAAGGGAAAGATGAGAAAGCAGAATCCTCGTACACATAACCCCTCCCACTGCCTCCCAAAATGGCACCCTAGATGGTTGCTGATCCTCAATAACCCCCAGGCCATTGTGCTATTCCAGCAGAACAATCAGTCATAATCCTAGTCAGATATGCCAGGATCTGGAACAGGGCTAACATCAGAGCTGCTATGGTATCTCTACACATGAGAATTCATTGTGAATCCTTTGGGGGCATTGTAGAGCCTCTACCAAAGTTCTAATTCTAACATCAACTCTTTTCAGATCCTGGCACAAGGAGATTTGCCAGAGGAAAGACGATGTAGCCAAGGCATGGGTGTGCCACTTTTGTATCCCTCTTTCCTAACATCCTATAGCAGGGGTGGCTAACCTGTTACAGATGAGGAGCCAAAATAGTTGTGGATACAGCACAAAAGAGCTGAGGGAAAGAAGTTGTTTAGCAATATATATATATATATATATAAAAATCAAAAACCACTGCCCCTTTAAGAGCTGCGTGTGGCCCAAGCAGGCTTCCGCGGCCGTAGCATCAGATCTCGCTGTGCCAAGCGGCTCCCTGCCCAGACAACGAAAAAAAGGTCAGAGCAGGGGGTGAGAAGAGCCACAGGTGCGGGAACCGCAATTTTTTCTTTGAAAAGCCGCATGCGGCTCGCGAGCCGCAGGTTCACCACCCCTGTCCTACAGTCACAGCTAAGCCAAAGACTCCCAATCAGGGCCAATGTTTCCAAGGGTGCCCATGTGCTGCATGTTCAGCATTTCTGCTGGGCTATTGAGTTTTTGACCAAGTGGGAGAGGTTTTCCCAGATGTATAGCTCTGCACAGAGTAACACCCAGCTCTGTCAAACAGGATGTATGATGTCAAGTGAGAGACTTAAGATTATGGCTGTCTGAAATCTAAGAGTAACTGCAAAGAACCAGATGCTGTAGCTTTATTAATTACAAAGGCATTATGCATAGGCAGCTGTACTTCATAAACAAATCTCTATTCTTCCCAGTGTTTCCACTCCCTCCTCCTTCTCTCTCCCCACCTCATGCACATGATTTTACATTTCCAGCATCTGGGATGTCCTGTTATTATCAAGAAGGTCATCTCATTTTGAGTCTTGAGCCAGAATACTTACCACACTCTCTTTTTATGGTAGGTTTCATGAACCATGCATCTCTGTCATCTGAGAACTTCTTATTGAATACTTTCTCAAAAGCAGTGTGGCTTTTTCCTCGAGTCTCTCCTTTGAGCTATATGGAGGTGCATGTTGGTTGGTTGAACAACAAACAGCACTGGGGTGGGGAATATCAGACACAAGATACAACAGCGTGGCATTAGTCTCTTGCAGAGATGGACAACAGCCTACAGCCAAGTCAAAGGTGACCTTATACACACCTCATGGGGGGTATGAGAATTATAAGGCAGTTTGAAGGAGGCAGTGAGTTATGCCCCTGCATCTTCTTCACCACATACACCACAAAGCGTTCTCAGCGGAAAGCCTTCAAAGTTGAGCTTGAGAAGCTGTTTTTCTTAGATGGGGGCACTTCAGAGGAACTTGTTTCTCTGAACAGTTTTGCTTATGAACCTCTGGAGAACCCTCCATGGGCGTAGCCTGCTTTGTAGCTGTTTGCAGATATGACCTGAATGTGAGAATCCTTGTACAATGGACCTTAACCATGGCGAGGGCATTCCCAGGAGAGAGAAAAAGTCGCAGAGTTGTAAAGATTTCCCGGTGCCCCATCCTTTGCTTTTGCCTCCTATACTGAAAAAGAGTGAGGTAGCACACTTGGAAGGGAGCAGACAGAACTAAGACAGTGTTTCCTTACTGTTTCCATTCAAAATGTTCCACAGCTCCAGTGGTAGTTACAGAGAGTAGGGATGTTAAAATGCGTGTAAATTAACTGTGTAGCCCCTGAAAATGTCAGCAGTTATACAGTTACACATGGCGCGCTCCAGCTCCCACCTGCACCCCGTGCTGCTGCTTCTAATACAGAGGAAACAGTGTGGGATGGTGGGCAGTTCCCCGGAAACTGGACTGGGATCTGTGTGTAGCCATTTGGGTAACCGATAATCTCATGCTTATCGGTTACCCGTTTAAATGGCTGCACTCAGGCAGAGCACGTTGGATTGCTGCTTCTGCCCTTTACCATGGCTCCACAATCCAGAGAACTGAAATGGTAGGAGGAGAGGCTAATGACTTAATATTAGCAGGTCTTTTTCCATCTCTTAAATGTCTTAGGTCCTGTGATCTAGCGCAAAGGCAGGAGGAGTGGGAAGCCCAGCAGGTACCTGATTGAAGAGGCTGGGTGAGTTAACAGGAGACAGTCTCCTGCTGTGTATTTCTTCCACCTACATAACCTTCTCAATTTTCAAAGTGTTTCTCATGCTGCTGCAGCTATTGTTCTCTGGGCTGCCCAGTGCCTTGATATCCCTACTCACAGTGATATCTCTCTGCTGGGACCCCCTGTCTAGCTCCTTCAGGGAAAAGAGACAGCTCACTCCAACTCTACAGTAAACAGTATTTTACACAACTCTATGCTCCAGCACTGGACTGCACCATCGTGTGCTGTACACTCAATAACCAGTGACGGACTGCACATTCATATTCTAAATGCACACGATGGTGTCAACAGGAGACTTCACGAGCACAGGCAACACTGTGGATGGACCACACAACCAGATTTACAACGCAGCACCAAGAGAGATGTTGCCAAAGAGAGGGCTGTAATGAAACTCTGGGAGTAAGTGGAATGCTGACTCCCTGAAACAATCGTTTTCTCTCAACCAGGCGATGGGGTTCAAGGGGAACTATGAAATGTGTCCAGTGGGAAGTGGAAAAGTCCCGTGGCTGGATCATTTACAATTGCATAAAGCAATGGAGGCTTCATTGTAGCAGATAATCCCTCACTGCTTAAGCCCGATGATGATTTAATGGGCCTCTTCTGTACCTCCTTCCTATGATTTCTGGATTTGTCCAAGGCTATGCTGCCCATCACCTCTGGTAATCCAAGTGATTGTCACAAGCTAATTAAAATAATCGTCATCAGTCTTTGAACTGTATGCCCTTCCCTCCCAGAAGCAAGCACCTACTGCCGGACAGATACGCCATACCTTCATCCATGACTGGCAACAACTTTGCTGCTCTTGACACTTTCAAAGCTGAGAGCCATCAACGATTAGAAGAGAAATCATAACTATTTTCCCCTAAGAAGCTGCCCTGGTAACAGGCTTCAGGAAAAATCCTCCTAAATGCAAGTGATAAGAGTAGACTGTGAAGGCTGACAGGTCTGATTACAGTTATCGCTATGAGGGGGACAGAACTCACCTCCCATCTAAAAGACAGTGACAGTTCCTGGAAGAGAATGTGCAAGTGAATTATAACCAACATCAGGGTGTTTGGAACGGATTTTTGCTGGAAAACAAAATAAGGACTTGGTTTGGAAAAAGCACTTCAGCATTCGCTAAAAAGTCCCTTCCTGTCCCAGACAGCACTTAACCATGTACCTAAGCCCCACTGACTTCAAGAATGATATGGCTATGAGTAATGGGATTGTGTTGGCCACATCAATGGGATTTAAGTGTGTGCTTAAGTGCTATCCTCGATAAGGATACTTTCCTGAATCGAGGCCAGAGAGAAGATAGCCACATAAATTTTCGGTGTACAAAATACAGCTATTGAATAACCTCAGAAAGTTCAGATAAAGATCCACGACTCCAAAGCTTCTCTTACTGATGACCCTCAAGCCAAAAGCCCAGAGGAGAACAATCCCAAACATAATGGCTCAGGTCTATCTCTAGTGTAACCAAACAAACATGATTGGAGATCTCATAAAATTAGGTCTCTTAGTGAGGTCTGCAGGACTCCCAGGTTTTGCCCAGGTTATCATGGGGATCATCCTTTTTAATTGTCTTACTCCGGTTCTTATACCACATGGATATCCAAACGCCTCTGTATTTTGGCATTTCCATTTCCATCAGAAACCAGGAAGTGAAGATTTATTCAAGCTTCTTCATACAGTGCACAGTCAACCTGTGGAACTCCTTGCCAGAGGATGTTGTGAAGGCCAAGACTATAAGGCTGTGTCTAGACTAGCCAGTTTTTCTGGAAAATCAGCTGCTTTTCCGGAAAAACTTGCCAGCTGTCTACACTGGCCACTTGAATTTCCGCAAAACCACTGACGATCTCATGGAAGATTGTCAGTGCTTTTGCGGAAATACTATGCTGCTCCTGTTCGGGCAAAAGTCTTTTTCCAAAAATCTTTTGCACAAAAGGGCCAGTGTAGACAGCAGAGATTTGTTTTCCGCAAAAAATCCCCGATCGTGAAAATGGCAATCGGGGCTTTTTTGCGGAAAAGCACGTCTAGATTGGCCACAGACGCTTTTCCGCAAAAAGTGCTTTTGCGGAAAAGCGTCCTGCCAATCTAGACGCACTTTTCCGAAAATGCTTTTAACGGAAAACTTTTCCGTTAAAAGCATTTCCGGAAAATCATGCCAGTGTAGACGTAGCCTAAGAGTTCAAAAGAGAGCTAGATTAATTCATGGAGGATAGGTCCATTCATGGCTGTTAGACATGATGGCAGGAATGGTGTCTCTAGACTTTGTTTGCCAGAAGCTGGGAATGGGTGACAAGGGATGGATCACTTGGTTATCTGTTCTGTTTATTCCCTCTGGGGCACTTGGCATTGGCCACTGTCAGAAGACAGGATAATGGGCTAGACAGACCTTTGGTCTGACCCAGTATGGCTGTTCTAAAGTTCTTATGGAAGCTCGAATGTGATTAGCACTGCACTGAACTGCTCTTTTTAAACAAAGAAACCAAAGATGTGTGTGGTGAGTGGGACTATTCTATGCAGGCAAGGAAAATGAGGAACTTAGAACAGAGGAGGGTTCTGGGAGCTTCTCTCTTAATGGAGTCTATGCAAAGAAACTGAACTAAGAGACATAAGCAAAGTTGCTGGGCCACCGTCCTAGACAAGGCCCTTTCTTTGCACCCGTTCATAGCGTCAAGAAGTGGATAACAAACATGCATATAAAGATGATATACATCCAATACAGAGCTGTTCTAAAAAACAAACATCTCAATGGAATACATATAAAATAAACCTGTTTAATATGATCCCTTTGGAATCCAGCTCGGCAAGCAAAGGATTTCCCATCCCATGGTACTTTTCCACATTGCAAAAACATTCCCATTCAAAAATGGTACAAAAAGTGAAAATCTTTAATAAAAAAAAAAGGAAACCAAATGGAGCAAAAAGATCAGGTACATAAAAATATTTTCTTTAGATCATTTTGAAATATTTCATGTTGATTTCAAACTGTGTACGGTTTTTTTTACTTTTAAAAACTAAAATTAAGAAAGTAGTTTAATTTAAATTTACTTAATTTCAAAGCAGAAGTTCGTGGGTTTTTTATTCAAAATATAAGTTTTATTTGTAAGATTTCAAAACAGGGCATATCAACAATTTTGAGGAGTAACGTTAGTTCGAATCAAGGGGTTTGATTCGAACTAACACGTCCCAGAGTGCACTTCCTGGTTCGAACTAGCTGGTGAGCGGAATAGCGTGCGGGCGGGATTATGCTAATGAAGCGTGGGATATTTAAATCCCCACTTCATTAGCAATTTCGGTCGGCTACATTTGCATCCCTAGTTCGAACTAGGGAGCAAGTGTAGACGTACCCTCTCTCTCTCATTCCTTCTCTGTTTTCCAAGCCTTTCATTCACTAGAGTGAAATATTTTATGGTTTCACCTGTGGTAACATAGATCATAGACTGTTTTCTTTTCCTGGCTTTGCCTAAGGCATCCTTTTAAGAAGAAGCCTGTGAAAGATAATAGGTGGCCTGATTCTCCATAACTGGAATCAGCAACAAATCAACCATCTGCCACTCCAGGGGGCTGAGATTAACCCAACCACTGGACCGTGACTGGAAAGCATTTGCACATTTAGATTACAGAAATTTGAATCTACCAATCCAAAAAAAAAAAAAGTGTGTGTGTGGGGGCGAGAGAGGACGGAAAGATAACCTTCCAAGACTTTTCGACTCTTCTGGGTTAACCCTTCCAGAGATAGGTCATGTCACCATAGTTCCAAACGCGTGGCATTTCTCATTACAAAGGAACTAAACAGGAGAACGGAATGAAGGAAGTAAGATTAATTTAATTAATTATCGTGTGTCAGGGAAATATGCTGAGAACTGCCCATTCAGTACAAGGATGCACAGAGCAAAGGAAAGCAGACACACCAGAGACAACTGCACTGCAAGGCTTGTGGGGCTACATAATGATGGACAAGCAGCCCAAATGTCTCATTTGCCAACCGCAGCAACTGCAAAAGAAATTTTTTTGCCCCATGGATGGGACAAAAGGACTCGAACCAAAGTGCTGTACTCGGTGCTTTACAGAATACTTTAAAGGAACAAACAAGACATATTTGTAGTTTGCAATATTTGAAAAGTCTAGGCAAGTCACATAACTGCGCCAGGCCTCAGTTTACCCTTCTGTACAATGAACAGCGTAATTGTCACTTCACTTGATCCACCGGGACTTTGCAAGGATTCTTTAATATTTGTGGGTCCTCATGTGCACGTCTACACAACAAGCCCATTATTTCACAATAATTTCAAAGTAACGGGCTTCTTTCTCCGACTTCTGTCAACCTAGTGCACATCTACACTACGAGTCTTTATTTCAAAATAATGGCGAGCTGGGGGACTTCTTACTCCAACTCATGGTATCCCTCGTTTCACGAGGAGGAAGGGAAGTGGAACAAAGAGTGTTCTTCCTTTGACTTCCTGCTGTGTAGACAACGACAATAGCAGAGTTAAACTACTTGGACTTCAGCTACACAATTAACGTAGCTGAAATTACATATCTTAACTCGACTTTAGCCCGCAATGGCATATCCCATGAGCGTAAACCAAAGTTGTAGTTTTGGTCCAAGGAAACGTTGGGACATTGAAAGTGCCAGCAAATAATGGTGGAGTTGAGACGTGAGATAAAGGAAAGGATGTGTATGCTGAGCAACATTCTGCCTTGCTCTGTGAAGGCGCATGAAGGAAATTTTCAGTAGGCAGACTGCAATATGCCTCCATATCTTTTGAGCCCCTGTGTGCAGGCATTCAGGGCAGAAGGCTGTTCCAAGCTGGCACTAAAGAGGACAGAAGGGTGAGAGGCAGTCAGAGAGGTGGTTCTATGAAGAGGACCACACACAACAGCCATCCTCCTCGCCCCAGGTTCCTCGAGAAGGTTTGTGGGAGATAAAGCAGGAGACTCCATCCACGTTGCCCCATAATGAGGACCAGCAGTGAAAAATCACAATTCCAGGCATGACATTTCTAGACAGGGAAGCAAACAAAAAAATGATGTTGCTGCTGAGTCTGGTAAGAAGGGCTGGGTTTTATTGGGACACAAGGAGACATGTGGGCATAATCCAACTCCTTGGCTAGTTCTATTGCTGGCATTTGGAATATTCTTCGGGTCCTGAGAGCATATGTGAGACAATGGTGCTGGGACGGTGCCATAAAAGGGTACTAAATGCCCTTCTATATAAACATATCTCCACAAGACTTTGTAACAGGTGAGTAGTGCTCCCTGAGTAGAACAAATCAACCCCAGTTCCAACTCGCCATGGGAACGGAATTTGGAGGTAGGATGTGGTGTGTGGATCTGTAAAGATGGTACGGTTTCAGGGTAGGCTCAGTTTGATGTGGCACCAACAGCTAAGACATGCAAATTAGACCAGACTTTTAGCATGCTGTCACTAGAGACCCACCCCATAACGGTGGCCTCTTAGATTCTCAGTTAAGATCTTCTCCCTGCAACTCCATCTGCCTACTGCATCACCTACTGCTTACAGAACAAGACCTGCACCTATAGCCCCATCCAGAGCCATACTTGGCCTGTCTCCCCCATATGGCCATATTAAAATTCCAAATCCAAACTTCAGGATGATCCAGATCTGATTAGCTTCCTTTCATTCAGCTTTTGACACACATCTTTGCCATTCACAACCTTAAAAATGACAACCAAAAAAGAAAATTACCAGATTGTCATTCTTCTAGTTCTTTGTTCCTCCACAAAAGGGAGGTGATGTTAAAAAAAAAACCCTCCACAGTTGAAATGATTTATCAGACAAAAAAAAAAGGAATAAAACAATCCAAACCAGATCCTGAGAATGGACGAGTCTCATTGGTTACTGTCAGTTTCTTCCTGGACTGTTTTTTTGTTTTGTTTTGTTTTGTTTTACAGGTAGCCTTGAAAAGAAAGGAATTTTGCAGCAGGAACACTGATGCCGCATTAACCAGAGGATCAGCCATGGACAGCCTAACGGAAACACAATGCCTGTAAGTTGACTCATTCCCCTAGCAAATGAGAAGTGAAGGGGAACACTGATGCAGGCAAGACTACACCTTGCAGAGACTGCTGTGTCCTACAAGTAACCTTGCATCATGATACAGAGCAGGAAGAGAAGCCTTATGGGAACTAGGGGGAGAGCAGGGGGAAGTGGAGGAGTGGCAATAGGAAAACAATCAGAAAACTCCCAGTGAATCAACCCTCCTTTTCCACCAGAGAAAAGGGGGAAAAAAGAGGCTGACAGATTTGCAGACAGGTGAAGATGGAGGTACAATTCCCCCTTCACCGCAGAAAATCTTTTTTTACCTGGCTTCCAATCCTTTTATAAACAGTCTTTTATAACAGGCATGATCTTGCCTTGAAAGCAGCTAGCAGTTCGGAGTCTCTGTCAGTCATTCTGCTATTACTGCCAGCCACCCTGGATATTACTGCAGCGGGCATATACTGCTGTAATCATTAGGCAGAGAAAAGGCAAAGCAAAGTGAAAAGAGAAACCCCAGCTGCCTCTCTCCCCCCCCCCCCCCCCCCGGAAAAAGCAAGCTTTGAAATATGCTCGAGCTATGTAAAACGTACGTTGGGGTGGTAGACGAGGGGGAGAGAAATTAAAGGAGTTTGAAATCTAAAGATCATCCCATCTGCCTAAAGTTCATGAAAAGATCCCGGCTCTTTCCCAGAATCTCTAAGTATCTTGGGGAGGGGGAAGGAGGTGGCGAATTGCATTGAAAAGGCACAGGAGAAGCAGAAGGGGAGGGGAAATTCTTTAATCTGGCTGGTGAACCCCCAGCAGCATTCTCAGCCCCACGTCCATAGCCATTCTCATTCCCCGCACGTTCCGCTGCTCTCCAGAACAGGCCTGATTCAAAATATGAGTGCGGCACAGAATTCCATTTTCGAGTCACTGCAGCTCCTTCTTGGCACCAGTTCAGCTTTTTGTCTTTTCTTCTCCTCCAAGCACCGAGCAGAGGGAGAAGGGAGGGGGGACGTTCTCTCTTTGCTTCAATACCATGGACGTGATCCTTGTCTTCCTCCCCATACACATTTTCCCCCCACCCCAACTACCAACAAAAACCACACAGCACGCATAAATCTATTCCCACCTCCACGGCAGCCAGTTGAGAGCCTCCAATCCATTGCTCTATCTTTTCAACCATCTTTTGTACTCCTCTATACTGCTCCAGCCAAAACATTACAATCTTCTACCCTCTTCCCCCCCAATAAAGCAAAAACCCAACCCTCCCAGCTTCTCCCCTTTCATCTCAACAAAAAACATGCCATGCCTGCCAATGCCCTGGCATCTCCAAACAGAGAGGGTAAATGCTGCTTCTGCATAATTCCACGATATCACCGGCAGATCTAATTCAGCTCACATGTGTGCCAGCGTGTGCATTTGTGTATGTGTGAACTGCAGTGAACACAGATGTGCCAAGGTACTTTGTGTGTGTGTGTGTGTGTGTGTAGACTTGTACGTACATATACACACACACACAGACACTATTCTATTGCATTCCCATACGTTTTCTTTAAACAAGCACTTCTCATCACACCTGCGATTGGCAACTGAAATTCCCCTTCATGCTTGTAGGTCATGACAAAAAAAAAAAAAAGAAAGAAAAAGGAACAAAAACAACCTCCACCCTTCCAAAATTAAACAAAGATGGCACAGAGAGCTTCATCCAACTTCTCCTCAGTCTCGTCTGCTGGAATTGGCAACCAGCCTCCTATTCAAGCCTGCCACCAGGTTGTTTGTTTTTGTTTTGTTTTTTTCTAAAATTTCCCTCCCCTTTTCCCTTTTTCTTTGCCTCTTACCTTGTCCACAGGAGGGGGCCCCTCCCAAACCCGCCCACCAATCCAAAGCTGCACGTGTGGAAACTGCAGAACTTCTGGCACAGGGAGCAAAGCATGATGTAACAGTCAACGGACCAAAAGGAAAAACAGCACCACCACGTATATACACACAACATATGTACGCTCTCCCCTCACAGAGAGCGAGAGATTCACAGAAAGCAGACAGCGTTACCCTTGTGCGCATGCCAAGAGATGAGCGCTCAAGCCCCCATACCGAGGGAGGGAGGAAAGGGTGTGTATGAAGGGGATGGGAGGGTGGGGAGAGAAAAGGCTGAGGCAGAACGTACATTCGCCACATGAAAGGGCCCAAGAGATCTAACTTTCAGCGAGTGACATGACTCCAAATAAAACCACAGATTGAAATGCTGAAGTTTGAATGGAGGAGATCAAATGGAGCTAAACACGCCCTTCCGGTGGCATGGAGGAAATGCAGAGTGGAAGAAATAACACCAGAGAGAGGCGACGGGATGAGAGAGAGAGGGCAAACCCAGCTGGGATTTCAGGACCACAAATGTTTCAGAGACGCTCACCCAACCGAAAATCGAGGTGGCTGAAGGAACACCACATTGGGCTGGTAGCACAGGGCAGTGCAAGTTGGGTACAGAATAAATGGGTATTTAAAAACTCATGGGAATTCATGGGCATTCTGCTTTCATTTACACCAGTGAAAAGAGGAACAACTCTTTGGATATCAAGAGATTTGAGGGCTGTAAAATTGAAGCGAATGAGATCTGTGCCAGGCCAGCTGATTCAGCAACTTACAGCAGTGAGACCCGAGTGAACATGCGAGTGCAAAAAAGCAAGTCAGCTTTTGTAAGAGCTACCTGCTGCCTGGAAGTATCCTAGAGCTCATGCGGGAAAGGGCGAGGAAAAGACGGACAGTGTGCTCTGGGTGTTGCAGACAAAACATCAGTGTCCTGAAGCAACTGCTGATTATGTATTTTGGCAAAATCTCCTCAGGACTGTGCATGAAGCAGAATTACGGGCTGAGATCATAAAGCCATCCGGAGACAGACTCCTGCTTCCCTGTTCGCTTTGGCCCAACTGTGTAATGCAATGGGAAACGGGAGCACGGGATGACACCTTGTTTCATGTCTGCCAGAAGCCCCATGTAGGAGTTGATCTCTCATTCGTGGCCAGCTGTTGTACCTGCCAGCTGTTGGCCAGACACCAAAGGGGAGATAAAACAAGATGACTCCCATAGTGACTGGACTCACAAAGAGGGGGATGTCTGTATCTTGCAAATCGAGCCTTGTGAGGCAGAAGCAGCAGCCCTACCATGAGCCAAAAGGAATCAGCCACAGCCTACATCATGACGCATCAGGTTAACCTTGTTTCAGCTGCCTGCATGTTTTACTCCTTGAGCTCTTTCCAAGGTGTTACTCCAAAGGTGACCCATGCGGGGAGTCCCTATCAGTGCTAGAGGTTCAACATTAAGAAAGTGATATGCAGGTGTAGTTACAGAACTTTCCTAATCATTGCCCAAAAATATCACCCAGTGCTGACAACCCTCCGGACCACACAACTTTGCTTACTACAAGTGGCCCTAATGAGCCCTCAATTAACCATCAGGAGTCTGAAGAAACCAGTAGACCCTTCTCTTCTCTGATGTTTTAATTACCTCCTCTTATGGCTTGTCAACAGAGGTATACCTAGTCTACCTTTCATCCATCCTGCATCATCCGGCAACGCACACTGTTTTCCTCTACTGCTCACCATTCCCTGGAAAGGCAAGTTGTTCACTGCCTGTCAGTGAAGAGATTCCTCGATAGAAGGTGCTTTCAGAACCTCCCGGTTGAAAGGAACTATATTACAGACCATCAAGCTCTCTGCTACAAGCTGGAGTGGGGAAGACTATTTTAGCATCCTCTTTCTAAGTACGTTAATTCTTGGCAGAAATTGCCAGTGAACTCCAGGGATCTTGCAGTCCCATGCTGCATGTTTGAGTCCATCCTCTCATGTCTGGCTTCACCAACTGTGAAATCTGCCTCAGCCCTTCAGACTTTCCATTCCCCGCGTTACTAGCAGCGCATGGAGAATTGACACACCATGCAGTGGTGCGATTGTGCCCGTCACCGTGACTATGCAGCGATTTTTCCAGGGGGAAACTTGGTACCTTCACCACTGCAAACTGAAGCCCACTAGATCAGTGCCTTAGAGTTCACTACGAAGCTTCTGATGCTCCCTTTTCCCAGAGCGAGCAAACACTTTGTATTAATCTGGCTCGCTTGAGTGCAATGACCCAACTCTGTGCTCTGCTGTTAAAAATTCACGTCCCAGCTGCGGGCCAAACTCTTGCGGACACGGTGTTGATTTTCTGTCTCTCTTTTGCCAATGCCATGAGAGTGGGTGGTGTATTTTTTTTCTAGTTGAGAGAGAGGAGCCTCATCAAACAAGAAAAAAATTGATAGGGAGAAGTAGGGATTAGAATAATTTCAACCTTTGCTGACAGGTTCCAATTCAGAAATGCAAGAACTGCGGGCAGGAGACACCTAAAGTGGATAGCGGACTGTTTTGTTGGTGTTTTCCTGTCCCAGAAACAGACTTGCACGAGGAGAGCCTCTCTCTTTAGGATACCTTGTGTGTGTGCATAAGAACTCCAGGGAGGAAATAACTGTTAAGAGATGGGGAAATACAGAAGGTTCAGTGGCTTGCTTTGGCTAGGAAGTTTCTGCAGAGACACTTATCTAAAACTCAGTCTTCAGAACTGAGCTGGGAATACTTTAAGGTGCGCTTTCTTGCCCGATTCCCAGCACCTCTGGCTACTTCCCATCCCAGAAATACCACACGGACAGGTTTTCTTATGGATCTTTGGCTCTACTACTTCTGATCCCAGCCCCAACCTAAAAATTGCAAAGGCTATGGCTTAAAATTTGAGCTTAACTGATCCCCAGCTCTGTCCACTGCATGAAAAAAGAGGGATTTTTTTTAAAGAACCCCTCTAAAAATATGCATTAAAATAAGCAAGTCTACAGATCAAGTGAAGCAAAGTCTTCAAGCCCCTTTCCGTATCCAAACCAGGCTAGGTATTTATAAACTGGCTGTTATTGGCACAGATACCATGTAAGATTAATGAGCTCCTACTTCAAATTAGCCCTGGGTGGTTATTACCCTGTAGAAGGTATACAGGCAATAAATCTAATATGCCCTTTGAAGAGAAATTGTTTCTTTGAAACTGATCAGATCTGCAGTGGCCACAATTCTGGTGGGTGAGAAAGAATGGCAGGCAGGACTCATCAACCACAGGTAATATCGCCTGTAGATGCTCCCATGTGAGGAGGGTTTGTCAGCTGCCCTGGAGCATCAAGGCATTGGCCTCTAGAGGCCTGATTCTGACCTCACATTGGATTTACATTAGTGTAGCCTGACTGGGAATCAGTGGAGTCACTCCTGATTTATGCCTGTCTGAGATCAGACTTTTATCCAAGTGATTTTTAAGGCTGTCTGAAGCCTGCAGCAGAGGTCGTGCCTCAAATGTCTTTATAAAACAAAGGGTTTTAATTGGCTTCCCCAAGCACAACCTGCACAACCTGCACCGAAGCAAAAGTAATTGTGTTCTAAAGGCTTGCATTGCACACACCAGTGAGAAATGGATGTTCTTTACCAATACGCAAATGCCTGAGATGTCTTCTCCCTTCTCTGTGCCACTTAATTTCTTTCTCCCTCTGTTACCATTCATTATTGAATGGTAGCTCAGATGTTGGGTGAAACGGAGTTAGGGCCTTAGCTGGGTAGATCAGTGAAGCTTCACCAAAGTTAATGAGGATCTGGCCTGCAGATTATATGAAACATGCTAAAGAAGTCAAGGTTTCAATCCTGAAATTACCAGCTATGTGTAAACTTAAAAAACAACAAATCATCTCGTAGCACTTTAAAGATGAACAAAACATGCAGATGGTATCATGAGCTTTCATGAGCACAGCCCCGTTTTGTTAGTCTAAAATGCTACCAGATCATTTGTTGTTTTTTAAATTTATCCTGTATAGACTAACTCGGCTACCCCCTGAAGCAGCTATGTGTATACTCTCAGGAGTCAGCTATACTCTCAGGAGTCATCCCATTGAAGTAGATGCTCTTACTTGTGTGCTTTAAGTTAACTGCATGTATAAATGTTTGGGAGATTTGGTGCTAAGCTGTACGTGGCCTTATGCTCTTCTGATGTAGACTCTGTGCATCAGAATGACCCCCTTGCACATTGAGCCCTGAGACTTTTGAAAATCTGCCCCTAAACGTAAGGGCAGGAGCTGTAATGTTTTTGAAAACCTGGCTTTTACTCAGCTGTCTAAATAGGAGCAGGCGGGTTTTGAAAATGCAGCTTGACTGATGAAGAGTATGTGAAAATCTTACCCTGTGCTCTTTTGAAAATCTGGCCCAGTCAATCCAGTTATGACACCATTTTTTGGCTATGACTAACATATGGAGCAATATTTCCAGGCAGGAAATGTTGAAGAGGGATGGGGGCTCCATTCATTTGTGCTATTTGCCATTCCCCTGAGATAATATTCTACAACTAGAGTTTAGCTAAACACTTCACAGGTGCACAGCTTATATGCCAAAACACACTGTAAATCAGTCCAAGGGAGGAAAGGTTGTAATAATGCTTGTTTGTAGAAGCAGCCATTGAAAAAGGATGTCAGCTCTGTTCATTTTACAGGTCTGATGTATGCTTGCTCACACAGCACCTGTGGGACTCCAAAACGTAAGGAGCAACCAGTGGTTCACCAGAGATTATGCAGGAGATGAACTCGTTTCTGATCTCCATTATTAGTTTTCACAAATAGGAATTCTCATACCCCTTTGGACAGATGGCTGGGCCTATTACTTCTTACATTAGATTTCCCATTGAGGCTGAAAGCAAATCCGCATTCAAGCTGAAGGTAAACAACCTTCCAATTCAAAAGGCATTAATTCTAACTGCCAAAGCATGTGGTGTGTACGCTGCAGATGTCAAATAGTTTCCCGCTGCACCAAACCTCGCCAGATAGCTAAGTTACACATTGTCAACTTCCACCCAACCTTAACAAGTTATCCTAGGTGAAAGTCTCACTCCTTGGTGGAGTTTTAGGGCCTGACCCTCCACTGGTGTAAATCAGTGCAGCTATGGTTACTTGAATAGAGCTACGCCACAGCCATAGTGGACCCGTGGGCAAGGTGTGGGAGGAGGAGGAGGAGAGGGGTTTGCTCTGTGCTCCCAGAAGGGACAGAGCCCTGGGTGGAACCATGCCAACCCCCACCCATGAGCCCTTTGAGTAGCAATGGCAACATCCGGGAGCACTGAGCCCCTTAGAATTGCCAGGTCCCAGAGCTTTGCTTGGTCCCCCTCCCCCAGCAGGCCTGCACCTAATTATCTGATCCCGAGAAGCATAATGGGAAAGGACAACTCTTTCCCTCCTTAGCTTTAAGACTTTGGTGATTTTCCTTGATTTAAGAGCAGAGCCATTTCATCTTGGAGAACCCGGATATGTAGCTGGGGCCTCAAATTCACATTTTGTAAAAGCCTCTATAAAGGTCAAGGGTGTGGGGGGAGGGGCGACTATACTGTTTAATAGAAACACAAATTACTTCCTGATGTCCCTTAAAATGTCAAGGGAAACAGGACTGGAAACTGTAGTGCAAGATCATTGCACCAGTGCAGGGGAACTGGAAAATGGAAAGGATTAAATCAATCAGACGTAGCTGAATCATTTTTTTTTTTAAAGCATACATTTTTAAATAGTACTTTTGTAAAAGTGCTCAGAATGTGCTATCCATTGATAAAGGCCTTGCTTCTCTCTCGTGGCAATGAGAACACCCATTTCAATCAATGGTGTCAGGAGTAGCTCCATTCAAGGCACTGGAGATACGATGGTATCTAATCAGGGTAAATCAGAAGAATCAGACCAACTATTTCTAAGATACAAGGCCTACTTTTCAGATACCCTCCACTAGGTAGGGTGTAGCCATTTACACCCCTGGAAGGTGGGTGTAAAATATTACCTCCAATGGAAGTGACTGGAGAGATACAAGGGGGAAAGGCACTGGAATATCAGACTCCATAACTATTTAGCCTGCGATTTGGCCTGAAATGGAGAAAGTGACGTACATTTCCTATTTGCTTTGGTCGTCCCAATTTCTGCTTTATTCCCATAAAGTAGCATAAATTAGTGATATGTTGACTACCTACAGAGCTTTCCTTCCCAGTGTCTTGAAACACTTTGGAAACATTAATGAATTAAGCCTCACTGAACCCTCTGTGAAACAGATGCTGCTATCTCAGTTTTACGGATGAGAAAATGAAGCGCCAGGAGGCTAAGTGGTTTGCATAAGGTGACACCAAAGTGAGTGGCAGAGCTGGAAAATAGATTCCAGATCTCCTGCACCCCAGCTTTGTGATTTAACCAACTAGCCTATGTTCCTCTCTCAAAATCATGATTGCTCTTTAGTGAAGAGAATCTCACAAGTCTCAAAGATTTCACCTGGTTGAGCCATGTATTCAGCGTGATCACTCTCTTAGGATCTGCAGCCAGATCAAACACAGAAAGGGTGAATTTCATCCCATACAGGAGGGCCCTGAATCATTTAAGTCCCACCGAAGCCCTGCTGAAGTTTAATAGCATCTTCTAATGAACAGAATTCTGGTTCTGGACAAAACCTGCATGTAGAGAGACATGGAACACTGAATGGGATCAAACAAAGGAAAAAAGTTTCCAACAACACCATCAACTTCCAAAAAAGCTTGAAAGAAACCGTGGGTAGGGTTTTTTTTCTTTTCTTTTGAAAAGACCTGTTTTCTTGCCTTTGCCTAAAGTAACCGAAAGATAGAACTCTGACCTCTTTTTGTCAAATCATAAGTGACACAGGGGGACTTAACTATCAAACAAGAAATGAAGGTTACAAACACTAATGATTGCTTAGATTCTGGACTGTGATTGGGGAAAACTAAAAATTGACCAGACAAGACTTTCCAAAGCAGCTCATGACAATTTTTCACTAATTTAGGAGTAAAGATAGTTAATGTCTGGTTTCTGTTTGATCCCTTTTTCTAGAAATCTCTGCTCCAAATGGATAGCCTATGAACCACTTCCAAGGGAATTTGTCTGCATAAAAATAACCTTTTCTTCTTTCTTTCCAATTTACTATTGAGGCAGTTTGTTTACTGCTGAAGCTCTGTCCGTAGACTAACACGCGTAGGAAGCTTAGAACAAACATTGACCAATTCACCCTTGTTCATTAAAATAAAAGCATTAGAAATTGTCCTTCCAAGCAGGAGTCAAGAGCAAAAGCCTCTTATTTAGAGATAAGTCAATAAAAAGCAGTGTTATATAGAAGCTATTTTAGGCAGTTGAGAACATAAAACAGGTTTATTCTCAGTAAGGAGAAGTTAAGATTAGATTCTAGGAAAGACTTTTTTACTTTCAAATTTTGTTTCGGTGAATTTAATTCTTATTTAATGTGCCAGTGGACATGGGACAATCATTCCTATCAAATAATTGGCTGAATTTAACTTTTTGGTGTGATGTCAATTAGCAGATTAGAGACTTGTCCAAAATTATGTCTCACTTTTACGTGGTGCCTTTCATCCTAACATCTCCAACTGATTTACAAAATTTGAAAGTATTCTCTGAACACTTTCTTGAAACCATTCTTTAACTGTTCATTCACAAACAGTTACCCATAAATGTCACATGAGATATTTCTGCCCTCTGAATGAATGAAGAAACAGGCTGCCAATGGGAATATTAAACGGGGTCTGAGGGAATATTCTCCGATATTCACTTAAAATGACTTTCCTCCACAAACATTTCTGGTAGCAAATTTGTTTGTTCAAACATTTGCAAAAAGGGGCATGAACAAAATCCAGCCTAACAAACACTTCCTCCACCAAAACTAATGGAAAACTTCTTGCACTATTTACTCAGCAAAATAAGCCAGTTTGACAGGCCTGTACAAGAAAGTTTCTTTTTATCCCGACCTCAGTTTTGTGCTCAAGAACCAAAACTATATGTTTAGGCTTTTGCATCATACTTCTCATCATTGTGTTTGCTGTATCTCACAATGGAGTCTCCAATTGTGGTGGTTTCTTTTGTGACGTGCATTGTATCACTCACTACTAACTGGACTGAGATCAAACTAATTTCACATTAGTCACAGAAGAGATATCTACAACTTTTGATGACTGTAGATTTAGACCAAATTTAAATAGTGATCTAGGTACTCCATATGCTATTACAAAACCATCAAATCATCCAGGATATAAAAATTACTGTATTATTTTTGTTCAGGATGATTTCTGCAGTGATGGGGAGTGACAGGACAGCTTAATGAATCTTACCTTTACTGTACTTTCTTGCACATCTCGAATGCACACGCAAAAGAACACAAATTCTGTTTAATGTAGGAAACTGATTCAAGACAAGAAGGCCAGATAAGAGAAGGGGATTTCAACAGAAGCCAGTGGGGAAATGATCAGCTTCAGCTGAACATGTCTGGAAACTTGGTGGTGGTGAATTACTTCCAATAGGTCAGGCCAATGGCAACAGACTTGACTGTGTTTGTGCTCAGTGTGAAGCAGTCACTCACACAGAGGCAAGGTCTGCCCTAGACCCAGCAGCTTAGCTTAAGGTATGCAACTCCAGCTATGTAGGATACTTAAAATGAATATGTAGCTGGAATCAGTTTACTTTACATCGAGCATGGCAGCGTCCCAGAAGCAGGAGGCTGACAGGACCAAACATTCCCATCAGGTTCCCTTACTCCTTGCAAAAGGAAGGATTCCAGACTCAGGCAGGGGCACCCTCTGAGTTCAATTTAGCAAGTCTTAACTAGACTTGATAAATCAAACTCCAGAAGATTGATCACAGCAGGGGTGATCTTCCTTTTAGTGTAGACAAGGCCTGAGTGAGTGCTATCCAACAGGCAAGAATCCAAGGAACCAGCTCTGTCACCTATTAAGGACCTCAGCAAGCAGCTGACAATGGAGATGATTTTGAGGAACAGCAGAAGGATGGAAAGTTCTAAATAGCCAGCTAGGTGAGGAGAGGCTGCAGTTCTGCTTCCAGAAACCACAGTCTACATTTTCCAAACTCTAGTCCACATCTTGCTCCCTTTGTGATTAAGGGAAGTTTTACCACAGATTTCACTGGGGCCAGGATTCAAATCCAGCCTTGCTACAACACTACTGAAGAACATGCACTCCTTGTTGCAAGTCAACCATGATTCACCTAATTAATGTCCTGGTGAAATTTGTCCCCACAGCTCATAGAATAATCTGAAAGCCTTGGGGCTCACAAGAGCTCTCACAGCTCATCAAATAATCTGGTTTTTTGATAACCCTTCCTGCTTTCATTTTCATTTGCCTAGAACTGAAGCCCTATGTGTGTCTGCTGAGGGGGAGTTAACTGAAAATGTTTCTTGTGGTTTTGCTGTCCCATATTTGGGGTCAGCTCACGTAGTAACCAGAGAAGGTCATTTTCCTTCCTTTAAAAAAAAGTCCACTGCTGTCAAGTTTGTATTTCTTCTATTCTACTGGTTAACCCAAGGCATCATTCCTTACATTTTCTCTCCTGGAAAGTAAGGACAAGTAATGGGACTATCCAGAATTTTTATACATACATTCCTTCAGTCATGCTTTGCTAGAGAGTGTACTCTACAATGCATGATTTACCTGCAAAGACATTGTGGGAACAATGAAATAAGCAGGGTTTTTAAACATTAGCACTGCAATCTGAGATGCAATCAGCAATTACATGCATATGCCCTTTCCTTGTGATGCTAATGAAGACTCTGTATCATTCAAGTTTTCTCTTCCTCTGCTGTATTTCCTCACATCATGGAAACCTGTCTCTACTTGCTTGAAGTTCATATTTTTACTTCAAACAGTGCCTGAGAGGAAACACCTAGAATTCTACCTGATACTCAGACACGGTTACGGATAACAGTAGTTTTCAGAATTCCAGGGGGGCAGGAAGGGCCTCCCTTTTACTTTCGCTTTTCTGTTTCACCAGGGATGTGGAAATTCTGGATAACTTTATAACACTGCTGCTGTTAGAGCTGGGACCAAACCAAAACCCTGGATACAAATATCTCCATATGTCACTTCTAGGTGGGAGATATGGATCTAGAGAGAAGCCTGACACAGATATAGGGGGAAGAACAACAGAAGTGTCAATATCCACCAACTGAATCTAAGAGCAGAATTGTGCTGTAATTCTAAATTAGCCCTCACCTGTATTTTGTGCTAAATTCTGAAGCCAATCATGCTGCAAAAGGGCAGCTCAAGAGAGATTTCTGGCCCATGCTAAACTCCACATTTGATGATTGCTACATATTACCTAAGAGTCTGCCAGCAAAATAAAACAGTCTCGGACGGGTTATTGAAAGATTCCACTCCCCAGCACTCCTAAAAGCAAAGCATTCTTTCCAGGAACATGGACTTTGGCATTTCCTGTTTCATGGCTCCCCAGCCTGCCTGTGTGGTTAAATGTAAATGTGTCCATCAGGGAACAAAGACTTACAGACTGGGGAATCTAAGGCCAGAGCTAATGCAACCCTGGGATGTGTAAAAATGGGAATTTCGAGCAGGAGTAGATAGGTTATTTTTACCTTCGTATTTGGCATTGTTGCGACAACCCAGGAGGCTGGGATGGGTGAGGGGACAAGGCAGGAGAAGCCCTCGGAGCCAGAGTTAGCGGCCCGCTGCTTTTAGCCCAGCCTCTCCCCAGCTTGGTCCCCTTTTTCTTTTCTTTCCCTCCCTACTTCCTCTTGGCCACAGCCCTCCTTCTCCTGCCCTGCCTGCTGTACCCCTTTGCATCCAGGTCTGGTGCTCACAAATCAAGAGGACTATTGATAAACTGGAAAGAGCTTGGATAAGAAGCATGAGAAAGATTAAATGATTAGGAAACAATTCTGAGCTTGGTGTTGCTTCCAAGCTTGTTTCGTTACACTAGCTGAAGTTCGTCATTACTTCAGCCAACTTGTCTCTCTAATATTGTGTGGAGGTGGGGATGGGGGGGGGGGGCGGGAGGAGGAAGGGAAGCTGGAGTACCACCACAGGCTGCTGAATGCTTGTGAAGGAGGGAGCTCTCCGGGCAAGCCAGGGGCCACATCTGCCCCCGGGCCTTACATTCCCCACCCCTGAGCTAGAGATATGAACAATTGTAGGAAAAGCTTAGTGGGATAGTATCTAACACCAGATGTCCTGCTAGAAAATGGTTTGAAGAAAGCAGAGGAAATCTTGTATGCGGGAAGAAACCCGAAAGCTTTCTGGTTGCTGATTGGGTCTTGAGAGCCATCAGCGTTGAGGAGAAAGGCTGGTGACCAGTTCTTTATCTATCCTCTTGAATCTATGGCATTACCAGATGAGGGCAGATGGCAATGACAATGTTGCCAGTGGAAAGACATCCTAAATCATTGGTGCTGGAATCACTGAAACCTAGAAGTATACGGCAATGGCTGCATTTGGAAATGGGCGAGACAAGCAATTGTCACTTGGCAGGGAAAACACTTTCCACTCCTTCCGTGGACCGCAGTTTCAGTTTAATTTGTAACAGGAGGCAAGTGTAAACGAACTGACAACAGAGCTATCAGCTATTCTGTTGGTAACACTTGGAGCAACAGTACTTCGATTTGACTAGACACAGCTGTCCACTGTATGTAAGACCTTTAGCCTCATCCTTGGCAAAATGCAATTCTCTTCATGTCTGATTCTGTCCACAGGGACTTGAGTAGCATGACTGCCAGAATAATCAGAACATTGCTTAATGACAGGCACTCAAACAAGCAAAGCAATTATACATTGTCAGAAATGGAGTCTAACGCTGGGGGAGGAGGGGAGAAGTGGGGGGGGAATGTGTGTTAGTGTTCTAAAGGAAACAAATGCATGTGAACCTTTTTTGGGTCGGGGGCCACTGACCCACAGAAAAATCAGTCGGGGGCCGCACACAAGTAAAAAACCCTCACTCTGGCCCCTGACTAAGAAGGAGAAAGACACTCCCCACATTTCTCACACACACCAGAGCCGAAGGGGGCCCAGACAAGTAGATTTTGTGTATTCCAACCCCACAGAGGAGAGCAGGGGGCTGGAGCATGAGTACAGGCTTCCCAAAATTGTGTGGGCCCTGAGACTCAGGGGCTGGACCCAGGCAAGCCGGGGGCCACATCTGGCCTCAGGCCTGAGGTTCCCCACCCCTGATTTACTGGGTGCAGAGGATGTCTTCAGCTTGTATATGTTTATAAAAATAATGTTTCTCTCTCTGTGTGATTATGCTTTGAACAGTGCTAAGATTCAGCCTCTCATGCATGCAAATTGTACTCACAAAATCAGCTGCTGCTATGTTACACACACATCTACCTCATGTGTGAATATAAGAATGTGCACCTAGGTTTATATAGTATACATTATGTATACAAATGTACAAGCACACACACACAAACACACATAATACACTCCTCAGAAACCCTACATTAAAAGTATTTAGGCAGCCATTTGGGCACTAAACAAATAGGAAATGACAGAGTTACAAGCTGCTCTTGCAAACTCAGTTGTGCTCCATCACGTGTCTATCCTATGGACTGAATGAGGTGGGATCCTGGGGAGGGTGGGAATAGTATGTGACCATATAATTAAAGAAAGTATCATAATGTATACACACACAGAGGCCTCATAAAGGTTATATGAACATACATCTGTTGTTCCCTAACTTTCAGGTACTTAACTTTTCAACTTAAATGACTTTTTACAACATAAAATAAAATTAGAAAATAACTTCTACCTTTAAAAATAAAATAGATGGCAACAACGAATGACATTGCGAGCATCCCCATCCTGCCTCATCACTAAAGTTTGAGTTGAGTGTTGAGCACTGGAAAGCAAATTTCCACAGATTTGAGCTCCAGGACTTCCTGAAAGAACTGGCAGCAGCAAGAGGTTCTCTCGGAGCCCTGGCTGCTGGAGCTATGTTCTAGGTACAGGGGAGTTGTTGTGGGCAGCAAAGCACAACCCTCTCCAACTGGGAATTGGGGTCTCCTGTCCCATATTTGTGTCTCCAGAGAGGATGGGTGGGATGCTACAGTTACATGCCAGAACCTGTGGGCAACGGTCAAGCAAAAATAACTGGGTCTTGCTCTCTCCTCTCTGCCTCAAAATGCACATCTGCTCAGTCAACTCCAAAGAGTTCCCAGTATAGAGCGTCTGGCTGTTCTATTGTCTATGTGGCTCTGGCTCTTCAAAAAGCTCATGCCCAGTTATTGATCTGGCATTCTGCCAAAGTTTTCCTAAGGAACATAAGCAAACGCAGGGAAATAGTGACTGTTAACTGTTTGGATCACAGCCCAACCTGACGCAAATTTCATGGGACAGGTCTCAAGCCACATGGCCTGCCTAAATTCAAAGGCCTGCTGCAAACAATTGAGGTGTTATAGTCAGAGCTTTTTTGGGAAGGGGTGAAAGGTCATGAGGATCTTTGATCATGAAAAATGTTAGACAGCTTAAATATATCAGTCCCACGACAGTACAAAACATGGGGGCACTAGACTTAAGATAAACAAACCCTAAATAGAGAGGTTGTCGCTACCCCTCCTTCTATAAAACACAGAAACTACTAATAGATTCAATTAATTCAAAAGCAAATAAACACAGTGGTTGAATATCTATGATGCACCAAATATACACAAAAACCTTTTGCTGGCAGAGCTTTGCACAAGGATCTTTTTGGAACTAACTTGCACCAAAAACCATGCAAGCATTTCCACAAATGCAGCTGTGCTACAGACAGAGAGAAATCCAACTAGTCTCTCCAACGAGCACCTTTCCTTCTTTGTTCTCTTCTCCCTTGAATATGTCATTTGCAAACATTGCCTGGAATTGCTCTTTTCCACCTCCATCCTGGATCTACTACATCCAGCCTGCTGCCGTCACCTCCCCTGGCTTCTTCATAGGCAAATCCAAATGTGTCTTTTCTAGCCTCATCTTTCTTGTGATGTTTGTTACCTTTGGCATTGTCATTCAGACTCTTGTTCTTCCTTTCCACTTCCTAACTCTATTTGGTCCTAGTTCTTCACCGCATGGATCAGCATTCACTTTGCACTCTCTCTCAGTATCCAGAAGAAGCTAATGACACCCAAGCAGAGGACCAAATTTGGTGATGAATCGTAGCCACGTGCCTTCTGAGGCCCATTGTGCATGCGCTAATAAGACCTACCTCACTGTTAAATCCCATAGTATCTTAATATAAATGCAAACATACATATAGCTAACATCGATTGTAATGACTTTTTTCTTCAAAATGTCTTTGACTACGTCTAGACTGACATGATTTTCCGCAAATGCTTTTAACGGAAAAGTTTTTCCGTTAAAAGTATTTGCGGAAAAGAGCGTCTAGATTGGCACGGACGCTTTTCCGCAAAAGCACTTTTTGCGGAAAAGCATCCGTGCCACTCTAGACGTGGTTTTGCGCAAGAAAGCCCCAATCGCCATTTTCGCTATCGGGGCTTTTTTGACCGAAACAATACCGCGTTGTCTACACTGGCCCTTTTGCGCAAAAGCATTTCCGGAAAAGGGTTTTTGCCTGAACGGGAGCAGCATAGCATTTCTGCAAGAACACTGACAATCTTACATGAGATCGTCAGTGTTCTTGTGGAAATTCAAGCGGCCAGTGTAAACAGCTGGCAAGTTTTTCCACAAAAGCAGCTGCTTTTGCGGAAAAACTTGCCAGTCTAGACGCAGCCTATGAGAACTGAACAATTTGCATATTTTATAACTTTACTACTGCATTAGATATGAAGAGCTCAAAACAACATGGACAGATCAGTGTTTTTAATGCAATCTTTAACTACTTTTTCTTGTCTCATTTCTTGGTTGACTGCTGTAGGCTGCCAGATACTATGTAAACAACAGCAAGAGAAGATTGAGCTAAGGCAAGCTCAGTCCAGTTCTTCTGAGGGCTTGGCAGCAAATCAGCTCCCCATTTCTTCCTCTACTAGTTCTATTGACCATAGGTCAAAGTCTTCATTTAGTATTATGCGGATGCAGGCACTGCAAACCCAGCCACCCAAAGAGTGTTGTGGCGCTATTTTGAAATAAAAGACGCTGTTAAGACGCGGTTATTTCACGAGAAAACCCTTTTCTCGAAATAACTGGTAAACCTCATTGTATGAGGAATAAGGGTTATTTCGAGAGAAGAGTTTTCTCTCAAAATAATCACATCTTAACAGCGTCTGTTATTTCAAAATAGCGCTATTTCAAAATACTGCCATAACGCAAATATGCAAATAAAGCATGGGATATTTAAATCCCGGCTTCATTTGCATTTCGAATGTCTTTATTTGCATCCCTCCCTTGAAATAGGGTGCAAGTGTAGACATACCCTTTCTCTTTATACACCACAGTCCATCCACACATGGAGTTAAAATATTGTGTTTCTACTAAATCCTTCTAAGATCACATCACATCTTAAAGATTAAAAAAAAAAAAAAAAAAACACAACCCTAGATCCAGAAAAGGTTTTCTATGATTTTAAGGAATGGTAGCTCACCTCAGTGTGAATGTCTAAAATACTGTCCCTGTTTCGATGACTGTGTCCCCCTTACAACTTGCCTGGGGATAAACACGTTGAGCATATTCATAATAAGGATGTGAGAGAGAGAGGTCGTGATTTAGATTGAATAAGCTTCTCCGAGTGAATTGGCTGGAAATCTCACAGAAAAGAGGATTCCAGTAAGGTGAGAAACCCTAAGATGGTCTGATCACAGCCTCTTTTATGGAATTTCACCAAAATCGGATTTAATTTTGTTTTGTTTGAAGGTTCTGGTTTGTTATTGTTGCATGCTTTACGGTAGGGAAGAAACGGGACTCAGCTGCAGTGAATGCAAAGGCAGAGTCATTATTACCCAGGTGGCTGGATACAGATGGTACACTCTAATTTTCCCTGTCTCTATTTCCAAGCCTGCACTGCCCCATGTCACCACATAGAATCTTCCCTAAGTTCTGGCCTGGACTCTGCAGGGATGGAACAGCGTGATGACTACATTATCGTCATTTCATCCGTGGAAGGATGCGTTTCTGCTTTTTCATGTTCTCTAAAGCACTCATCCAGAACTACTTTCATTCAGAAATGTCAGCCCGTGATCTCAGCACATGAACTAAACTCTGAGCTCTTGGAAAGCAGGAAACCTGCGCTCGCTCACTCGCAAACAGGGAACTCTGCCAGCAGCCTCACAACCTGCAGATTTTGATTGCATTAATTTGTTCTGAAGCGGGTTTTCCTCTTGAGCCTGGAGTAGAAGGCAATTAATTAAGACCTATTTTTTCCCCTATTGGATTAGAATAACTGAAACAGCAGTAGGACAGTCTTGTCTTGAATAGAGGATTGCGACTCTATCTTTTAACCATATAGGGAACTGATCCTCCATGTATTGTGCTGCTGCACTTGAACCACGTCTAAAAAAGCAGCCTATGAATTCAAGAGCAGTTCTTCCCCATCTGCTAGTCAGCAGGACTGGAAAAGCCCCATCGATATTTCCCAGGAGCAGAAGCCGGGCTGTGAAACAACACGAAGGAGCATATTTTCTGCTCAACGTGTGGGGAGTTAGTGCAACAACTTCCATTACCGTTAATGAACGCCGCGCTGGGAATTCACTGAAAAACACACCACATAATGAACAGTTCCTCCTTAACTGGTGTGACTGTTGCTTTAAATAGCTGAAAGCAAGCAGTGTTAGTCAGAGGTCATTCTCTTATTTGAGGGTGAAGAGAATTAGGCCAGACAGGTGGTGTTGGGACTTTGGAGGGAGTTACAAGATGGCTTTTTGAGATACTAACTCCTGTTATATGCAAGGCCCAGTAAATAACATGCTAAGTGTCACTGTCTGAAATGAGACGTGTCCAATGAGACACAGCCATAGCCAAATGGATGTTGATTTATTAGTTTGATTTAAAACTAACCGAACATTACCTCAAACTTAACTTAAACTTCCACTGAGGATTTAAAATAAATAAAATCAGACAACATGGAGGCAACCCTTTCTTAATAGGGGGAGTAATGAACCATGAGAACAGCTTACCAAGGCTTGTGGTATACTAGAGGTCAGATTAAAGGAGCACAGTGGTCCCTGGAATTTGGAATTCATGAATGTATTTACTTTTCATTTTCACAATGGTCTTCACATGTCCTAAATTCCAGCTTGGACATAAACCTCAGACCCTGATTCCCCATCAGCTGCCCCAAGCACTTGGTCTCGAAGTGTGAAAAAGTTATCTATATGAAATGTCAAATTCCCTCTAAACCCTAACCTGTTACCTAAGGTTTCACTCAGCTCACCTGACTACAGTGTAAGAGCTTCAGAGTAGCCGCCGAGTTAGTCTGTAATTCTTAACACTCTGGTCATCCGAAGAAGTGGGCCATGCCCACAAAAGTTCATGATACCATCTACGTATTTTGCTAGTCTTTAAAGTGCTACCAGACTATTTGTTATTTTTTAAATTTTTACAGTGTAAGAGGTTTTTCCCCCCGTTCTAATTGGAAATAGGAAAACAAAATCTTAAGAGACTGTTTAATTTTCAAGATCCAAGAAGTTAAGCTAAGCAAACCATTTTCAGATTCACCCCATTACTGTCTGAACGAGAGTCCTTGACCAAGTCAAGTAGAATCTCAAGAGGTGTGACAGAGCACAAAGGAGATCATTACGCCCCTCCATTTTGGGACATCACTGTAGAGCAGTGGTCCCCAACGCAGTGCCCGGGGGCACCATGGTGCCCACTGGGGCATTTGTGTGTGCCTGCCTAGTGACCAGGACCAGCCCGAGCCATTCTTGCACCCCGGGTGCCCAGTGCAGGCATGGCCCCCGCCCCGGATGCATGATGCATGCACAGTACTGCCCCCGGGTGCGTGGCGCATGTGCGGCCCCCACCCTGGGCACATGGCGCATTCGCAGTGCCACCCCGAGGCACGCAGCACATGTGAAGTGCCGTGCTACCCCCAGGCATGAGATGCATGTGCGGCCCTGCCCCTGGGAGCCCGGCAGCCCCAAAAGGTTGGGGATCACTGCTGTAGAGCGTAGGAACTCCAGTGAAGAGCCAAACCCCCCCACCTGGGTCAGGAGCTGTACAAACACAGAACAAAAAGAGAGCCCCTGCCTCAAATAACTTGCAATCTAAGTATGAGACAACAGATGCCTGCAGACGGACTGACAGAGAAGTACAAGCAACCAGTGAGGCAATAATTGGTCAGCATGATAGCCAGTTACCTCAGCACAGTAGCGGTCTAATTGTTCTATTGCTCATGGCACACCTGTGTTGTTTTCAACAAAGGTTTAAAATGCAATGTATATGAAAGTAAAAATGTGAAAGGTTTTCCTTCTGACTGGAAACACAGTCATAGTTGAAGAGTTCATGGGGGGGGGGGGGGAGAAAGGAAGACAGATAAAGAAAAGGGATTGGGGTGTGGATGGATCACGTTTACCAACAACACTCCAAAGAGCTACAAATCCAACAATACACAGCTGCTAGTATCATGTATAACTCCTTTTGCTCTACACATAAAAAAAGCTTTAATTAAAACTAATTTATTCAAGTAAAAAAGAAGAAAAAGGGGGAAAATCTTCTTCCATTGAATAACTATATTATAATTAGAGGGGGTGCGTAGTCCCTAAAAGCATGGCAAGAGCAGAAAATGAGCCTTAGAGATTGGCGGAGTAGAAAAATGGATCGGAGATTTGGTGAGGTTGTCTCGAAGTCAGCAGAAATCAAATAATGAAAAGCCACGCTGAAAAGTCTCTTTTCTCTAGGACCTACTTCTAATAAAAATGCTCAAGAAGATGAAGGGCGTTAGCTTAAGCCAAGCGTAGAAGAGACAAGATCTAAGCAAGGTTCCCTACCCAGCACTGTCCAGACTGCTCAGTACCCCTGATGTTTCCTGCACCCATCCTGAGTAGGGCTTGCCAGTCATGCTTCTGATTACACAGTGATTTTTATGAAGCTGTCAAATGTCTGCAAAGCAGCAAACTGACATCTCCAAACATACCGGCTTGGCACCTAAAACCCACTTGAACCCCAAAGGTGACAGGCTAGTGCATGAAACCTCTGCTCTCTTTGCCCTGAGAAATGTGATAGAATGAATAAAAGCTTGAATGCACAGAATGGGCCAACTGCTCTTGAAGAAGAGGTTTGGTTTGACAAAAATCAAGTCACTGGAATACCTCCTGCCATTGTACAGGGGATGAAAGTGAAGAATGGTGGTTGTCCAGTTTTAGGGTCCAACTTTGCAAACATGTTTTATTGAGAGTAATTCAGTCACCCATGAACAGTCTCCTTGGTTGCCACATAAAAGTCCTTAGGAAAGGGACTGTTTGTTTGCTTAATGCAAAAAAAACACTCCCTTTTAATTCTTCGAGCTCTATCTGCCTATATATTAGGCAACGCTTAAGTACACGTTAAACCTCTCTAGTTTAGCACTCTATGGTCCATCAACATCCACGGTCCGACATATTAGTTAGTTGGATGTCCACATCTCATGGGTGTGGCCAAGTTTCCCGCAGTCCCACAAAGTTTGATTATAGCCACCAGTCCTGGCTCTCAGTGTTCTGTCCTGTTATTTAGCTCTACTTTACCCCTACATTTCTTCTAAGAGCCCAGTAAGCAGCAGAAGTGTTAGGAATGCTGCTAGACAATATTGACCTCCCGTAGTCTGGGAATTCTCTGGTTTGGCACCAGTGAGATCCTGAGGGTGCCAGATTAGAGAGGTTCAAACTGAACTACAATGATGGGCACTATAAAAAGTTCTATAGCTAAAATATGGGCCTAAACATTGGGAGATATATCTTTCTTCAGTTGCATAGGATGAAAGTTAAAGATTTGCCATCACACATACAACATGCAGCCTACATCACGGTATACAAGTTGTATCCAGCTCTGAAGACAATCATGCTGACGATAATGATGAGTTGGTTGAAAGTAGTGATCTGTCTTAGCTGGCAAGATGAAATAATTGTGTACTGTCTTTAGTTTTCATATGTATGATGTCTGGCTCTATATTGCATTGTTATACTCTAAAGACCAAAGGGATTTATTTTGCATGACACTGAGGTAAATATTTCACTCTGTGGGTGCTCAAAAATAATAATAGTGCTTAGTTTCAATAAATTACTACTGTTAATAAAGAAAACAAACAGGCTTAAAAAGGCTTCAGCAAATAATCAGGATTTATCTTTTCGTTTTATTTCAAGATCACAGTATGTATGCATATGTTGATTTTTTTCCCCTTATGCTGCTACTACTCCAGAAAGCAACATTAACTGCTAGTATTAGTAAAATCTATTGTGTGTAGCTTAGGATGTGGATGGCCATCTCCATACAGAGTTAGAAGAAAGAACAGGCATAAGAACCAAGATAAAGTTAAACTGTGTCATTGTGATACCTGCATACTTATATCTTTCTGGAACATGGCAAATACTAGAATCCCACTACTAGAATACTTGGTGTCTGCTCGTGGATTAAAGTAATTTATGATGATGTGATGCAAAGGTCTGGCCAACAGATTGTACAGACAATAATTTCAGACAGAAATCAAAAGTGGTTTGAGCTTATTGGTGGAAGAGGAATAGAGGACAATAGATGATATACAAGAAAACCACAGAGAAAGATTTTGCTCTCGTGGAAGCAGACAAGAATGGAGCAAAAAACATGGCACTGGTCAGCAAGAGGTGGAAACTCTGGGTTGTGTCTCATGTCACAAGGCACAAGAACACCTAATTTAAACCTTTCATATGTGTAATGTGTTAACCAAAACAATCAGTTTACGTGTTCTAAAACATTTTGGGTTTGCTAATCAATTTAAAGGCCCCGATCTTTATACACCTATTGTCTTTGTATTACATGAGGGGGCATGACATCACCCTCAATAGGTAAAGCTAGCCATCCCTGTCTGTACCTACCTGCAACAGAAACACATCATCATAGGATTTCAGATCATTGGTCCACCATGACCAGTATCCTGACTTTTGCATTAACCAACACCTGTTACTTCGAAGGCGAGAAATAGTGATAATACAATAGAGATACAAAAAGAATGGGGAGGTCATTTTCTTCACAGCGGGGATAATAATAACTGGGTGAAATTTAGTAGCATGCAGAAGCTCATACTAGATAGAGGGGACTTTTAACCTTAAACCTATCCAAAACAATGCACTTGTCCAAAGGAAGCAATTCTTCCTTCCTGACCCTCCCAATGATCAATTTAATCTGAAAACAACAGATCCAATTTAATTACGTGTTATTAGTCATAAATTCTCTCCCCGTGCCCCCCCTCCCACCTACTGCAATCCAGTTACAGAGTATAATTATGTACTGCAAATGCCCCCTGGTAGTTAAATAAGGGAATAGGCAGAAAGTGCCAAGTCTAAAGATAATTTGTTGGCACCTGGAAGACTTTTTGCACATCTAAACAATCGGTTCCTCTTCATCTCTGGCCTAGAGAATCTGGTTCACTCCAGCCAGTAAGTTGAAAAGTAGAGTAAGTAAACTCCCTGACAAATGTGTCCAACTGGAATTCATGTACATTTTTGAGAAGGGTTGGGGATCTCATCCGCAGGCAACTGTTTAAGGAAAAATCACCAGCCACTCCTAGCATAAGGCTAGCTGGAATCATGAATGACCCACTGATGTGACCCTGCCATACATTCCTGCCAAACTCCCACTTACTCCAACAGCGATCCATGACAATCAATTGCACTCGCCTCCAAAGAAGCGGTTTTCCCCCTATTCGAGTAGGGCAAATAAGCCGTAGGGATCCCCTGCTCTGATCAAATCCCTATCTTATTGTAATTTGGGTATGATTTAATAATGCTCTTCCAAGAGGAAGTAAATGCATCATAAGCACACAGACCTTTTCACTCCTCTGTGCTTTATCATGCTCTCACAGCTGTTACACTGCCGTGGATTCTTCATATGCTCGCTCACCCGCTTGGGGCAAATGGCAGAGATTAACCTTGTCTGATGCCCAGCAAAAAGTAGGGGAGAGGGTGATTCAGATGCATCAACTAAAGAAGCTCCAAATAGAGCAATACCCTTTATTTCCCAAAGGTTATTTCTCCTTTCTTGCTTTTCTCTATTTCCCATTTTCTTTCATTCTTTTTCTTTATTTTTTTCCCTTTCCCCTTGAACCATAAAAGTCGAATGGCAATGCAAATGCAGCTCTCCACTCAACATCCTAGCTGCCAAGGCAGCGTGTCACCCATATTTATGAGCTTTAAATGGCTTTTATCAAAGTGAGGTCGCACTAAATCACCCCCAACCTGTCATAAATACAAATGGCTCAACATAGTCTGCAACAAGCCTTCGGGGAAAAGTATATGATCTGCTGTTGCAGTTATGGTATATCACACACTGAGCTCATATATTTCTACCGGCAAGGTAACCTGATCCTTCAAAGGACACTAATAGGTGACAGAGGGAGGAGAAAGATAGTGAATAAAACAGTGTATGTATGCGTGTGTGTGCATGAATGCACATCAGTAAACACCTGACCCTGGTTCAGATCACAAACAAAAGAGATTCTTGTGGTCAGGCTCAGGAGAATTCAGAATCTGTTTGAATGGAGGAAAAAAGCCACAAGCCCAGAGAAAAGGACTGTGGACATCAGCAGGGTATTGCCCGTTTTAAAAATGTATAGAAAGGCCTGGTAATTACTAAGGTCTGAGCTAAGATGTATCTGGACTCCAAAAGTTGGACCATTTCCAAGCAAATTAAAAGAGCAAATCCCTCCATCTCATCTGGCAAAACCCGGGATTAGGACAAAATCTAGCATGGGATGAAATGTAATCTCAATAAAAGGCTCACGGTCTGGGCATTGGAAAAACAGCATGAGTTGCTGAGATAACAGGCACTAATTAATCATTTCCAATGCATTTATAAAATGAGAGTCCTGATCAGAAACCAAAGTGGAAGAACTTTGGAAGAACCTCTAAGAGATGTAGTTCTAGGATGGTTCAGTGAATTCACCTTATTCAGCTATTTATTGAGAGCTCTACAACGTGTGATGAGATTGCATTCAATAGCCTATCCGTGGGGGTATTCTTTTGTCCTTCTGCCAACTCATTAAAAATTGTACGCCAGTTCAGTTTCACTATCTGTTAAATATCAGAAGCAGTATGAGACATTTCAGGAGCTCTCATCTTAACCATACTGGGATCCTCCACCTCAGTCCAGAGAGAGCTCCTCTCACATTTAGCACTTTTCACATCGAGAGCCCCTTCCCGAATGTGGTCTGGCTCCAGCATTAGTAAGACTTAGCTCTTACATCCTGATTTTTCATTAGAAGATCACAAAGCACTTTATAAAGGAGGTCAGTATCGTGATTCCCATTTTACAGATATGAAAACTGAGGCCCAGAAACTCACTCACAGTCATGAGACAGCAGAGCAAGGAATAGAACCCATGACCCTCAGTCTAGCATTCAATTCATTGCACCACACTATTGCCTGAGTCTGAAAGCCAGAAACTAAATCCTGGCTCTCTCATTGTATGACTTTCAGTTTTGCAACCTCTTTGCAGCTATTATTTATCCATTTCATTGGTGCAGGGGGTAGAGCTATAGTGAATAATTAGGATTTACACTCTGTGTTAAGAATGTAAAGCTTAAGCAAAGATGGTAGACTTTGCTTTCTATATTATAGTTGGTTGGAAAATGCTGATTTTTTTTTTTACAGAAGATTTTTAAAAATAAAGAAAACAAAATTTGTTGTGAGGAACATATGCTATTTCTAGATTTCAGAAGAGGGAAAGTACTGAATGAAGGGGTTTTTTTTCCAAAAATTGAAAATTTTTGCTTAACAACGAAAACTGAAACTAAACATTTTTGTTTTTTCAATAAACCAAAAAAAGAAAAAAAAAGGAGCTTTGGTTTTTAATGTATTTAATTTATTTATCAGACCCTGACAAAACTCTCATTGACTGCATAGCCAAGGATTCATCCCTGGTAACTGTCCCTTGACCTAATTGATAGGGTTCAATCCATCATTCCTTGTACACACAGAAACACCTTCTAAAGTCAAAATATTGTCTCATTTGTGGTTTGCAAAGAATACAGAATCATTCTATTCTTCAACTTCAGTTTACTTACATTTATGCAACCTTATGAAATAATACAGATGTAACAGAGAGCAGAATTTGGCATTACTTATTTAAATGTTAATTTCACATTCAGAAGCGGGATTTGGATATTCTCTAGAGTGCCCACATTTGAAATTTGGACACTTAAATTTTAATTCTATATTTTGATTAAAAGCGAGGCATAAAAGGCCTTAATTGGGAGAGACCTAAAGTTGGTGTGATTGTTTACAATTCTGCAAAATAAATGTCAAGGGAGTGTGAAATGTTTCCTTTTAAATTCAATCTCAGAGGGGTAGTTGTGCTAGTCTGTAACTTTAAAAACGAGTAATCCTGTGGCATCTCAGGCTGTGCCTACGCTACCAGGTTATTTCAAAAAAAGTTATTTTGAAATAGTAACTCCCGAAATAACTATTTGAAAATAAGCTTATTCCTCTTCACAAGCAGGAGTTATTATTTCAAAATCACAGACTTGGTAGTGTGGACACTCGCCTTGTTATTCTGAAATAAAGGGAGTTATTTTTAAATAACTCTCCAGTGTAGACATGCCCTCTAACAAATATATCAGGACCACAGTTTGGACCCAAAGAGACAGCACAGTGATGAGTATTTTAATTATCTCTTTAATAAATATTGAAAAAGACAACAGTAACTAAATGACCAGAAAATCCCATGATATTTTTATATCCTTAAGCATCTTACCTCTCCCCCACACGAGATATCCCACACAGGCTTCAGAGATAAGACAAACTCATTTGAATGTGGAGTGCAAGGGTTATCAGTTGTATAAAAACAGGAATTCCCAGACTGCTAAGAGGAGGTCTGTCTGGCTTGGGAAGAAGCTCAAGGGAAAAGATGGTAAACAAGCTAAGAAGCTATTGGAGCGGTCAGTACTATTTCAAGCAACGACTTCACCAGCTTCCATGGCTAGTCCCTTGGCACTAACTAGCCCTGCTCAGCTTCACTGCTGGAAAAATCACACAAGACACTCTTTCAGAACAATGAGCTGGTGGCAAGCTGACCCAGCACGGATAGGTCAAGCACGAGGCTCACAATCTGAGAAAAAGCACCTGGAATCTTTCCAGCCATCTGCCTGATGTGATTAAAAACAAAATATGAAATGCTTCAGAAGAGGGAGAAATGGGAGAGCTGGTCTGACTTGCATAATATCCATGCATTTGTGTAACCGGTCTAAACAGAGCGTGTGAGTCGACCAGATGTTTTTCATTTCCGCGTACAGCCCTGCACAGCAAATCAAAAACCAGCCAGAGCCAAACACAACTGCACCTTTGCCAATACTGCTGCAATTGGAGCTCGACAAAGGACACTGTCAAGCCCAGACCCTGGTTTGGCAAGTCGACCTCCTGGCTTGTTAAAAAGACGGTTTGATTCTCTAAGCTAAACGCCATTGGTACCTAGTTAAACACAGGGCTGGAACTTCATCATTAAGTCTGCAATGGTCCAATGAGCAGCCAGCAGGAGGAAAGCACTGGAACTAATCTATTCTGGGAAAGAGTCATGAAGTAATTCATATTTCTTTAGACTGGCCGTTGCACATTGGCTGCACCAAACAAAACCAACCATGCGAAAGAGGGCCAGGTAGTTCAGTGCAGCCTATGTGCTCCCATTTACAGATTCATCATCAGCTGGGTTTGGACAAATAAGCATCTAGGTTACTGCAGGAACCATCATTCATATATAAACACTAAGGGACCCGTTCATGTTTGGTCACTGCTATTTAGCTAACTATATTAGGGCTAGTCTACACCTGTGAGTTATACCACACATGAACTATATTAGGTCTTAATTACACTATGAAGATGATCAACCATCTGTAGGTCGATCTTCTAGCGTTCGATTTTGCGGGTCTAGTGTAGACCTCCAAATCCAACACTGAGGGGCATTGTGTACTCCTCATTCTATGAGGAGTAAGTGAAGCCTCACAGGAGAATGAGCTCCGTCAACCTCCCACAGTATAGACGCTGCGGTGGCTCACGTTAAGGTAAGCCGAATCCAGCTATGCATTTTGCATACCTGGATGGCGTACCTTAAACTGACCTTTCTGGTCTACGGTAGACCAGGTCTTAGTGTACTAATAGTGGGCGGGTGCTGTTATACAAGAATAAATGTGCTTATACTGCAATAATTGCTGCTCTATAGGAGAGAAAATAAGCTTTGTCATACAAGCCACCTTTATACCAGTATAACTGAGTTCATATTAGGGGGTTTATGGCGTAATTATATATGTGAAAACAAAAATCATACATCGAACCAACACAGTTACATCAGTACAAAATCTGCCTACACATCTGTCTTTGGAGAACATGGCACTTGTGGAAACAGATACTAGATTTTCAGTCAGAGAAAATGGAAGTCCTTAGTGCATCCACAGAGTAGGTTCTACTGAGGCATTTCCAGTAGAGGGTTCCAGGAGACATCAACTGTACAGTCAGGATTGTTCCTGGTATTGAAACAGCAGCTGTTTCTGTGGCCCATTTTCATTCAGTGGCTTTCAAACACAGTTTTGCATAGGGATAAACACTTTGCAAGACTCAGAGACAGATTTAGAAGAAGAAGAAGAAAGAAAGAATCATTGCCCTTTCTATTGAGACTGCCAAGAAATGCCAGATGTGGTGGCAATTTTGAAGCAATGATTACAAACACCACTAATTTCTTCTAGGACTTCAAGATTACTGGAGGGACAACCTTGAGTTACTTTTGACTTTGGCTGGATTTGAACCAGGAAACTAGAATTAAACAAAATCTATCACCTAATTCCCATTTCTTTTTTATATATGCAATATTTATTGAATGCCCAGTAATTAGTATGATTCACTGTCAGTAAAAAAAGAACTTGCTACACCATTCTCTGATAGATCCAAACATCTTTTTGGCTCCTTAAAGCACCACTATATGGTTTTTCCATAGCCCGTACAATATGTTACGTCAGTAGTTTGCCCAGACATGTTCTTCATCAATGTTTTGAGAGAACATGATACAATAGCCTCTCACTGCCAGCCCACATTTTCAGATGTGGGGCTCCATCTTTGACATGCTCGATCATGTGTATCCTAGTAGGGTGACATTATGACATCATAATGGATAAGATAGGAGTATGAAAAAGAAGTCAATGATGATGATCATTGGCATAAGATTTTAAGGGTTAGGGACTTTGTTTAAATGCTCAAAGAATGTGTCCATTCTTGGGTTAAATACAATGCCTACGTGAGCACAGTGAAAGGGTTATGGATGGCAAATGTTTCCTGTTAGATTCATGCAAGCGGATAGAGCACAACCTTGCAAGTTACCATGCAAGTCCTCTGCCAGCCCTCATCCTAAGCAACCGTAGCTGTGAGGGAGCAATTCTTTCCTCATGCCCACTCACTTCAGTGCCAAGATTGCTGCAAAAAAAGATGCAAATGTTGTTCATTTGTGACTGATCATTTGCGGTCTGAGGGTAGAAGGAAATAGACTCTGAGAGCTATTGTTCACCCAGACCAGGCTGCAATGACCATTAACCACAGCATTGCTTGTATCGGTGACCTCACTGTGAAAGTCTCTGTGTTCCAGTGCCTGTCACACCCAGCCAAATTTCCTTAAAAACATTACTACTAGTAATAAAGCCTCCAAAACTAAACAAAATCTGTTTTGATTCCTTCCCTAAACTGAGAAGTCAGACCTCTACATCCCGCTCTTCCCCCCACAAAAAAGTCTTTCCTCTGCCATGATGACTGTAAGGCTATGTCTACACAGCAGCGTTATTTTGGAATAACTAACATTATTCTGAAATAACATAGTCTGTGTTTACACAGCAAGCAATTATTTCGACATAATGTTGAAATAATGGTGAGCCAGAGGAGTTCTTACTCCAGCTGTTGTAACCCTCATTTTTTTGAGGAGTAAGGAAAGTCGGAGGAAGAGCGCTCTAACTCAGATTTCCTGCTATGTAGATAGCATCAAAAGCCAAAATTAGCTATTTCAACTTAAGCAACACATTTGACATAACTTAAGTTGCGTAGCTTATTTCAGGTTTGGCCCCGCTGTGTAGACATAATCTATGATTTCAGAGGTACATGGGATAAGGTGGAACTTGCATTATATGGCTGGGAATTACAATGTGATTTGGGTCCTTTACAAAATCCCATCCTTTATGTACATAAATATTTTATATATTGGTCTGAATTATTATTTCCCCATTCTTCATCAGTTACTTACCTTCCTGGGTTGTAACCTGTGGATATGTGTCTTCATATCTGTACCTATAGCACTTAGCACAAAATAACCTCAGTCCTAATTGATGGCTAAGGATGCCACCCTAAGATAAATATTAAATATCAGCAACATGTTTAAAAAAAGTGTCCTTCACCACAGATTCATTTTCAAACGGAAGTTGTAACCTATTTATCAATGTGGAGCAATTATATATCTAAGTACACACCCACCACTAGGAACTATAGTACATAGATGCATGAAACCCTTCCAGCCTAGTTTCTATTCTAGCTTTTGGCCAGTAGTAGCAACTATATGCCCCATGTGAATGGGAAGGCCAATTCCTGGAGCTATTTTAATGTGCATCAGCTGAAAATCTTGTGCAGATTTTGAGACCTCCAGGAATAACTTTGTCCACTACCGATCACGGCATACCTGTCTACATGAACCTTCTTAAGGAAGGGACTCAATTGCTCAACTGTTTCTCTTTATGTATCATTCTAAGCTTTGATTTTGTATTTTGCGGCTCAACTGCATTTCATTTCTGCAAACCAGAATTAATGTGAAATCCTAATTGGATCTTTTGTTCCTAGGCAAAGGTTGTTATGCTGCAGATAAATGAAATAACTGAATTAGCACACCTGTGCGATCCTCAACAAAGGCTAAATGCAGTCAAAGTGTGAGGATTGCCTTCTTTTCCTCATCTTTTCAAGCACCTGCACCCCTACATAAAATAATGGTAATCATAATTTCAAAGCTGATCCTCACGCCTCTCTCAAGTAGAGTTCTTAAATGGCTGGAGTGGCTGACATCAGGAAAAAAAATTAAACCAATGTTTGTTCTCGAGAGATGATCAGCATATTTTATTACAGTGCTTCAAATTGCCCTGCAAATGCTTCTTTTCCTGGTTTCCTATATTTCCACCAAGTCATGGAATAAATAATAAATAATTATAATTTGTTATAACAGATTTATTTTTTAAAAGTTGTAGTCTCCGGATGGATAGAATGACGACAACTGGAACAAATGGTCCAAAAATAGGCTGGGTCTCTTCCTTGGAAAATGCCCAGAAATAGTAAACTGAATTGTTGTCATCACTGATTCTCTTATGAAAAATAATCTCAGACTCAATAGCAACAGTTGGAAGTAAAATAGGGCAGAGCGGGATGAAGAGAAAAGAGAAAATCCTGCGTATGGTCAAAGTCGCAAGATCAAACTTAAGAAATGGCATCTGGCCAAAATCAGCTTTCAATTAATCTGATTTTCAAGGAGTTAATCAGTGCATGGTTATGATAAAGACTTCTTTAAGAAACTTCTGTCCTGCACTGCAATAAATGAATCCCGATATTATGCTGCAAAATGTATGTAAAGCCATTGAAAATATGATTGGATTTATTTAGGAACTGGAAAGCCCCTGTGATTCATGTGGATCCCCCATGCACAGGTCAGTCAGTCCGAACTCTGGACCTTCCAGGGTATTTTCTGTAGAATTAACACTGCTGTATAAGCATGTGGTAATAGGAGCAAAATTGTATTATGAAAACCAATGAGGTAAGGAGTGCCAATGATTCCTTTAGCGTTTCTGGCATGGAAAAAGTTTGCAGGATCAGGGCCTGAGCTTGGAGGTTGTTTCTCCCATGCTGACTTCATTTTGGGCATGTCTAGATGACATTTTTCTTTCAAAAAAAGATATGCAAATTCAGTGCGAAAGAGGTCTTTTCGAAAAAGCAAGCAGTCAAGATGCGGTTCTTTCGGAAAAAAAAAAACCTTTTTCAAAAGAATGCTGTAAACCTCATTTTTTGAGGAAGAAGGGTTCTTTTGAAAAATGGGTATTTTTTTTTAAAAGAACCTCATCTAGACTACTTGCTTTTTCAAAATAACCTTTCGAAAAAGCAATCAGAAGAAGATATACAAATTCACACCAAATTTGCACAACTTCTTTCGAAAGAAAAACGTAGTCTAGACGTGCCCTTTATGAACGAACTAGCCTCAAGATATCACTGCTGTTTTGTCCTTATACTGCACATTACAAATGAAGCATTCAATGGCTTTGCAAACGTTGCCTGTGTTGTAGGAAATCATTCCAGGTGGATATTCTGAGAAAGGTTAAGGAACTCCCCCAAACTCACACAGCAAAGCAGCAGTTTAGCCAGAAAAAAGAATCCTGACACCCAGTCCTGTGATTTACCCAAGACTTTACTTCCAATGCACTTGATCATGCTTCCTCCTGGAAGAACATTCAAACTCTTCAGACATGTAGCTAAGAATTATATGAACATTTCTAGTTTGGTAAGCCTGCAAATAAAAATACTCTCCTGGGATCTTCAACAGCTTTTTTCAAAGTATTTTGTCATGGTGATACCACTTTCTAGACCAGTGGTGAGCAACTTGTGCTGCATACGGGTTCTACGGGCGTCCCGCAAGACATTTTGTTTACCATGGTTCACCCACAGAGTTGCCAGATTCTACTGGCTTTTATCGCCGTGTCGTTTTTTTCGTACCAGGATTACTAAAGTGACATGCACATAAATCAAAGGCACGTGAAGTGAGGTGTGTGTTGCTTGCACCCAACATTAACAGTAAAAGCCATGCGTTCTTTCTGAATCCATTCACAGTGCTGCTGCAGTTCAACCTGTACACCCACAAACTCTAAGTATGCAAACACAGTTGGCAAAACTACCCTATCCCAGAAGATTGTTTTGATTAGGGCAGTCATTGAGATGAAAGAGGGCCACTCATGTGGGCCACACACTAGTCTAGGTTGCCGATTGTTGTCTTAGGCCATCCAAAAGCACAGCAAGCAGAGGCATGAAAGGATGAGAATAAACCAATTCATAAAACACTTGGATCTCTTAACAAAACTTTTGGTTGTCATGAAGCTGAGTCAAAGTTCAAGTCTGTTCTATGAATTGATGGTGAACATACAAAATGTTCAGCTGTGTTGCTTAGATGTGATTAGACACAAGGTGGAGGAGATAATATCTTTTATTAGACCAACTTCTGTCGCTGAAAGAGACAAGCTCTTGAGCTATGCAGGTTAGTTGTGATTTGGTAAGTAAGTTACATGCAATTGGTCCTCTTCTCTCACAGGATAACATACATGCACTTCCAGTACATATCAGGCACTTCCATATCCAAATGTATAAAATTCAATACACAGGCATGTGACACTGAAATACAGAAGTCTTGATTTTCTGACCTTCACTTATCCGACATTCCATTTTATCAGACGTGCCACCTGCCATCACGTGCCACATGTCAATGTGACGAATTGACGAATAAGAATGCAGCATGTACAAGAGCCAATCACAAGCAGTACCGTGCACCCACACCATACACGAGTGCAGTTGTGATTTTGTTTGATGTTTATTTTTTCGTTAGAATTAGTAATAAATTGAGTTTATACTTATTTATACCCACGTTTTTTATCAGTATTCCCTATTATCCAACATTTCTGCTATCAAACCATCCTCTGGTCCTGTTTAAGTTGGATAATCGAGACTTTACTGTGTGTTTAAAGTGACGTTCACCCCAGGCTGTGAGCTGCAAGAAGCCTTTGCACCACTAAATCCTGTTTGACGTAGGCATAAGCAATGCATGGGGATTGTTCTGGATCTCTCTGCAACGGCATTTCACCCTTAGAGCAAACATTTGTGTGCATTTAAGTGCAATTACTCCAGAGTTGACAGAAAACAAATACAAAGGGTGGACAGGACGGTGAAGGGATAAAGCCTTCCTCCAACCTGGACTTAGGTGCTGAACTTCCTGAGAGGAGCAGAAAGTAGGACATACTCCTTTGCTTACGTATCCTAATGACTGGAAGGTAGCCAACATGACACCAATATTTAAAAAGGGCTCTAGAGGTGATCCTGGCAATTACAGACCAGTAAGTCTAACTTCAGTACCGGGCAAATTAGTCGAAACAATAGTAAAGAATAAAATTGTGAAGCATGTAGAAGAACATAATTTGTTGGACAAAAGTCAACATGGTTTCTGTAAAGGGAAATCCTGTCTTACTAATCTGTTAGAGTTCTTTGAAGGGGTTAACAAACATGCGGACAAGGGGGATCCAGTAGATATAGTATACAGGCAGTCCCCGAGTTACGCGGATCTGACTTATGCCCAGAGCGCAACGGTCCCGCCACCTCGACCTCCGGGGCGAGAAAAGCTACTCCGGGTGCCCCTGGTCTGCTGGGGACCGTCTCCAGCAGACCAGGGACACCTGGAGCAAAGCCGGGGAGGCGGAGGGGTCCCGCACCGCAAAGCCTCAGAGGCGCGGCACCCCGCCGCCGCTGCCGCTTTGCTCCCCGTGTCTCTGGTCTGCTGGGGGAGGGGGGCGCAGCTAGTGCACCCCCCCCCCCAGCAGACCAGGCTTTTGTTGTGGACCCTGGGGTGCTGCCGGGTTGCTCCTGCAGGGACCTACCTGGCAGCCCAGCTGTTCTGTCCCAGGCTCGAGATTCAGCCGCTGTTGAAACTGATCAGTGGCTGATTCCAGGAAGCTGGGGGCAGAGCAATTCTGCCTCCAGCTTCCTGTAGTCAGCCCCTGGTCAGTTTCAGCAGCAGCGGCTGAATCTGGAGCCAGTTCCGACTTACATACAAATTCAACTTAAGAACAAACCTATAGTCCCTATCTTGTACGTAACCCGGGGACTGCCTGTACTTGGATTTTCAGAAAGCCTTTGACAAGGTCCCTCACCAAAGGCTCTTGTGTAAATTACATGGCCATGGGATAAGAGGGAAGGTCCTTTCTTGGATTGAGAACTGGTTAAAAGACAGGAAACAAAGGGTAGGAATAAATGGTAATTTTTCAGATTGGAGAGGGGTAACTAGTGGTGTACCCCAGGGTCAGTCCTGGGACCAATCCTTTTCAACTTATTCATAAATGATCTGGAGAAAGGGGTAAGCAGTGAGGTAGTAAAGTTTGCAGATGATACCAAACTGTTTAGGATAGTCAAGACAGAAGCAGACTGTGAGGGACTCCAAGAAGATCTCACCAAATTGAGTGATTGGGCAACAAAATGGCAAATGAAATTTAATGTGGATAAGTGTAAAGTAATGCACATCGGGAAAAATAACCCCAACTATACGTACAGTATCATGGGGGCTAATTTGGCTACGACAAATCAGGAAAGAGATCTTGGAGTTATCATGGACAGTTCTCTGAAAACTTCCACACAGTGTGCAGCGGCGGTCAAAAAGGCAAATAGGATGCTAGGAATTATTAGGAAAGGGATAGAAAATAAGACACAGAATATCTTACTGACCCTATATAAAACTATGGCACGCCCACATCTTGAAAACTGTGTACAGATGTGGTCTCCTCACCTCAAAAAAGATATTTTGGCCTTGGTTCAGAAAAGGGCAACTAAAATGATTAGGGGTTTGGAACGGGTCCCATATGAGGAGAGGTTAAAGCGACTGGACTGGGACTTTTCAGTTTAGAAAAGAGGAGACTGAGGGGGGATATAATAGAGGTCTATAATCATGAGTGGTGTGGAGAGGGCTGATAAAGAAAAGTTATTTATTAGTTCCCATAATAGAAGAACTAGAGGACACCAAATGAAATTAATGGGTAGCAGGTTTAAAACTAATAAAAGAAAGTTCTTCTTCACACAGCGTGTAGTCAACCTGTGGAACTCCTTGCCAGAGGAGGCTGTGAAGGCTAGGACTATAATAGAGTTTAAAGAGAAGCTGGATAAATTCATGGAGGTTAGGTCCATAAAAGCCAGGGGATAAAATGGTGTCCTTGGCCTCTGTTTGTCAGAGGCTGGAGAGGGATGGCAGGAGACAAATCGCTTGATCATTGTCTTCGGTCCACCCTCTCTGGGGCACCTGGTGCTGGCCACTGTCGGTAGACAGAATACTGGGCTAGATGGACCTTTGGTCTGACACGGTACGGCCGTTCTTATGTTCTCTGGTTGGCAAGCCTAGGCAGGGAGCCAAACTGCCTGAGAGGGGGAAGATTTAAGACACTCCCCTGTCCTTGGTATCCCCTACTGGCTAGCCTTGGTAGGGAGCTGCCTAGCCTGCTGGGTTTCCAATTCTGAGGTGCCTACCTCTCCCCTTACATTGTAGAGGGAGCCTAAGCAGCAAATTCAGTCTCTGTGAAACAAGCATAGTACCTATGACTTAGAGGTGATGACCCTCTGGCTGTGTCCAGACTCAGGGTTTTTTTTGGGAAAAGTAGCCTTTTTCTGAAAAAACTTCCCCTGCGTCCAGACTCAAGCCGCGTTCTTTCGAAATTAAATCGAAAGAACGCGGCTTTTCTTTCGATGGCGGTAAACCTCATTTCACGAGGAAGAACGCCTTCTTTCGAAAGTTCCTTTTTCGAAAGAAGGCGTTCTTCAATGTAAATAGGGCTTCTTCGAAAGAGAGCATCCAGACTCACTGGATGCTTTCTTTCAAAAAAGCAAGCCGCTTTTTCGAAAGTTCAACGTGCAGTCTAGACGCTCTCTTTCGAAAGAGGCTCTTTCGAAAGTATCTTTCGAAAGAGCCTCTTTCGAAAGAGGCTTGCAGTCTAGACATAGCCTCAGTGTTTTACCAATGTCGGAAAAAACCCTCTGTTCTTTTGACTTTCTTTCAGAGAACATGATTGCAGTGTGGACGTAATTTAAGTTTTTTCTGAACAACAGCCATTTTCCCGGAAAAAAACTCTGTAGTGTAGACATACCCAAAGAGAGACTTATTTCTCATTAGAATTTGCCTGGTTTTACCTTTCAGACATTGGTTCTTGTTATGCATGCCTTTCTCCGCTAGTTAATAGTAGGCTAGATTAAGAAAACAGCAAGATTTCATCAAGAGTACAACAGAGGAATCTCTGTATGGCAGCATAACTTCCTGAACAAACTGGTGCTTGAAACAAACAGGAAAAAGAGACACTACAGTTGTCATATTTTCCTACAGACCCCCTTTTGTCTGCTTAGCTGCAATTATTCCTCATCGCCCTTGATTCTTTCCGTATCCCCTCCTCCCTTCAATTAATTCTTCTAGAATTTATCCCGCTTCTTTGAATCAGCATGTGTCTGGGCAGATGTCCAAAAAACTCCCTTCAACAATGGAAGGGAGGGGGGACATTCCTCCACTTCCATTTAGTCCCCCTTCTCCGCCTCTCCCTTTCCCTCTTTTTCTTGCACCCTCTTCTCTTTTAACACTCTGAATGATTGATAACACTCCCCTGGCCTTGCTGTTGGCTGTTACAGGCCTTTCTGTCAGGCATCTGTGACTCTGTAGCTCTCCCAGACCATGGTGGGGACCCCTGTTGGTTCTTTTGAATGACTAAATACATAAATAAATAAAATGGGAGGAGGGATGAAAAGCCCTTGATTAAGACAAACCCCTTGATTATGTCCAAAGCAAACAAACAAATGAAGAGCCACGTACCTTTGTGCCACTTGCTTCCCTCTGCCTCAGTTTCCCAATAGTCAGGAACAAAACGCAGACTGAAATGCTAAGTAAAAGCACGGCGAGTAAAAAGAATAGTGTCTTTCTGTTGCTGCATCTCTTTTTGTGGATCAAAGATCAGGCATTTGCAGTATCACCAACCTCTTGTTAGAAAATCACCAGTCACACAATATTTCGGGGATATTGTTTTATATTAAATCTCCAGCCTCAGGAATTCTGTCAGAACCTGAGAATTTCTCTCCTCCAGCAGTGGAGAAATACTGGGAAACATGAGCCCCCATTGCTCTAACACCAGAAGGCAAATATAAAGAACCAAAAACGCTATTTTTTTAATCATGATTTTCTGGGTCCTGTCTCAGTTGAAGGAAAGGACAGACATACATGCCAACAAGCATCAAACCTCTTTGCCCATATTTATATGAATAGTGGGTCTGCTTTAAAAAGTTCTTAACAGTTTGAAAGGTTTTATTATTACTTTTATTAGCACCTAACAGATCCAGATGGGTTCAAAGCTCTATTATACACACTCGTACTAGGAGACCGTAGAGCCCAAGAGGGTCAATAGAGAACAGCTAAAGCATGGGGGGAAAGAGAAAGAATTATCCCCATTTTACAGATGAATAACTGAGGCACAGAGAGGCTAAGTGAAAGGCCATACAGGAATTGTGTATCAGAACGAGGACTTGAAGCCAGCTGTTCTGAGTTCCAGTCCACTTTCTTAACTACATGTCATATTCTTTCTGTTTTACTGATGTTGACAGTACTCCCATTGATAGGCATAAGGAATGCCACTTTGAAACTTTCAAAGCCATAGAAACTTGTATACATCTAATTCACTAAAAAGCTAGGTTAACCCAACTACATCTCTCAGACGTGAAAAATCCAGACCCCGGAGCAACACAGTTAAGACAACCTAGTCCCTGATGTAGACTGTTAGGAGGAATTTTTCTGTCAACCTAGCTAAAAGAAACACAACACAGAAGTTTTTAGAAGAAATTATATTTAAATATTACCACAATGAGAACAAAAAAAATCAGCAAACTGATTTTTTTTAAAGATTTAGTTACAATCCAAAATAACAAGGAGTCCTGTGGACTTTAAGGATGAAAAGATTTATTCGGGCATAAGATTTCATAGATCAAAACCATTTCATCAGTTGCATCTGACGAAGTGGGTCTTTGCCCACAAAAGCTTAGACGCAAATAAATCTGTTCATCTTTAAAGTGCCACAGAACTCCTCATTGGTTTTATAGATACAGACTAGCATAGCTACCCCTCTGAGCCTTAATCCCAGGAATGTCAGTCGTACCTGGGAAAACTGCCTGCTGAATATTTATTCCTTGTTAGCTCATTAGGCTCTTAGGCTGTGTCCAGACTCAGGGGTTTTTTCGAAAAAAGTATCCTTTTTTCGAAAAAACTTCACCTGCGTCTAGACTACAGCAGCTTTGTTTCGAAATTAAATCAAAAGAACGCGGCTTTTCTTTCGAGGGCAGTAAACCTCATTTCACGAGGAAGAACGCCTTTTTTCGAAAGTGCTCTTTCGAAAAAAGGTTTTCTTGTATGCCAACAGGGCTTTTTAGAAAGAGAGCATCCAGACTCACTCGCTGCTTTCTTTCGAAAAAGCACCTTGCTTTTTCAAAAGTTCTGCTTGCAGTCTAGATGCTCTTTTTCGAAAGAGGCTTTTTCGAAAGTATCTTTCGAAAAAGCCTCTTTCGAAAGAGGCTTGCAGTCTAGACATAGCCTTAGAGGGCTTGCAGTAACTAATCTCCCACTCTAAGATCTAAAGGATACTTGATGTTTTTGTGTAGGTAGCAATCTATTCTCCTGCAAGAGGCTGACTACCTTGTAAGGAGCTGGAGAAAATAAATCATGTGTTTATATGCCTGACATAAAAATGAGTATAAAGTACTGTTGGAGATTTCAGTTATGTTGCCACATGTATATACCAAGGTTGCCTAATGTAAAGTTGGAAATCACCCTTGGTGGAATATCTGAAAGTAATACCCATTCCCACCAGTCTACCGTGTTCCTCACACACCCAGCTGACATGTACCATGAAAGAAGAAATCCTGGATGATTTTTCTAACAACTGAAAAGGCTTGAAAAACCTTGTTTCTCTTATTCCAGTCCTTGATGGGCATTATCCCTGTCACTATCACAAAAACTACCACCAGCTTTGTTACTAATTCATAGCTAATTTATCATGTGGGCCTCATGCTGACAGATTTCACTGAGTTGAAGTCATCTTTCAGGTGAGACCTACAGCCAAAGTGAACTTCTGGTGGTATGAGTATATTCCAACTGGCCTCGTTACCTCCAGCCCATCTACACTGCGCACACACTCAACTTTGGTTTAACCTGGATACTGTATCTTACACGTCATGGCCTAAAAATTTTGCCGAGCGTGGCTGTGAGCTGCCATTCAACTGTGGTGTTTCTCCCCCATTGCAGGTTCATTTATGCAGTGGCTGAGTCGTCCCCTCTGTGCAGGTTCAGAGGTCTGGCATCCTTGGGTGAAGAGGTAAGATATCTTTCATATTTTATCAGCACTGTCAAAACTGCTAATTAAAAAAGACTGACACATTCATGGTTCCTGGATCTTTTTGTTTCCAAGAACCCTGTCTGAAACAGCCCTTGACAGCGCAGATCCATCAGAGCCCTGCGTGTACTAGCTGTGCCGTTTGAGCAAGCCCACACTCAACTAAGTGAGATTGGAGCTTTCAACTGAGCATCAGTGTGAAGAATCTGTCACTGCTGTGTCCTAAATGGAGGACTCCTAAGCAGAGGATCTATACCTTGCACTCAGAGAGAATCGCTATGAAACCTGTGATAGCAGCACTCAGACAGTATTCTCTTTCCAGGCCTCCAGTCAGTCTCAAGTACGAGGCCACTGCAAGCAATTGCAACCCAAACATTTGGAAATAATGTGGTTGCTATTTTCCACAGATGTCTCTACTTTACTCCACCACTGTCTATTTACGTACCTAGCAAAGTGCTCTTGTGCATACATGGACAGAAACGCAGCTTCAGAAACCTAATCAGGCAGCCCCCGCATTATGGATTGCCCAAATGACCTCTCTCTTAAATATCCTCTGTCCAATTTGAGTATTTTACCACTTGACAGTAATGTGGCTGGAACCATAGTGTTTGGATATAAACTTGCCCAACGTTTAGATGCTGCTAAGACCCAAAGTTTCTGTTTAGCTGGGCATGATGTTAAATCCTAGAAGCAAAAAGAGTTATCTGATCTGGATCCAGATGCAAATTTACCCAAATTTTAAAAAGGGACTGGATCCTATGCTCTGATTTAGACATGTCATGCCTACCTAAGGTGCACTGCTCTATTGTGGAGAGGGTATAAAGCATTCCACCACTAGAAAGCTGAGTGGCGCGGATGCTGCTATCTTCAGCTTGGAAAAGAGATGACTAAAGGGGGATATGATAGAGGTCTATAAAATCATGACTGGCGTGGAGAAAGTAAATAAGGAAAAGTTATTTACTTGTTCCCATAACACAAGCACTAGGGGTCACCAAATGAAATTAACAAGTAGCAAGTTTAAAACAAAGTACATCCCCACCCAACACTCAGCTGACTTGTAGCACTCTTTGCCAGAGGACGTTGTGAAGACCAGGACTTTAACAGGGTTCAAAAAAGAGCTAGATAAATTCATGGAGTTTAGGTCCATCAATGGCTATTAGCCAGGATGGGTAGGAATAGTGTCCCTAGCCTCTGTCAAAAGCTGGGAATGGGCGACAGGAGAGGGATCACTTGATGGTTACCTGTTCTGTTCCTTCCCTCTGGGGCACCTGGCATTGGCCACTGTCAGAAGACAGAACACTGAGTTAAATGTAGGTTTGGTCTGACTCGTTCTTATGCGTCATCTTAAATTTTTGATCTCCGCTCCGTTGAGGTCAGGATTTGAGGTCAGGATTTAAGTGAGTCTGCTCGAAGGCAAGTTCAGAAACTATTCTTTATGGGTGGGCCCTAAAAAGTGAGCACGTGTTTAAAGCAGTGGCCTGTGTACAACAGCAGATATCTGACTGGACCTGATTCTCTTTTCACTTCTACCATTGCACATTCACGGTACTTTATCCCTGATTTTCACCTTGCTGTCGATCTTCACAACCAGCCGTGGACTTTTTGGTTTTCCCGAGGGCCTCTCTGTCAGAGTCTACTATAGGCCCTGGCTAAATAGAGCCTGAAGATTTTAAAGCTCTTCACAAACAGTAATAAATTCACCCCGCCAAAGTTAGCTATTGACATTTTATAAAGGTTGAACTTCTTTAACCTGGACTTCCCTACTTCGGCAACACCCCTGCTCCAGCATCATTGGTGACCCTGTGGGCGCTTCAGGGCTGGAGCATTCATTGGGAAAAAAGAGAAGGCTGGCACCAGAAGCATCACTGGATGAGGGAAGAATAGAGCCACAGAGCCCAGGAGTGGAGCCCCTGAGTCGTGGCCGGCCCACAGGCTAGAGCAGTGGCATTCTGGCAGGTCCACAGGCCACAGCAATGCAGATGTGGCACTCCAGGGGCCAGAGCAGTGGTACTTGGGGGAGGGCGGGGATGAGGAGGCTGGTAGCCAGGAGCGGGATAGGCAAGTATTGATCTCCTCTGGTCAGGCAAATTTTCTGGTCAGGGCCCAAGAGTTACCCATGACTCGCTCACAATCCCACAGTCAATCAGCAACCTCTATGGAGAGAACGGGTGGTCTTGATTCCTAATCCTGTGCTGTACTTAATTGTTCAGCATTTGTATAGGACACCAGAGCTGTAAACCAGAAAAGCCCGCCCTACCACCAGAATACTCCTGCCCAGAAGTGCTTTCAGTTCAAAATGAACAGAACAGGGCAAGCCAATGGGGAGGATAACAGGCCCAAGAGACAGAAGACGCAAAGCACAGACCCAGTCTGTTATTAATATTTGTAATAGGATAGCACCCAGAGGCCCAGCTGTAACAGGGCCCTCATCGTGAACCATATGAAAACAGAGGCTCTCCCTGCCCTGATCATCTTACAGTCTAAATCAGGAGTGAGCAATAAGTGGCCCACGGGTTTAGAGGCAGGAGATGAAGGAAAGAGGGAAGATGCAGCTAGAGACTAAACATCAATGCTTCTCCCCATTCAAGATCAGTTTTTAAATGATTATGTATGACCAAAGTCACCTACTGTCTGTTTCCCACTGGCTCGGAGTGCACTGAATGATCCTGATTTTCCCAACTCAATGTCTGAATTTAACCCGAGGGGCAAAATTATCATTTGACCTATGAGAGAGCAGGATCCGAAGATCATCAATTTCCTTAAATTGGTGGCCGCGCCATTCATTTAATGCATTCTCGTCAGTGTGAAATAAGACTTACAGTAGGATAGGTCAAAGTAGAAAGGAGAGGGCAGAAAAAAAAGTGACAGACTGCTGGAAAGGCTATTAAAAAAGGAGGAAGTACTCTTCAGACAGACAGACAGACAGACAGACAGACAGACAGACAGACAGACAGACAGACAGACAGAAAGAAAGAAAGAAAGAAAGAAAGAAAGAAAGAAAGAAAGAAAGAAAGAAAGAAAGAAAGAAAAACTTTATAACCTCCTGCAGCCTACTCATTGCCTTTCAGCATGTACAGGGAAACAGGCCGCCAAGTGGCTGTAAAAATACTATTTATTATCCTTGGTGAATGAGGAGTCATTTGCCATGAATCTTGCACAAACATCTTATATTTCCAGACACTTTCTAGACTCTGTGCTGTCAAAATGGAACACGTGCAGGACTCTTGGGCCGCCTGTGACCTTATGTTCAAAGATTCTAATAAAGCAGGACGGTGGCTGGTCTGTTTAAAGGTGGGCCTCACATTACCACTAAGCATGTCTAACCTCCCCCTCCACACACGCACACATATCCCACCCAAGTTCCTGCTCCTCATCCCCTCCCCCCAGTCCTCACCAGCTGCTGTCCTCTTCTCTACAGAGCCAGGAGAATACTGGCAGGCCCCTTTGCTTCCTTGAGCGGTTGCTGGGTGTGCACCTGCTCACTGACTCCAACAATGGCTTTGCCCTAACTGCCCCATTAGCCATGCACACAGGTTTCCAGGCAGATGATGCTTTCAGATGTAAAGTGCATCACAGCTTTCTCTCATCACGCACCCTTGTTCTCTAAGCCCCGTCCCTGTCTTTGGCAGCATTCTTTCCAAGAGACGGATTTGTTTGCTGCTCACCCGGTTTATCTCACTGCTGCTCAGGCCTCTGATTTGTGTTCTTAATTCTCTGCCCTGAGATCCCCTGCCTGACAGCAATAACTGGAGCAAGGGAAACAATTTGCTTACAAATCAGTGGGAGACACTTTCTGAGACTACAATCAGCTCTGTGAAGCTGACACAATAACCAACTCCGAGACGTGTTGTGGACACATCAGCTCCACAACCACAGAGGAAGTCAGAAGGAATCTCTAAGCCCATGATCTAGCAACTCTGAAACCCCCAAAAGCATAACAAAATAAAAACGGCCGGTTCACCTGCAAAGATTCTTTTCCGCTAACCATCTCAAGGCACCATTACAAACAATTATAGCCTCCACATCCCAGTCAGGGGAGGAAGTTCCACCCTTGGGAGCTGCACAAATCCTAAGCACATCCAGGTAATTTCTGAAGTCCCTATGGAATAAAGCTGGCACTGAGAGCATTCTGAGTGGTTCCACAGACCGCCAGCACTCAGGGAACTCTGTGGGAATTCAGAGTGGTTGGCATTCTTAGCTGTTCTATCATTTGTCAGGTGACTTCTGCAGTTCCAGGTTCTCTGAGTCACCTGAGCTCTGGAGTAGATTAAGCTGCGTGAGCTGCTCACTTGGATCCGAGGTGCAGGGAGAGGGGTAAAAATCTTCCTTGCAATCCCTGTTTACACGGTAATGAATACCTCTTAGCTATCTCTGTTGTAGTATTACATTATCAAGCAGGACCTAGGCACTGAAGTGTGACTAAGTATCCAGCCTCCTGCTAGAGGAGACGGGTAAAATTTACAGCCTGTCTTCCCCAGGCCACAGCACTGGCCCCAAAGGGCCTTTAGAGAAAAAGGAAGCTTCTTCTCCTCCCCCCCCCCCCCCCAACATCTAGCCGGAGGCAAAAGGACCAATTTATTATCTGGCCTGATAAACAGCCGTGAGTCTCTGGACAGAACAAAGCCGAGCGCAGCTTCGCTTGAGCAACATCTCAGCCACACACAAAGTATATGACCAGGGAAACCGTATGCTTGAGGGCGGTATGGGGGGAGGGAGGGAGACAGAGGAAGCGGCAGCAGAGTGGAAGGGGGGATGGAGCAGGCTGTGGTAACAGAGAGGGACATTCCATCCACATTCCAGCTCTGCAATCCTGACTTCTTTTCTTCATCTGCTTTAGGCAGCAGCACACATGTGTCTCTTACCAACTCACCGCTGTCACCCCTCCAGGGTGGGAGTCTCATCCATCTCCCATCTCCCACACACATTTTCCAAACACTGGTTCATATTTCCCCCTTGAGCCACCATTTTGCTGCCCACTGAACGCTGAGAACACTTGAGAAAGCCCAGGTGAGTTGCATGAAGCCCCATTCTATCTATAATAATGCGGACTTTCACAGAAACCTTTCATCCAGAGCTCACAAAACAATTTACAAATGTGAATTCATCCTCAACAACACTAACTATGGTATTATTATCTGGATGGATAAACTGAGGCACAGACAGATTAGGTGATTTTTCTAAGGTCATCCAGCAAGTCAGTAGCAGACCCAGGAATCCTGACTTCCATTTTTGCTGTTTCAATCACAGGTGAAGAAAACATATCAATGAATCAAACTGTTTTTTCTGCAAAAGCATCAAACTCTTTTTACAATGATGATTGTTACACAGTTTACAGAGTAGTCAACACTGCCTGAGCTGAAAAACTCTTCTGACTCTGAATTTAGCCAATAGGATTGCTGCTTAATTTATTTGCATGAATGACATCTTAGATTTGTTGTTGTCTGAAGGACACTGCCTTCCCTGTCTTTTCTCCTATTGAGTCCTAAATATGCTCTTTCCTGCTACCCATCTCTCTCTCATTTATGGGTACTCAACACAAATCACTAAACAGCGCTAGATATAATTATGCTCAATAACCCATCTGGACTTCCATGTAAGGAGGAGCAGGCCTACACTAAATTCTTCTCAATCCAGCAAATGCAACCTTTTTCACAATTTGCAAATTAAACACAAACTCTGAATTAAACACAAACTCTGACCAGACAGCTTGCTTGATTCTCTGGAATCCTCACAAACAAGGCAGGAGCATAGTCTACGCATGAGCAACGTTTCCTCTTGCCTGGATTTGAATACAAGTGTTTACTCAAAGGACTGTGATTGTCTAATATTGATATGAACAAAAGCCCCTCCACAAACTTTCCGGAGATGTGATCAAAGAAGAAGAGGTTCATGGCTGAACTGAAATTCAGAATTCACAAAAAATGCCTGGGAATAATATTCCCCCAACCCAACTACTTGCCCTGTTCTATTAGGGGATGGAGACTGGGAATGGTTCCCAGAAGCCAAAACAAAATAAACAGAACCAAACAAATGACCTGGGACAGTTTGAGCACAGTTTAACCAGTCTGTTTAACTTGCTGTTCTCTTAAAGAATTAAATCCCGAAGGAGGGACACTTTTTCAGTTGCAATTTCCAAGTCCGAGCACCAGTGCAGGAAAGAGTCATATGAATAAGACCTAGAAATCCAAAGAATGCCAAAACCCACAATTCAATGTGAAACCCTGAACGTTGAATAAACCCCCAACAACATGTTCACAGGGTTGATTTAAGTGCCTGATGGAACTGGAAAGGTAGATTTTTTCCTGCACAAACACCTGCCTAACTAAGGAATCAAGTGTCCAACTGTGCATGCAAAATATCAGATTTTCAAACAATTCAGAGTAACTGGCCACTAAGCAATGTGGGGCTGGTTATTAACATACACCAGACTCTGATGCATCCTTGTTGGCACTTGTTAAGCAGCTCTGAAAGGAACCTTTCCCCCTTCATTCAAAACAAGTCACACGTGGAATAAGATCATGCGTCTACATGTGAACAACAAAATGCCATCTGATTTTTATATGGAACATACAGCTTGTATGATGTAATATGAAAGCAGTCCCCACTCATAGATAGCCTCCCACATATGATATTTGATAGCCCTCACAGGTAATACTACAATATTGTTACATCTATAACATCTGTGCCCTTTCCCACTGTGGGCAAAATTACGCTGAAGAACAATTAAGAGCCTGTATTTACAGATGATGTGAGTATGGATATGGTCATCATGGTTTGCTCCTTTTTCTATAATAGGCCAGACCAAAACTAGAGATGCAAACAACTACAGATCTGGAGAAAGTATAGAGTGAGACTGAAATAAAACTTTGCAGCGTGGGTCCATCTCAGGTAAGGTTAGATGTTAAGCATCAAATGATGTTTAATGCATAACTGAAGATTCATCAACATAGTAGACAGTTATGCCAAGAGTTTCAAAAGTCGCCTCTGATTTCAGGGGGAACATAAACCAGGGGGCACCTTAAGATGCACCATTTTGGCTACCTAACATTTGAAGTGCCTTGAATCAAGGACTGCTTTTGAGAATACTTAGCTGTAATGACGGCAGTGCTCACTCAAAGGCAGGATTCAATGATTAGAACATTGCCTTGGCGTTCCTCTGTTCCCCGCAGGAATGGAATTTGGGTAGGCAGGATTCAATGATTAGAACATTGCCTTGGCGTTCCTCTGTTCCCGGCAGGAATGGAATTTGGGTAGGCATCCCTTAGGTCAGGTCTACGTCAGAGTTCTCTCTAAGGTGCGCTCCTGCACAGCCACACACACAAAATTCTGAGCTGGCCCACCTCCTTTCCAGAGCCATGCTGCAGCTCTCATTTGCCTGGACCTGGAAAGTGAATGGCGAGGCTGCTTCCACAGCCAGGGCCGTGTGGTGGGTGGCAGCAGGGACAGAGCCACAGCAGGAGGGCCGAAGCCATGTTGGGAGGTGGCTGCCACTGGGGCTGAGCCATGTGGCGGGCCGCGGCTCCTGCCCGCAATTGGGGCTGGCGGGCAGCTGCTTCTGCCAGGAGTTGGGGCCATGGGGTTGGCAGGGGGAACAGAGGAATGGGTGGAGGAAGAGACAGGGGTGCTAGCTGTGTAACAGGGCAGAAGATGAGGCAGGAGCTAATGCATCTGCACAGTAAGTGGGGCTTTCTTCCATAACAATTTAAATAAATATTTGTGTGTGTGTCACACAAATGGCACCAATATTGGTACACAAGGCAAAACTCACTCCACTCACGGATGGAAAATCTAAAGAGAAAACACTGGTCTACACTACCCGATACATTTGATTTAAGATATGCAACTCCAGCTATGATAATGGCATACCTTAAATTGAATTTCTCTGGCATCCCCACAACAGGAGGTCAATGGGACAAACTCTCCAGTCTATTTTCCTTACTCCTCATGACCCTGTGGAGTACCATGGTCAATGGGGACAGCATCCGAGTTTGATTTAGTGGGTCCTTGTTAGACCCGCTAAATCGAACCCTGAAAGATCAATCTCCACAGCATTGATCATCCCATAAGTATAGACAAGGCCTTCAAGAGCTCCCACAGAGGTACTCAGCCAGGCCAACTAAAAGAACCATGGCCTGAGGTGATGAGGCAGCAGGCCACTTGTGCATTTCTGAGGAAAATGGCTGCAACATTCTAAAAATTTGGAACAAGCTCTGGATTGCATGTGACAAAAATGGAACAGAATTTACTCAGAAGGCGCCATGCGCCTCAGAACACCATATTCCAATTCATTCCCCTTGGAATACAGAGCTGCACAAAATCAAACTGATGGAAGATCACAAGCGCTCTCTTCCATTTCAGCTAATGGAGTGACAGAGAGCCTCCAGATCCTACCAGAGGGCATTCAGCTTAGAAAACATTAGAGTGTAAAAGTGTCTGTAGGCCAGAATAACTGAGTGCCAATATACATTTTTAATTTGAATAATATGCAGCATTTACCATAATTAGACAGCGCATTACCGCAATTAAGTCGACACTCGGGAGCAGAATGGCAAAGAACAGGACTCAATTCTCGAGTCCGTATCGCCAAGAGAAGCTCGTAGTTCTTGTCCATCAAGCGACTTTTTGCCCTGCCCTTTTTGCAGCCGGAATTTAAATTTGCCACTGGGAAATGGGTGTGAAGCAAAATTTTATTTGACAAGCAAACAAATCCATTAACATGTTAAGAGGTTTGGAGTATACATGTTGCAAACATTAAATACACTAGCAAAGTAACACTGTAAAAGGAACACAGTTCCAGTACTATGCTGGGGCACTCTGCATACTTTTCATTAAAGGGACAGGGGAAAGAGTTGTTTTCATTTATCATTAGAGCTAGGGAATGGAAGTCAAGAGAAATGCTTTGTATTTGTAGCAATTACAGTGGTGTGAGACTTTGGACAAGTCATAAGAATGGCCATACTGAGGGTGAAGATAAAGGTCCGTCTAGCCCAGTATCCTGTCTACCAACAGTGGCCAATGCCAGGGGCCCCAGAGGGAATGAACAGAACATCGAATCATCAAGTGATCCTTCCCCTCTAAGACATTCCCAGCTTCTTACAAACAGGGTGTGTCTAGACTACATGCCTCCTTCGACGGAGGCATGTAGATTAGCCAGATCGGAAGAGGGAAATGAAGCCGCGATTAAAATAATCGCGGCTTCATTTAAATTTAAATGGCTGCCCCGATCTGCCGATCAGCTGTTTGTCGGCAGATCGGGGCAGTCTGGACGCGATGCGCCGACAAAGAAGCCTTTCTTCATCGGCACAGGTAAACCTGGTTTCACGAGGCTTACCTGTGCCGATGAAGAAAGGCTTCTTTGTCGGCGCGTCGCGTCCAGACTGCCCCGATCTGCCGACAAACAGCTGATCAGCAGATCGGGGCAGCCATTTAAATTTAAATGAAGCCGCGATTATTTTAATCGCGGCTTCATTTCCCTCTTCCGATCTGGCTAATCTACATGCCTCCGTCGAAGGAGGCATGTAGTCTAGACACACCCACAGAGGCAAAGGACACATTTCCTGGCTAATAGCCATTGATGGACCTAACCTCCATGAGTTTATCTAGTTCTTTTTTGAACAATGTTAAAGTCCTTGTCTTCGCAACATCCTCTGGCAATGAGTTCCACAGGTTTGTTGTGTATTGTGTGAAGAAATACTTCCTTTTGTCACTTAATCTCACAAACTCTCACTTTGTTTATCTGCAAAATGGTCACACTCATACTGGCATTTATAAGTTAAAAATTGACATCCTGTATATATATTTCATTATGCACTCACTGGGTGAAATCTTGGCCAATGGGAGTTCTACTGCTGGCTTCAACAAGGCCAGGATTTCACCCACTATTTCTGCAAACATTCCTGCCAGGAAAAATCTTCGGTGAAAAGTGAGCACACAGGAAATTCAAACACAGCCACAGAGAATTAATTTGAAAATCAGAATACAGATGGGGGGGGGCAGGATTTTTTGCTGCATTCCCTCAGCAGTAAGCTTTAGGAGCTATACAAATACAAAACATATTTAGAAAGGCAGTGTTTTGGATAAGTCAGTTATTTGAACACATTTTAGAAGAAAGAAAATAATTAAGTAGGAAATCATAAAATCAGACAGAAAATCCCTTGGTGTTAATACCTTTACACATATGACTGTGTTTCTTTCCATAGATTATACACACCCATCTTTTTTCCTCGTGCTGTTATTCTGCAAGGGCTATTCCAAAATGCAACAGCTGCAGAATACTAACAAGGATGGAGTAGATGTGCTCATCTGAACCTCCTAGAAAACATACATCACACTAGCGCTCAGGCAGCTGAAATGTCTCCTGTAGCAGGTATGCTTAAATGCATCCCAGCTTCAGAGGTATTACCTATTGCAGCAATACACCCTATACTGAAAAGAGGGAATGTACTTAGTAACTCTGTAGCAGGGACTGGTTGGTTTGTTTTTTCTCTCTGGCTGTGTCTACACTGGCATCCCTTCCGGAAAAGGGATGCTAATATAGCACTTTGGAATAGGCAAATCCGCGGGGGATTTAAATATCCCCCGCAGTATTTCCATTAACATGGCTGCCACTTTTTTCCGGCTTGGAGATAAGCCGGAGAAAAGCGCCAGTCTAGACGTGATTCTCCGGAAAAATAAAGCCTTTTTCAAGTAGGAATAAGAGATGCTCCGGAAAAGGCTTTATTTTCCGGAGAATCATGTCTAGACTGGAGCTTTTCTCCGGCTTATCTCCAAGCCGGAAAAAAGCGGCAGCCATGTTAATGCAAATACCGCGGGGGATATTTAAATCCCCCGCGGATTTGCCTATTCCAAAGTGCTACATTAGCATCCCTTTTCCGGAAGGGAACACAGCACCTTGCACAGTGGGATCTAGTCTAGGGCTAGTGCTTCTATGTGCTATGGTACTACAAATACTAAATAATCCCAGGAGAGCTGCCGTAAACTTTTAAAGCATGTACACTGAATGTTAAATAAATAAATCAGTGCATTCAGGATGATAAGATGTTATCTGCATCAGTAGGAATGGTGTTTATCACCATAACACCTAATGGAGAATGGGGACCCATTGTGCTAGGCACTGTGCACATACGAGTGCTCATCCCTGTCCCAAAGAGTGTAGTCTAAATAGGCAAGACAGATGAGGGAAGGGGAAAGGGACGGAATGTACAAAGCAGAGTTCGTGTGAGTCCCCCCGTTTAAAAAAAATTATTTATGTAGGCATCTCATTGAAACCCTTCTGGCAGGGGCTGTGTTAGGAGGGGATTAGCAAGATGGAAAAGACAAAGGAGGAGATGGGATGAGCAGGGGTGGAGCAAATAGCCAATCAGCACAGGAGAGCAAATGAATGTTTAGCATTAAATCTCCAGAAAAAGGCTGGTGACATCATCAGCATCCAGGAGGTCCCGACTGTGAATGCTTTCTGTAGCTGCTCCTCAAGCGTCAGCCTCTGACTGGCTTCTTCCTACTGTTTCTTTCCCGAAGGCTACTCGGTTTTGTGTGTGGTGGGCAGGAGAGGAAGGTGTGCCTATCAGGTTATACATAGTATCATCATTGTAGTGGAAAGGATTGGTCAGAGTTACATAGACACCATCAAATCATTTAGATCATATTAGATTATGGGGGGGATAAGAAAAGCTGGAATTTTCAGCAGCATTCACGCTGCCCTAATTCTGCTACCTACTCAATCAGTGTGAGCTTGACCACGGCCTTTAATGGGAGCAGAGTTAGGATAACTTTGGGCAGGGTGTTGGACTTGATGACCTCCTGAGGTCTCTTGCAACCCTATAATTCTAACTCTGTGCACCTCTGGAAAAACAACACACATTATCTATAGACATGTTTCAGGTGGGGGAGGGGGTTTCATGTGTACAAACAATAGTTTGTTTCAACTTAAACCTTCTGTACTTTTTAGAAACCTGATTGTAATACCGTATATTCCGGCGTACAAGACGACCTCTGATGTTAAAAAACATCCCCCAAAAATCGGGGGTCGTCTTGTACGCCGGATGCCCCGCCGCCGGAGCCCCTCCGCGGCTTTGAAAGCCTCGGGGGAAGCCGGCGGGGGGGCATCCCAGGCGCGCATGGGCTGCCCCCCCACCGGAGCCCCTCCGCGGCTTTGAAAGCCTCGGGGGAAGCCGGCGGCGGGGCATCCCAGGCGCGCATGGGCTGCCCCCGCGCCGGAGCCTCTCCGCGGCGGCTTTCAAAGCCGCGGAGGGGCTCCGGCGGGGGGGCAGCCCATGCGCGCCTGGGATGCCCCCCCGCCGGCTTCCCCCGAGGCTTTCAAAGCCGCGGAGGGGCTCCGGCGGGGGAGGGGGGAGCAGCCCAGGCGCTCCTGGCGGCTTTGCTCCCGGTGCCTCTGGTCTGCTGGGGACCATCTCCAGCAGACCAGGGACACTGGGAGTAAAGGAGGCGGAGGGGCGCTGGGGTATAAGATGAAACCCTATCTTTTAATTAAAAAGATAGGGGGTCGTCTTATACGCCCAGTCGCCCTATACGCCGGAAAATACGGTATTTTCATTGAATATCAGTGCAACATGGGGAATTTGGCCTGCAGATGTCTACAGTCTTTGTTAACAAAGTAAAGGGTGCAGTGACAGCTGGAAAGACATGCACAAAGAATATGATACTAAGATGTAAGACCCAAGAAATGAAACTGACCACTAGGTGCTATTAGTCTGGAGTAGTTGAAATTTTCAAAGCAGGTTAGGGATTTAGATAGCAGCATTTGGGTTAAGGGATTCAGACACATTCATGCATTGAAATCCCCTAGCTTGCTTTCAAAATTTCAACCATGATTGCTATCATTTTGACATGCATGCTTTCATGGCACTATTACTCTGCAGAGAACCCGCTCACTTATCCCTGTCTCGGAGCAGCCCAGAGAAACCTTGCCAGCAATGGGCTGCAATGATTATCTACAGGTGTCAAGGAAAAATGACAACATTGAGCAGAAACCTCAGTCATCAGTCAAAGAATCCCAACTCTTCACCTACTGGTTTCTCGGTGATCAGTCAAATCATACCCTACAAGTCTGTCAAGCATCTTTTCCCAGCCCATGGGAGAAAAAGAATCCCACACACTTCAAAGGTGACCAGAGCCGTCGAAACAAAATTTTTCTCTTAGGTTGTGATTAATATTTAGGGCTTGATCCTGCAAGGCAATTCCCAGTGAACTTTGGTGAGAGCAAATGTGGCATGACACCTTGCAGCAGCACTCAGCACTGTACAGGAGAGCCAAGCCCTCTGAGCCGAACTCAGATAAAACTTCACAACCGCCCTGGGAATCAGGAGGAGCTGGGAGTGGGTCGCTGAGGTTGCAAGAGGGCCTACTAGCAGGAGGAAATCTCAAATGCATTCCCAGGACATGTGAGCCTCCCCCATATGCTGGGTTCCACTCCTGCTGCTCTCTAAGTGCCCTAGCCTGTATCTCATGAGCTGCACAACTCGAAGGGAACTCCCAACCCCACAGCCGGGTTAGCTCTCTCCTGGCAGGCAGGCAGATCTTCAGAGTCACAGCAGGGGCTCCCAGCAGGTTGACTTTCGCACTTGGAGGAAGAGGAGTGGATTTTGCCTGTGACTTGGAAAGGCTCAAACGCCCATTCTCTCAATGGGTAAAAGTGACGTGTCACGGTCACGGTCATGGTCACGGACTGGCTGCACATAAAAATCAGGGGAGAGAGAGAACCAGCTTCCTTGCTGTAGGCAGCTGGAGATCCAACCCTCCATGCAGAGCTGACAGCAACACGTCAGGGTTGCAATGGTAGAGGAAGACCGCTACAAGGCACGGTGGAGTTCATGCCCACTCTTGTCTTGCCAGCATTCGCCACTGGTTGTACTGGTGCAGCGGTAGTGCTCCTAAGTCAAAGATGCGCGAGGCGGAATCAGCTCTGGCATTGGAGCTCGCTCAGGCTGCTCTGGCCCATTGTCAGAGACAGCGCTGTTCTGTATCCCATGTTCTGTAGCGCTCTACTGAATGACTGCAATGTCCACCCAGTTCTCAGCCTATGGCAGTGTTTCTTAAACAGTGTTCTGCAGCACACCAGTGTGCCGCGAGGCAGTCGGAGGTGTGCTGCGGAGAACAACAGAGTTCAAAATGGCCACCCTTAAAGGGGCAGGTGACTTTTTTTCCCCCCTTAATAACTTTCCCCCCAACTCCTCCCCCTTTTTTTTTTGGCTCAATAATTCTTGGCGTTCCTCATAAAAAAAATATTGTTTTCAGTCTTAAAAAGTTTAAGAAACACTGGCCTATGCATGACTAGATATGGATTAAAATAGCTATTCTAGAGCCATTCCCTGATCCCCACATAATAGATCACTTGAAAAGTATCTGAAGCTTGTGACCCATACTCCAGGGCTATAAAATAAACAGGGTGAAAATTAGCAAGACTGGGTGTCTTCCTAAGTGATACATTTTTGCTCAACCACAAGCTCCTGGGGTAGACGCAAGAGTCACTAGGTGAAATTCAATGGCCTGTATCATTCAAGAGGTCAGGCCTGGGGAATATATTGGTTCCTTCTGGCCCAATAATGTAAAAAAAAACATTTGGGATGTAATGAAATCTCCTTCACTAAACTTCAAAGACAGTAGATTTTAAACCCACAGAGGCTGCGTGCAAATTTGGTGCATAGGAGGCACAGACCTTCCCCTCCCCCAACGGTGTGTTTGGGTTATCAAGACGGCTTCCCTTCAGATTGTCATTTTTGATGACAGGTGTGCCCTGGGCTTTTCTTTCCAGAGGGGAAAAACAAACATCTGGCTGAGTTTCTGAGTTTCTGGGCATTGCCTTGGGCAGCCTCGTAGCCTGGCAAGTTTTCGGCGCTCCTTAGCCTCTTTGCTCTGAGCTAAATTTCAGCCGGGCTCCACTCTCAGATAAAGCTATTCACCTGCTGTCCTTTCAGCTCTGGCGTGCTGCTTCAAAATGGATTAATCCCCAACTGCCTTAGAGAGCTGTGTCCTTAGTCACAACCAAATGCCACAGACTCAGTTACAAATGAAACTCTCACCTCTTTGGTGCTTCTTCTGCCAAGGAGGGACTAGCCAGAACAGGAGCTCAGAGGAGCTTTTCATCCTCCTCAAGGGTGATATGTTGGGATAAGGCCTTTCGAAAGAGTCTATCACAAGTGCAGCTCCAAACACAGACTACCTCCCTCAACACACACACCCCAATTTGGTGCAGAGAGCAGGTATCACTTACACGAGTGTGCAAGTGAGAGAGTCTCCGTTTGCACCAGGTTTATGAAGAGATCACAGAATCCAACTGTGAGTTCTCCATCGGGGCACCGCAGCCACCTCCTCTCCCCTGGGTTGGCTTGAGCCTAAAAAGGCTATGTCTACGTTGCGGTTTTTTTGCGGAAGAGGATATGCAAACGGTGCGCTCATTTGCATAGCCTCTTCCAATTCTTTTTGCGGAAGAGATTTTGCCACTAAAAAGCTCTGTGTAGACAGGGCCATTTGTCGGAAAAAACCCTGTAAACCTCGATTTTTGAGGAATAAGGGATCTTGCAAAAAAGAGGGGGTTTTTTTCCAACAAATGGCCCCATCTACCCAGGGCTTTTTAGCGGCAAAACCTCTTCCGCAAAAAGAATTGGAAGAGGATATGCAAATGAGCATGCCATTTACATAGCCTCTTCTGCAAAAAAAACCCCACATTGTAGACATAGCCTCAGGTCCTCTCTTTGGGTGTGTCTACACTACATGCCTCCTTCGACGGAGGCATGTAGATTAGCCAGATCAGAAGAGGGAAATGAAGCCGCGATTAAAATAATCGCGGCTTCATTTAAATTTAAATGGCTGCCCCGATCTGCCGATCAGCTGTTTGTCGGCAGATCGGGGGAGTCTGGACGCGATGCCCCGACAAAGAAGCCTTTCTTCATCGACACAGGTAAACCTGGTTTCACGAGGCTTACCTGTGTCGATGAAGAAAGGCTTCTTTGTCGGGGCATCGCGTCCAGACTCCCCCGATCTGCCGACAAACAGCTGATCGGCAGATCGGGGCAGCCATTTAAATTTAAATGAAGCCGCGATTATTTTAATCGCGGCTTCATTTCCCTCTTCCGATCTGGCTAATCTACATGCCTCCGTCGAAGGAGGCATGTAGTCTAGACACACCCTTTCAGAAGAGAATCAGTTCTTCCTAGCCCAATACAGACATCACTAGATTTCTATCTTTTTCTCTTACTGGATGACTGATTTGGTAGCAGGCCACTAAGAAGGGCAGCAACTGTGGTATTGTCACAGTATTCACAACTCTCCCATCCTCAACCATGTGGGGAAAAGTTATGTAGCTGACTGCCACTAGTTTTGGGGCGAGTGGAAGAGATAGCAGCACGTAAATGACCGATATAAATAATGCTAGCAAGTTTAATAATTCACCTGAAAAGAGTTCAAAGGTTTGTCTAAGGCCAGGTCTACACTGGTGGAGAAAATCAATGCAAGATATGCAAATCTAGCTACGTGAATTGTGTAGCTAGAGTCGATGTGCCTTCCATCGATTTTCTGGGGTAGCCCCACTGGGGGAGGTCAATGGAAGAAATGTTCCCATTGATTCTCCTTACTCCTTGTGATAGCAAGGCGTACTGGCACAGATGGGGGAGACATCAGGTGTGATTTAGCAGGTCTTTACTAGACCCGCTAAATCAAACTCCAAAAGATCAATCGCCAGAGCGTCAATATTGCAATAAGTGGAGATGTAGCCTAAGCCAGATGCTTCCTGGACTGGATCTTGAGCTGATGTAAACTGATGGACCTCCTGTACTAGCGGAAAACACCTCGGTCAGGAAGGTCTCATCAGAGTAGTTGTAAATCCCCTTTTAAGCATTTGATCTAGAGGTGATGGAGGCCAATCAAAAGACTGCTATTGACATCCATAGGCTTTGGACCAGGTTTTAAATGCCCAATCTTACCAAGAGAGAGAGCAAGAGTTCATGAATATGAAGTGAGCATCTGTGTAGAAACAATGTAAGAAATCTGTCCCTCCAAACAGCACATTCCGTCCTGGATACTAGATGCAATGCTGTGTACATTACACCGCAATCTATATTTAGCCCTGAGGTAACTAAAGCCAGTAGTATTCCATTAGAGCAGCTGCTACTAACTCCTGAATAGGCTTTACGACTGAAACTCCACCTACTCATGTCAGAAGTCTGGACATATACAGCTACAAAATCTTCATGTGTTTATATACAAAGAGGCACAGTTTTGAATAGAAAATATATGACTGTTAACATAGTTCAATGGTCTGTTATATAACAGGGCGGCATTTCAAAAGATACGTTGAAGCTTCTTGTGTAGGGGGGCTAGATTAAATGCCTTAAGTTTCACCACAAGTAAATTTTGGCCTTTTCCTTTTTAGGGTATGTTTTTGCACTGAAACATTCCTTATCTCTCTAGCTTTTTGATTGATTCTGTAAGAGCATTTTATTCTATTTGCTCAGAAGGAAACTACATTTGAAAAAGAATGACATACACATACGGTTTGCAAGTAGTTTAGGTCTGAATTGTAAGTGTGTGGGGCTTTTTTAAGAAGCATTGACTAAATGTAATCTGGCTGTCAATTTTATTTTTAAAAAATGCTGTGAAAACAGTTTGAGTTTTATTTAAAACTTTCCATGCTTCATTAGAAACCCTGGCGCAACAGCAAAAGGGCTGGAGGAATTGATCATCTTAGTTGCACTGCCACCAATGAGGGAAACACAGTTGTTTTTTTAAAGTAAAGATGGGGAGAAAAATTAAGGGCACAATCCCACAAAATCTTAGTCGTGGGTGTAACTCAAAATCATCGCATCAGCTTCAGTCAGATCTAGCCTCTGTCCATATCTGTGTCAGTGCTGCACTTATCATTTGAGTAAGTGAGCTCTTTACAAAGAAATGCATTAAGAAACAAATAACCTATGGATAAAGACACCTCAGAAAATGCTCAGGATCAGACTCAGGTTAGTATCAACTATATTTAGCCCTTACAACCTCCACTAGGCATGGCAAAAGTACATGGCTGATTGTTGGCGCATATTAACACTTCTGAATAATATAAAATTCTCTTCCAAAAATAGTTTATGTTAGAAGCACAAAATGTTGACTCAAGAGGTTGGCAGGCACCCACTCTAGATTACTGGTTTAAATCTAACTCGAATTGGTAATCAGAGTTTATTACCATCAGAGAGGTATTTAATGATGTCTGTAGAATGAGTGTGTGGGATCCAACATGCTAGCCACGTGTGGCTATTTGGCTGGTTGAGTGTGGCTAGTTCACTAGTGGTTGGACACCACAGGAGTAGATGGTTCCTAATGTCTATGTAAAAATAAAAAGCAAACAGCTTAGTTGTTGAATATTATTTGGGATCCTTACAGACAATCTCAGGGAGGTCATGGATTGAACACGAAGACTTCAATGCAGCCATTCACCTGGATAGGTCACAGGCAGTGCTAGCTGTACTGAGACACACTCGTCTCATTAAGGGCTATGGCCAGACCTGCTCCCCATGGGTCTCCTGAGTGCCTTTGAAGTAGACCTGTTTATGAAACTCACTATGAGCTGGTGTAACCATGCTCAAACAGTGCCACCTATTCCTTTCAGACAGATCCTCTTGGGTAGCTGCTGCTCCTCACCAAAAGCCCCAACTTGCAATCTCTCCTGGAGTTCCATATCTGAGTCTCTAGCCACCAGTGGGCACTATGAAACACTTTGTGTTCTGAGGGCAGCATGGCATGTTGCTATCCGCATATATCATTTTTGCCCAATGTAGGCAATACTGGTATCCCACTTCCCTGATAGAACAGCAACACCAGATTCGGTTCAGACAAGATGGTGAACCAAGAATGTATTTTACAAGCCCGACTGGGACCTAAACCAGCTCCTCTCTCTCAATTGAGGGTATTTGCTTGACTACCTGGTTCCCTGTAAGCTGTGTGCTTCTGCGCCTGCTCGGGAGAGATTCAAATGTCAACTGGCTGATTAGCAGTGCGCCTACAGCTAAGTTTTTGGTTTCTACTGGTGGTGCATATAAAAAAATTTCCTACACATGAATAGAAAACATCTGCTCATGGATGGAAAAGATTAAAGGGAACATTGCTAAGAGATATGTACATTGGGAGTCACATTCAAATCTGCTCTAATCTTGAATATCCAAGGCTACAAGGCCAGAAATAAATCTGCTTTCTGCTATCAAGGATAGAGATACCTTCTCTCCACAAAGAACTGGAGACACTCCTCTCTCTCTCTCTCTCTCTCTCTCTCTCTCTCTCTCTCTCTCTCAAGTTAGAGCTGACCGAGGAAGTCACACACAAGCTCCAGATCAGGAGAAGCACATGGATAGACAGTATAGCATCAAGAAGATGAAAACACCACACATGCATTAGCTGTTTGTTGTGCACTGGTTCTCTCTTGAATATTAAATCCAACTGGAGGTCCTCAACTTTGCTTTCACAGTTCTTGGCTCCTGTTATCTGAAGGCCCACCTCTCTCTTCACTCCTAGATAACCGTGGTCAACAGGAATGTTGTAGCTGATGACATCCAGCATGGGAACGGCCAGAGACAAGACCATCTTTTTAATGGACTCCTCTCTGAGGACGGACCTCAGCGGCTCAGACTGACCAAAATGCCTTCTTCTTCAGAACACCAAGCAAGACTCATCTGTTTGCTCAAGATTTTCTTCAGAGCCACCTGGCTAGTACATTTTGTTATTACCCTGGTGGGGTGGACAATTATGTGAAGAACAACCCCTATGAGGAGGAACAGAGATTATGAGACTACAGTCAAGTCAGACCAAAATGCTCTAATGCTGCTGCACCAATGAATTTGCCATGTAGATAAGAAGGTGATTTGTGCACAGTATAAATAAGATTACATGAGGAAGATAAAAACCGGACTACCTTTTTACCTCTACAAATTATGCCTCCAACGGGGGGCTGAAATGCACTGTTAGAGGGAAACTCACTCGGCAGGAACTATGTTCCAGGGAGAGGACTTTAGCCTCAAAGGTAGGGATGTGAATGGTTAACTGGTCACCGGTTATGGTGAACCAGCGGCCCAGCCTGGCTGGAGCAGCTCCCCGCCTACCCACGGTACAGTGCAATGGGCCAAGCTGTGGCAGGAAAGATCCCACTGCATCACAGCATGGGTAGGGGGATGCTCCAACTCACTGGGCTGGAGTGCCCCCTGCCCACTCCATTTAAGCAGTTAACTGGTTAAACATAACATGTAACTGGTTAACTGATTAAACAGGATTTTACTTCCCTACTCCAGAGATGTCAATGCTGCCATGTTTACCACCACTACATTCACTTTCAAAGATGGCAATGGGGGCGGGGAAAGTTAAGGGTAGGGAAAATCTTCAGAATGGCTCCGATTGACTGCTCATGCCCCCAAGAGATGATCATCTTCTTAGATGGACAGAAGTACTGACGGTCACTCTCCAGAGTCAAAGCAAGGGCTTAGATACCAGAGTGGTTCACGCAAGGGAAGAGCCTGATCAAAAGAGAAGAGAAATCTTACTTGCCTTGCTTGAGGTGAAAAGCCTCACTAAAATGGGCCCCATTTATTCTGCTGTCTCCCTGCAAAGGTCTGTGGCGTTACCCCAGGAATAAGCCAAATGGAACAGCTTGAACAAGTAATATATTTTATGGCTGGCTCTTAGTCACCACTGAAGAGAAAATAATATCTTGATACTTGATCCTTCCCGAGCTAAGAAGAGTATGAGTTGAGGGCACTAGACAGGACTGCAGCACTCGAAGTATCTACAAATACTGTTTCTGCTGGACAAATGTTTTATAGCCTGTCACGTGGCATCATGAATCAACATTGTTTTCTCCCATTTTATGAACAGCAAGGTCAATAAAGAGGCAAATTTATTTATTTAAAGGGGAAAAAAAAGAACATGTGATACTCCGGCACTTGTGGACCCTGGCAAAAGTGAGTCATCCCGACTGACAGTGAACCTTGCAAGATGCTTTTTTCCCCTCGGTCTTAGGAAATCAACATCTTGTGAGACGCTGTCCTTCTGAAAAGATTGAGAATACTAAAGAGCTGGGTTTCTCCAAGAATATGAGGCGGTGAATTAGTGGCCCTCAGGTGTCAGTGTCCAGGCCAGCGAATTAAATTAAGCTCTTTGCTGCTGGTCTGGTGTAGCAGAACTAATGAAGTCACGCCTCAGTTCTGCAGCTACCTAAATGTGAGCATCATTGCCACAGCAAAGGGATCCTGGTCTGAGTTCCACTGGGATGTTGGCTGGAGAGGGCAAGTAACCCTCAGAACCATGACATAATGTCTGAAGAATGGCAAGGAGAAGGAATAGGCTGCCTGGGCAGCTCCATTTCCAATCGTAAAGCCATTAGAAAGGCAATCAAACACTTTGGTGTTTAAATGCTATCTGAGGATACACCCCACTAGCAGATAAAATTAACCAATGCAGCGGCAATAACCCTTCCTCAAAATTGCAAGCCGTGTAAATATTAACCATAAGTGATTTATCATCTGCAATCAAGTTGCATAATGCAAAGCGTCTGTGGCCTAGGAAAAGTACTGGTTGTTGTATCATTATTATGTAAAACGCAACACAGAAAGAGGAGGGAAAAGGGGACCCTCTTTGATGGAACTAGGAATCGGAATGGAACCTGGACTTCTTGAATGCCAGAGATGCCTCCGTAAGTCATTTAATTAATCTTCAGAGATTTGGGCATCTATTGGCATGCACAAAAACTGCATACAAAACTGTGTATTTAATGTGTGTGTACAATTACCAGAATGCAAATTAGGACCATTGTGCATTCAGATGTATTGTTAAGGATGATTGTAACTGCCCCGCAAATTCAGTATACAATTACACACAGACTTCGTCTCCAGTAGCAGGGAACTGAGCTTTGGATCAGACAGACATGAGCTCTCTTTCTACTCCTAGCATGCACTCTTAAGCAGCTGATAAATGCTTTGAACTTGTCTGCAGCACCTTTTCCACAAGGTTCTCAAAACATTGTGCAATATCAATTAGACCTCCCAACACACCTGTAGCATCAGGAAATTCACCCACCAATTCAGATGGCTACATATGGATGGAAGTATTAATTTAGACACTTCTGTTCCAAATGTTGGCCTTACTGACCTACTGAGGTCAGAGGCAAACCTGAGACTAGATCCCATGAGCAATGGTTTCCAGCTTGTCTGGACTGCTAAACAACGCTATAGGGACAATCAGGAATAACTGAAAACCAAATGTGGGCACAAAGAACTGGCATAGCTATCTCCTTGAAAGACGGATGGTTAGTGGGAAAGGGCTGTGATTGACACCAATACCAATCAGGACAACAAGGAAGTAGTCCTCTGTAGTGGAAAGATTTTCAACAACCATGAAGGCTGCACAATGGACCTCGTATGCTTCTTTTTCATTCCTTTGGGAAACACAAGCACTAGCAGCTTCTTTTACATTCGGACAAGGACTATCTGTAACTGCTCCAGCTTTGCTAGTTAAGCATTAACATTTAACAAGATCTGTCTGCAACTGCTCGTTGGTGTGCAGTCCTCGAAGTAATTAATGCATCACCCAGGACAGCCTGCCAAAGAAAGGAGATTGAGCAAGTGCATTCCAGAGGCACTTCTCAGCTTTCAATAAATCAAAAATAAAAATAAGTGTGTGTGGGTCTGTGGATCTATAGCTGTCAAAAAATGCTGAAGTGTACAACACACAAACATCCTTTATAAGAGCAGGAAACCCCTGCAGAAGTGCAGCTCATAATGGGAGGAATCAGAGAGAGACTAACATTAATGCAACTGTCGTGAAAATGTAGCATTGACAGGGAAAAGCAAACTTGGACCCTCTGGAGCTTAGTGCATGAGCCTCTACAGCTTGAACTAAAGGCCAGCTGCTTCTCCGTGAATGCTACTGTAGAGCAGGGAGACTCAATTTTGGAAGCCCCGGGAGACACAATGATATGAGAGCACATGCTGGGGGCTACAACTTAAGCATGGTTACATGTATATGCAAATATATGCAAATAGCTTCTTTCACACTGATGGGCATGAATACAAAGATTAAGGCAAATCTACGCAACATGCAGGCCCCCTTTAAGTCAGTTCTGCTGATATGAATAAAATGCAATATTTACTCGATTTCCACCCATAGGACAGCACTTTTCATGAGCAACGACAGTCCAGGAATTTAACCACTAAAAAGCATATCCACAGAAGACCATTATATGGACTTGCCGTTGTGGAGCGTGTTCCCAGTGGAGGCCATGTTCAAAGGATCCCACCCACAGGCCGTGTGTTGAGCCTTGCATAAACCCAAACCGCACTGCAGGCCAGAAACAAAACGGTGAGGGCCGCATGTGGCCCGCGGGCCGTGTGTTGAGTAGCCCTGCTGTAGCGCCAACTCATTCTTCCTCTCTGTAAGTGGTCTAAGTGCCACTACATGGGACAATGAACTACACCCAGTAGGTGTGGGTTACAGAAACCCCTGTGGGCAGTTATCCACAGCCAGGCACATATACAGTATTTTCAAACACATCAGAAGCATTAACTAATTTATCTTCACAAGACTCCTAGGCAGTAGGGGCCTGATTATAACCACAGATGTTAACAGCAAAACTTCCTTTGATGTTAATGGTGCAAAATCTTGTTCTAAATAACCATTTTAACCTCCATTTCACAGATGGAAAACAGAAGAACATAGGAATGGCTGTACTGTGTTAGGATACGTCTACACTAGCTCCTAGTTCGAACTAGGGAGGCTAATGAGGGCAACCGAAATTGCTAATGAAGCGCAGGATTTAAATATCCCACACTTGATTAGCATGTTCCCGGCCGGTCACCATTTTGGAAATTGACTAGCCCAAAGTAACTGCCCACGTCTACATGCGTCAGGGAAGTGCGATTCCAAGATAAACCCCTTAGTTCAAATTAACAGTTAAACCTAGTCAAATTGAGCTAGTCAATTTCCAAAGTGGCGACTGACCGGGAACATGCTAATCAAGCATGGGATATTTAAATCCCACGCTTCATTAGCAATTTCGGTCACCCTCATTAGCCTCCCTAGTTTGAACTGGGGGCTAGTGTAGATGTTCCCTTAGAAAAATTGTCCATAGACCTCAGCATCCTATCTCCTCACAGTGGCTGTACCAGTTGCTTCAGAATAATAAACAGAATAGGGCAATTTAAAGTGTGATACATCCACAACCTCTGGCAAATGGAGAAGAGTTTACCTGACTTATTCACAACTGTCAAAAAGATCAGTGGTAAAAATAAGGGCCTCTTTGCATATCACAATTTGAGGTTTGTGGCACATAGTAAGTGCCAGCCTTTCTTCTGAGTAGCTCTATGCCCAGATTAGCTGTATTTCCAGTTTGTTCAAACCTGTTCCTTGGGACAAATAGCTAGCTTTTCCATATGATAAAGGCATATATGAATTACATTGTTTTGGGGAAACTATCAGCTGTTTATCTACTTTTGGTGTTCTAAAAATAAAAGTTATCAACTCTTACAATTAATGTCATGATATTTGATTTTCTTTCTGACAGCTGCAGCTTCTGGAGTCATGTGGTCATGTGAGTAGCTCAGTTTTTACTTTTAAAAGGTACGTTTCTAGCCCTCATGTTAGATAATGAGAGTCCAGCCTAAAAGCTCAGAAGGATTCTTTTTTTAATGTCATGATTTTAAAGCCACTCTAATGACTTTAGCATAGGTAGTGCTGTCAATAATTCCCTGATTTACAGTTTTCAATATTTATAGAATACCAACCCATGCTTTAGATAGGTATCATGTGAGGACTAGAACAGGATTTGACTACGACTGGTGTAGAAAAAAATCCCCAATATGAAAGGCATTTGTTCATATATGCTGTCAAAAATCACATGGGAGTAACAGAACTGATAAACTTCATGACTCAATATGGTTTTAAAACTCCAGGGAGGTGGGGCTATGCCCAGTATGTCAATTAAGAGTCTTGCAGAGAGAATCCAGAGTGAGTTACCGGCACTGATGTTCAGTGGTAACAAACATGAGCTATCGAGTGAAATGTGCTACCTAACTGTAAGGCATTACCTGCAGAGACATTGTTACAATCTGAATTTAGCAGCTGTATGAATTCGGAGTACATGGAAATCATGAGTTGAGCAACTGAAAATCATGACATCTTCAAAATCCTGAAAATCTACTACATTATACAATTCAAGATTCTTTTTATTTGCCTTCCGATTTTTGTACCTGTAAGGTACAGGATTTCATTCTCTTAATCACATGATGACAGCAGCTGGTGCTTTAAGAAAAAAACACACATATCACGAGACTAGTGTTGCAAGAGTTGGCAACACTGTTTAATTGCTCAAAATGCAATGAAGGAAAACTCAAGAGCATGAAAACTGTCCACCATTCCTTTCCTGAAGTCAGCTTAGAGTGAGAAGGTAATGGGGTGGGAGGAACAGACTCGGATGTTACATTGTATCTTACTGAAATGAATCAACACTGTTAGCAACTTCAGAGCTGCGAGAATGAAAGATGTTTTATTGTTGCTCATTAAGTCTGCAGCCGTCAAACTAAAATGGTCCTCGACTGCGTTGGTTTGCTGAGGAAGTGACAGCAGGCATAGAATGACACTTTGTTAGCATGAGACAGTGGAGGAGAGCTTGGGGAAGGAAGTGACAGAGAGAGGAAAGTACATTGTGTGACATGGAAGAGCTCTGAGAAGTGCTTCAGGGGCGAATGAGAGAGACACAGTGCAAGACATAATCTTTACAATCTACCCTGTAAGCTATGTCTTTTATGAAAGTGAGTGTCTGAAGGAAAGTAAAAATTACAATATGCGGTGAACTAATATGAAAATTATTTAAAAAGTGAAGCACAATTACATTATGTAATAAAATAGCAGCCTTGATAAGATGCAATTTTGTATATAAAATCATTCTGTTTTAGAGGCATATATGGCTGTTGTATCTGCACGTCTCGCTATCTTTGATGCATTTATCACCACAACACCCTGTGAGGTAGGCAGTGCTGTTATCCCCATTTTACAGAAGCAAACCAAGGCATGGAGACTGGCTAAGTGACTTGCCCACAGCAACACAGGAAGTATGTGGCGCAGCAGGAAATTCAACCAGGGTCTTCTGTGGCCCAGGCTAACCTCAGGACTGCCCTTCCCCACTCACATAAACACACCCCTCCATGACTGTATGCCCTAAACCCGGGTGCAGACTCTTAATGTTATAAAATAGTACATATTATAATACTTTAAAATCTAGGCATATACAAACCAGACTGATGTAAATTGCCATTATTGTCAATGGAGCCACACCAACTTATACAAGCTCAGGATTCTGACTCTCAATTCTTGGAGAAAGATGGGAAGGGGACGTGAGCATAGAATAAATCAATTTTATAATTGCATCCAGAGGTCTCAGTGAGAACTGAGGACCCATTGTGCCAGGCATTGGACAGTCTCAGGTCAAGAGACTGTCTGCTACCTCAATATCCTCTACTCAATGGTATAAATATAAAATCCCTGAAATCTAGATGTAATAATAACTCCCCATTTCGGAGCTCCTTGGCTAGAAGTGACATCCCTTTACAGAGAGTCATGTATACAGTGAAAAATTGCTACTACTAAAATACTTAGTAATGACCATATTGGCTACTGCACCCTAGCCATGAAACACCTCTGCATTAACTTGCCTTTTGATACTACTAATGACTTGCTCTTTTGCCTGTTACACACCATGTAAAAAGAGAAGTCAAGATTGTTTAAGTGTTCCTATGCCTCTGAAAAAACAAGGGGAACAAGAAAATCAGCTCTCCCCCCAGGATTGTGGTATCCCAGAACTATTCCATCAACATCCCCTGTAAGAGCTGGTGGAAAGAAAAGGAAAGCACACATAATGCACTTGGGCATGGGCAGTAACACAAAGTATTTTGCCTCTTAACTACATAATACTTAGATGTCAAGCTTTCAACTACACTCAAGTCCTCATATAGAAACCCTTTTTTGTCTCTCATTCCCTCCTCACGCTTTAAAGAACATTCATTTTATGGATTCCCAAGGATAAGCGTTTCCTTAGAAAAGTAGCTACATACGCAGCGAAGCCTTAGGTAAAACTCCTGTCAAGTAGCATATCCAGACAACACCATGGGTGGTTTCAGCATAAATCCTGCCCCAGCATTTTCTGTGGGGTGTGAGCCTCATCTGTAAATCATGATGCCCCAAGAAATTAGGGTGTATTTTGTGGTAAAAAAGGGGAGCACAGAAACAACTTTTACAGAACCCTAACAGTAACAAATGTACTTGCTGATGATTTCCAACAAAATCCAGCCTGAGGCCGACGCCTGGCATGGGAAATTTCAGCCCAAATGGCTAAAGTTTGGCAAAATCATACGCAACTGAATGGGAGCCAGTCTTAACAATTGGGCCTTTACTAGCTTTGTTCATAACATATGTGCCCCTTCTCTGTAATACATCTGCAGGCAGATAAAGATAAGGTGACATGCATTTCAAGATGACATACCCCAATATACCCTGTCACCAACAATACATTATCCTTTGTTTGCATTAGGATGTGAATGGTTAAGCGGTTAACTGGTGGGGACACCACCACCCGCCCGACTGCCACAGGAAAGGGGGCTGCTCCAGCCCCAAGGAGCCCACCGTGGGTGGCGTATGCTCCAGCCCAGGCGCAGCAGCCCCCATCTGTGGCAGTGGGGGCCCCTACCCCAAAGAACTTTCAATTCTAACAGATACAACAAAAGATGAACAGGAAAATAGAGACACAGAAGGTAAAGTGACTTGTCCTATCAGACTGGAATAAAATTCAGGTCTCCTGAGTCTCAAGCTGCTGCTCTACATACTGTACTAGGGCTATCATGCTTCGAATCTTATTGTTTTTGTCAAGTGAGAACGTGCACACGTTGTGTAGCAACCTAATAAAATACAACCATGTTTTTGCTACATATATTCTGCACAGCGCCTTAGCAGACCTAAATGTGCCTTATTCACTAGAGACAGACCAGGTGTAGGTTTCTTTATGGTGGGACTATTTTGGATGATGCTGAACAGTCCCGATGCTCACTAAGCTCAGGACCTCCCAAACTTAGACCTTTCTAGGGGTTCAATGAGGAGCGAGAGAACCTGTCTGAATACAACAAACACCAAATTCTGACTCAAAACTTGAACAGAACCTTCCAAAACACATTTTGGAGATTAGAAAATACTTTGTTTCCCTATGAGCCTTTCCTTTTCAGCTGCTTTTCTAAACATGCCCAAATGATGAGAGAGAGGTTATTGTTTTCTGGCCCAACTGTAGCTAACTAGTATTGGAGATTTCCTCATTCTTGCAAAATTTTTGCCCTGCTTCCCTCAGACCTGAGGGGAGCATTCAGCTAAGAATGCATCTGTAGATCTGAGGTTCAGATAAGCCTCTATGATTCAAAGTTCATCTGTAGACTTTAAAAGTCTTAGGTTTCCTGTCACTCATATTTATAAAAAAACAAAACAAACAAACAAACAACAACAAACAACAAAAAGCCTGAAATAATGAGAAAACAGAAAGATCTAAAATAAGCATGGCAGTTCTTCCAGACCAACAGGTTCAACCACACACAGACACACACACACCCTTACCTGGTTCAGTAACCACACACTCTTACCTTGTTCACAAGTCAGTCCCTGCAATGGAATGTGTAACATTAGCACACCACCTGCATACACCACTAATCGGAGGGAAAGGTCACTGAAAAATATGTGTCCAGCATTCACTTTGAAATACCCTTAAAGGAGAAGTTTATTTGTTTTGTAATCTCTTCCTCTTACCTCTTCCTCCTCCTTTTCTTACATTCACTCCCTCAAGAGTTTCAAAAATATTCACCTCCGATGAAGCATAAATCCCAATCCCTTGGTGATTAAACTACATATAGAATATGCCTACTTTGGTTTGATTTTGAGCCAGGCAGGTATAAATTAGGGATGTGTGAGTGTAAAAGACTGTTTAGTAAGCCTGCTTATCAGTTAACAATGTTGTTTACACTTGGCAAAGCCTCCTCTTCAGGAGCTGGATGGGTAAGGACTGCAGGAGAGGAGGGTACCGGACCTGGCATGAACCAGGAAAGAGCCAGGCTGCTGGCCAACCTGCTAAAAAATTTACTGGCGGGGGAGAAGGAACGATGCATGTACTCTATAGCATTAACCTATAAGCTTTTGCTTATATTGATTAGTCAGCTAGGGTGTGTCTAGACTATGGGTTTTGTCGACAAAAGTGGCCTTTTGTCAACAAAACTATACCTGCATCTACACTACCGCCAAGTTCTGTCGACATAACGTCAATAGAACTCAGCAACTTTGTCGATGGCGGTAAACCTCATTCTACGAGGAATAACGCCTTTTGTCGACAGAGTTAGTTCGACAGAAGGCGTTATTGCATCTACACTGTCCTTTGCATCTACACTCTCATGTTGACAAAGAGGCTTGCTTTATTGACAGAACTGGATATAGTCTAGAGGACTGGACTCGATGACCTCTCAAGGTCCCTTCCAGTCCTAGTATTCTATGATTCTATGATTAGACGCTCTTTGTCGACAGAAGATTGGTGACAGTATCTGTCAACAAAGCCTCTGTTGACAAAAGCCTGTAGTCTAGACGTACCCCTACACTATTACATCCCTATTGGCAACACAGCTCTGTTGGCTAGACACCTAGGCAGTGTCGACGTGTTCACGTAAATACACTTGGCTCCTTCCCTTCCCCACACTCAGCTCATCACTAGCTGTCAGGGGAGAGGTCATTTAGGCCTTGCTTTCAAACAGGATTAATATTGCCCTCTTGGCTCCCTGCAGAGATAGATGAGTTCACCTTGCCATTGTTTCAACTGGAACCAATAAGGAAAGGGCCTCAAATCCTTGAAGTTAAGCAATGCCTCCTGATGGCTTACTCTGTTCTAGAACTAGACATATTCTCTCCAGGTTTTCTTAAGACAGGATCTTGATTGGAAAAGACAGCCCCAGAAGCCACAAGTTAAATGGTTTGCACATGTTCAGTAGTCCACCTATTTTTCCCCACCCAGTTACAAAACTCACACACAGTACTGCCTTCAGAATGGTGTTTGCAGTGTTAAGTGTAGACATGCTGGTCCTGAGATATTATAGGCAGACCAACTTTGGATGACAAGAGAGAGAAGATCCTGAGCTACACATAGCTTTTCTTCGGGTCCGATATTCTTTCATACACCTTGTCTCTAAGACTAAGGCCTGGTCTACACTAGACCAGGTAGGTCGGATTAAGGTACACCATCTATCTATGCAAAATGCATAGCTGGATTTGGCTTACCTTAAGCTGAGCCTCTACACTGCAGGAGGCCGATGGGACCACACGCTCCTAGTGGCTTCCCTTATTCTTCACAGAATGAGGAGTACAGGGGTCCAGCAGGGGCTGCCCTCAGCATTCCATTTGGGAGTCTACACTAGACCCACTACATTGAACGCTAGATCGACCTCCAGAGGGTCGATCTTCTCTGTAATGTAGACACGCCCTAAATGAACAGTGGCTGCAGTACCCTTTTACCTCTCATACAAAATATAGTCCCTCCTCTATTATTCTTGTCCTAAAACTGTTGAGCATATGACCCTATTCTGACCAATCCTGAAGACAGTTGCATTTCAGTGCCAAGTTGAAATGAAACGGGATCCTTTAGGATGAACAGCATTATAAAAAAAGCAACTGACTATTTCATCAGGTTAAAACTGCAGCCCTTGACTAAGGAAGAAGGCTGTTTGCATGTCATTTTGGCTTGCCAGGAGACCTGCCTGTATGGTTCTGATGTCCCTATCTGTTTGTAGGTGAGCTAGGCCTTGAAGGGAAGAATCTAAATTAGACTCGAAAGGAGTACTGCTCCTTGACCTTGCTATATGCCATCCGAATAACACTAGCAGTGCTTTGAAGTCTGTAAACAGATTCCTAGGTAACTGCTCTGAGTTCTCCATACCTCAAACAGCTTTTTATTTGATGTTCTGGCACAGAGCTAATCTAAGAGAGGATCAGAAACGCCAAGCTATTGACAGCGATGACAGGAGTGTCTCAGTGTGACAGCTGATTGAGCCGATCACGTTTCACTGACAAACTCAATTGCTCCAGTAAACCGAGTGAAAGTCAATACAGACAGTTCCTCTTCAAGCTGTGTGTGCGTGTGTGTGTGTGTATGTGAGTATGGGTTTCTCCCCAACCTTGTGCTGCTCCACAAGCCCTGATGGGGTCCACTGACTGGAACAACTGATGGTGGCCAGCTAGCTGAGATGCACACAGCTGCAGGCAGCGGAAAAAGGATTTTCATAACTCTGACAGTGAGGTGAGCCGTCATTAAAGAACAGCTGACATTTTCAAGGGGACATGGAAACACATTCTATTTAGAGTCAATTCTGCCTATAAATAACTCTCTCTCTCTCTCTCTCACTCAGTAACTTTTGCACAAGACTGGGATCTTTTTCTTTCCCCCTAAAGATTCCCTCTCCATCTTGCACTCTAACCACTAGCCGGTGCTCCCAATGGTGTATTCACACACCCTATTGATTTCAAGCACTGGTCATATGACAAAGCAGTAAGGGGGAAACCCCCAAATACTGACTGCATTCTCCTCTCATGTTCCTTGATGCAAATCAGGAATACATACCCTGAAATGAACAAACATGCACTGGACCAAAACCGATGTGAGAGAAGAATCAAGCTCACTGCATAAGACAATCCGGTATTAGGACTGAGCAAGGAGAAGATTAATGTAATGACTTAACATCTGTAATTTCTAAGCGGCTTTCAGTATCTGGCAGCCCAAAGTGTTCCTAGATTGGACCAATGACAAGAAAACACAACCTACCAACAGTGGATTACGTAATAGACTGGAGGAATTTGAAGTTGTGATGAAATGGTTCAGGGATAAGGCTATATGGTCAGGAATACAAAAGAGCCACAATTTGCAAGTGGGAATCATATGGGTTACCATGAGGTTAGTCTGGTTTTGTCTCTCAGATTTCAACACAGTTTATTTTTATGGAGACTGCATCCTTGTGCGAAGTATTGGCAAAGGCACTGCCACGAGGGGGAGGGGCGGTGAAAGGGGACAGCTTACAGAGGGCACAGAAACCTTCCCACACATGGGAATGGAGCAACAACGGCGCTAGTGACAGATGGGCATGCCATTCATTGTACTGGCCAGAGCAGAAAGGAAGATGCAGAAACTCAAAAGCTATAGACAGCAATCATAGAATCATAGAATAATAGGACTGGACGGGTGATAGAGATGTAGCCGTGTTAGTCTGAGGTAGATGAAGCAAAATGCAGGACAATGTAGCACTTTAAAGACTAACAAGATGGTAACCATCTTGTTAGTCTTTAAAGTGCTACATTGTCCTGCATTTTGCTTCAGGACTGGAAGGGACCTCAAGAGGTCATCGAGTCCAGCCCCCCGCCCTCAAGGCGGGACCAAGCTCCGTCTACACCATCCCTGACAGATGTCTATCTAACCTGTTCTTAAATATCTCCAGAGAGGGAGATTCCACCACCTCCCTTGGCAATTTATTCCAATATTTGACCACCCTGACAGTTAGGAATTTTTTCCTAATGTCCAATCTAAACCTCCCCTGCTGCACTTTAAGCCCATTACTCCTTGTCCTGTCCTCAGTAACCAAGAGGAACAAATTTTCTCCTTCCTCCTTGTGACACCCTTTTAGATATTTGAAAACCGCTATCATGTCCCCCCTTAATCTTCTTTTTTCCAAACTAACCAAGCCCAGTTCATGAAGCCTGGCTTCATAGGTCATGTTCTCTAAACCTTTAATCATTCTTGTCGCTCTTCTCTGTACCATTTCCAATTTCTCCACATCTTTCTTGAAATGTGGCGCCCAGAACTGGACACAGTACTCCAGCTGAGGCCTAACTAGTGCAGAGTAGAGCGGCAGAATGACTTCACGAGTTTTGCTTACAACACACCTGTTGATACAACCTAGAATCATATTTGCTTTTTTTGCAACAGCATCACACTGTTGACTCATATTCAACTTGTGGTCCACTATGACCCCGAGATCCCTTTCCGCCATGCTCCTTCCTAGACAGTCGCTTCCCATCTTGTATGTATGGAACTGATTGTTCCTTCCTAAGTGGAGCACTTTGCATTTCTCTTTATTAAACCTCATCCTGTTTACCTCTGACCATTTCTCTAACTTGCTAAGGTCATTTTGAATTATGTCCCTATTCTCCAAAGAAGTTGCAACCCCACCCAGTTTGGTATCATCTGCAAACTTAATAAGCGTACTCTCTATCCCAATATCTACGTCATTGATGAAGATATTGAAAAGTACGGGTCCCAAAACAGACCCTTGAGGAACTCCACTTGTTATCCCTTTCCAGCAGGATTTAGAACTGTTAACAACAACTCTCTGACTACGGTTATCCAGCCAATTATGCACCCACCTTATCGTGGCCCTATCTAAGTTATATTTGCCTAGTTTATCAATAAGAATATCATGCGAGATCGTATCAAATGCCTTACTAAAGTCTAGGTATATGACATCCACCGCTTCTCCCTTATCCACAAGGCTCGTTATCCTATCAATAAGACGTGGGAGGGGACGGGGGTATCGTGTTTAGTGGGTAGCAGCTAGTTCTGGGGCTAGAGTTAAAGACTGAAAGTGGCAGGATGGGATAGCCCATACCTAGAAGACAAGGCAGCACGTACCCTCAACCACAAGGAGCCAAGATAGAGAAATCAGAGACACCAGCATCTATATCGCCTTCCCTTCCCCCCCCCCCCCCCCCGACCCCAACCCGCAGTGCATGCAACTAGCAAGTATCATTTCCCCTCAGCTATGTAGCAAATGGCTCTAGTGGCAGAAACTATACTGTCCAGCCTGTTTTAAAGGAGATTAACTGGATTATTACCACTCTTCTCTCCTCCCCCCCTCCAATCCCAAGTAATGCTGTAATGCCAGGATCAACGCATGTATTAGCTGTCAACTGCTTCTTGCTGGCAGCTCAGCCTCTTTCCTCTAAGCGACCTGTAGTCTTCGTGTCCCTCCCACGTGTGTGTTTCAGACCAGCTGAACTCATCTAGACTAGAGAGAAAATTAATACAGCACATTTTAATGGGCAGCTCTTCTAAAAAGTTTAAATTAGGACCATCTCAATTTTCATGCCGCACTCCATACATTTTATCTGCTACAAAAGCCGACTGTTTTATATTCCATTCCAGTTCATATTCTAGAAAGCTACCTCCTACGCAATTAACAGTTTTGGTCCAAAGTTAGCTGGCTAACAGCTATAAATAGACTGGGCATGGGAAAAAAAAGCAGGTGGGAAGTGCTGAAGGAGGAAAAAAGCAAAGGTTAGAATAACTCCATAGTGGAGAGAGCAAACCTTGTGTCTTTCTTGGGGCCACCCAAGTTAGATAGACCTAAAACTCTTTGCAGCAGTGTAATGCAAAGCTCAGAGGAGAGTTTTAAAAAGTACTAAATTAATTAATTTACTTTTCTGCTGCCTTTTCAAATTAACTATGTTGTGAAGCTGGAGAGACAGTAAAGAGCCTCCTGGTACATTCTGAACTTCTGAACAGACAAACAAAAACCCAGTCACCTACATGGAGGTCACCCACTAGAGTATTAACACGTGTCTCCAGGAAACATCATCATCTCGTCAGAAGAGTAATTAATCAGTTCAATCTACCGAATCTCCAAGTCTCTCAATAAAAGTTCCATTGAGTTGGCTGAGACCAGTCAGTGGTGTTCATCACCAGGTAAGGAACAGAAATCCTTTTACCAAAGATACTACTATGGCTCCCATCACAGCATTGAGAACCTCAGAATCTTTAATGGATTTCCCTTGCGGCACCTTCCCCGCCCCCTGTGAAGTAGGGTACTGCTATTATCTGCATTTTAGAGATGGGAATTGATGGGGACACTAAGGCTATGTCTAGACTGCAGTCTTCTTTCAAAAGAGGCTCTTTCGAAAGCATCTTTCGAAAGAGCCTCTTTCAAAAGATCGCGTCTAGACTGCAGGCGGATCTTTCGAAAGAGAAATCCGCTTTTTCGAAAGAGAGCACCCAGCGAGTCTGGATGCTCTCTTTCGAAGACGGCCTCTTTACATTGAAGAACGCCTTCTTTCGAAAGAGGAACTTTCGAAAGAAGGCGTTCTTCCTCGTGAAACGAGGTTTACCCCCATCCATCGAAAGAAAAGCCGCGTTCTTTCGAAATAATTTCGAAAGAACGCGGCTTGAGTCTGGACGCAGGGGAAGTTTTTTCGGGAAAAGGCTACTTTTCCCGAAAAAACCCCTGAGTCTGGACACGGCCTAAGGGTATATCTATAGTCTGGCACCTGCCTGAGTTGCTTTAAAGCACAACAATATGACACTAACCTGAGCCCTACTACCACAAACCTGTGGGTTCAGACTGGGAGGGTTGACTGCAGATGCAGTATAGACATGGCCTATATGACTGGCCTGTAGTCCACACAGCAGAACAGGGATTTGACCTCAGGTTTTCCATGACTCAGGCTAACACACAAACCACTGGACATTTTTTCCTTGCTGATAGGTAAGGTCTATTGTTTGAAGCTTCAAGTTGGACTAATGCAAATTAGTGACATATAGTATAACAGGAAGTTCAGAAATTTGGCTAAATCGTGAAAAGCTAGGGAAGAAGAAAACCCGTTAGTTCATACCTCCACTGTAATGCAGCATTCTTCCTTACGCTGTTTTCTATTGCTTGGTCCAGTCTAGTTTAAATAACCCCATCAGTTATCATAGTCAGAAAAGCCAGGCATTTAGCTCAGCATCTGTGAAGCTAACGTGTCTGTAACACGTGGGGTTGGTCTTTATTACCGTTCTTTAACACTCGGATTATGTTGTTTGTAACCCAGTCTCTGGGAAAGAAGCAGATTGATTTTAAATAGCACTGGGATATGGAAGGCAGAGGAGAAGGAAAAGATGAGGTAGACAGCAAAATCCAGTGCCCTCCACAGGCCTGACCAAAGAGTTTGCAGGGTTCAAGGCAGCACATTGTGGCGTCCAGCCAGGGCAGCAAGCGAGCGAGAGGTTGGATGGGCTGGTGCCAGGCAGTGCGAGGCCCTGAAAGCACGGGGCCCAAGGAATCGCCTTGGCCTAAGGCCTACCAGGAAAATATTTAAGCCACAAACTTCTGCAGGGATATACGGTCCTTTCCTGGAACATTATTATTATTTGCAGCTAAATTAAAATAAAGGATTTTTCCTAGTGCCACTGAAGGCCACAGATGATAAACCCAAATTACTGGGCTTAAGTTATGAATACGGGGAATTATAGATGAAGAGAAAAGCTGCTTATAAAACCTCTTCCATTTGCTATTTGGTATACTAGCTTTGTTATAGGATCTGAAATGCCCCCAGCAACTTCTAGAAGGCAAAACTGATGGAGAGTTTCTTAACCTAGCAGCATGTGCAAATCCTTCCAGGAGATAAACATAAAGGCTGTGTCTACACTGGCATGAATTTCCGGAACTGCTTAAAACGGAATACTATTCCGTTTTCAGTTTTTCCAGAAAAGGAGTGTCTACATTGGCAGGCTGCTTTTCCGGAAAAGCCCTTTTTCTGGAAAAGCGTCTGTGGCCAATGTAGACGCGCTTTTCCGGAAAAGAGCCCCGATCGCCATTTTCGCGATCGGGGCTTTTTTCCGGAAAAGACTACAGGGCTGTCTACACTGGCCCTTTTCCGGAACAGTGTTCCGGAATAAGGATTTATGCCCGAGCGGGAGCAGAATAGTTTTTCCGGAATAGCAGCTGATTTTGTACAGTAGAGCGTCGTTGCTTTTCCGGAAATTCAAGGGCCAGTGTAGACAGCTTGCAGCTTATTCCGGAAAAGCAGCTGATTTTCCGGAATAAGTGGCCCAATGTAGACACAGCCAAAGAGATTGCAGGTTCTAATCAATAGAACCTTCCATTTTTTTTCCAAGCATAACCAGGGCATACAAAGCTCTTACCTTTCCATGTATCAACATTCACACCTGTGCAAAGTGCGTGTAAAAAGACCATTCTGATTTTGTAACATGTTAGAGGCCAGAGGCCAGGAAATTACCTGTGTGTAGATATCTTCCTCCTTATGTATACCCAGAGTGGGGAGGGGGGGGGGGGGGGGGAAGAGACTCTGGCTGGATTCAAGCCACTATGCAAGCAAAGTGGACTTTCGCACAATACAAGTGCTTATCTGTGCATATTCCATGGCAGCTAGCAGATGATGTAATCCAGCAATTAAAGCAAGGGACAGGCAGTTTGGAGACTCGAATTTTACTCCCACTGCCAATCCCTCGCAGAGACTATCATGAGCCTCCCTCCAAATGACAATCCTTTCGGAGCCCTGGGAGATGCTAGGATCAGAAACTATTCCTTACCTTAGCTGCCCCATGTCTGAAAGTCTGGTCCTAGGTAAAAGAAAACTAGAATCTATAAAGCCATTTGAGGATGGGAAACCTTTCAAAATGCAGAGCATTACTAAATATGGTTCTTTACTGTTTGCATTCACCTCTCTTAGCAGAGTCCTGTACAAGTATGCAGTGACAGTCCCTGCCTGGAAGGACTTCCATTCTGAAACAGACAGAGAGAGGTGAAGTGACTTGCCCTCGTTCACATACTAAATCAGTAGCAGGGCTAGGAAAAGAACCCAGGTCTGCTAGCTTCAACCCAGTTCCCCAAACGTTTATTTTCTCTCTATACTTATTTGCTATACATCTTTCCCAAACAAAACTGTTCACAATAGATCATTTCTGCACCTAAGGCACAGATGCTACCACCGTTTTACAACTAACCAGCCTCCAGTCTTAAAACAAATTGATGTAACTTAGGATGCTGCCTCAAAGCTGCGGCAGAATGATCCCATTCTATCAGTACCTCATAGCATTGCTTTAGTTAAGATTGTGCTGACTGTTTTTAAGGGTTTATAACCCAGCTGTAAACATTTTCTCTAGGCTGAAACCAGTGACAGAAGGTTTTAGTCCAGAAGCAAGTCATATGGCAATTCTACACTGCTTTAAATCTTTATGTGCTTTTCTTCTTGTGGAATCTCCAGCATTGGAGATATTTAAAAACGGATTAGACAAACACCTGCCAGAGATAGTTAATACTTAGTTCTGTCTTGAGTGTAGGGGACTGGACTAGAAGACCACTTGAGGTCCCTTCCAGTCTTAAGTCTTATGATTCTGTGGTTCTTCTTTAGGTCATTGAAGCAAATCAGAATAGAAGATAGAATAAAGTACCCCACCATTGAGACACTTGGAGAGAATACACTATATTTCAACACACTGTTTGTTTGTCTTGTTGTAATTCCTTATATGGCCCCCATTTTTGAGGCCTCACAATCTTTGGGTGTGTCTACACTGCAGCGGTTTTTTTGAAAAACAGCCTTTTTTCCAAAAAACTTCACTTATGTCCACACTGCAATTAAGTTTTTTCAAAAAAAAAAAATCGAAAGAACAGAGGGATTTTTCCGAGATTGGTAAACCTCTTTCTATGAGGAAGAAGCCTTCTTCCAAAAGAGCTCTTTCAGAAAAAGGCATGTATGGACGGGGAAGAGGGAGTTCTTTTGAAAAAAGAGGAAATAGGAAAAAGCACAGGTGCCCTGGTGGCCACTCCATCCATAGTAATCACAGCTGAAATGCGAGATAGCGTCCATTCAGCGTGGATGCTATCTTTCAAAAAAGCAGATCGCTTTTTTGATGTGCTTGTGCTGTATGGACGCTCTCTTTCGGAAGAAGTTTTTCCAGAAGATCTCCTCCAGAAAAGGTTCTTCCAAAAGAAGCCTGTAGTATAGACATAGCCTTTGTAATGTATTTATCCTTGTAACACCTGTCTGAGGTAATGAAATGCTATAATTCCCATTTTACAGACGGGGAACTAAAGCACAAAGAAATTAAACAAGTTATCCAAAATCACAAAGAAAGTCACGGGCAGAGCAAAGAACTGAATCAGAATCTCCCAAATCCCAGGCTACTGTCCTAACCAATGAAACATCCATCCTTGCCCAGTTCTTTTAAGTGTAATCCTCTCATGCCCACAGAGCTTCAAATTAGGATGCAAAAGTGGTGACCTGAGACTTGTGGGTAAATTTCACCCACAGAGAAAGACATCACAGAATCCTTTTTGGGCAGATTCCAAGCGTAAATGTCTTCAAATTGGTTTTACCTCAAAAGGAATTTTAAAATACATCTACGTCTTCGAAGGCTACCCTCACTAACCATCAGAGACATACTTGCCTGTAAAGTCCACCACGTAGGATATAACTAAGAGTAATGGGATGGAACTAAGGGAAGGAAAATTCAGACTGAATATCAGGAGAATTTGCCTAATGGTGAGGTCTATTAGACAGTAGAACAACCTCCCATGGGAGGGTCATTATCTGAGTCATTTAAAACTAAGCTGAGGAAAGGGCCAGAATGCAAAATGTACTGTCAGAAATAATTCTGCACTGACCAGGTGATGGGCTAGATGAGCTAATAGGGCCTTTTCTCTTTCTAACTGCAGTGATTTTACAGTTGGACATTTTATGAATGCCAGCTGAAGTTATGTAGGTTACAATTCCAAGCAGGTGGACTGGTGAGGAGTAGGACCCGATGCTCCACTGAATTCCATCGTGTGCTGTCACTGACCCCTGGCACAAAGCGAATGTAACACGGGTGTAAAATGCTAGCAGTCTAATAAGGTAGAAATGTATTTCACAGGTATAAATGAGTGAAAGCCGTGGAATTTAGATGCCTCTCTCAATTTTGAGGCTCCTCCCTGTCAACTGCACCCCTCCCACAAGTCCTCAGTCCTCCAATTGTCCCTGAAAAGGCTGCCCAATGCATCTTGGACTAATGAGGCAGCTGCCCTCCAGAAAAAAGGCCACGAGTACTATTGACACTGCAATGACATTTTCAAACAAGCGGGGAAGGGAAGGCTATTGCTGGACATAGTTAGAAAGGAAGGCAGCAGTGGCCATAATGTGAATGGTGGAGACGGAAGATGAAAGGATGGTCCTTATACAAAAAGTTTCAGGTCTGGAAACAGCCCAGGATTGGAGGAGGAGATGCCAGGGCCTCCCCATTCCCAAAATAGCAAGTCAAGAGGAGTCTTTCTTGGGTGGCGTTCATATCAAAATATTTGCTTCTCAAAAAGGAGGAGCAGAGTTGTTAAGTAGGACCATAAGACAAAGCAACCAGAATCTTACCCAGCTCCCTCGTGTCATTCATGCTGTTCCTAAATACGGTGCCAAGTCCAAATGTTTTTGTTATGTTTAAATTAGCTGGCCCATCCTCCCTAGGAACTTACTTTTTCAGGGAGTTAAACTGCTCCAAACTGTTTAGAAGCAGAGCTTTTTGTCTCCTATTTACAATCACTTCTTTAGTTCAGAGACACTAATGAAGAAAACTAAATCATTATTAATTTACCACTTGGATTATAGAGCCTGATACAGATTATAGAGACTTTCTCCTGCTGCTTATGTTTCCTTTCATCATTCTTATAGTCCTTTGCATTTCACAGGTATAATTAACCATTTCTAATTCAAAATCTCATGGTGACAATGACAATAACTATTCATGATTTGAGGGGGGGGGGGGTTCATTTAAGAAGTGTCTTTCATTAGTGGACCCCAAGTCACTCTGCAAACCATGCTGACATCATATTCACCAGTGAAATGAAGCTCTCTTCGGGATTGAAGAAAGCAGCCATCAATGTAAAGCAGTGGTTCACAAACTGCTTGGCCCGCAACTTGTTCTAACTCAGTGCAAACCTTTCTATGGGCCACCAGCCAATTGGGATGGGAGGGAGTGGGGGTAATAGAGTGCAGGAGCAGCATGGGGTTGGGGGGTCTAGCAGGGAGGAAAGGTGCAGGTGGAGGGAGGGGTCTGGCCGGGAGGGATGTGTGTGAGGGGGACGGGGTAGAGGTCTGAGCATGAGGGGAATGAGAGCCCTTACTTGGGCCTATGTCCCCTACCAATCCCAGACACTACCCTCCACTACTCCCACTGACTGCAATTCCAGCCAATCAGAACAGCAGGGAAAGCCTCTAGGTGAGTGGTTTCCTATGCTGCCATTTCCTCTGCTGGAGGGAAAGGAGTGGTAGTGCACAGAACCACTTCCTCCCCCTGTGAGCCAGATCCAGCATGTGAGGCTTCTCCAACCCAGCACAGCAGGAAGCTGATGCTGGCACTTCAACCTCATGGAGGTCGGAACAGGGGCACAAGACTGGAGCACCCGAATGGGCTCCTCATTGTGTGTGGGGGGGGGAGGCAAGCCTCAAGCTCGAGGCCCACCTGAAAGACGGTCACGGACCACTAGTGCTTCAAAGACCACAGTTTCAGAACCACTGATACAAAGCAATAGTACATTGCACTTTCAGCTAGGAAGTGAAGGCCAACTTGACACTGCTCAATCTATGCAGGCATATAGAGTATGCAAAATAAAACTTTCCAAATTAGAATTTGGACGAGAGACTGTGGTGGATTAATACTTCTACTCTAGAGAAAAGAGCCATGGAATCTTCAGTCACCATAAATGGCCAGTAGAAGACCATGTTTTACTTCTTACCTCAAACAGGACAGCTCCCCGGATCTCTGAGCATCAGTTCAGAACTTTCAAAAGAAAGAGAGACAGTGCTATTTCTGGATGCGCCTTTTCTCCCTTTCTCCCGCAGGAAGATGAGACATTATGAGGTATTTCCGTTTTCTGTAAGGGTATGTTTACACTACAGCGTTATTTCGAAATATCTTATTTCGAAATAACGGGTCTACACACAAAATGCATTTCGAAATAACTTTTTACTATTTTGAAAAAGCGCATCCACACTGATTGGACGCTAAATCGCATTTAAGACCAGCCGGAACTGGTTCTGGCAGGGCATCGGGTCAGAAGTTACCTTGTGGCCAGGGCGGCTAGCAGGGCACCCTGGGAAGGGCTGGAGGCCCCCTATTTTCAAATAAGCATCTACACAGCACTTATTTCGAAACAGCAATTTTGAAATTAGCACTATTCCTTGTGGAATGAGGTTTACCAATTTCGAAATAAGCCCTCCACTATTTCAAATTAATTTCAAAATAGCAGTTGGCTTGCGTAGACACTAGGAAAGTTATTTCGAAATAACAGCTGTTATTTCGAAATAACTTTGCTGTGTAGACATACCCTAAAAGAATAGCCACACTCTACTACACTAGATGGTATTTCATTGCCATCTGCTCTCTACTAATTTTACAGAAAATGCATCACATCCCAACCTGAAATGAGCAAAAATTAATAGACGAACCAAAGTCTTCATGGGGAACTCCTGAACTGAGTTTAGGTACCAGACCATTCCTATACACTGAGCAATAAGTGGGAACAGGCAAGTGTAGTGGCCAATGGCATTGCAGGAAAAGAGATGGATCTTCGGTGTTCCACGAACCAATGCAGCTGAACAAGTACACAACATCCAAACAAATCAGCGACACCTTTCTTTTCTTTTGAGATGTAAGTCTAGAAAATCTCTCCCACAATATTGCCCCTCCAAAAGTCTTTCAGCCTGAAGAATAGGGAATAATTCAGGTAGCCTCAACTTGATCACTAAGTTAAAAAACTAAATTCTTAGCAGATTAGGATTTTGGAAATGTCTCTGGGACAGGTAATTAGCAAATCTATCACTCATGCTGCAAGATTATCTTGTCCCAAAGACAAAAGCATTAATAATTATGGGAGCCTCCTCTGTTTTTTCAAATTCTCTCCCACATACACCCTCCAAATTATTTTGGCTTTGTGGATCCCAGCTTTCCCGTTGCTCAAAGCATGTGGGTCTTGGTAACATTAACAGTAAAATCCTCCCCACCCCAAAAAATTCATGCCGAATATTTAGAAAAGCACTGAGGCCCAACATACTCAGAATGGGATTCTGAATTATTAATATAAATGAATAGAAATAATGGCTTTGTCTCAGGAATAATTTTTAAAAGTACCACATAATGAGGTGCTTTGGAGAGCCAGCACTGGAAGGCATTTTGAGATCTAAAGACAGATAATGAAATCAGCACATTGATGGAGTTATTAGAGTTTGCACAGATTTTAAAGAGAAAAGAACATTATGATGATCATCTAGCTGGTTCCCATTCATAGCACACAGTTTGTATTTGTGGCGCTTTACTGCCTGGACTGCTGAAATAAGTCTTTCCCTCGCCTTTGATTTTTATACCCATCAGGCTGCTTCTCAGTTTAGTCTTTTTTCCTTCCATGTTTTGAAAATATGAATTAATAAAAGAGATTTGAAAAAAGGAACAGATGAGTGTCAGTGGCTCCAGATCTCTCAGCACGCATATGAAATTTCCACAACCCCTTTGTTAACATCAAGATTGAGCCAGAACACCAGGAATGCTGATCCTCACAATCTTTCAGCAAGCTTCACCAGTCAGAAGGTGGCAAGTAATGGCACCTTTACCTTATCTCATCCTTAGTCTGGGCTAGGGATGTAAAATCCTGGTTAGTCAGTTAACTAGTTTTTTAGCCACTTAACCAATTAAGCAGGATCCAACTGGGTGAGGGGCTGTTACAGCCCAGTTGGACTGAAGCAGCCATCTGCTCACGGTGTGGTTCGGTGGGCCCGGCCGGGCTGGAATGGTTCCCTGCCCATGCTGAGTGTTCAGGCCTGATGATATACAGGCTGCTCCGGCTAAGCCAGGCTGAGTCTGCTGTGGATGGGAGGCTGTTCAAGCCGGACCGGACCTGCCACACCTCAATGCAACCAAGAGGCTGCTCAGGCAGGCCCCACCACGCTGCGCCATGGTAACTGTGAAGCTTTCTGGTGAACATTTAAAGAGGAGGGATATGTCAAGTGCCGGGGCTTAATCCAGATTTGTTCAAATGGATTCCAGCTGTGCAATCCCTTGAATGTGTTGTGTTTTGCTCACTGACAAGTGGAAGAATGCAACCAAGACCCAACCTGGCAGGGTCCCTGAAGTGCTACCTGACCCCATGGAGTGTACCTCTGCTAGGTATGAAAATGCTGGCACACAGTGGTGCCAACACAGTTCAGAGATGGCCACTCAGTTATATAAAGAGCTGGAATTATTCATACACATCTTACCCGTGCCCCTCTCATCCCCCCACATACACCTTTTTTGAAACGGGAAATCACTAGTAATCCAGAGCATGTAAAACTTGAAAGCAGATTTACCAGATAATTTGTATTGGCTCTTTGTCTCTGCTGTTATTTTTATTCTTCAATAAACTCCTTCAACCATTAAACATTGTGACCCCCACAACAACTTTTGCAGAGATCAAAAGAGCCAGCAGGCTTACTCCAAATTTCTATGGTTTCCCTCTAGCTATTGAAGAGATAGAGGGAAACTAAGGAGGTTTTCCTCATTCTTTTGCCTTTTTTACCTTATGACTTTCTTTCTCCAGGATTTACATATAGGGAATGAAAGTATTTTATAAAGTGATTAAGGGTTTTCTTTTTTTGTGTTACTTCAACCCGGTACATAAGTCACTCTCTTTTTGGTTCCCAATGATAATATGAAACCATTAATTGCAGCATCCCATCTTCTGAAAAAGAACCAGAGATGCAAGAAAAGCTCAGTCAATATTAACTAAATTATTGTCCGCTCAAAACTGATCCCTGATGTGGCAACTAAATTAGTTGCATTAGTATGCAAGTAAAGCACCACTGAGCTAGAGATGTTGAGGAAAGAGTATGGAGAAAAACAACACTTTCTCTGAATCGTCATACTAATTTTCATACAAAACGTTTTAGCTTCCACTACTACTAGATGTCCAAAGAGCCACAATCCCACCACAGAAGGAAAAGGCTGTGTGAGTTAAAAACCCAACCTGGTTTACAGGAGAAGTGAAGACAGGAAACAAATAAATAAAATATACAACAAAAGGAAGAAAGAGGAAGTCAATAGTAACAGATATATATCAGAAGTTAGGAATTGTAGAAAATGGATACAGAATACAAAGGAGCACAAGAAGAAATTTGTTGCCAGCAGAGTTCAGAACAACAAGAAGGAACAAACTAGAAACACAACATATTAGGAATAAAAATAATCCTGGTCATGGTAGTGGTCTATTACTAGATGGAAATGGTATAATTTTCAATAATAATGCAAAATTAAAAAGCAGAAATGTGTAATAAATATTTTTGCTCTGTATTTGAGTAAAAAAAAAACAGCTGATAAAATCTCATCATATAGTGATCACACTTTTTCCATTCCTCTAGTGTGTACAAAGGATGTTAAACAGCTCAACTGCAGTCAGACTCTTTAAATCAGTAAGTCCAGATAACATGTGTCCAAGAATGTTTAAAAAGCTGGCTGAGGAGCTTACTGGATCATTAATGTTGATTTTCAGTAACTAAAGACTTGGAGCACTGGGAAAGTTCCAGAAGACTAGAAGAAAACGAATGTTGTGCCAATTATTTAAAAGGGTAAATAAGATGACCAGGATAATTATAGTTCTGCCAGCCTGACATCAGTTCCATGCAAGATAATGGAGTAACTCATATGGGAATTGATTATAAAAGAACTAAAGGATAGTAGTATAATTAATGCAAATAAACATGATTTATCACAAGTAGACTCTGTCAAACTAACTTGATATCATTTTTGGGTGAGATTATCAGTTTGGTTGATAAAGGTAAGTAGGTTAATGTAATATACATAAGACTTCTGGAAGGCATTTGACTTGGTACCACGTGATATTTTGTCTGAAAAGCTAGAACAGCACAAAATGAACATGGCACACAGTAAACATATTAAAAATGGTTACCGGACACATCTCAAAACGTAAGGGCAAAAAGTGGGAATCGTTACTGAGTTGGTCCGTTTCCCACAGTATCCTGTAGTAATCAGTTACATGTGTCCTAGGCTATTTAACATGTTTATCCAAGACCTGAAAGAAAACAAAGAAGCACTGAGAAAGTTTGCAGAAGACACAAAAACTGGGGAACAGTATATAATGAAGCAGACAGGTCATGGATTCAGAGTGATCAAGATGGCTTAATAAGCTGAGTGCAAGCTAACAAGATGTGTTTTAATATGCCTAAATTTGAATGCATACAAATCTGGGAACGCAGAACATAGGTCCGATTTGTAGGATGGGGGACTCTATCCTAAGAAGCAGTGACTCTGTAGGATACATAAACAGGGGAATTGTCAAGTAGGAACAAAGAGGCTATTTTATCTCTGTAGTTGGCAGTGGTGCAACTTCTGTTGGAATACTATGTCTGTCTGGGTGCCCCAAAATCGAGAAGGATCAGAGAAGAGCCATGAAAATGATTAAAGAATTACAGAGAATGCCTTCTAATGATAAATTAACTAGACTGAACTCCTTCAGTCTAACAAAGAAAAGTTTCTGGAATGGCTTGATATTTAACAATTGGCTCGTTGTCTAGCAAAGATATAACATTATTTAGTGGCAGGGAGCCGAAGCTAAACAAATTCATGCTGCACATAAAGCATACATTTTTTACAGTAGGGTAATTAACCATTGCTACAATTTACCTTGGGTGGTGGGGGATTCTCCATCACTGACAATTTTTAAATCAAGAGTTGATGGATTTTTTCCTACAAGATCTGCTCTAGGAATTATTTGGGGAAACTCCCTGGCCCGTGCTATATATGAAGTCAGACCAGCTGATCAAAGTGGTGCTTTCTGGCCTTGGAATCTCTGAATCCACAAGTCCTGATCATGTTGACTGAAGAATCAGCTGCAGCAGCCACCGCCATGCTGGAAAGTCGGGGTTCTGCCCACTATAGTTTTGCCAAGTGCAGGCAACAATCGTGTGCCAGATTAGATGCTCCAACCCCACTGAAATCCCAAAATAACATGACCAGTCCCATCACATCTTACAGTATGAGCAGGAGTGAAGGAGACCACCAAGAAGACTCCAAAGATGCTTCATAGTCTTTTTTTTTTTCCAATTGGGACTCAGTAGGTATCATATTTCAAACTGAGATGCAGCCCACAAGGATAACATTAAAAGGCACAGAGGTGCTTTCTTTTGAACGAAGGATGAAACCCATGCCTTGACCACATATGGCCATTAAGTATCCTATAAATGTTTCCACAGGAGTGATTCCCTGGCTCAGTTCCAGTGCAGGCAATCACATCCTGCTCACCCTCTTACAATGTCTGAATAGGATACAGTATTCTTCTTGTGTTTAAAGTGATCCCAAAGTACCACCAAATCTGTTACGGCCTAATTTTGTTTATAACCAAATTACAACATGACATTTTCAATTTATTATGCCCCCAAACAAGTCACCTGTCTCACATCAGCCATCTCTTTTTTGGGGCAGAGTCTGTGACCCCCAAGCACTCCCCACCCACTTGATGCTGAATTCTCCTTCACCTCCCGCCTACATATGTTTTATGGTGTTCCTTGCTGTGCACCATTCACTGCCTAACCTCTAGGTTCTACATCAGTTCACAGACCTTCAGAACTGTATCCAAAACCACAGGCCTTGTCGGATTAGCGCCGCTGTGGGTGTTACAGGTGCTGCAGTCCTACAGCCATGAAAGTGGGGCTGAATTGTATAAAGAAGGAATAGCAGGTGCTTGTCCTTATAAGATCCAAAGACAATGGGTTTTGAATTTGCAAGCCTGGGTCATTGCATGAATTACCAACTTAAAGTTGGTAACAAAAGATAGATGTATAATGGCAGAAACACCCCAGGATTAGGAGTGTGTCATGCAAAAGAAGAGTTGCAGGCAACTCATTTTCCTGTTGAAGGTAGGAATGCTGTTAAACAGCTGCCACATTTTGCCTCAGAGGTGGCTGCATTTCAATAGTAGGTGAATGACCTTGCAGTCCTGGAGCAGGTACAACTCTCTTGAAGTCAACCGGATTTTTACTTTGTAAGATGGCAGGATTCAGGTAAATAGCTTGTAACTAGCTCTGGGATCCATCTGGATGAACAAGAATGATGGGTATTTAAAGTATTATTTCAACGTTTTCATGAGCATCCAACTCTTAATTCACTCCTTTGAGAAAGTAAAACTCCCAAGAGGCACTACCTAAAAGGAAGACACTTAGAGGAGGTAGAAAAAACCCACAAGGGAAGCTAGTCAGCTTCATTTCTGGAATGTGTACCATGTGCGTTTATTTTTAATTTTGACCCGAGTTCCTCTGCCTTCTGCCAGGAGTCCTGAGACCACATTGACAGCGTAACCAGAGCAGTAGCCCAACCATTCCCTAATTGCTATTACTTCTTAATAAAGAGCAGCACTTAGCCAAGGGATGAGGTTACTGTCGGAGGGGTCATGATTAATAATGATTAATCTGATCCTTGCCAACATGAACTGGATCTACCATTCACTAAATAATTACTTTGCAGCCTGGATACTGTTTCCAGAGAAGCAGAGGAGTTGCACATTTATTATATGAAAACACAAAGCAAACAGAGGGGAAAGAGGACCGCTGCTCTCAGGAGCATTCACGCTGACACAAGCCATCAGAAAAGCCAAGGAAGTCAAAAGAGGAGCTTCAAGCTTTGTTGAGCTGCCATTGAGGCGGGAGAGGTGGCATAAACAAACAAAACAGGCAGAGCTGCCAGCACTGGGAACACAACATCCGCTGAGTTTGGTTTCTCCGGGAATTTTTAAAACGTAATTCAATTATTTTTTCCAATGTTGTGCGTGTCTCAAAACACGTTTATATATTGATCACTGGAGCAACAGTTCTAAAAGCAGTGGGTTGGATCTTTAACGTGTGTCAATTGTCATAGTTCAACTGAAGTTAATTGAGTGATGGTAAACTTCCAACAGCTGAGAATTTGGCCCTAGATTGTAAGCTCCTTGGAGACAGGGACCATCTTTTGTCTCTGTCTTTGAATAGCACGTCGCACAATAGGACTGTGATCCAGAACTAGCATTGTTACTATCACCATACAAAAGATAGCGAATAATTACACCAGGTAAAATTCAGCCCTTTGTAGACAGCCAATTAAAAAACCTAGCGCTTAAATGGGATTGAAACCTTGCATAGGCCTGGTGCTGGCCCTCTGCAAAGGAGTGATTTTCACCCCTACAGCAAATATACCAAATAGCCAGGTGGCACTGCCAGTTAAGTGCACCCTTGTAAATGTGATGTCATAAATCTGGAACTCGCTCATCCTGCTCCATTGAGACAAAGTTTCACCAGGGATATCCAAAGAGCAGGTGGTAGATGGATGAATTGTGGTGGTAACATTTGAATATGTCGCTCTGAAGAACATAGAATGGCTGATGGGATTTATACCACAATACGTAGCTTTTCCCCTCCAGGTCTATGGGAGAAGTTCTGACTTGACTGAAAGCCATTTTCATTTCATGGCCTCTGTGACAGAAGCTGGCGCTTCCAGTCCAAATCTGGGAACAGGTGCAAAGTCCACTGAAGTCAATAGAAATCAACTGGCGACAATACAAATATTAAGATCTGGCTTCTGGTGAATAAAAGTAAAATCCCATTGAAGTCAGTTGGGAATTTTGCATTTAACTACAGTGTGGCCAGGATTTTACCCTGGGAGACTACCTCATGGAAAATATCCATTCTGATTCCTTAATCCTCCTCTACCCCACTTTGTTGCCAGTCCCAGAGAAGCAGCTTTGGTAACATACATTAAAATACCTTTCTGCCCTATAGAAGTAGTGAGGACCAGTGATGAAAACTTGGTGGTGGTTAAATAGTACATTTCATTCTCTGCTACAAAACATCCATCAATTTTTTTCAGGCCCTAAAATTCATTGATAAAAGGAAGGGTTGGTTTGTTTTTAATAAAAAAATTATTTTTAAATTTCTTCTGCTGGTAGCAGTCCAACACCTAATATTCTTTAAGTCTAAGTTTTGTACATAAATATGTTGGAGTTTAGCTTCCCTGGTCAGCCCTACATCCTTAAACATGCAAGTGTAAATATTTCCATATAGTACAGTAGCATCGATGACAATGAAAAGAAAATAAAGTTACCTTTTAACTAAGGCATCAAGGAAAAAAAAGATACATTGAAGATAAATCTGTAAGATTAAAAAACAATCAAACCGAAGAATATTTTACCTTTGACAAAACCAAGCAAGATGGACTCCAATAAAATCCTCTCAGTTTTCCAGGAGTTAGTGTTTTGAATCACAAGCCTACAATCATAAGCAAGTGTTTTGTTTTCCCAGCCCATGTCACCATAGAAGTCTGTGTTTACCTACAGGTGCCAGGTAATAATTTATAAACTGGGCTGACGGTGCATTCATGGCCGTATGTTCTCCTCGGCCACCTTACCCTCATGAACTAACTTCCTCTCCATCTATGTCCTACTCTCTGATACATTGACAGGGTCCTGTCAAGGCACGATGGATGTTCTGTGCAGCCCCTGGATCAAGCACAGGAAGACGATGCAAGCCGACCCAGAAGAAAAAGTTACAGGTTCAAGTTCTCTAGTCTGGCACCCTTGGGACCTGACCGGTGCCGAACCAGAGAATTCGCTGGACCTCAGAAGGTCAATACTATCCAGCAGCATTGCCAACATTTCCACTGCTTACGAGGCTCTTGGAAGACATTTAGGGGTAAATTAGAGCTAAATAACAGCACAGAAAACAGTGCCAGGACTGGTGGCTGTAAAAACAGACTTTATGGGACCGCAAGAAACTTGGCCACACTCATGATAAGTGGACATCCAGCTAATTAAAATGATGCCAAAACATAGATGTTGCCAGACCAGAGAGTTCTGGACTAGAGACTTTCAACCTGTACTTGGATAATCAACATATCAACAAGGTACCATAAATTAGGTTTCCGAAATGAAAGCAATGAAAAGAGCAGAAGAGTTTGTCATGGTCCCAGAGACGATTCTAAGGAATAAGACTGCTCCAAAAACTAAATATTTCAAGTCTCGCCAAGCAACGAGCTTTATGCCCAATGCTGAGTTTGGTTAGAAGTGACACTTTACAAAGAAATGTTTCCTTTTCCTTTTAATCTCAACTGAGAGCGCTCTGTGGCCTGACTAGGCCACTAAAGTAAATGATGTTGTACAGGTAAATAACTGGTGGAAGCAAGATACGAATCAGGCCCTTTGTTTTGTCCTGTTTGGTTTAAATATTGTTCTGATATGGGACTGTGCTGAGCGCTGAGAATCAGAAAGCTATACTGATTGGGTGATACTGATTGGATGATAAACAAAAGGGATATTAACTAGTTTAGTTTCAGTTGTACAAGAGGAACAAAGTGCTAAAATAAACAAGTAACATAGATGGGAATAATGAGATTTGATTTTTAAAATATTGATTTTGAAGACTAATTGAAAGTCTTGTTCCTGCAAACCCTTACACATGAGTAACCTTCCCAACATGAGAAGCCCCAGTGGGCAGAATGGATCCATCATATAAGTGAAGTCATATATCCACTCATATTTTTTATAGGATAGGACTTGGAAGTATCATTATTATTTAGAGCTGGTGAAAGAAGAGGACACAGCTACATTACCAGGAAGACTAACACAGCAGCAGTCGATCTTCTGGAGTTTGATTTAGTGGATCTAGTAAAGACCCGCTAAATGGAATGCTGAGGGCACTCCAAGGTGTCACAAGGAGTAAGGGAAGTCAATGGGGGCATTTCGCCCATCAATCTTCCACAGTGAGGATGGCACCCTAGCTTGGCTTAACATATTATGACTCTAGCTATGATATTTACGTAGCTGGAATTGCATATCTTAAGCCAACCTTCCCCCATAGTTCAGCCCTAGCCATAGTTGCAAACCTTTTTCCCCTGTGAATTCAACCCTTTTTCTGTTTGCAAACTGTGCAGAGGGGTTTTTTCCCCCGATTTTTGAACATTGTTTGAATAGTTTTCAGGAACATACCTTACTCTACTGGCTGTCCACATGTTGGTTTTAGGCAGCAAGTGAATCAGTTATTTGATACTTGAAATTCACTATCTGAGTATGCGGTCATTAACCTAAGTGACATGGATTGCTGTTTATAAACTATGTCCACTCAAACAAACTTTTTTTCATCTCTGAAATGGATTAGATTAAGCACTTCTTGGTTACATGGCCAAAATAAAACACTTAGTAACATTTACATGAAACAAACTCAGTTCAAAGTAGTGTGAACACATTCCTAGAACTCCCCATAGGTGTTCCAATGAAATCAACAGGACCAATTTTAGAGTAAGGTGCTACTCAGCGACCGTAACAGTGTCAGAACCTGGCTGACTGGGAACAAGCTTTTTCACCATGTGACCAGCTCTATTAATAATAACAGATAAAAAAATTTGTTTCCAAAGCATAGTTTCTATTCCGATGTCATGCTTTTAATGCAAGGACATTTAACTAATACTGCATCTCTGTCTCATCATGCACCCAAAAAGGTACTATCTAAGATCAAATATTACTGTACATGCATTTAATCAATACTGAAGTGCAATATTCTTTAAATTAGGCAATGCCCTGATTGTATTTTTGCTATTAGGAAACAGAAGCTGTAAATAAATATAACGGATGGAAATCAATCAAGCCAGTGCATTAACAGTGCCTAGCACAATGGAGCCCTGAGCTTGCTTAGAGACCTCTACAAATGATACATTTTAATAACCTTAACCAGAGCCATTCGAAAGACAACCATTTGTTGTTCAATATGGATGCAAAAATTTTAAAAATAGCAAATGTTCCCATGTTCCTCACCACACCCCACCCCCAACTACTCCTGGGGAAATTCTGCAACCCAGAATTTGCTCAGAATTAATGTTCTGCATAGAATTTCATTTTACGCTGCCGATATCATGCTGCGGAGCTGCTGGCCCCACTAGGGGCTCTGGCAGGTGCAGTGGCCCAGCTCACAAATACAAGACACTTCTGGGTGTGGGGGAGACAAAGCTGGAGGTTTTCCCATGAGCTGTAGGACCCAGCACGCACCAAAGGAAAGAGGTGACCTATAGAAAACTGGCTAGAAGCCCAGGATTTAGTTGGAATCGGTCCTGCTTTGAACAGGGGGGTTGGATTAGATGCTTCCTGAGGTCTCTTCCAACCCTAATGTATGTATGATTCTATGATCCTGAACCCACATCAGTCTATTTCTCCCTCGGGAACCCTGGGCCCTAGTGAGGAAGAGGGTGCAAGTATCAAGGCTGACAGGGAGGGGATGCAGGTGTCTGAGGTAGGTGAGGATGCAGGTGCCTTAGCCAGAGGGAGCCCTGAGGCTAGGCTTGGGTGGAGAGGCAGTTCAGGTGTCTGGGCCTGTGGGGGGGACCCCACGGTTGGGCACTGGGGAGAGATGTGGGCATCCAGCCCTGCGTCTGGATTTTAGTGGGGAGGGGTTATGGGTCAGAGAAATAAGAACTGGGTTGTCATGAGGATTACTTTAATTCTCTACTCCAGGGGGAAACTTTTCTGTTGTCTGTATTGTTACCAACATAGTTGCTAACAGGTATCTGAAATAAAGTACCAAAATAATTGAAACTGGTGTGATTATAGATTTGTCAAAAGAGCACACAAGTATGCAGAATCTTGCAGCCTATGAAAATATTGTGGGCAGAGTTTTTAATTTTTGGTGCAAAACTCCCCCTGGGAGAAACTAACCAAGTGAATGTGCCTATTGACAGATGTTTCTGGCTTGTTTGCACTATTTGCTCTTCTCTGCTGTCGTAACACCTACAGTGACCTTTCCCTATGAAAGGGAATGGCATAAAGACACCAGCAAAATCCAAAACATCAGAAACCCAACTTTTCCCCTTGTGACCAGGGGGCCAGCACTGATGCCAGATCTTGCAGTCTCTTTGAGTGTGTCTAGACTACATGGCTCGGTCGATGGAGCCATGTAAAGTAGTTTACCTGACATAGTCAATGAAGTGGGGATTTAAATAATCCCCGCTTCATTAAAATAAAAATGGCCACCGCGCTGTGCCGACAATCAGCTGATCCGGCACAGAGCGGCAGTCTAGACGCGGATCGGTCAACAAGGGAAGCCCTTGTCGACCGCTCCCTTATGCCTCCTGAAACTTAGTTGACAGCAGAATGTAATTAGTTGGCTAAATACACACGTGGGAGTTGACTGGAGGCATCCAACACTTGAAAACGGGGTCCAGGATAAATAGCATTGATTCCTTGACAAGGGTTCTAAGAACATAAGAATGGCCATACTGGGTCAGACCAAAGGTCCATCTAGCCCAGTAGCCTGTCTGCTGACAGCGGCTAATACTAGATGCCCCAGAGGGAGGGAACACATCAGGTAATCCTCACATGATCCCTTCCCTGTCACCCACCTCAAGAGAAACAGAGGCTAGGGAAAACATTCCTACCCATCCTGGCTAATAGCCATTGATGGACCTAACCTCCATGAATCTATCTAGTCTTTTATGAATCCTCTTAAAGTTCTAGCCTTCACCACATCCTCTGGCAAGGAGTTCCATAGGTTGACTGTGCACTGAGTAAAGAAAAACTTCCTTTTGTTTGTTTTAAATCTGCTGCCTATTCATTTCATTTGGTGACCCCTAGTTCTTTTATTGTGGGAATAAATAAATGACGTTTTCTTATTCACTTTTTCTACACCAGTCATGATTTTATAGACCTCTATCATCTCACCCCTTAGTCTCCTCTTTTCTAAGATGAAAAGTCCAAGTCTTTTTAATCTCTCTTCATATAGGACCCGTTCCAAACCCCTAATCATTTTTGTTGCCGTTTTCTATAGACCACATGCCCGGAAGCACTGGTACCCACTATTTGATAAGAATCTTGGGTGTTTTAAATAATGTTGCTGTTTTGGACTAGCTTTAAAAGACTGGCAAACCAAAGGTCAGAGCAAGAGGATTCCCATGGGGAAGACCCCTCCCCCCAAAACTCAATACTTCTGAGAAAACCATGCTTTAATAAATGAGACGCTTGACATACTCCCCTTCCTTGGAAACATTTTAGGATGCTGCTGCTATGAACTCACAAAATCCAAGCAGCCAGAGCTCTCGTGGTGACCTGATTTAATTCTGAAAATCATTTGGATCCCTTTGGACCTTATCCAAAGCCTGTTTTTAAATTCCCAAATTGGACCTCTTGATAAATTCTCCTGGCAGCAAAGGTCTTAGTCTTGGCCGAAATGCTCCTGGAGATCAATTAGTGGCAAAACAGCTCACCTCCTCAAAACCTCTTCATGTTTTTTCCTCTCATATTCACAGGAACAGGCACCTCCTTTTCTGGCTTTGCCTGCCTCCAGCTGAGAGATAAACACTTCCAGCACTTGCTGAGTGACAAAGGGGGAATCAGCCTGCATGAAGCTTTGGAGAGAGATTCTAGCATTGGGGGTTTACATGGGCAAAGGATATTGCAGCATTAGAGAGGTTAATGAGTTTAGCAAGGCGGAAACCCAATACCCTTAGTGATGGGGAAGGAGAGGACACAATTAAAAGGAATTGCATCCATTCCTCAATGTCAGGCTCCAGCAGAGAGGTGATCCCTTGGCAGTGGTAATTACCAACAGGAAGATAAACTTCTGATCACCTCCCAAGCTTCTGGAACCTGTCTGATGCTGTTAGGATACATGGCTCTGCAGACCCAAACTGGTGATCAGTTTGCTCTGATTCCAGCATGCCGTGTCTGTAACTGGCTCTTCTTGGTGTCTTACCAAACTCACCGGAAGTCAGGCCATTAGCCATGGAACATCGGCACTTACCTGATTTCCTGTTCTGAGAGTTTCCAAATAGCGGAGCGCTACTCCAAACTCAAATGCTTAGGTTCACACGTCACTACTTACAGCTGGTTGCTCCATGCTTGAGGCTCCAATCTATTGAAGCTAGTTAATCTACCCCAAAATGACAGTGTGTGAGTAGTACAATCTTTACTGTGGGTTAGCTTCACCACATCCTGTGAAGTAGGGAGGTGCCATTATCTCCATTTTACAAGTGGGAAGGGAACTGAGGCACAGAGAAGCTATGTGAGTTGCCCATTAAGCAGGGACTTAAACTTCCTTTTCTGGGTTCCTAGATTAATATCTTGATTAAACCATTTTTCCTCTCTTCTACTTCATGCTTGCAGCCAGCCACTGAGATGGTCTCGTTTGCCACCATGAGTTACTGTACTGCAATAGATAATCCAACTCCGCACACAACCATAAGCTTTTTAGCCAACAAGTCATGACACCAATTTCATTCTAGGTATGTATCCAAAAGTACCTAAGCACCTCACGAATGCTGAACAGTTCATCCTGCGATGGAGGGAAGTACTGTTGTCCCCATTTAACCTAGAAACATTAAGTGACTCGCCCAAGGTCACACAGGAAGATAGTAACAGAACCAGGAATGGGGCCAAGATGTCGTCAAGTTTCCTCCCACTGCTATCTGTCCTACATCAACACAAGAGCACCAAGGAATTTCCCTCACTGTGAAAAGACAACAACTGCTACCTTCCTAAAAGGGGCTCCAGCCCCCTCTCCAGCTACTGATCCATCTCACGGACTAACATCAGAAGGGACCACCATGATCATCTAGTTTAGCCTCCTGCACATTGCAGGCCACAGAACTTCACCCACCCACTCTGTAACAGACCCCTAACCTCTGGCTGAGTTCCTGAAATCCTCAACTCCTGGATTAAAGACGTCAAAGTTATCGAGAATTCACCATTTACACTAGTTTAAACCTGCAAATGGGCCATGGGTCTGCCTGCAGAGGGAGGAAACTCGAGAGTGGCTCTGCCAATCTGACCTAGGGGAAAGTACCTTCCTGACCCCAAGATGAGAGTCAATTAGACCCTAAACATGTGAGCAAGAACTGCAAGACAGACACCTAAAAGAGAATTCTCTGAGGTAACTCAGAGCCCTCCCCATCTAGTGGCCAATGGTGATGTCTGGGGTACCGATGGGCCACATGCCATCATAGGCAATCTCACCACAAATTTTTCAAGTTCAGTCTTGAAGCCGGTTAGGTTCCCCCCTCCCCACCTCTTGGAAGGCTGTTTTCTTCTCTAAACTCACTGGAAGCACATTCTAAACTCACCAGCTGGAGTCCTGATCCATCTGGTCTGTACTTCATCCCCATTCAGGGACTTAGGGGTTAGGTGCCTAATGTAAGGCAGCTCTGATTGGAAAAAAAAAAACCAACGGTCCATCTTTGTAATGAGTTTTAACTCCCCTTTCACACTAGCACAAGACCTCTCCAATTGAGGGCTCTCTCAAATTTCATAAGGTACGAAAGCTGGTAATCCAGAAGCAGTTCAGCAGGAACACAGAAGAAGTCTGCTGTTGGATCCGTTTCCCTGGAACCCGATCAGAAGAAAACAGGCCTCAAGCAGCTCACGCTGATGCCTCGTGTTACATTAAACATCCATGTGCAACTTCAGCTTATTCAAAGATCTGAAACAGAGCGCGCTCGGGTGGCTCAGGGTCAGTAGGTGTTTGTTTGTTTATATGTATATTATTTTACAGTTTCCCCTTCCTAACACTCAGGAATTGAAGAAATTAAATCGTCTCCATGGGGATTTGAGGCTATTGTTCACCGCCTTCTATTATTCCCTCCTTCTTCTGCCAGAGGAGCAGTCCCAATCTTGGGACAATATTAAGGAGGGAGGGGAACTTTCCCCAGGATAATGCAAATGCTGTAATCTCATTTCACAGGGAACTGGAGAGATCCAGTTTTAATGCATAGAGTGTTTTCATGTTCCTCTGCCCTTTAAAAAATAACAGGATTGTAGAAGGAAAAGAGGGACCTCTGAGACATGACCCTAAAGGTCACATCTGTATCATTTCCAGACACACCTGGGCAGCTTACCATTGATTCTGAGTTTTAGAGGAAGGTGGCCATGACCCTTAACTGGCAGAGAGTTGCAAGTAAAATAAAAGGAAAAGCTTTATTTGGCTACTGATTGCTAACCCGCTTCCACGTGGCCTCCACAAATCTAGACCCAGAGCTCTCTCCAAACAGCCAACAAGGCAGGTTCATGGTGCACAGAGCAGTGGGTGTCCCTGAGGAAATAACCAACTACCCAATCTTCAGCACCCTTCTCCCCCCTCAGCCAGGCCAATTTCACAGACCAAATAACAAGCTCAAATTATCCAGACTGTGCTAGTGACAGCAGCTTATCAATGGCCACTAGCAACATGCGGGCCCTGCAGTCAAGGAGCACCAAACTGCTTCGAGTGGGAGTTAAATGAGAAGCGGTTACAAGAAGCGGTTACAATTCACTTCACCTGAGTGGCACACATGCACGGACAAATTACCATCACGGAAGCAGCCCTAAAGGCTGCTTGGAGCCTAGGCATTGTCACTCTTTTCAGAATGATCCTTCTTAGAGCTGCCAAGCCCTGTTTCAAACAGTCAGCACTGACACACACGCTATCGATGGCCTTTGCAAAGCGGCGCATCGCTGTATCCCTGGAGGTTTGGTCAGGATTAAAGGGGATCCAGGAGTCTCCTAATAAAAAAAAAAAAAAAAAGACAAAACAAAAACAAAAAAAACACCCAAGATGGAGCTAAATCAGATCACTGTGACTGTCTAGTTCAATGATCTGCTGTTTATTCACCATCCCGGCGTTAAAACCCCTCAGATTTTCATTCTCTTTCTTTCTCTTATACACCTAACATATACACACATGCACATGGACACACACACACATATACCCCTGTTCCTGCAAACCCTGATCTCTAAACGGCAATAGGAGTTTAAAAAAAAAAAAAACCCTACTCTCAGCAAAGAGAACATTGCTCATTTTATGGCTATTGGTTCACATCAAGAGCCTCTCTTCTACTTCAAGGTCTTAGAGCCCTATAACTACAGCTAAATAGCTCCGCTTCTTCCGGTGACCAACCCCTCCACCCCAGCAGAAACATCCTTCTCCCGCATCCATCCAAGGGTGGAATTCAGAAGTACTCTCCTCCACACACGCTGCCTACAGACACACTAATCAAAAACTCAGGACTGGTGCTTAGGACTCCTAGAAAAGAAGCCAGCTTGTACACACATGCTCCTTACTTGTCTGGTATGTTCTTGAATACCCACAGACAAGCCAATATTTCTTGCAATGGCTCAGATCACTCTCTTTCCAACATCCACATGGTTAAGTTACTAGCATTAGGATCTTTCTTAAGCCTACTCAAGCCTGGAATGCCTGTAAGTAGAGACAGGGCTAAAACCAGATACCTAGTGCAAACGTCCTATAGCACTGGTGAAGCTCAACTCTGGAAGTGACCTTCTACAGTCCAGTCACCTCTAACTTCACATGGGGAATGCACATCTGAACTATGAGGAACCCATTTGTCCCTATGCAGCTGGTGCATTCGCTCCTCCCTCACAACTAGACAGACTTCTGAGTAGCGAAGTTAAAAACCCTGCTCAGAGTGTAATTACATCAGTTATCACCCCCCACAGAGTACACAGTATTTCCTTTAATCTAACAGATGTCTCCGTTTTTAAGGAAAGAGTCTCTGCTAATAGAAGCATCACACAAAACTTCTGTTTCTCACTTCCTGCACACTCACATATAAAACATGACAATTTGTGCAAGCACTCGGGTAGTCCATCTGGGGAGAAACTTTCCATTTCCACTGGAAAAACTGGCGTTTCCCTGGTGCTGCTGGCCAAACTCCATCTTCCACTGTCTCTATTTTAGGTACTCATGTGGTCCTCATTGCTCTAACGCCCGAGCGCCTCACAGTGCAACGTTCTTATGCATTCCTCTCCAACTCCTCTGAAATAAGGCAATACTATTATCTCCATGTGATAGATCGGGAATGAAAGTACAAAGAGGCAAAGTGAATTGCACAGTGAATGGCAAAGCAGCACACTCTAAGTGTCCTGACCACTACACTAACCATTTTCTTCAGACAGCTTCACCCTTTAAAAGTGCCGGGTGGCTGCCCCTCAGAATTTGCCATCTCTTTCTTGCTTCTGCCTTACCCAAAGAAAGAAAATTGCCTTCTGCTTGGGTGAAATGACTACAAAAATAGGCTGATCATTTTCACTCAGAAACTGGATGCGTGTGTAAGAACGATTCCACTTTTCTGTGACTCCTCCAACTCAGAAGGGTATAGACTATAAGGCCAGAAGGGATCAGTACACTATCTAGCCCAGGGCTGGGCTAAAGGGCCTCCGTGGGCCGGATTCGACCCATCACGCAGGTTGATCTGACCCATGGAGGCCTGCCACTTCCCCGCCCTCAGGTCTATTAGGGCTTGAGGGCAGGGGGAAGCGCATAAAGTTTTCTCTGCCCTGCCAGGTCTGAGAGGTGCTTAGAAGTACCATGCGCTTCTGGCAGGGCAGGAGGAGACTTTGTGCGCTCCCCGGCCCCCAAGCCCTGATTGGCCTGGGGGCAGAAGGCGGAGTGCGCAAAATCTCCTCCCACTACCAAGAGCATAGGCGCCTGGGGGAACCTCGGGGAGGGGGCAAAGGTGCACCTCCACCCCCAGACCAATCATGGTCTGTGGGTGGAGAAGCAGGGAAGTATCCTGGCCCCGCCCCTTCCGCTTGAAGTCCCACCCCTTCCAGTGCTTCTCAGGGTCACTTCAAAAATTTCTGAAGTGGCCCCAGGCAAAAAATTATTGTCAACCCCTGATCTAGCCTGATCTCCCCGGAACAGCAGTTTGACTCTACATTGAGCCCAACGGGGGAATTTTTATGTAGATTTTGGGGGGGGAGAAAGTGTGGGGGGGTAGCATATGAAGGAAAAAAACATTAAGTAGTGCAGCAACAATATCCAGTGGAACAAAATCCATAGTAGTTGCTGATACACCCTGCGCAACCACAACGCTGCATATGCAATGTTTAGGACAATGAGATGCTGTCTTCCCTCAGCGTTTATATTTGTATCTTGTTTTCTCAATATGACCAATCCTATCTCAAAAGAACTGGGCCCAAGTGTCTGGACTAAGACTCGGCGAGGCGGGGCGGGGCGGGGGCTCGGAAGGGAAACAAGGAGGGAATCCAAGGTGGAGGCAAGCCACAGTACAACAGACAGCTGGTGTTTGGGTGGTGGTAAATCACCCTGAAATGAGCCTCTTCCCTCAGCTCAATGAGGCCTAAACAACAAAGGAAGGCACAGCTTGCAGCCGGACAGCCTGCTAGCCAACCACAGACACACATGACAGCTTCATTCAGGAGCCTGGAGTCAATACAAAAGCTTCGAAATCAATCCGACATCCTGCGACCTCGAACAATGCACCAAATCTTCTCAGAATTGGAGCCCCGAATGAGGGGACAGCATTCAAGGGAGATCAAACCGCACGGCTGGCATTGAAAGGGACTAAAAAAAAAAAAAAAGGAGAAGAATGTTCCCAGTTTATTAATGGTGTGGTCCGGCCTGCTGCATCCCAGCCACCATAGGCTACGTTCAATGAAAGGGCAGCACTTTGCACATTTTATGTGGAGCACATGGATTCGGGGGAGGAGGAAGGAGGGGCTTACATCTTCTAAATCAGGATGTGCCTTTCTGCTTGGCACCCTTGTCTTAATCAGAAATTCCCCCTGTGTGAACCTCTAAGGCCGTTTTTTCCCACTTGGTCTACTCCACACACACACACACACACACACACACACACACACACACACACACACACACTCACTCACTCCATCCTCCTCAAACCTAGGTACTAAAGGGAGAAAACGACCATCACATCAAAAGCAGACAGGGACATAGGCGGGAAAGCCCAACATTTCACAACGATCAATCCTCTAGGTCATTCTTACCTTCCAAAAAAACCTATTGCAAAAAGGTAGGCGTCTGTGTTGTGTTGTGTTATTTTTGTTGGTAGAGGCGGGATAGCGGATTATACGCACAGGCCTGCAGCTGCACAATGTAGAGCATCAAGGCTCATGAAATAGTGAAACCAAGCACAGCAAAAGTGGACTCGAATCTATTAGGGCTCCTCACCCACCCCCTCCAGTGCCCGATTGCTCCCAACAGTGTGCCTTCACCTCCAGGAACTCTGTACAAACTAAGCAATCCATGGAGTACCCAGCACACATCGTGGTGGTGGCAACAAAAAGGCTAGGCAAATCCTCTTTGGCAGGTTTCCTCTAAAGGCAGGTGTGGAAACAGAATGTGTACACACACACACACACCCCTGTCTGGGCATGGGATTTTTTTTTGTGGCAGTTATCTACTCAATATAACCAACCTTTAAATAATTTCCCCACCTCCCTTCAACAATGTCTAATTAAGTTAGAACTTGGATTGTAAATGCAGGGGTTGGGTTTCTTCCATTTTGAAACATTTGTGAGAAAAGGGCTGAGATTTTCAAAGCACTCTGCAGGGTTCAGACACTACTTTCTGCTCATTTTTTAAGGATGTGGCTAAATCCAATCTGCTGTTGAAAATGTCATCTGCCTTTTCTTCTTAAACTAAGCAGTGCGGCTGGAAGCAATCGCTCTCAAAATGAAAGAAATCAAAGTGCCAGTGTTGCACAGAAACCCAAACTGCCAACATCAGAATGTTCCTCAGAACATGAGACTCTCCATAAATGTCACATCTGAGAGTCAGAAAATTCAGTCTCGTGGTTCCAGAAGTCATCCTAATCCCTACCTACCCTTCATCTCCTAGGGGAAAATATTCACTATAAATGTTACAATTGATTTTAGAAACTCTTGACATCATGGGCAATGATGTCTCCAATCTCTCCTCTGTGGAAGAGGCAGCCATCGCTTTCAATAAGGGTGTGCCTACAAGGGCAGTTGGCAATGGAAACGGAAACATAAAGGAAAGATGAATGAAGGATTTCTAATGTGTATGTAGAAGGTGGACGAAGCAGTCTGGGTTCTTTTGCTCATGGTGGAATGGAAAATCATCCCTACATGGAAGGCAAGATTCAAGATGACACGGTCTCTGAAACATAATGGGAAAAGTTGCCGTCCATATTGGATGGATGGATTGGCCTAGACACAAAGGAGCGGACAGCCATGCCATGCTGGTCCAGGAGGGGTGGGCCAGCTCCAGACTCCCAAAAGAGGTGGGGCTGAGGGCAGAAGGGGCGGGGCTGTGGGCAGCCAGCCCTCTGCACCACTCGGACTGTGGCACCCCACCCTCAGCAGTGCCTGGATTGCGTCATGCGGTGCCCCCGACCTCCTGAGGCAGCCCAGAGCACGCCATGGTGCTGCTCCAGTAGCAACTTAAAAGGCTTAAGGCTCCAGGCACTGCTGCTGCCTCTACAACCGTGGTGACCGAAGCCCCAGGCCTCTCCGAAACACCAGGCCCAGGGACAATTGCCCCCTTTGCCCCTCTCTTTCACCCCCTCATCCTTACCCAGTCAGTAGGCCTGTCTAGGTTTGTGTCTGTGGCCGTTCCCACCTACCGTTCTCCTACATAATGGGGATCTGTAGCCCATATTGGAAATTCAGAGGCAGCAGGACAAGCAGGCAGAAGAGGTATGTACGTTCAAGGCTAAACTTAAGTTTCTTTGTGTAATAATGATGCTCCATTCTTTAATTTCACCTATTTCCTTTTGCCAAAACTACAATGGTACCTTTTATTTAAGATGTCAACTTCATAACTGCAAAAGTAACTCTATCTTCACTAATTCTTTGTGGGGGAGGAGGGAAGTCTTCCTTAGTGTTTTGTTTTAAATTTTGTTAAATTATTTAAATGGCAATCTGTCTTAAATATTTTACCAATAGATCATGGGCATGTGTTTCTATTTCATGTTACAACTAATCAGTGATGGAATGTCTGAGTTGAAAGTTAAAATTCTACTCCACAGCCTGCGATGCATAATCATTTCTCTACAGACTCTCTGGTGTATAAAAAGTTCTCTGCAAAATTAATGGTTTATAAGAAGTTCTTTGTGTAGTCTCTCTGCTGCACAGAAAGCTCCTGCAGTCCAAGATCTTATATATCCTGCCAACAGCGCTTGAGATTTCCAAAGCTAATTGGTTTGTGGAGTTTCCATAGTCTGCCAGGTGAGTGTATGGAGTTCACAGCTGAATCACAGCCATTGACTAATTGAGACTGTAGCTTCCACATGGCCAATCAAGAGGCTTACAACATTCTGAGTGGCCCAAACCTGCAAGTGACCAATATTTATGCAACCAATCTCATTAAAATTCACCTTATGCACACTACTAATTCTCCACAAGACTAACAAAAGAAAATTGAAGTTTCTCAAGACAGAATTTGGAAAAGGACCTCAGGGACTATGGAACCAAAGTCCCATTTTCTAAAATGATTGAGCAGACTGCGTCTCACTGAAAGTTAATGAGATTTAGGCAGTGAAGTGCCTAAATCACCGAGGCACTTTTGAAAACTTTATCCATAACTACATGTAGAGATAATTTTCAGAAGGGTAGCACTCATTTTACAGGTGCTTTTCAAGTTTTTCTTTGAGAAAGCTCTGATTCTCAAAAATACCCAAAACAAACAAACAAAAACCCATCAAGCAAACAAAATCCCAAACTCTAAAAATGACAGGCTGATCCAATTTACCTTACTGCCGCGCACATACACGAGGCAAAATTGTCCTTTGTCTTCTTCAGAGAATTCCAAGCGCATACAATAAACTGAGAAGGAGCAAGGAGGTTAAAGCTAAAATTTGGAAACCACCCAGAAAAAGGAGAAAGAGAGAGAAAAGAAAGGAAAGAGATCTTTGTCAGGTTCATTTTACCATGAGATGCAAAGTGAATAATGAAGTAAGAGAAGTTGGGAGTTGTTTTTATAGGTGGAACCAAAACATCCGATTATTTTGTTTTCTTGAAATAAATCTACAGCTTTAGGACACTCTCACTCCCAAACACACAAAGTTCACAGGCAACAGCATTCCATACATGCAGTTGTGTGCACCTAGAAGTATCTCGCATCAATCATTACTTATAAGGCTTGAGCAAGGTTGGGAGGCAAGGTGAAGGTGAAACTGGAGCCACATCCTCCTCCTCGTTTTAAGACAGACATCTCCATCTTTACTCTCCCTATGCAGCTGACATGACTTCCTACACTAACTGACATGGAAACAGTCAGCTAATTTACTGCTTTGTGTTAGGAATGCAGCCAGGGTCTGAGTCCCCCACCCCCACTCTCTGGGCTGGCCCATCATCTTCAAGTCATGGCTCTCTATGTGGGATAGGAAGGGGGAGAGAGAGATCCTAGTAGAAAGGGAAGGAGGAGAAGAGAAACTTTCACTTAAGATTCACTTTCCACTAATAGGGCCTCCATTGGTCAGCAACAGTAAACTGAATCTAACCTCTCCCAAAAAGGGTTTTCCCCCCTTCCCTTCCCAGCACCTCCCCCCCTTCTTGGCTTTTGTAACTTACCTCCCTCCAATCTACTTCCCAACAGGAGCTGAAATTAAACAGGCTGCCCATATGCTATGCCTCACTTGTTGTCTGTTCCTCTCACTACCATCTGGCCTATTTGCTCAGCCAAAGGCGGGGGGGTGGAGGGGGTGAGAGAAGAAGGAGAAGAAGAAGAAGAAGAGTAAAGCTAGACACAATGAGGAGGAGGAGGAGGGACAGGATGACGTTTTCTCTCCCATCTGCTTGTTGGCCAGACTCCCAGATAGATCAGTAATGGAGAGCAGCAGAACCAGTGACAATTAATCCAAACACAGCCCTGTTTATTTAACCTGTTCAGATAGATCAGTTCATGTGCTGCTCCTCTGGCAAGGAGGCCCTGCACTCTAGCAAGGAGAAGCTGCTCCCTAGGGAAGGGTAAGGGAGGGGGATTCCTGTTTCCAAAACAGTGCAGGGGTAAACCCAATAGAACTGCGAGTTCAGGGAAGGAACTATACCCCTCCATGAGGTGTCTCCGTTTCTTTTGCTGCCACTGGCAGTCTGTGTTATGCTTCAGCACAGAGTGCCGTACAGTCTACAGGAGACTGACACTTGCAGATACATTTTGCACATGCACATCTAGAGTTAGATGAATCCTTGAAACTTGTCAAAATTCCCCCCAAATCTGCAAAACTGGGCTAGAAACCATCAGGAAAATTTCTGGTATCTTCAAAATGCTTCATCAACATCACAAAGACCTGAACATTCCCTGGCAGGTGCTCTGGGTAGGTAAGTATTATTCTGGCTTAAAACAAAGAGGGAAAGTGACTTGCCTAAAGCCAGAATAAACGTCTGTATCAGAACAGGTTTCAGCACTTGGGAATTCTAGCCTCATATTCTGGGGTTCATCTCGCTACTAATAACTTGCATGTAAAGAGCACTTTTTATCTCCAGATCTCAGAACACATCACAGAGGCAGGTAATCATAAGTATCCCTCCTTTTTGCAGACAGGGAAATTGAGGCACTGAAGATTAGTCTAGGTGACACCGCCAGACAACAGAATGGCTGGAAACAGAAGTCAAGTCTTCTGCCACACCAGAGCACGTCATTCTCAGAAAAAGTAACTGGTCACGTGAAAAAAGAAAATGGACGAGGATCTTTGTACTGAGAATGCAGAGGTGAATTGATTACAACCATGGCCATGAGCCAATACAGCAAGTATTTTAATGTGGCACCACTCTAAAATCAAATCACTAGCTCTAAGTAATAAACAGCTTTGAGGTTTACATGCAAATTGTAAAAATTACCACGCAATGGCTATTGTAAAGTGTCCACAGCCGAACCTAATTTCCAAATCTCCCTTCCACCCCCTCCAAATCCCATTTTGATGGCTTCTGACTTCTCCAATCCTCAATAGGCTAGGTTGCCTTGGCAATGAATAGAGTTATCTTTTATAGATCAGTTTGAAAACAGGAATGTGAATGATAATCAAGTTATCTTACACAGCACGGACTAGAGGATGCCGCAGTCTGAAACTGAACGCTCACTCTCTGCAACCTCTGTGGATAACTTCATTATAACATCACTAATTACCAGTCCCCAGATAAAGGGGCGGTGCCAACTAACTTTGTGTCTGTCTGAGCTATTTTTTCTGCAAAAATGAAAAACTGGCCTATCCTCTTCACAGTAGTGAAGTTCTCTCTTTCCCTATAAAGCCCAATCTCTGTAATGAGGTAAGGGTTACAGCATTGGCTGTTTGTCTGTAAATACTATGAACACCTATGGCACTGTAGAAACAAGCACTGATGCATGACATTGCACAACTGAAATAGGCACACACGTGGTTCATCTCAACACAGATGCTCCTGAGTCACAAAACAATGATCATAACCATTAGGTAAGAGCCCCATAAGCTCATGGTGTGGGAATCCCCTCCTGTGGGAGACAGCCTGGGATGGAGAATAGATACAGCTCAGCCACAGAGGGTGTCAAGCTCTTCCACTAGCTCTGTACGTACAGCTCGGACCAGAAGTCCCGCTCAATCAGGCAAGAAGCTTAGGAGATGTTCCCAATTAAAGAGGGTGCAGTCACTCTCTTCTACATCCTAGATAATGCTTTAGCACATGTAGCCTGACTTATGAACAGGTCAGAAATAGGGATGTAACAGAATAACCATTTAAACAGTTAATCGATAAGCCTGGGTGGCAGCCAGCTCCCTGGGAGCAGAGCCAGGAGTTGGGAGCAGGGCCGGGAGTGGGGTGGTGCCTGGTTTCCCAGGAGCAAGGCTGCAGGCAGAAGCCAGTGTGCACAAGGAGCCAGCTCCCGCCTCCCAGCCCCACTCCTGGCTCCCAGCTCTGCTCCCGGGGAGCCGGCTGCCACCCTGCGCTGAGAGAGAGTCAGCTGGGGCTGCTCCCAGAGAGTTGGCTTCTGCTCCGAGCTCTGCAGTATACGCTGTATACTGTGGAGTCTACCGTGAGATTCTCAGCAGTCACAGTTATCTATATAACCACTTTTTAACATCCCTAGTCAGCAATAAGCAGAGTGCATGGGTTGGGTGTATTTCCCCATCTTTTATATACCTGAGAAGTACACTGGTATGTTAAAACAAAACAAAGGCGATAGTTCAAAGCACTAAGTACAGTTTACTTGGCAGAGAAAAGAAGAAATCCATGAGAAACAAAGTACCTTCCAGCAGGGCACTCAGCCCTTCAACAGAATCGGGCACCAAGAGGAATCCAGAGGAAGAAAAATAAACTCGGAGAAGGAAAATATTAGACAAGCGGAACCACTCAATGAACTCCTTCTCTCCCCAAAACTGGCACAAGACCATCCTTTAGCATCCGCACAAAGCAAAGAGGATATTCCATGATTCACTCCAACCCTCCACATACAACTACATAAAGACTGTCAATCAGTAACTTGCATCATCCTGAAATTATATATCCCAAACAAAAGGCTAAGTTGACTGTTCCAGATATGAACTGGTGGTTTCAAGCAGCATGAGCTGATTCTCTTCATATATCTTGTTTGGAACATCCAGACAGGAAAAATGCTATATAAATATGAGATATTGACTATGTATTTGACATTATTATTACAGAATAAAGAATATGAATAAGAATAATCAACAACCCTGGACACCAGAAAGTCTGATAAAACCAAGTCACAGCAATATCAACATTATTTAAGCTTATGTAGTCATTCCACACCAAGGCTTAAATTTTTGGAAACTGATCAATACATTCGTTTTTTAAAAGCCCCATAAAAACTGGGCTATAGTCATTTCAGGGGATGAATTCCATCAAAGGTTTCTGCTGACATCATAAAGCACTCCAAACTCGGCTCTTGCAGTTTTATGATCTCACCAGAAGGCCCCCTTTATGGAATTATTTTCTCATATCTCACTACAGGCTATCCATTATTCGCTTTGTAATTGCTTCCACTGCACTGTTACAATGAAGGTATTTCCAGCAGCTGAACATTTGTATTCCCAACAGCGGTCACCTGTCAGGTCAAGTTCTTCAATCTTTACATTTTATGTTACTACAGTGGGAAGACGTTTTCAGTGAACGGAAAGTGTTTAAAATCCAGCAATCAGTTGGATTCCTCAGTTTTACATTGGTTTTTAAACAAAAGGGAACTTGCCAGAAATCAGATTGTACCATTCAAGGGGAGAAGGTTTGAGGGAAACGTAAAACCCGGCCCAACCAACTGTCTATCAAGTCATAATTTCCTTGTTGTTGTGATGACAGTAAGTTGAAATGTACTTAATGAGAAGGCACTGCATGGAACAGAAAGGAAAGCTGGAAGGAGTGTTGAAGTCAGCTGTGAATAAGGGGAAATATAGAAACAGCAAAGACAGGCTCAGTAAATGCAAGTAGTTTCCTAAATACTTCTCAATCTACCTCCTCACATATTTCAATGATTTCACTTTTTGGGCCTCAGTTGACTTCTGTAAAATAGGGATAATCATCATTCCCTCCCTCAGAGAAATCAGGTGGCATGCCCAAAGTCATATAGGAAGGCTGTTTCAGAATGAAGATCTACAGCAGCCCAGCCTAGACCCACAAAGCCATGCTTCTTTACGTCTTCTGAGACCTATTCCCTCTAGCCCGCTCTTTTTACACTCCCCACAGTCTTCTCCTCTTGTTCCTGCCCTCTTCTCCCCAACTAGTGCCTCCAATGGTGAATGAGGGAAAGCAACTGAAAGAGAAAATCATGGGTGAAGGGGAAAATCACCAGCAGCAGCTTCACATGCTCAGTCACTTGCTTTGGTCACATCCATGTCCCATCCCTCAGCTGTATTGCAGCACCTGACCCTGTGCATTGTTTTTATATTACAACAGACATGAGGCTAAGGAAACTAGTAAAAAAGGTGCATAACACCTTAGGGCTTTACGAATCCAGGAAATTTACCCACATATCCCCCCGTGATAAAAAATGTGTCTTAAAACATCAGCTCTGTCTGCCTTTTCACAGATAAATGTTTCAAGCGATTTCTCAGAATTTGCAGATGAATTATTTACTTATCAAAGATCCTTCAGAGAGGAAGCAAAAGGAAAGAACAGCTATGGTTATGTATGGATGAACTGCTCGAGAGGAAGCAAGGGACTGCACGGACCATTTCAAGTGCTTTTTTTTTTCATACTGATAGAAAAAGAACTGTCCTCTTGTCCATCCAGGACAGAGAAAATAAAAAGCAGCTTAAAGAGCTTGCAATATAATAGATTTCATCTTCTGTTTAATTTCCTTTGCTCGGTTTTATCCCTATATTTCTAGAAATGGGAACATAGCAATAATTATTTGTTGATATATTTATTAGCTCCCAGCAAATTCAAGGCACTCTTGCCAAAAACAGGCCTAATGATAACACTGATGAATGCTGCAGGGGCAATTTGGATAAGGAAATGCCCCTTTTAGTGTAGCCCCTGGATCAACATTGTCGCCTTGCAAAGGTGCAAAGCCAGTACGGATGTCACTGCAGCCCGAAGCCTTGAGAACTCATCAGCCGGAGGAGTTCTGTACTTCATGTCTCAGGAAGTGGAGGGGCGTTTACACATAGCAGAGGCAGTGCTTGTCTAGGGTGGCAGTCTGAAAGCTGTCACATAGCCTTGTTTGATGGCTGTTTTCTTTCCTCCTGTCTGCCAGTGAGAAATAACAAATCCTCGTAACACGGCCCAGGTTTTGGGAAGACAAAGGAACAGGGTGTGAGTCACATTCAGAATGTTAGAGGGACTCAGTCTCTGACTCACTTGGAGGGAAGGAAAAAAATCTCCCCCCTTCCTCCCTCAAAAGGGTTTCTTTACTAGTTGGAGAGCTGGCATTAAATTGAAGGAGCCATAGAAGTTATATGCAAAATAGGGACTGGGTGGCCTGGCAGAAACAGAAAGCAAATGGTATCCTGAACTGCCTATTTTGGGAGGGAAGGAAACAAAGCATCCCTATTCTTCGGGTCCCTGTGATGCTCCCAAAACTGGGTAGAGCCCATCTAGGGAATAGCACAGGGTCTCAAATGTGTGCACAGTGTGACTTCCTCCCCTCTAGCACTCACTTCACTAGTCTTCTGCAGCAGTTTCAAAGGCCTGTTCCAAAAAGCATTACAATCAGACCAGATCTACACTAATCCCAAGATCCATGCTCCGGAGATTGATCTTCCATGGTTTGATTTAGCGGGTCTAGTAAAGACCTGATAAATCAAACACTGATGACGCCCCATCAACCTTGGTACTTCACTGGGTCATGAGGAATAAGGGAAGTCAATGGGAGGGTTTCTCCCTTCGATCACCTGTAGTTGGGGACACTTGAGAAATTCAACTTCAGGTAACTTAACTCCAGCTATGCTATTCTCATAGCTGGAGTTGCACATCTTAGGTTGACTTTCTAGCATAGTGTAGACCTGGCCTCAGTGGAAGGACTCCCTGAGTCTGAATCCAAATCTGAGGCGATGACTAGACTACATTTCTCTGTCGAAAGAGGAATGTAAATGAGCCTGATTGAAGGTGCAACTAAAGTGCGGATTTAAATATCCCGAGCTTCATTTGCATATTCCTGTCCGATTGCTGTTTCGAAAAAGGGTTTTTCAAAAGTGAAACCGCAGTTTAGATGGAGTTCTTTCGGGGAAAAAAAACTTTTTAAAAAGAAACCGTATTCCTCATTTTTTTCAGGAGTACAGGTTCTTTAAAAAAAAAAGGGGCAGGGGGGTTTCCAAAAGAACTCCGTCTAGACTGCAGTTTCACTTTCGAAAAGCCCTTTTTGGAAACAGCGATAGGACATGAATATGCAAATGAAGCATGGGATATTTAAATCTGTGTTTCATTTGCACTTTCGATCGGGCTCATTTACATTCCTCTTTCGACAGAGGAATGTAGTCTAGACGAGCCTTGGAAGCCCTTTCAATTTTGGATTAGCTAGGCGTTTAGTATGCATCTTCCTTAGCTTAACACTAGAGACTGCTGAAAAAGAATTCTCTCCCCTCCTTCCCCCCAAAAAAAAAATCAATGTCAGCAAAAATAAAAGGCATTTTAGCTTTCATCTACATTTTCTATGAGAATTTAGATTTTACTGAGGAAAGTCTAATAATGGAAAAATTTGGCTGAAAGCCGAAAAGCTGCAGTGATTAGGCATTTCATTTGGATTTTTGAAGAAAAATTGAAATTTTCCAGGGAAAGTGGGCATGTTTTGTAAAACAAAACATATATAAAACACACAGCTATTTAGTCAAAAATCTTTTGTTGTTGTTGTCGTTGTTGAAAAAGAGTTTCAAGAGTAATTGTTGATCAATACGAGTACACAACATTTACCTCTCCTGCAGTTCCTATACTGATCACATAACCCTTTTCTTGACCTTGAAATACACAGGGCTTGTCTGTGCTTGAAATGCTACAGCAGCAAACACTATCTATGCTGACAAGAGGGGCTTTCCCATCTGTGCATGTGATCCAACTCCTCAAGAGGCCATATTCCATAGAAGAATTCTTCCATCACCTGGTACTGTGCATCCTGGTGGGTTAGGTCAGCTTAACGATGTGGTTCAGGAGTGTGGATTTTTCACACACCTGAGTGATGTTGCTATTCAGATCTACGTTCCCAGTGTAGACCAGCCCTTACTTTCTTGACTGGACTGTGCCCACGAAAGCTCATGATACATGTTTCTACACGTTTTGTTACTCTATAAAGTGCTACCAGACCATTTGTTATTTTTCTCTTGACTGTGTGATTGAAATCCACATCTCTCTCATAACTGTACATCATATTCGGCAGAGTGGTGTTGGAAACATAGCCCGTGGACAAGGCATTCTCAGGTATTTTGTAAAACGTGCACTTATTGTGTCCTTTAGACAATTGGAATTGATCCTCTAGTACGAGTCATACTTACTACTGCTACCACAGTGTTGGGGAGATTACTGTAAAATACAATCACTCCGTTCAGTTTCAGAAGCTAAAAATTGCTTTACTTTGAACTCTCCTCACCTGCACCTTCCTCCCACTCATTTGAAATTTTTCAAAAAGAGAGAGAGAGAGAGAGAGATAAAATCAAGGTCTGTGTTGCTGAGTCAAGTCTGTAGAAACCCCAAAGCAGCACACTTCCTGGTCACTTTTTTTTACTGAAACTGTGCATCACCGGAGAAGATGGGGGTGGAGGGGATGGATGATCATCTAACCTCTTCCTGAGACGGGAACCACTGAGAATCAGCCCACCCACAACCACAGACAGTAAAGTAAAGCCCTGACACTCTGTGAGCTCCCACTAGACAAACAGTAACACTTACAGTTAGAAACTGGTTCCTTCAGACTTACCCACCCCGAGGTAGGGACTTTGGAAATGATAATTTGAGAGGGTGCATGGTCTAGTGCAGGGGTGTCCAAAATTTTTTCAAAGAGGGCCAGATTTGATGAAGTGAACATGCGTGAGGGCCAACCATTTTGCCTGACATTCTTTGAACCATTAAAATTAAATGCAAATTAACTATTTTATGCAAAGTTTATTGCAAACGGCATACTTTTCATTTCGTCACATGGATGACAAATCTAAACAGGTGTTAAATCACTCTGCCTTTCATATCTGAAGGCCAGATGAAAAAAAAATCTAGGAAGCTGAAATATATGTCAGGAACATTGTAAAGTACATTACATATTATTGGTAATAAAGGTTGTCTGTCAACTTTTAAGTTCAAAAAATATGAACAGGAACATAACACCAAGTATACATGTTGTGTCCAAATATATTTATAACTGATTTAGACCAACTGACATTAACTGAGATTTTACAATGTATTCATCTCAATACATATGGATTCGTTGGGGGCCATAAAAGATAGATATTGCCAAATTACCTGTGGGGCCGTATTAAACCGGAACACGGGCTGCAATTGGCCCGCGGGCCGGACTTTGGACATGCCTGGTCTAGTGGCTAGAGCACTAGACTGGGACCTGGCTGGGGGGAAATCACATCACTGCCCTGTGCCTTAGTTTCTCCATCTGGGGACAATGATAGTGGCCTCTTTTATAAAGTGCATTGAGATCTACTGATGAGAAGAGCTATGTAATAACTCAGTGCTATTATCATCTCGGGAATTAAAAGTCTAAGTAGGCAGAATCAGCATTCCTTTGCAAGATGTTGAACTGTTGTCTCGTGCGTGTCCTGCCAACAGGTATGATTCTCTCCACCCTCTCCCATCCCCCACAGTAACAATGACTTAATCACTATTGACTAGATATAGGCAAAACTCACTCTGTTTAATCCTCAGACTTGTGTATCTGTCATTTCTGCTTTGCCATTTCAGCTGAACCTCCAAAACTTGAAGGCACCTAAATTCAGTCAAACCTGCTGCATTTCACTGGGGTTTGATCAGAGATTGGATAGGACCAAGCAACACTTGATAGGTCAACATTCACAATGCTTTGTAGGCGATAAGATGCCAGGAAGGAGAGCGCTGTGTAAACCTGAAATGGTCAGTAAGCACCCTGTGCAAGGCAGAGAAGTATCCCTTGGCGTTCACACTAGCAAGCCAAGCGTCAATGGCAGTGTTGTTCAGAGGCAGGAGCAGCAAAAGAGGGGTCTCTTCTCAGCTACTGCTGACCCGCTATGGGACTGGAGGGACACACTTGCCTTCTTTGCACTTCAGTTTCACCACACTGGGAAGAGAAAACTGCATCTGGGTACTCAAGTGTGGCCAGGCTCAGCCACCTCCTATGACAGCAGAATCACAGCAGAAGGCAACTCACCAGTCACTGCCTTCACCCCTAGCTAATTACATCATCTGCCCCACTAGCAGGAGCAGCAATACAACTTGTCCCCTGATCCCCCAATTTAGGGCCCATAACTGTACAGCCAGCCCTGGTGCAAAGTAATCCTAATAGATCTCATTGATAATTCCATCATGCGTCTCCTTGGGGAGGATCATAAAAGGACTCACACTCTCTTGCTTGGCTTAACAACAATAATTTTTTGGACCCACTGATGAATGTGGACGGCTTTAACGAAGCTCCATGTCTACTGTAAAAGCTTCTCCGCGGCTCTGGGGTGTCTTCAAGGCACAACGGGCTTTGAAGCCCCAGAAATGACATCACTGCTGGCCAGAGATAGGACATGCTCCTGCCAAAACATTCCCCTGCTGCTGCTTTCATTGGCGGACATGGAATTCTCCAGACCATGTTTTATTGCCTAGAGGTGGGGTTTTATGAGATTTGTAAATGGTGGCCAACCCCTTTGCCTTCGCTCGTTCCTTTTGGGCTGCTTGCCGGCTCAGAAAACAGATTCCTTTACTAGCCACAGGTTTCTAAGCAAGGAAGAAATTACATGAAACGAAACCCTTTCTCTGTCCATTTATGGGCTTGAGTGACAGGATTTGGGGGAAGAGGGAGGAGTTGATGGGTGCCTGAGTCATCTCTTCCTGGAAGATGTCAGGGGTGCGCAGAGTGCTCCATGCTGGGTAAGATCAGCATAACACATGCAAACCTGAATGGGCTTCCTTCTAGTGTCACAGTAACCCCCAATGTCAGAGAGTGAGCGAGCACAGGAACAGGATGAGCGAGGAAACCCTTCAGCTGATTTGGTGACGCACCAGACAAACAGCTTTACTGTGTTCCCTTCAGCCTAGCCTCCTGCTGCAAACGGAGAGCCTGGTTGTATAACAGTCCCACAATGACTGGAATGGTGTGTGGGGGTCCCCTTTGTGCTAACGCTGTCACAAGACCCTTTGCTGCTAGTTTCAAAACTCAATTCCGTTCACAGTTACTTTGGAGTCACTCCGCCTTTCCACAGGTGTAACTGAGTACAGATCCTATACAAGGGGTGGGCCAGAAGCTTCCACCAGGCCATACTCGGCCTGCCAAGCCACTGGATGCAGCCCGCGGCCACCTCACCAGAATCCTTTGGCAGAGAACAGCTCATGCTGTAAAAAGCCAGCTGTTCTATGTTCCAGATGGCTGGGGAAGGAGGAGGGAGACTCTTCATGCTGTTCCCGCCCCTTCTCCCAGCAAAATCTCTTAGATCCCATTGGCTAATCTCTCCATTTCCAGCCAATAGGAGCTGAGAATTTCTGCTGGGTGCAGGGGCATCATTCTCTCTCCCTCCCGCTTTTCATGCCCGGAGCGGAGCCACATGGAGCAGCCATCATACTGCAGACGACAGTCTCCTCAGGTTTCTGCTAGTAAGCATGTCCCAGCTAGAGACTGCCACTGGCACTCCAGCACCCTCCCTTACCCAACCCCCCACTGAACTTAACGCATGCAAGATGTTGCAGCATACAAGGCCTTAGACAGGTATTAAGAAATGTTTCCTTTAAATACAGATCCAACTAAACTGGTATCTGAGCTCCTGAACGGGCACATTCAGGGCTTTAACTCAGTTCTAGTCATGTTCCCCTGTCACACGATTAGATCCCAGGCACATTCCACATTGAAACCACCCTGCATTCAAATCAGGAAGAATCCAATTAGAAACAGGTCCTCAGAGTCAGCTGAACTTTCGGTGAAGACAGACAGTTCATTTAGCCAGGCAGAATGGAGACTGCATAATAAACTCGTCTTATAAACCTGTGGTTTTGGCTGTATTTCAAAACATGCCCCCACCAGGTCTGGACCCCTACCTGCAACCAAAGAGAAACAGGCCAGATTCGCCTCTCATTCACATGGATGCACAGGAGAAGGAACTGTTTTGGTTTTTTTCCACTGCCTTGCCCCAGTGTGGGCCATTCAGATCAGAATGACAGGAATTTGATTTGATCTCCACTGTGTCCAGGAATCAATGACCACACCAGGCATAGCATCAGGCTCAGTGAATTTACACTGGGGTGAGAGGAGAATCAGGCCTAATGGACTGGAAACAGGTTTGGCTGCTACACCAACCGGATTCTCTCACTCATTTCCTACCTCAGAATGGCCTGACTCACTCTCTGCCTTTGACTAATTCTGCAGTTTGACTGGACGCCCCTCTGCATATTTTCTCAATTAGGGGAGAAAACAAGGAATTTGCCACTTGTCTGCCTCTATTCTGTTGCCTGTCAGCATTCAGCAAATATTTCAATCATAGCTCTTTGCATGTGTCTAACCCCACTCATTTAACCTTTGACCCTCCCCTGGTCTAATCCACTAGCCTTTCCCTTTACAGGCCAGAACTGACTACAGAGTGGGCAGGGGAAAAAGGTGGGGAGCTGAAGGCAGCCCCCAGTATTTTCAATATTTAGAGAGAAAATACATCTTTGACCACACTCATAATTATAATTTAATTAAGAGTCACAAAGAGGTGGCTGGGATTCGCTTCCACTTCAGAAGACGATTAAGGAAAAAGTTAACACATTAAGCAGGGAAGACAGGCAGTCTTTATCTTGGCTCTTCTCAGTATGGCCTGCAGCATCTCCTGGCAGGTATCTAATTGTCTCAGGAGACTTCCTCTCCCCCTCTCTGCCACAACCACCCTCTCCCAATCTCACATGTCATCAAGATTAGTAGCGAACAATTCTGCTGTCAAAAGCACGTGTGATGAAAATAATGCCCAAAGCGCAGTTTGTCAGTCTCAAGAGCTCCTGCTAAACTTGCACAGCACAAGGCGCGTACGGCCTGGAGGTCTCGACTCCCCTGTAATCCAGCTCGCCAAAAGCATTCCCAAAGGATTTCTGGGGGCCACATCCAGCGTCCCATTGTATGAGAAATAACGGAGTCTTCAGTCGTGTGGACATTTTAATGGTTAGCATCAGTGTTTTGTTTTTTTCTCTCCCACCAACAGTTTGCTGTCGGTTATGTCCTTCATATGTAATTAATTGTGCTGTCTCTTGCCTCGTTAGAAATGCCATTCCTCCAACCAAGTCACAGGGCGTATTATTTAGGTTAAATCATGTTTAAGTAACTACATAAATAGTAGGTCACTTTTGCCTTTTGTCTAGGCTGAGCATATTACTTGGCTTGTTTCTCAACATGCCACCCCAGGAAAGCCTCTAACATTGGCATCTCTCAAAGCGAAGCTTCGCTCTCCCTCCCCACTACTAGCAAAGTAGCATAAGGCGGCCCTGTGGGGTTTTTCTCTATTTTTTTAAAGCAGTTCTCTCTTCTAGTTCACAGCAGAAGGTTCACCCAGTATATAAGAGAAGGTGCCAGACCTTAATAACACAGGTGTAAAAGTTAACGCAGCAGAGCAAAATCCTGCTAAGCGGAGGTTAATTGTTGAGCGAGAAACAATCATGAGAGAAGACAAGCACGTTGTTCTGTTTAATTTTTTCTTAGGGCATTCAGTGAAACCATAATTTCACCTCAACCTGCCTACACTTCTACACACACACTTCAGGGGGAGGTCTAGGTTGGATATTAGGAAAAACTATTTCACTAGGAGGATGGTGAAGTACTGGGATGGGTTACCTAGTGACATGGTGAAATCTCCTTCCCTAGAGGTTTTTTGAATCCCAGCTTTACAAAGCCCTGGCAGGGATGATTAGTTGGGGTTGGTCCTGCTTTGGGACGAGGATTGGACTATATGACCTCCTGAGGTCTCTTCCAACCTTATGATTCTATGATTTCACTGTAGCTGGGATGCAGCTCTGCAAGCTACAGTAGAACCGAAAGACTTCTGGGCTTCCATTCCATTTATTCTGATTTGAGAGAATTTCTGAAATACACTCTCCTCTGTACTTTGGTTAAAAATAATGAAGGAACTGAGTGGGCAGATTCAAGCAACATAAAACCCAGCATGAATCTGGATCTTAAACTCAAACCAAACCTAAACCAAGCGTTCTTTGAGAGCCAAAATCATTCCGTTAGATTTTAAGACTCATTTACTCTTATCTCTGCACTTCTTGGGCCAAATCCCATAAATCAGAGTCATATAAAAACCACAGTGACATCAACTAACATAGTCTCGAGGATTCAGTTATCTGCTGCCAGATTGGACCAACATGTTGGCAGAGCATGAATGACTGAGCTCCTGCCTGAATACAAGTAGAAGCACCGGGAGATGTATGAGAAAGCCTGTTCTCTTGAGATTTCCTTATATTGAACTAAGGATGTCAAATCCTGTTTGAAATGAGTTTAACCAGCTAACCAGCCCACTTCAGGTGGAGAACTGCTCCAGCCCAGCTGAGCACCTGTTAATGGTTGACCGTAAGCATCACCCAGTAAATGTAATGCTTACCAGTTAAGTGGTTACCCATTTACACCCCTATCTTGAACTAAATTTCTACACATGCAAGTGCCATATTGACAGCCCCCTAGGATGAAGTTCCTTCTTTCTACAACAATCTCATCACAAATGCAGATGGAGCAAGATCCTTCCATACCACCTGAAACCAACAAATCTAATCAATGACATAGGAAAGCCTCCCTAAGGAAGGACACACTAGTTCTTTCTCCTATCCTTGACCTTTCTACCGAAGCTGCTTAACAGGGTACAAATAGGATAGTGGTGTGGGAGGAAGTGAGCAAAACTAAAGTAACTAGCACATATCATCAGTGGGCAATGAACAGTAGTTATTTGTTTGCGTCTTTCACTCACTGTTGTCCTGTGTTGCCTGTAATCTGAGCACTTGGGTGTCTGCCCAGGAGAGATTCAGGTGCTGCCCAGCTGATTGGCAGAGTGCGCACAGCACCTACAGCCAGCTGCATGTGTTTCAATTGGTGGTGCACAACTGCACATGTGTCAGTGCACATAATTTTATTCCGCATGTGGATGGAAAAAATTAGAGAGAACATTGCTGCTGACCTAGACCAGATTCAAACCTATGATCCACAAGTAAACATTTCTATTATAAAGGTACAAAGATGGTGAACTATTCAATCTTCTTCTTATCATTTTGTGTGTGAGAACAGCCATTAGCTTATCAAAATGGCAGTCTTGCCTCCCACCTCCACCTGTTTCACCTTCTTGACCACGCAGTGCATCTTTGGGAATAAATATTCAACTTTAACCCCATACCAACCTTTACCACCTACAGGCAGATGACAAAATGCCCACAGCTTCGTTAGCCAGAAAACATGGATTGCATCCCTGGAACACTATAAAAGATGGAAGGGAGAAAGGCAGGAAGAAAGAAAAACATGCAAGAGTGGGGGATGGGGAAGACAACAATCAGAGACGTTCAATGGGAATGTCCAAAAATAACACAAACAGGATCTCCCTGCCATCTGCTCCCATCTTCTCTGAATAGCTTTCAAAGCAAAAGCTTGGCCAACCCCTGACAAACAAAGCACTGTGCATCAGTGTTAATGGAATCCCAATGCTGTGTCCCCCTTTCCCTTGCATGCATGCACACATCTATGCATCCTTTCCGTACTCTTCCAGTTGCCAAATAAATGACAGCATGCAAAGAATTTGCTTCGGTTTGGAGGCTGAAAAAACAGGGAATAATTTTGCAAGTGCTCCCATATGTCTCTGCTTCTCGGCTTACAATGGAATCTAATAAGATTTGCCATAGCTAATTCATTCTCACACACCAATACCCTATTCTTCTCCTTACCAAAAAAAAAATCAAATTCTTTCTTCTATCCCACAAATAGCTTTTTGCTTTGCTTTCACACAGTAGAAACACAAATGTTTCAACCACAAAGTCCACCCATCACAAAACAAAATTTCAACTTAGTTTAGGCTTCAAACTTCGATTTTATGATTAGCTTTATTGAAGCTAATGGGACTGAAAAGTTTTCCAACATATTCTTTTGATTTTTTTTTTAATTCCAGTAAAAATGATGGGGAATGGTGTAAAGGTTGAGGATTTGGTGGTAAAGGGAGAACTGTAAATTTAAACCCAAAAGCATTGCATTAGTGTGTGTAAATTAGAAAGTGAAATTTATTCAGTACAAAGGAAAAGGACACCCAGGTGCTTTACAATGTCCCAGCTGGGCAAAGTACCACAAAGCAAACCTAGAAATGGTGAACAAATAAACACAGTGTTTAAACTGTGATTGAATTTAATTGAAGGAGATTTTACTAATCCAAGCAGATACTAGATACAGGGCCTAGATGTTATTTGGTTATCTACAAGTACATAAGAAGGTACAAAAGGGATGGGAACCAAAAATTTTTTTTTTTTGACAAATCTATAGAAAAACAATTACATCTATTTCTTTTTCACTGAGTGGTTTTAAAAACACCATACGCACATTTCTGTCAGAGATGACGAATCCCATTTCAACATGTGAGGACTAAATGAGTTGAACAACTGAACAATTTTGCCCTCCCTCCCTTTTCTTTCCCCCTCCACTCTTCTCAGCGAGTGCAGTTTTTGTCCCTTCCCACCAGCACACAAATGAACTCCACATCAGGAAGGGGGATGGGTAAAGGAAGGCCAACAGTTATTCCTCTATATGTGCAAGAGGAACACGGTGGAGGAAGAACGGGATGTCTGGGAGGGGAATAACAACCCTGCCTCCCAGAAAGAGGAGGGAGATTGTAAGGAATCTGGCACAGGAGTTAATTTGCAAGGCCTCAAATTGGGAGCAAAGGTCAGCCATAATCTAAAGGAAAGCTATGTGGTCATCCAGAAGGTCAGCACTTCACAGAGCCTGGCAACAGCTGGACCCTTAAGCCAGAAGCCCCATGCCCACTACGGAGCCACCTGTCAAGCCAGCCGTGAGGCCATTTAAAAGCCAGCATCAGGAAGAGGCCTAAAGAGGGGAAGAGCTGGGTCCTGCCAGAGGCTAAAGAATGGATTGCGCTCCCCAACGCCACCCCCAACGCACGCATATCCTGTCCAAATCCTCCACTGAGCACTGCCATAATAAGGAATACCTGACCCACCCAGTCAATACTGTTCTGCCCCTCGCTGCCCCCTTTTTAAGCACAGGGCTTTAGAAAACACCCAGTCCATAAGCTCTTCTCATCTTTCACATAACAATATCCCTGGCCAAGTCACTCTGCCCCCTGTCCTGGAAACCTCCCTTCTCCACAATGTGGAAAACCCAACTCTATGCAGCCCGTGGTTAGTGATGTTAAAATGTGTTTATTTTAGTAAACAGGTAAATGCTGAAATTTTCAGCGGATACACAGCTACCCTAAGCTGCCTTCTCCCCTACCCCTCCCCACACACATTGTTGCCAGAGGCCACCAGATAGCTGCTGCCAGGGGCAGATGACTCCATGTTAATTGCATAGCTGGACTCACCATACCTTAATTCGAGTTTCTACACGGTCTCTAGAGTGGGAGGCTGACGGAAAAAAAGGCTCCCATCAGCAACCCTTCTCCTTGAGACAAGCAGAAGTACCAGTGCCAATCTGATTTTGATTTAGCAGGTCTTTACTAGACCCACTAAATCAAACTCTGGAAGATTGATCACAGCAGCGTTGATCTTCCCCATAGTGAAGACATGGCCCGAAGCGATGTTTACAACTAAACTGCTTTAGCAGCACAGCTTCAGCACGGCAGCTTCCTTCCTATAAACCGCAAGTGTAGACATCCAGCACAGACATGGCTGGGGTTCTCCCATCGGTGTGATTAATCCACCTCCCCAAGTGGCAGTAGCTAAGTTGACAGAAGAATTCTTCCATAGACCAAGTGCTCTCTCCCCCAGGGCTTAGGTCAGTTTAACTATGTTGCTCCAGGGTGTGGATTTTTCACACCTCTGAGTGACATAGCTGGGTTGACCTAATGTTTTAGTGAAGGCCTGGCCTTACTTCCACAGATCTGCCTATCAGCGCCTCCATCATGCAACACACAGACTCCTCTACCTCCAGCAATGCTGTGAATTTTTCAGAAGCCCCGGGGCTTCAGACTGTGCACTGTGAAGCTGCTTGCCCTTCAACCTGACAAAAGAAGGTGGATTGCTCCCATCCTCCCTGGACTCCCCTCACTCCTTGTCCACCTCAAGATCCAGATCAAAATTGCCTTCCTTGCTTTGAAAACCTTCCAGTGATGTATAGTAGGCGACTCCAGGCACCGAGTCTTTCTAACTCCTTTCTCATGCCTGTTGGAATACAACATTGCTTTTGCTCTCCATTGTGCAAGAGCCTTCTCCTTTGCTGCCCCCAACCTCTGAAAGGGCCTTCTCGTATCTTTCTGCCTCATCTACTATCTATTTTCATATCCCATTTAACACACTACCCAGCTTGTTTCATTTGTAGCTAGACTATTTAACTGAGATGCAATCTGTGCTGCGTGTAAGGGGTGTGGATTGTAAGCAGCTATTTGGTCAGAGAGGCGCACAGTTCTTAGAAGACATAATGCCTAAAATGTGTCAGCACCCAAAACAACCTAGTGAGGATTTTTCATCAGCCAATGGAGCTTCAGAAGAGCAGAATGAGGGGTGGGGGTATATGTGGTGGGGGGTGTATGTGGAGGGGGATTATTTTTCTACTTTTTCTATCCAGGGATTAACACATGGGTTTCAAACAAGAGGACTCCCTTCTCCAGCTGACAGCAGCAGCTGCAGCTTCATACTCGCTCACACAGTGGCAGGGAATCGAATCAAAGAGAAAAGAAGAAAGAGGACAACCTTTCCTTGGGGAGTCGGAAACACAATACCAGCCCTTCTGAAACCCCTGCAACTACAGGCTTGATTTTAGGTTTTTCTGTGGGAACAAAGGGCAATTGGTATTTTTCAAAATTCTTCTGAAAGCCAACTGAGCAGATGGTTCTCTCCGTACATGGGGGCGGGGGGGAGGGAAGAAAGAAAGAAAACACCCTGCTAGGATACAGGTCAGTGAGATGTGACAAAGATGGGAACAGTGCAATGCCCTCTGACCTGGGGATTTCACAAAGGGTTATGAAACCATGTGGACAAGATGCACTGTACATCTACCGTGCAGCTGCTCTTTACCATGATAACATCTTGGACTTTATTAAAACAGCACAGGGGAAAGGAAAGATAAGCGAGGTAGCATTTCCCTCTCATCTGTGTACAGCTCCCAAGAATCCTATATCATGTTTTAGCAGGGAGAAGTAGAGAACATCTCCAGCTGAATCGACAGCATTGCAGGGATTTTTTTTTCACCGCCACAATTTGGATATTAATCAGCATCCGCCCCACTTTCATGGGGTTTTTGCTGACACAAAAGATTCGTCTTTTTCTTTTGATTCTGGATGAGTCATTTTAAAAACTGAAACAAGGCAAATCAAGAGCTTTTATGCTGGCTACAAATACACATCAGTAAGCGAATTCCTGTCGAGACACCCAGGTAGTGCAGAGTTTTAGAGCCAGTAAGGGTGAGTTGCTGGGATTCACATCTAAACCCCTCCATCTAAGCCTTTAACCTCCCCCGCCCGCAGCTTTTACATCCTTTTTCAGAGATTGATGCTCCTCCAGATGAAGTCAATGGCAAAATTCCCATTGATCCTAATGTTACCGTGTTTGGTTTCTAAGACTCCATGCTCCAGGCATGTATGCCGCCCGTCAGTGAATACTTATCCCTGTCTGTAAGGAAAAGAAAGGGATCCATCCAGAACACATGAATAGCATTCCGTAAGCCTTCCCGGGAAGGTACACTGAGCAGCAATATAAGATCCTCTTCCCCCAGAGGACAGTGATAGAACATGCTAAGCCCCCTCCTACTGAAATCAATGGTAAAGTTCCATTGGGTCCAATGTGTATGCATGTTAGGACTCATCACTCCAGAGAGCTAACAGCCATTTTTGGCAGCCCCAGGAGCCATCACCTGAATACAGGGTCCCTCACATCCTACTGTCACCACTTCCTATTGTTCTCCAGAATCACAGATGGGAACCCTTTAGCAAATCAAGCCAGGCACATGGGAATATATTTACAAATAGTCCAATGAAATTAAGACAGGAAGAAAAATGAGGCTAAACAGCTAGAAGAGGGGGACATGGCGTGGAAGGGGTTCTTTCTAATGAGCAAATCTAGAAGCTCTGTTAAGTTATTTAAAACTGTACACCTAGATTCTCCCGTATAGATTATCTTATAGATCTCCCACAATGGCAGGGGAAGGACAGATAAGCCCATCAGTTATTTCTCTCTAACATATATGATTGTAGAGCAAAGAAGTACAACGTTTTCTTTCTTTGGCAGGTGTTGGTTGTAGCCTTACAATAATGGTTCCTTCTGGGAAAAGCCTCTAGGAACTATTCTCTGCAACCTGGTTGGGTCAACTAGAGGCAGGAGGGCTTTTGGCTGTGAGGGTAAGAGATGATCCAAGACCAGTGCGATTCCAAAAGGGAACATCATAACCCTCTTTTGCTTAGCCCTAGTGGGCAGCTTCCAACAAAGAACACCACAGGAAATGAGGAATGTCCAACAATACAAGCCCCTCTCTGAAGCTTCCATGCTCACCTGACACAAAAGGACTATTTTGTCATATACAATGAAATCAAATTTACTGAGAGAAAAGCCATTTTCAAAGCTACTTATTAAGGTAGATTATACCTTGAAGGAGCAAAGAAGCAATTTCCCTACATACAACTAATTGTATTGCGAGGGTGTTGTCTTTTCCTGACACTTCAAAGATCTGGCTGATGGTGGGAGGTAGGAAACAACACGAGTTGGACCCATGGTCTGGTCTGAAGTGTTATACTCCATTGTCAGACCTGAACCTCCTGAGAGAAAACAGAGTAATCAGCAAGAGAAGATAGTCCTGTTACATTTCCATACTAGCATCTCATTCAATCCAGTATCACTGGATGAGCAAATATTACATGCCAAATTCCTAAAGGATAACACTCATCTTTCCACCAGTGTGGACTAGGAATGACTCACAGAATCATCTAGTCTATTTCTCCTTCCCCCTCGCCCCCTAAATGCCGAGGCAGGATATAGTTAGACCATATCTGACAGATGTTTATCTACTCTCTCCAGGAAAGGGTTTCCACAACCTTGCAAGGTTACCCGTTCCAGTGCTTAACTGGGTTTAGTTAGGAAAACTCTAATATTTGCTCTAAAGATAACCTGCTGCAAAGGAAAACAAATACTTCTCCTAACTGTTGGTAGGCATTTATAAATTCCAAGACCAGAACGGGATCTCCTCACTGTGACCATTCAGTCTAACCTGCTCTCTAACACAGGCCATAGAACGTCCCCCAAAATAATCCCTAGAGAAGATATTTTAGAAAAATAGCCAAACTTGATTTAAAAATCGCCAGTAATGAAGAACCCGCCATGAACCTTGGTGCGTTATTCCTATGGTTAGTTACTCTCATCATTACCAAGATACATATACCTTATTTTCAATCTAAATGTGTCTAGTTTCAATTTCCAGCCACTGGGTTGTGTTACACCTTTTTTCTTCCAGATTGAAGAGCCTGTGATTAAATATTTGTTCTACCTAGATACTTGCAGAGTGTCAAGTCACCCCTTAACCTTTGTTAAGCTAAATGGACTGAGCACTTTGAATCTATCACTATACCGTGTGTTTTCTAACCTTTTAATCATTCTTGTGGCTCTTATCTGAACCCTCTCCAACTTATCAACCTCTACATAATGAACAATTGATCACCGTCCTCTTCATAACAACCTTTTACATATTTCAAGACTTGTAGCCTCCTCCTCTGAACAAGTCAAGGTCACTTTTAGGACAAAGCCAGGCCAGTGAGAAAACAAAACCCTTAAGTAGCTCAAGAAACTATCCACGATGACAGAAGGGGGTGAGACAAGGATGAGAGTCTCATTTGATATTAATACTAGGGATGTCAATGTGTAGTCGACTACATGATTAACCAATAAGCCTAGACTTATCGGTTAATCTTGTCGACTATAAGCACCGCCCACCTCTGATAGGCAGCAGTGCATGGTAATAGGGGGCTGGAAGTGCATTGGCTACTGGCCCCAATTGTTGTGTGACTGCTAAGATCTCATGTGGTTACATGACTACTCAATTATATGGTATCTAACATCCCTAATTAATATGGGCACTCCCCAAGTTACACACATCCGCACATACAGACAAAAGCTCACCCGCAGCCTCAGAGAACAGGCAAGAGGCATAGGTGGTGGTGACCTGCATAAATGCTGGCCGGAGAACTTCAGAGGAGCCGGGATCAGAGCTGATGCTTTGAAGGGGAAACCACTGATTCTCTCCAGCTGATGGCTGCATGGCCACCCCCTGCAACTACTTTGGAGTCCTCCAGACCAGGCTCACGCTGCTCACTATCTCAAGGAGAGTGGGGGCTGAGTGCAGCCTGCTCTGGGGAGGAGCGGGAGATGGACCTGGTCATAGCAGTGGCACTGAGCTCAAATGGTAGGGGGGAGTTGGGATGGCAGGGGGAGGATGCCCAGAAGTCCCCTTCAGAATCTCCACCTACCTCCTCATCCTTCTCTAATTAAACCTGCCTTTCCTCAAGCACCAGCATTCACAGTTCAATAAAAAAATCTACTTCTACTATTTTTCATTGCAACTATTCAGAATTACAGCTACATTATGGGTGAAATAGGCTTTTGTGGGCTAGCCTGCGAACCTAATTACCATTGTCTCTGTGGGAAAATGCGTGCCGAGTTCCAAACAATCGACTTACAAACGAACTTTTGGAACACAACCCAGTCATAAGTCGGGGACTTCCTGTAATAGACTCAAAGACCACACAGGACCATTCTGATCACGTAGTGTGATCTGCAGCATACAGCAACTTCGCCCTATCATGTCTGAATCAATCCCATAAGTTTGAACCTATTCTTTAAGTAACAGATTGATGTGCATAGCCAAAGCTTCCGAAAGAACCTAGTGATTTTGGGTGGCCGACATACAACATCTTGAAAGGGGATACTTTTCACAAGGGTTGTGTACTCACTATCTAAAAATCAGGCCTCTTTACAGGGTCTCAAAATGGGTACCCAAAGATCAGTAGTCACGTCTCAAATCTCCCCCATCCCCAATCACATTTCTTACCTGGAACTTTCACACATGACCTGGACTTGTCATTATGTCAGGAAATTACAGACCTGTTACATTGCTCACAACAGCCACAGGCTGCATTCGTAAAGGACAAAAGACTGGCTGAGGAGGTACCTCAGAGTGCTGCTACAGTTGCAGGCCTGTCTGCACTTCCATAATAAACTTCTATTTTCAGAGACCACACCCAGCCATAAAACTTGCTCCAGGCTAAAGCTCAGGAGAGAAGACCACCACCCAGAAGTATTTTTAAAGCTTTTTTTTTTCTTTAAATACCACTGGGGAAAGGGGGAGAGGGAAGAACTGAAGGACACCCACAAGAGAAAACGAGTTCAGATGACATGCAAAAAAGCTGCTTCCCCCAGCTTGTTCCTCCTCTCCATTGCACAGACTTGATCTCTTACCTACCAATCTGGGGCAAACCTATAGAGATTGTAAGCCCTGCCCTCAAGTATGGATGGTCTTGTGGCTAAGAAACTGAACTGGGATGAAGGAGAGCGAGGCTCAATACTGGCACTGTCCCAGGCTTCTTGCGTGACCTTGGGCAAGTCACATAAATTGTTCTGTGCCTTAGTTTCCCCTTCTGGACAAAGAGGGTAACACTGTTTCCTTTCTCCTGATTATGTTTTTTCTGGTTAGGCAGGAAGCTCAGCACAGTAAGGGAGAGGCTGTTTCTTTCTCTGAGACAGCGCACAGTCTTGAATCACAAGCCCCAATATTAACTGGGACCTTTACAGCAAATCTGCGCAGCCTGTGGCAATGAGAACCCCAGCTCAAGTCAACAGAGCAGGCCAGCAGTACCACGCTAAAAACAGCTGTGCGGACATTGCCGTTCAGTCTGGGGCCTGGTCTCTGAGGCAAAGGGAAAGGGCAGGCTTCAGAGCCTGAATCACCACTTCCAAGCGCTGTCCTCACAGCTATTTTTAGCGCCCTCGAGTAAGTCCTGCTGGTCGGAAGCTCTGCCTTTCGTGACTAGGTGGGTCCTGTCTGATTCCCACTAACCCAGGCTGCCTCAGATTAGCTGAACCCAGCAGAGGGTTTAAATGTCACTCCCCGCTAGAGAGAACATGACGGCTGTGTCTAGACTGCATCCCTTTTCCATAAAAGGGATGCAAATTAGACACATCGCAATTGCAAATGAAGAGGGGATTTAAATCCCCACCGCTTCATTTGCATAAAAATGGCTGCTGCTTTTTTCCAACTTGGGGCTTTGCCAGAAAAAAGCGCCAGTCTAGACGGGGATCTTTCAGAAAATAAAGCCTTTTCCAAAAGATCTCTTACTCCATTTTTTAAAATCCCTGCTTCATTTGCAATTGCGATGTGTCTAATTTGTATCCCTTTTACGGAAAAGGGATGCAGTCTAGACACAGCCTTCCTGTACTGAAATGAGGGAGTCCGACTCCACTGTCTGAGGGTCGTGTTCAGGAAGGAAGAAGACACAGCCAATGAAGCCTGTACTCGAGGGCCACTTATCAAACTGACTCCTTTTCTTCATCCGAAGTGGGAAAGAGTCTAACCATCTGTTTTTAAATGGCGACAGAGCTTTCATGGTTTGTCTGGGGCATTTTCCTTGTGCCCCATAGAGCGTAAGGAAAATGTTAGATCTCACTGTTAGATCCCATAGAGCGTGTCCTAGGCACCAAGGCGGCCCTGAGGGTGACGCGTGAGGGACGGAGTGGGGGCATGTGGGGTTGCCTTCCCCTCTAGATTTTAATTGCTGAAGTCAGGTGACCTCACTCTGCTCCCCACTCTGTGTGCCTGTGGGTCACCCCACACCTTGCTTTCCCTCTGTTCTCCCTCATTGAAGCCCCCTCCCTCAGGCCCTCCCTGCCTGCCCCAACCACCCTGAGCCCCTGCCTGCTGACTCCCCGCCAAGCCCCAGAGCACAGGCTCATAGCTCTGGAGCTCCAAATGGCCTGAGCCACCCTGAGTCTTGGCCGCCCGCTCTAGTCCCACCCGCTTTGGGGAAGAGGAGCAACCTTGAGCTGTGGCCATGGGGAAAGAAGGAGAAGCAGAAGTGGGCCTCAGGGCAGCGTGGGCGAGGACATACCTGTTTGTTTGGGGCAGCTCTGACCGGCAGTTACCTGCCTCCCCATGATGCGTGTCCACGCCAGAGGCGTGGGGGGCACTGTGTGTGTGTGTGTGTGTGCAAGTGGAGACTGGAGGTTTGTCTGAAGGTGTTAATTTGAGTGAATGTAAGTTGCAAGGGTTGAGTTTGATGCCATGTAAGGGTGTGTCTAGACTACATGCCTCCGTCGACGGAGGCATGTAGATTAGCCAGATCGGCAGAGGGAAATGAAGCCGCGATTAAAATAATCGCGGCTTCATTTAAATTTAAATGGCTGCCCCGCTCTGCCGATCAGCTGTTTGTCGGCAGATCAGGGCAGTCTGGACGCAACGCGCCGACAAAGAAGCCTTTCTTGATCGGCACAGGTATGCCTTGTGAAACCAGGTTTACCTGTGCCGATCAAGAAAGGCTTCTTTGTCGGCGCGGCGCGTCCAGACTGCCCTGATCTGCCGACAAACAGCTGATCGGCAGAGCGGGGCAGCCATTTAAATTTAAATGAAGCCGCGATTATTTTAATCGCAGCTTCATTTCCCTCTGCCGATCTGGCTAATCTACATGCCTCCGTCGACGGAGGCATGTAGTTTAGACGTACCCTAAGTGTGTGAAGAAGAATGCCGGGGGAGAGGGTGTCCAAATGTGTGGACTCGTGAAAGGAAGAAGACACTGACCACTGTGCACGCCCAACATCTCGCATGGCTCCACTGACCCGGAGGACTCAGAGGAAGCAGAAGCCTTCAAAATGCAGCGATACTTGGCAGGTTCACAAGATGGCACCTGAAAAAAGTCCCTCCCACAGCTTTTTCTTCTTCTTCTTCATGATTCTGCCGTGAGAAGCACGATGACCGATTCAATGCCAGGAATCAGGTATCTGCGTGCAATAGTTCGCTCCCGCTGCCCAGAATGGATTCCAATTACTTCCTGACCAAAGCCGCTTGGTGTCCAATGAACACACAAGCCAGCGTGAGGCATATTTTGTTTTGTCATGTGTTCAACAGAGGGGCTTGTGTTTAAAGGCACAGTACCCGGTGCTTTAAATAAACAAGGAAACAGAAGAGAAGACCAGCTGAAAACATTCAAGAGGAGGTGGCTAGGCTGTTTAAATGAAAACAGCCTCCATATGGATGAGTTGAAGTGGGTGGAGCAAATCCTGGCTACTTAGCCACTAGACAAATATGAGTAGTCCTAAGGTGCCACAGGACTACTCGTTGTTTTTAAAGTTACCGACTAACACGGCTACCCCTCTGAGACTAGTCAAATACAGCACAGTCCTTCTAATTCAGCAGTTTGCTTTGGTGACCAGAAACAACCCACATGGGCAATCTGTATCATTCTCCTCCTACCTCATGATCATTGTCCCTTTACCAGATAAGTAACCACATGCAAAAACTCCAAGCATCTTTTGGAAATTGACAGGGACATTCAGGGACTAAGTGCCACTGGCCTCTGCAAGTCACAGTGGAAGACAAGACCCATTTTGATCCTGCACAGGAGACACTCATAATATGGATTAACCCAGGCACTGCTCCCTACTAGCAGCGGCCTAGGAAAAACTCAATAAAAGGGCCAGGCTGATTGGATTTTAATCATCACCAGTAGAAATCATCCTTCTCCTCCCCCGTGCCCTATTTTATTTTAGTTTGTTTACTTCTATTGAATTTCACTTCTCTCTGATAGTGAAACAGGACTGGTCAATATCATGTTGTTTATAGACAATTTCACTTTCTTGGTTTGGGGCTTTTTAACCAAACAACCCCCAGATATTCTAATTGGTGTTTCCAACTCTGTGGGGGAAAGAAAAAATAATAATTTACATTTACAAAAATGTTTCAGAAATAATGGAGACTAGATACTCCAGGTCCTGGCCCATACAGTGCAAGTTCCTCAGGCTTCTTAGAGCCGCATTGTGCTCTTCTCCCAATGCAAAACTCCCCAGAAGTCAGTTTATTGAGCCAGTAGAAGGTTCCCTTCATGATAGTTGTTCTGCTAGTTACATCATACCTCTCATCCCTTGGTATGAAGGGTAGGTCCCACACCACCACTCTTCCTATTCCCTTGTCCTCTCCCATTGCCAAAACAATACCTGGAGCAGGCATTATAGTTTAAAGGAGCCTCAAGGCTGCTTATGATCTACTCTGGTGACCAAGTCCTCACAGAACCATACTGAAGATCAAGGGCCAATAATAGGCTCCTTTGTGATGTGATTCCGTATTTACACCCAACATCCCATGAGGGCAGCTGAAAATCTCGACCTACCATTCTGAGCTGGTAGCATTTCAGACCCACTTTGCATGGCATTAATGACAATACAAGGCAGTGGAGAATTAGCCCTTTGAGTTCAAATGATTAGACTCTGCCCCTTTTGATTTGCCTTTATTTTTTTGGTTTTGGATTAGAGATGTTAAGAGGTGGGTAACTGACTAATCATGTAGTAGATACAATTTGTATCGACCACACGATTAGTCGATAAGGGAAGGCGCTCTGTCCTAGCTTGTGCTGGTCCAAGAGCTACCCCGCTGTGGCTCTGTAGTTTAAATGTAGTCAGAGCCAGGTGAACAGGCAGCTCGGCTCTGACTACATTTAAACTGCAGCGGGGGTAGCTTACAGACCTGGTGCAAGTGAGGACCAAACAGTCGCGGGTCGTGCTACTCAGGGACCACTGTGGCTTTGGATTTTAAATGTAGTAAGAGCTGGGCAGCTCCAGCAGCAGCCCCTGTCTGTGGCCAGCCCTGGCCACCACAAACAGAGGCTGCTGCAGACAGGGGTGCTGCTGCGTGCAGAGGCTGCTCTGCAGCAGCCTCTCCTAACCCTGCCCCCGCACTTCTGCGTCCGATAGAGGCCTCAGTGTGGTGGGGGGGGAGGAAGCACCGTGGAGATGGTGCTGGAGGGAGCCAACTTTTAAGCTAGCTCCCCCCAGCACTGGCTCCTGTCCCCCCCCCCCCTCGCACACACACACTTGCTGCCTCTGATACAGAGGCAGCAAGGGAGGGGGAGTGAGTAGATGAGTACTCAACTCGATTACTCACTTACATCCCTAATTTGGATCAATATCCTTTTAATGAACTCACTCCCCTCCTTCAATCATTCACACTTTGAAGTGAAAGCCTGAACCAAGGTAAGGAACTGGAGGTGACCATCTATCCATCCACATAATAATTCAGTTAATTGATTACAAAAGAGGGCGGAGGAGTGGTAGAAATCCTTCACATAACTGCACCTTTAAAAAACAAACAATCTCACAACCTTCTTGAAAGGTAAGGGCTTCTGCCAACTTAAAGGCATCCAAGTTCAGATCCCAAAGGGAAACAATCATATATACAAAGGGGATCCTGGAATTATATGCCCTTTCCAAAGAGAAACAAATATGCACTGTGAGCATACTGAGGATCATGCAAGCAAATCACAAGGGAAAGGAATACAGCACAGGGGCAATTTGACAGGAGAAAGACAGATACTATAGTTGCACATGAGAACCTTCAGGGAAAGGGAAATGTGCCGGCCAAGAGCCAAGAGCCAAGAAGGAAGGGCAAAGGGCATGATGGGGAAGGTTCCAAAGGAAAAAGAATATGAACAAGGGAATCCACAGGGACTCATAGGAATTCAAGGCGAAAGTGTCTACGGAGGGAGGTACACAAAGTGAACGGAAAGCAAGCGAATGAAAATTCAGGAGAATAGGGAGTTTGATAGGAACTTCCTGACAAAGAGCTACTTTTGATTTAAAATCCAGATGTCTATATTAGGGATGTTAAAATATGTTTAATTATGTAACCATGTAACCCCTGAAAAATTCAGCAGTTACATGGTTACACACCAGGGGGAGGTCAAGCAGCTCCACAGGAGCTGGTGCACACGAGAAGCCAACTCAAAAACCTGCTCCTGTCTACCCCTGTCTGCCCCCTACGCTGCTGCCTCTGCATCAGAGGCAGCAGTGAGAGTGGGCAGTTCTGCCTGTGACCATACAGGTTAATCATGTTAATGGTTACACTCATCCCTAGTACACATGAGCAAATCCAAGAGCACAGCTTCCTATGAATACACACAAGAAAATTTTACTTCTATCAGAGTTGCCACTGATAAATTTATTCACCCTTCCGAAGCCTAAAAAAAGGAGTTGTCATGCCCTGAAGCAATGAATTATGCAGATGAGGGGAACGCAGATGAAAGTTTGGCACACTCGCACGAAACAAAACAAAAATCAAGTGTTTACAGCCGTAAGAAAATACAGAGGGCAGCAAAGGAAGGAAAACACAGAACTACTTCTCATCTGGGGCTTGTTAAACTCTGCAAGACAGGCCTGGAATGTTGATGGATTGCTTCGTAGCATGTGGTGCCACGCTTTTAGTGCCCATCAAAGCTGACAGTTTGTTTGCCCACTTCCAAGGGGAAATGCGCTACTATTGACTAAAAAATGCAAACTTGCGATGGCCCTGCTGCAGGTGTGGAATTGACAGCATGTGCCGCACGCTCAGTGCTTGCAGGGTAGTGTGGATTTGTGGCTTATGCTGCGTTTTCTTCATCAGAATATATCTTGGCGTCACAAGTGGGCTCAGGCCCATCTCCCTTTCAAAAGGTGTGTGGCAGTCACAGGGCGGCTCGTCCTCTTAAAGCAGTGATTGGTTCTCAAAACTTTTTGGCCCACAGCCCACCCCACTCAATGCAGACCTTTCCACAGACCACCAGAAAGCCACCCATGATAACAAAATGGAGGTAGGAGGAGGTATGTGTGTGTGTGTGGGGGGGGAGAGATGTGAGATCTGGCCAGGAGGTAGGATGCAAGAGCGGAGTGCAGGGTCTCATCAGGAGAGGGATGGGAATGCAGGATCTGGTCATGAGGGGAATGGACGGTGCTTACTTGGCTCTGTGCCTCCCACCCTCCCCAGTATCACCCCCTGCTGCTCTCATTGGCTGTGATTCCAGGCGGAGGGGGAGTGGCAGTGCATGGAGTTGCTTCATTCCCCCACAAACTGGATTTGGCCGGCGAGGCTCCTCTCCCACAGCGAGAAGCCGGCACTGGCGCTCCAAACTTGTGGGAGGATCGCAGGGCAGGAGCACCAGTGCAGGTTCCCCACTGCTGGGAGAAGGGTGAGCCCCAAACCCACAGCCCACCTGCAAGACAAATCACAGACCACTAGGGGTCCGTGGACCACCCTTTGAGAACCACTGTTTTAAAGGGAGATAGTCCTCAGCCCCCCGTGACCATCAGGAAGTCTTCTGCAGATACAAAATGGTGCATATTGTAAACTCCGGTGGCTCGGTCCACCCCAATCTTCTGCCGAGAGCAGCTGAAATACCTCTGATCATTTACTGGGCAATTGTAGATTTTCAAATTGCTGTACAACCACTAGCCAAAATGGAATTCACCTTTACAGGATGCTGGCAAAAACTATCAACAGCCTCCTTTGGGGAAATTAAGGGGAAAAAAACTTGGCAAAGCTGGTACTGAATACCAGAAATTCTTGGATTGAAGCCTAAATCTCAAACCATGAGGCCAAGGATTTGCACATTCTTTTTCATAATGGGGACCACACCCATTACAATCGTCTCCTGGATTCCCTCCACTTTCATTCATGATCACATCACAAACCCCGGACAACTGCAGCGATGGTTCATGTGGAAAAGCAACATGAGGGAAGTAGTGTCTGTCTAGATTTTTCTCATGTAACATAGCTGCTGGAAAAAAAGAGGAACACTCCTCTCCCTTCTCCCTCCTCTCCCTGGTGAACAGAAAGCTCTCCACAGACCCCATTCCACCAAGCACCAGTGGTCCATGGACCACAGTCTGAGAACAGATTCATCAGCTAATACTGCTTTTCAAACAGAACACTATGGGACTAAGAAACAGGCATAGTTTCCTTCCTCAGTGGCCACTGAATAAACACCATCTCCCCAGCTCCCAGCCCTTTTGCATTACTGGCATCACCACTCCTTTGTGTACCCACATGCTGTTACTTAAATTGCTTCCATGTTTTCATTACTCGCCCTCTGTGCTGTGTGTATTGAAACTCCTGCAAGCATGCTGAAGAGGTATTTGTAAGCACTGGGGACTAACTGTAGCTATGTTTTAAATTATTATGCAACAAACCTAAGTGATTTTTCCAGTCCTAATAGAGTTAACTCCTCCTTGGGGGTAAAAATAAATGTGAGCACTTCTTCTCTAGGTGTAAAACAGCCATTGGCCCTGCTGTCATTCACATTAAGGGCAATAGATAATCTTGGAAGGGTTCGATTTTTATCGGTAGAGGTAGATACACGTCAATTATACCATATACATACATATGGACAACAACAAAAAATCTCCATCAATAACAATCTAAATTCACAGAGAGGCAAAAAGACACTGCTTGAAAACTTTTAGTGGAATGCCGCCTCAAACTGTATAAAACGTATTGTAATGTCAGCCTTAAATAATTTCCCGCAAATGGGAACATTTCAATGGAGAGGGGGGAGGAATGCTGAAAAATAAACATCGATATTATCCATCACAATGGTAAAAGTAATAAGTATTGAATTCTCTGAAGCCTAGCTATGTACAGCCATGAACATGTCTCACTGGGAGTTCAAAGGAGTGTGTAGCCCTGAATACGGAACTGGTGGGAAAGTGGAATAATGCCATTGTTCTGAGTTCCAAAGGGAAAAAAATATAGCAGGCCTACCTCTCCATTGAGACCAGTGGAGCTATGCCTACAGAAAATATGACCCATCACTCATTGGTACTATTCTCCTCAGTCAGTGATTTTTTGAGTTTGCTTTTGGTAAAGCAACAGTAGGGCCAGTATAACTTTGTAGTAATAAATACCATGAAAGCACCACAAAACCCTGGCTGGTTTAAGTAGTACAGTCTCTTTCTCATACATAAACAAAGCTGGCAACACTTCTGTAAGCCAACGCAAAAATTCCCTGTATGAGATACGTGCTCCTCTACATAGGAAAAACCCACACAAAAGGGCAAGAAAGCCTTCGCTCTGGTTCAAGTCAAGTTTCAACCTGCAGAGTTTCCTCTTAACCTCAAATTAACTGTAACTTCAGAAAACAATTCTGTGTAACCCTCATGATGCGGATATCAGCCATTCAGCAACCACATGGTTTTACCCTAGAATCCTTTGACCTTCTCACCTGTCCCCGGTACTGTGTCACCTCCTATTACAAATTGCTTTCATTTAGGGCCTGAGACTGCTACCTGAATGGTAAGCTGCACTTACTCAGGTAAGTATAGGGTTCCAAGATCAAGCCCTGTAGACTGCCAGCTCTTCTGGGGCAGGGACATTTGGCTGCGCAAATCATCTAAGCTACTGCATTGCCCTCCTTCAAATCCCTCTCCAAGCTTCTTCTTTGTGGAGGCTCCAACTGGACAATGGTTAGGCAGCTGGTGCTCTATGAGCCCCATTTATTATGCTAATTGCAACCATCTCACCCTTATTATGTGCTCCTCTGTGGATTGTATCCACCTGTTGCCTTTTGCCATATATTTAGATTACCCTTGCCCCAAAGAGTTTACAGTCTTTTTATTATTATTATTATTATTATTATTTATTATTATGTGGATGTACAGTGCCTAACATAAAGGGGCTCTCACCCCTGATGAAAGCATCTTTGTGCTACAGAAAAGCATGATGAACTGACTTAAAAGTCACGTACTCTGCCCACACACCAACACAAACCTGCTGAGATCGATATCTTCCAATTGCCTGACCTTTGCATGAGTCAAATCTTATCCTTGATGTTGCAGTGCTGTGGGTGTCATTTCCATAGCTATTATTTATGTACTTTGTTTAAAAAAAATACAACTTGATTTGAGTTGCCATGCAAGCAAACACGCACCGTGAGGCTAGTACTTTTAATTTGGCCCTGATTTCCAATAGCAGCCTTGGAAGTTCTCCTGGATCCATATACAGAAGTACAGTCAGTGTGTGTTCTTATCGGTAGGGTTCCACAATCATATGATTCTATAAAAGTTTCTTTGGGCACGCAATGAGTAACAGCCAGATTGCGATACCATTATTAACGTTAGATTCTATACATTGAAATCAACAGGACTGCCTGTGGAGTAGATTGTTACTCAATGGGAGTAACAGAATTAATAGCTGGACCTAAGCATTTAGGCTATGTCTACACAGCAACGTTATTCCGAAATAACATAGTGCGTGTCCACACAGTAATCCATTATTTCAAAATAATGGTGAGCTGGAGGACGTCTTACTCTGACTCCTGTAACCCTCATTTTATGAGGAGAGAGGGAAATCGAAGGAAGAGTGTTCTTCCTTTGACTTCCTGCTGCGTAGTTATCGCCAAAAAGCTGAATTAAGCTATTTCGACTTCAGCTATGCAACTAACATAGTTCAAGTTGTGTAGCTTAATTAGAGTTTTGCCCTGCTGTGTAGACATACTCTCATTTACTTTGATGGATATCTGGAAATCCACATCATAGTGGATAAATGTCCCAAGTAAATCACTTCAAAGACTTAAAAGTCGCATATTTCACCCTCATGCAGTATGTTATTCACAGGGATTCAGAGGAAAATTTTCCTTGCTTTTAATCCTCATTCACATTCCTTAAGATTCACTTTGACTACACCAATGCAGGAGCATACATTCCCACCCAATGTAAAGAATAAGAAATCTGAGCCCATAGGGTATTTCAAGACTATTATAAGCACCTGGTAGGAAATGGAGCTAATAATGGAAACATCTTCCCAACCATAGCTTTAGGGGAACTAGCACCATGCTGTAATTGAGAGTAATGGAGCCATTAGCCCTATATATAAGTAGGAACACATTTGTCCTCTGCACACATACCTGTATTTGACAATGCAACTGGAAGTTTACAAAACAAAGGGATTGAGCTACTGTGCTCAGACAAATAGCAGTTAGAAATGGGGGATATCATTTATCCATCAATTAATTAATTAATCGTCATTCTCAACTATTTACAAAATAAAAAAGGCCAGGAAACTTTTTACTTCCTCGGCACTAGCTAACAGGCCAATTCAAGATCATCCTCATACTGTACATGGGAATGCTGGACTCGCCTTGGTTTTGGTCAGCTCCATGTTAACCAAGCAGAGCTTTGCAAACTGGGCAAAATTTATTTCTTGTGCACAAACACCGGATGCCTTAACGTTCTCAGCTGATTATTTGAGCCTCCGCCTGACCTTCCGAAGTTTAGGGCTGTGTGAACCTCAGGCAACCTCTCACAGCACAGAGGGGCAGGTTGCCCCAGGTTAGTCCCTCTCCCAGGAGTTCCCAGCAAGGCAGATGTTCCCCCGTTCAACAAGCCAGAAGAGAAAAACCCGTTGTGTTCCAAATCTGTTTTGATACCAAGGCTGGTTCCTGTTACTTCTGCAAAAGCAGGCTCCAATAATCAGAGCCAAATCTGCCCTCGGAGGCATGAAGCAGGCTCCCGGCCCCTTCCCAAAAGGGCCAAGGGGGGATGGCCAAATGGGAGGGATGGGCAGAATTTGGTCCTCATTGTTCAGGACATCTGATCAGATTATCTCACTTGATCCATATAGAACAGTCTTGTGTTAAAAAAGGCAAGGGGGGGAGGGCAGAGGGCAGGAGAGAAACTGTTCAGTTCATCCACTGTGAACAGTTAACAAAGAGGAAACATAAATGACAGGCCACTTGAAAGCAGAGGTATCCTTACCTTCTTTTTGGAGTGTCCTCTGTCCTCCTCTTTAGCTGCTTTGCTATTTTTCCCACCTCGGGAGAGTTTCTGCTCCCCAGACTGCTTGATGGTGATTTTGATCTCAGGTGGGCAGATATAGTTCTCCAGGTTTTTAGGGGGCTTCTTGGCTCTCTTAGTGGTCTGGATTTTCAGCTTCAGACTCCCCTCTGTAAAGTTCGCCTCCTTAATTGAAAACTCCTGCTCCTCCAGGCCATCTCCTGCCACCCATTTTTCACTGTCCGCATTGGAAGTGGAATCCACGTCTCTCCCAGAACCCAACTCGTCCTCTTCTTCTGGTTCCATTCGTTCCCCGCTCACTGCGATCCCTTTCCCAGAGCCTGAAGCAGGCAACATGGTCTCCCCCGTGCAGCTGGAAGCAGGTGGAGGCTTCACAGAGGCAACCGTGGCCGGCAGGAAATCTGCCTCGCCTCCCCTTTGCCGGGAGCTGCCTAGGGACTCCCTAGCCTCCATGGCAATCTCACGATGCACTGGAGTTTTATAACAGGGGAAGGGGGAAAGGGAAGGTAGTGAGGAGACAAGGGGAGAAAGGGGGAAACGCCAGGAGCTGAATGGTAACTGTCTGTAAAAATTAGAGTCCCAATAGTCTGGATGCTGGAAGAAGCTCAGAAATGATCAAAGCCGCAACTGTTGAAAGAAGAGAGAAGAAAAAGGAAGTCAGCACTCACGCATGTATCAAAGTGCAACCATAGGAATGACAAACAGAACACCACAGGGCTTTCTCCAGATGGGTCCAGTCCACCTGCTGCAAGGTCCCAAGAGCCTTTAATGAAGCACATGGGAGTTGACGCCACTCAGCTTTAGCCAAAACTGGGGCCTAAAATACTAAGGAGGAGCCATCTTACCAACGATGACAACTTATATCCCAGTGTGATTGACTGAAACACACACACACACACACACACACACACACAAACATACGTATATCTACGCATGACACAAGTTGCCTGAATTTGGGATTAATATGCATCAGATCAAGCCGGAAATGCATCAAAGGTGATGTTCCACCCAGGACCGGTCCTAACCAATTGGCGACCCCAGGCAACTGCCCGGCTCTGGTTCCACCATGCTTTAAGGCTCTGGAGGAAACCTGGAGGTCCCCCTTTTCAAAAGCAACTCTCAGTTTCACATACCTCAGTTTTGGGATGCCTTGCCTGAAAGAATTGGTTTTCAGAAAGCCCTCACACCGTGAAAACCAGGCACCTTTCAGGTTCCTCATGTTGGAAATGCAAAAAAACAGGGGGAGGGGGAGAAGTTCCCATTGTCTAATCCCTTTTGAAAATCTTGCCCTGAATGTACAAGAGAAGCTATGGAGTTTCAATAGAATTCATGCAATTTAAAAAAAACAAATTGACTTGTTTCATGCCAAGTTATATAAAGACCAAGACAACACCAAGCATCCAATGAACAATATTCTCAGGAATCAGCTGCATACAATATATTGAAGCAAACAGAGATTTCCCAACCTACCCCTTGTAGCAACAAAGTGTAGAAACATCACCAGGACATAGCAATTTGAGCAGATAATCAAGGCCATCCTTACCAATATGCAAAATACGCAGTTGTGTAGGGCTCCCTGGGTCTTAATGTCCACCTGCCTCTTCCTAGCCTGGTCTGTAGCTCTGCTTCCTCAAGAAAGGATCTAGTAAACTTAAAACTGAAAAAGCCTGCCAAGCCTATTAGCAGAGCATCGAACCTGGGAAAGAGCCATTCAAGTGGTAACGAAGCCATTTAATAGGCATTTGCCAACCCAGGTATATACCATCCTTTTCTGATTGACTGTGGTCATTTATGGGACCTTAGTGTAAAATTTGCTTTAAAATATTTAATTAGTGCATTGTTGAAATTATAAAATCACATCCCTAAAAACTGTCATTCCCTTCCCCCAGGCTGCTGGCAGGCATACGGACACCAGTTTAATAGTACGGTATAGGGCCCCATAAGCCAGTCGTCATGACTGTGTGTTTCACTGTAACACCTGGTCATTGTAGAACAAAGCTCGGCACGAGAAATCATACCAGCTCTCCTGGGGGGTCTGCCCTTTGCATGGCCCTCTACTTTCCACTTTTTAAAGTTCTTCAGATTGACCTTAAAGTTGAGGAGAAATGGTCCTGGGCCCTCTTTTCTCAGTTGCCCACTGGAGTGTGGGCAGAGGTCCAGGCTTGGCCTGTGATCGTAGTGGTGAAAAACCCTTACCGTCCTACAGCTAAATGATGTGGTAACCCGAGTACAGTTCCTAATAGACCGATATCCACAGGGAACCACCATAAATAACACTAGCTGGCTTCCTTTTTGGCAGAGGAACTTAGAACTAAGCAACTTACAGAGACGGAGCTATCAGCTGGCCTCAGAAGTGGTTTCTCCCACTCATGATAAAGATACATTGGCCAAGCGTATGGAGAAGCTTGTGCCCAAGCGGCATGCCCTCTCTGAATAAAGACATGGCTTTCGTGCTCAGAGCTGTTGAGCCCACTCCTCCCATAAGCACTGAGTAGAAAGGGATCCCTCCTATGCAATGGGGGTAACGATATCTCACTCAAATGAGCATTGGGAGGGTTATTTAGTGAATGTCTGTACATTGCTTTGCACTTGTGAAGGTTTTGCTTAATGCTAGCTACTATCATTATTAGTTTAAATAAGGGACATATAACCTGCCTGATTATTTTGATTACACAGGTATAACCCAGCCTCGGAGTTCACTAGCTCCTAGGATGATGGAATCACCCCTAAGGGGTCCTACCCAGTGTTCCCTGTAAGCTGTGCCCTTGGACAGCCACCCCGGAGAGATTCAGGTACCTCCCGGTTGATTAGCAGAGTGCCCACAGACAACCAAAGGTTACAGCGTGTGTTTCTCCTGGTGGTACACATCCATGCACACCTCAGGGCACATAACATTTATTATGCATGGAGATGGAAAAAAATTAGAAGGAACATTGATCCTACCCTATATAGACCACGGCCATCATGGCTACTGGGGGTCTTCTGATGCATTTCCCAGCATGACTGGAGACAGCGAGAGGGAAGGCTGGATTAGAAACACCTGCTGAGGCAAATAGGCTTCTGCATGAAATTATTATTTTGGATGCGGTGGGGGCCACGATGTGCCAAGGCTGCTCAGCCCCTCAGTGAAAGGACACAGCCCGACTCAGAGACACAGCAACTAGGTTTAGTTATCCACGTTGCGCTTGGGAGCCAAGAGAGAAGTGAATCAGTACAGCAAGTCTCTGGGTAACAAATTGCCCCCTCCTCCATGCCACAAAGAGGCCTGGGAGCAGCTGCAAGAAAGCCTCATGGGTCAGGCAGTTCCAACTCAGGTAGAGGTCACCATCCCAGACTGGCAGAGATCTGAACCAGCACCAGAGCCAGGTGAGACCTCCACAGGACTGAGAATCACGGAGTGAGGCAAGGACCCTTCCCCCACCCAGGTGAAGGGACCGTTAGAGGATCCTTCAAGCCAGCCTACAAGATCAGCACTCCAGCACTCGCCTCTGGACTCAGCCTCCATACACCATCCACCAAGGAGGGAGCTGGGGGTTGGGAAAAGCTGGCAGTGTTGAGAGGAGGGACATGTGTTGATGTCTAGTGTTATTAGTTAACCCTAACCTTTTCCTTCTCCAGATCACAACTTTCTGCTCCCATTAAAGCTCCTCTTGGTTATGTTGTTATTTTGGGATGTGTCATTTCTTTCTTGGGTTTGTGTTCAGGTGCTTTACGTTTTCTAGCATGCTGCCTTTTATACTCCTGGCCAGCAGTGGTAGCAATATGACTGGAGCTGAGTGAGGAATCACCTTCTTAGGTGGAGGCATCAAGTGTCACAAAAACAGTGGCACCCAGAACCTAACTCCCTGCAAAGAGAGGAAAGAAACCTCTGCAAGCCGCAAATGCCAGCGAGGTTTAAGCTATATCTTGGGGGAAGGGCTACACATGTAACTACTCCACCTAGTTAACTGACCTGGCCTCCTGCCATGCTTTGTTCCCAAACAGGTGATGGCATCAGAGTCAGGGATACTTTCCATTTCCATCCATGCCAATCAAATAAAGCTCCTTATTTATCTGACATTTTGCATTGTTAATTTCCTTACCAAGGAACACATTGTACAGGCACACCGAGTCCTGAAATCAACACAAGGTGGTCAAGTTCTGCTGTGCAGCATTCCAGCAAGTTACTGCTTGTGTGTGTGTGTGTGCGCGCGTGCGCGCATGTGCGTGCGCACGCGATGGGCCCTCTGGGTGGGACCTCTGCCCACAGGACATTAACCCTTTCCCCTGCTGGGAGAAAGAGCAAGCACCCAACTCAGTCACGGTGCAAGGGCTGGGCCTGCCCTAGAGGTCAGTGTCTCAGGGAGGGGGGGGCTACAGGGTGATCTCCCACCTCTTTGCAGCCAGGGGCTTCTGCTCCCCACTGCTTTGTCGGAGCCTCCCCATTTATTTATTGACAAATACAATTTGCGGAATTTTCAAAATATTATGCACAGAAATGTTTGGGGGATTTTGGGAGGGGGGGGTGCAGAATGCCCTCGGGATTCAGGGCTGACCCAACCTTGGCTCCTAACCCAAGCTTTGGCCCTGATCCCATCTAGGTACCTAACTCTGATCTAAATTATATCAATGTAAATCAGGAGTAGCTGAAGAAAGGCATCTGTACTGTATTAACCTCAGATGGGTGTAAATTGGGGCAGATTAGGTTCTAAGAATCTCGGCTTCATCTTGCGGAAGAATTTGCAAACCATAATATCAACAGACCTGCAGCAATAAACAAACAATGATCCACTATATTGCTCTTCAGCAATTAAATGGGTCATTGTTTAAAGTAACTCTTTATTCTGCTCCAGGGCTAATAGTTAGATGACTTGGGCGATAGGACATCATACTTGTCTTTCTTGTTTGGGCAGACTGCACATGCTTTCACTAGTTAGGAAACCTCAGTTCAACTTCCTGAGTAAGCAGTCTCCTGGGTAGCGCTCCACCTCTATTTCTCTCCCTAGCTTCAGGCATGCCGGTGCTGTGAGAACTATTTCCAAGGTTAAAGCACTAGCCGTCAAGACAACACTCGACATGTTAATGGGGATACCACAGAACTACCGGTAAGTCACTCAGCAGGAGCAAAGTTACAATGTGACAATACTCTTTTGTTAGTGTTTTCCCTAAATCCTCACCCTTCAAGATACTAGGTGGTGGGCATCTTCAGAGTGGAACAAAATAAAATCAGGGACCAGCAAGAAAAGCTTTGGTTAACTTTTGTTTTGTTTTCTTTATAGTTATAAAGTCAAACTCCAAAACAAATCCTGGATCCAAATATTGGGGAAGTGTAGTCCCTGATTCAGAAATTATGGCTTGGGTCTGTTTCTAGTGGTTTTGCATTGTTATATGGCTCTGTGGTTCCAGGTATCATCCAGGAATGCAAGTAAAAGGGCTAAAATAATGCAAAAAAAGTACTTCTGGTCCAAATGGCTAGAATTCTCATGAGAAAGCTTATCTGCCTGTTTTACAAGTCCAAAGTATTGGGCTAATTCAGTCATTTAAATGTTAACCCAAACTAACCCTCCATACCTTTTGAGATTCATAGTATGAGGTGATGGTCAATAACTTACCACAGGTGCTTCACAGTCTCAGAAATAAATTCCCAGCAGAAAGCGTAACCCCTAGCGATACTTGATTTTGAGGGAGGATAATTCCCAGGTAAAATGATACACGTTTCAGAGAATTTAGTATTAGTTCTTCATCAGGGAGTTTTTTCATGCTTCGGCTGATCAATGCTACTGAGGGAACAAATGCTATGTGCTAAATTCTACTTACGGATGTTCACAGAGCCATTTTTTTCCCTAATGGGATTCATATGTACATACTGAAGAGCAGGATTTGATCTTAGGAACTGTGAGTTCAAGGCCTTGCTCCAGATCATCGATGTTCTCGACCTCTACAACAATAGGATATGAGTGTGTTTCCTTCTGTTCCTTCAAGCAGCTACACTAACTCTCCCTTCATTGTGGAAATGCCAGAACTGTAAACGGATTAAACAGAACCTTGGCTAATGACTGAAACAGCATCCACGCTGCCATGCACTATTTGCTTGCGGGGGAGACGTGCTGCCGAATTTTGGATTCGAAGTGCAATAAGGTGCCAACTCTTACGCTCTCTTTGCTCTTAACACAACAAGAACTATATAAAGAAATCAGACTGGAACAGCCACATCCCAAAGACTTGTCTGTATGAAAGATACACAAATATGTGTCCTACAAACTGCTCCTCTGGCTGAGTGTTTGCAGCTTCTAAAACACTGGGAGCACCTCCAGATGGCTCACAAACCACTTACGGGGATACTCCCCTTAGCCTAAACACTACACTACACAAAAATTACAGTCATTACCAAAGCTACTAAAGCGTCTCTGTTTTCATCCATGCAGCTCAATGTGTCATATAAATAAAGTAAATATAATTATCCCTATCTACAGATGGGGAAACCAAGGCATGGATGGGGATGTGTCTTGCCCCAGATCAGCAGTGGAGTCAGATTAAAGCCCAACTCTGACCCCCACTCCTGTGCCATAACCACTGGACAACTCTTTCCCCTTGTAAGATGCACTTGTAATTTGACAGAGAAATCCATAACTACAGAAAAACAACAGCAACAGGAAGTTTCTCCACTTTATCTATTTAAAATTGCACATTGCACTGGGGAATATACAACAGTATTTGAAGTTCATGTATCACCTTTCCTAAATGATCATGAGCTACTTCACCGATAATATACCACTGCTGAAATGCAGCTCTCTCTGGGGTGGAGGCCACCAGGCAACCCACAGTACACCCAAGGAAAAGTTTTGGCCAAAGACGATTGAAAAGCATCAATAAATCTTTAGGGTCCATATGAGGCAGCAGTAGTTTGGATTTTAAAGTCTTATGAAAAACTGAAGGGGGAAGGCCCAGAGCTCAGGCCAGATCTACACTTGGAGAAAAAATCAACTTAAGACACGCCACTCTAGCTGGAGTCAATGTACCCCCAATGTAACCCCAATTTCTGCAGCATGTGTCTCCCATCGACTTCCCTTACTCTTCACGACCCTGTGGAGTACTGGGGTCAATGCAGGGTGCCATCAGCGGTCAATGTGGATCTTTACTAGACCTGCTAAATCAAACCCCAGAAAAGCATCGATCTCCGGGTAAATATAGACAAGCCCTTAGTCTCCAGTCCAAGCCTGAATAGCTACCAAGCAAGTTTAGGCCAACAGCCCGAGTCAGCTAAGATGGGCCAGCTGTGGCCATGCAAAAGGGCTTTTGTGCCCATGTAGATTAGGGATGTTAAATATCGGTTAATTGAATAGTCGAGTAAGCTCGAGAATTCTTATCGGTTAGTCACCTAGTCTATAGTCCCTGGGGGTGAGGCTGGCAGCCAGCACATGCTTCAGCTTCACTCCTGAGGAGCTCCATGCAGCTGCCTTTGTATCAGAAGCAACAGTGCAGGGTGCCAGCCAGGAGCTGGTCCATGAGGGGAGCCAGTTTAAAAAACAGCTCCCCTCACGGACCAGCTGCCTGTTGCCCTGTGCTATATGGGCCACCACAGGAAAAAAGCTATTTCTATAACAGCAGCAGCAAGCTATCTGAAGGACAACAGCCACCTGGCATGATGAGGGTCCACTGGATACTAGCTTAGCCAGATGGTCACAATGGTCTCTTCTGGCCTTGGAATCTGTACTGGAGACATAACTACTACAAGTGGAAAGTTGATAGGTATTTAGGGAAAGCATAGAGAAGTAGAGGCCCACTATGGAAAGCAAAACTCCACAGAATTCCACTGTTGCCAAACTTCCCTAGTCTGACCCGGCTCTTGGAAGTCTGCCATCCGACACAGTAGCCTGATTCTAGTACAGACGTAGCAGGCTCTAATCTCACTCTCCCTCTGATCAAACATTCCCAGCTGCACCCTGAAACTTGCTGAAAATGATTTCTCTGCATCAATCATTAACGAGAGATTTGGTTTTTATTCATAGCTGCTGCCACACTTTTGTGTGGGGGGAGGGCTAATTTGGGTTATTTTTTTCCCCGGAGATAAACGCCAAAGAGGACAGCACTCTTTCTTTCAGGGGAAATAAAAGATGGATTTGATAAGGGATGCACGGGGAGTTGGCTAGGCATCGGTGCCACAACCCCAACACAATGGCACAAGGAATAAGCCACAAGAAGAAAACTGCAGTCTGCTGTCCATGCTTCACCTTGCTTACATGCTGTCCAAAGTGTCTCGTGTGACCCAATTTTTGTTTATTTCAAATGAGATTGTGAATATGAGAAGTTGGAATTGCAGGTGTTTTTGTTATTAAAGCCCTGTCGATGACCCAGATTCACAGAGACCTCTAACCACTTAGTGCCCACTGATTTCAAAAAGAGTTAGGCACCTGGATATGTTTGAGGACCAAAGTATTTGGTGCAGTACAACACCCATATATGGATTGTCCTTGCACCAAAGAGCCTACAGTGTCAAGAAGCACTGAAGAAATGCTGGGACACTAAGAGGTCAGTATTCATTTGGACTGTAGATGGTTGCAATTTAGTTTTGCTTCCTTTATTTATTCTCATCTAAAGAGCTGGAGCAGAGAGAGCCTCTGACTGATTAGAGTTCATGAGCCTCCTTTAGAAGGATGCAGTTTCGAAGAGTAGAGGACCTGGTGCATTGGAACTGGGAGATCACAGCTGATTCCTAATCTGGGCAGAGCGGCTCAGGTTGATGCACTAAGCACAGCAGTGAGGAAGCTGCAGCCCAGCGGTGGCTTGCACTAGTCACCCAAACTTAAACCTCAAGGGTGGGGCAGCTGAGGACTGGGCGAGTCACTGCATCATGACTCCTGAAAGGCTTCTCTGCTCCTTCTGAAATGCATCTCCGCACCTGGCTCCATTGGGGAGGAAGGGCCAGCATGACCAAAGTTAAAGACCAAATGCGACCCTCAGTTACTCCCCTAAAACCCTCTTGTCCTCTATGACAAAGCTGGGGGCAGAACTGGGCTCCGTATAGAGATGGGCCAGGGCAAAGATAAGATTATCCATTCATCTTTAATGTGCAGATTTCCTGGCATTTGGTGTGCTTAGTTGTGGCAACTTTCAGTTGCATCACTGCCATTTCTTGCATGTAATTTCCGGGGCGGGAGGAGGGGGGAATTAAAAAAAAAGCCCAGGTTTGTAATCAACAGTATCCATGTGCTGAGGCTACAAATACCATGACATATACACTTGAAAACTCGCAAGACACTAGTTAGCCCGGGGCAAGCTACAATCCATTGCTGCACCAGCCCAAGTACAAATACGGTAAAATTGCTAAAATATACCCTTAGAATGGCCAAATTCAATCCCAAATCAGCAGAAAGACTTCCTTTATAACCCAATCAATATTTTATTAGGTCATAAATACATATGGGCTTAGATGGTTCCAGAGATTGCCAATTGAAACATCCAGCGGTATTAAGTCAGACCACGTCTATACTTACCATGGCATTTGATTTAGAAGGTCTAGTGAAGACCTGCTACACTGAATGCTGAGGGCAGCTCCAGCCGGCACTGGTACTCCTAACAGTTGCAAGGTGTAAGGGAAGTTGATGGGAGCGTTTGCTCCCATCGGCCTCCCTCCATGAAAATGGCGCCAAGCTTGGCTTAAGGTAAGCCAACTTCAACTACATATTTTTATGTAGCTGGAAGTGCATACCTTAAACCGACCTTCCAGGTCTAATGTAGACCTGGCCCTAATTGGTAGCACAGTAGGGCCCTGATTAAGAATAAGCTAACTTTCTTCAAACTTATCTTGATTTTTAGGACCCAGGGAGATCTGCTAGCCATTCTCAGTTGGAAGAAAATCAGTGCAGTAGTCTTAAAAGTTATGAACATTAAAATTAAGCAAGCTTTCAGTGACTGCCACTTATCCAGTTGAACCCTTCTGCACAGAGCATCTCTAAGGGCATATCAAAAGACTTAAAAGTTTTCTATTAAGCATGCACAGTATCCTTAGACCAGGGGTGGGAAAACAATCTGGCAGGCCGCTGCCACTGAATTTAAATGTCTCCCCACAGGTATGGATTCTTAATGCTCCCATTGGCCACGGATCACAATTCCTGTTGACCAGAAATGGCGATCTGCGGCCAACAGGAGTACAAGCACTGTACCTGTGGAGACACTGGTAAATACAGCTGTCATGACCCACCAGATGCTAATCCTGGCAAACCAGATCCTGTCGGTATTTGCTCACCGCTGCTTTAGGCCAGGTCTATACTAGATTCGAAAGGTTGGCGTAAAGTACGCAACTCCAGCTATGTAAATAAGGTGGCTGGAGTCAACGTACCTTAAGCTGAGTTAGCACCATTTCCACATCAGGGGTATGTCTAGACTACAGACTTTTGTTGATAGAGGCTTTGTCGACAGATACTGTCGACAAAGCTTCTGTCAACAAAGAGCGTCTAGACTACATCCAGTTCTGTCGACAAAGCAAGCCGATTTGTCGACATGAGAGTGTAGACGCAAAGGGCAGTGTAGATGCAATAACATCTTCTGTCGACAGAACTCTGTCAACAAAAGATGTTATTCCTCATAGAATGAGGTTTACCACTGTTGACAAAACTGCCGAGTTCTGTCAACATTATGTCGACAGAACTCGTCGGTAGTGTAGACGCAGGTATAGTTTTGTAGACAAAAGTCTACTTTTGTCGACAAAATCCTGTAGTCTAGACACACCCCAGGAGACAACTTCCCTTAATCCTTGCGAATCAAGGAGTATCGGTGCCATCTGGCACCTTCAGCATTTGATTTAGTGGGTCCTTACTAGACCCACTAAATTGAACGCTAGAAGATTGATCTCCAGCACAGTAAGTATAAATGTGACCTTAAAGCAGGGGTGGGGAACATCAGGCCTGGGGGCCGGATGTGGCTCCCAGATTGCCTGGATCTGACCCCCGAAGCTCAGCCCTCCCACCCCCATTATTGAGGAGCTCGTGCTTGCACTCTGGACTCCCTCCACTGCCCCACAGTGGGGCTGGCGCACACAAAATCTATTAGTATGGGCCCCCTAGGGTCAGGTGTCTGAGGAGAATGTGTGGAGTGACTTTCTCCTTCTCAGTCAGGGGTCATGACAATAAGGGGTTTGGAGATTTTTTGGGGAGGTTCTCAATTGTGTGTGGTCCCCGGTGATTTTTCTGTGAATCAGCGGTCCCAACCCAAAAATGGTTTCCTACCTCTGTCTTAGACTATCCCGTACTTTTTAGCACATTGGGCAACCCACATTTTCCACACTTGCACCATCCATATCAGCTGCCATGTGAACTACGTCCTCCCATTTCAAATTAAATGTTTCTATGTTGTTTAAAATTGTACACTTCCAAGTCATCCTAGGTCTGCCCCTCTTTCTTACTGGATTTTCTGCCTTCCAACTGAGAGCCATAATCGGTAGTTGGTTACCATCCATTTGTAACACATGCTCTACCATTGATATCTTTCTCTTAACAATTATTTGCTTTATAATTTTCGTGACTAAACCCTTTTTCTCTCACACTAGGCAAAGCCAGAAGTTCTGAACAAGCACTACATTCCAACTAATTTATCTATTCAGATTCCAGCTGTTGTCCAGTCTAAAAGTGTGTGCTTAGAAATAATTCAAAAGTCAAAGGTGATTTCCCCACGGTGCCCTCCCCATTTTCTGAATCAATTAAATGGCAACTGACGACAAGAGGGAATTTGTTCAACCTGTCCCTTCCTGCACCCCCTGAAAATCACCATCAACCAAACAGAACACTTGGAATTGTGCAATGCAAAATGTGAAAGTTACATATGCATCTGTGGGTTAATAACTGAAACATTTACCACTAAGTGCCCACAATAATATTTCATCTGAGGACCTCAAAACATGCATCAAATTAAGCTTCACAACTTCTCTGATCCCTTATGGAAAAGCACTAAGAAATGTAATAGAATACTATACTTGGTATTGAGTACTGTTATATTCCTGCTACAGAATTCTATAGGAAAAAACATATGGAAAGAATTTCATTCTCTAGCAATTAATGGGATTCCAGAGTTATTTCTATAGAAGGCTTTTATATCCACTGACACCAGCAACTTCAGTTCTCTCTCCATTTGATATAGATGTAAAACAACACATTCATAAATAGATAAATAGTAGCAGGTTGGTTTTAGCATCCAACTATTACTTTACCGCAACTTGCCGCAATAGCATATTATTTTTGTGGTTTATACCACTATCCTTCCCTATGCTCTTTGGATGGCCTAAGATATGAAACAAACCCAGCACCAAGCCAAATAGGGAAATGGTCTCTCCCCTCTCTCCCCATTCTAGATGATACACAGAATCACCTTCTTTCAACTTTTCTCCATACCTCCCCAATTTGTGGAAGACATGCTGGATTGTTCTTAGGCTTTTAACTAATGTTATTGTTTTCTTTGTTCTCCGTATCCAATTAAATGAGATTGCACAATCCAGAAAGCATGTAGGGAAGCTCTGCTTTTTCACAGTATCCTGGTGTAGATTTCTAAGCAGGTCAAAATACGCAACAAACTTTTCAAGTAATGTTAAGAGAAAGCTTCATTCTTAAAAATATAAGAAAAGCTTTGAGGCTGGCTTATGTGTTAAGAATGTGTTTGCCATTCGCTCATGTGTTTGATTCAAACTGGGGAAATGCGCCCAAACCATAAAATCTGGATCTACTTTCAGATCAGACAGCACCTCAAAATGAAAAGACCTGGGTCCAGAGTTGTACTCAGGACCATAAATTAGCAAGCTACTTTTGAGGTTTAGCACCCTAAACTCGAAAGAAGATACGCAATTTGTGCTATGCAAATTGCGTATGTTATCTCAAATCTATTTTGAAATAGCTTATTTTGAAATTTGACGCATCTACACAGCGGCAAATTTTGAAATACAGTAGAATTCCGATAATCCGGAACCTATGGGACCTAGGTGGTGCTGGATTATCAGATATGCTGGACTATCAGGAGGTACTATAAACTGGGTTTTTATATATATATTATATTGTATATACTGTATATATTATATACTGCATATAAAGAGTTCTTAACCCTTTTTACTGTACATACTGTATACACTATACTATAATGTTTTAGTTTTTTTAAGCCTTTTTTACCCTTTTTGCTCAGTTCAGCTGCTGCCACTGTTATCTTGTGACTTATTTTTTGCTGAAGCTCACTCACTAGGCTCTTGCCATTTTGATGCCGGACTATCAGGAGTGCCGGACTATCAGGAGTGCCGGACTATTGGAGTTTTACTGTAGCATGCTATTTCGAGCCATCCCTTATCCCTCGTGCAATGAAGCTTACTGAGATGGCGAAATTGTGCGTCCGTTACTTCGAAAGAACAGGTGGCTTGTGCAGACACAATATAGCCATGCAGTATAGACTGGACTAAGAGAGTAATTGTATTTCCTCCATGATATTTTAGGGAAAGAACAACCTGTGGACGTTTTAAAGTGGAAAGAACGAGACAGTACCGTCTGGTAAGTGACAGTACCAGAAAGCCAGCAGGAAGGCATTGTGAGTGCTTGTCCCCAAAAGTTTTCCTGATGCATTCATCCACACACATGGGATATTCTGCTGATGAGCTCTTTATTTCATCTTATATCTCCAGGCAGAGAATGTTGATATACTGACAATCCCCCTCCCAGGGTTCCTCGCATGCAAGTATATAAAGCTAAGGGCTAGATTTTCAGGTGGCTTTCCCCGAGCCCTGGTCTACAGTAGGGTTTTATTTCTAAATAACCCCTCTTAGGTTGAATTAATAAGCAGAGTGTCCACACTACCAAGCCCATTATTTTGAAATAACAGGCCGCTTAATTTAAAATCTGTACTCCTGCTCTCCTCAGGGAATAACACGTATTTGAAATAGTGGCAGGTTGGACACTCCGGTGCTACTATTTTGAAATAACTATTCCCCAAAGTAATTCAAACGAATTACTCCCCAGCACTTCCTGGGGCTTTAAGTCGAGGTAGCGAGTCCACATTAACGGAGCCTGCCTTGGATTAATTTCGAGGCATCCCTGTAGTGAGGACACACTATTTTGATGCTGTTATTTCAGGAATTATTAAATCACTTTTAGTTATTTTTAAATTCAGGTTGGACCTTTCTGGTCTGGTACCCTCAAGATCTGACCAGTCCTGAACAAGAGAATTTGCCGGACCAGAGGAGATTCCCTGCTATTGGCTCCCATGACCACCTTCCCTCCCCCCACTGGCCCCAGCCGCCCCACCCGCCGGGCTGCCAGGCTGCGCCAGCCCCAGCAGCCCAAACTGCCCCGGCCCCAGTCCCACTATTAGGACTGCCGCATCTCCAGCCTCAGTCCCGCTATTGGGGCTGCTGCGACTGCCACGTGTCTGGCCCCAGCATCACTACCACAACTGCTGCATCTCCAGCCTTCGCCCCGCTGCTGCAGTTGCCACACCTCTGGCCCTCACCCCACTACCGCGGCTGCCACACCTCTGGCCCTGTCATTGGGGCTTCCACAGCCCCTCCTGTGCTACCAGGGCTCCGGTGCCGGTCCCAGCCCCGCTGGGCTCTCAACTGCCAGCCCTCTTGCCACTGGGGCTCCTAGCCAGGACTCCCTTGTCCAGGAACGCCCGTGATCCTTCCGGAATGTTGCCAAATGAGTGTGTCCCAGTTTGAGGAGGTCCAACATGTTGTTTCCTAGTGTAGACATACCCTTAGCCTTTTCATTGGGTGGGTGTAGATTTTGCATGTGCACCTATTTGCATTATCCTCTTTGTTGTCTAACTGTTGGATTTGCATGGCCCATAATCGAGCATGCATGCTGAATACCCAAAAAAAGGCCACATTGAAAAAATCTGGTCATAAATCTTATTTTACCCTGGTGCATGTCATTGATACTAAAATGCAGCATATTTCTGAGTAACTTTTGTCTTACCTTTAAAACAAACTCAGGGAGATTATCTTGGCACACTGATAATAATCACTCATCAATTCATTGGGAGAGATATCAGTTCCACCACAATGATCCTTTGGACTCTCGAACTATGTTATGTGGTTCATTAGAGAATAGCAGGTCTTGCTATTGGTTGGGTTAAGAGTCAAAATTGCAGCATAATTGCAAGTCTCCAAGCACAAGGCAATGGTTTTTAGTCCTGGAGGGTGTTGTCCAAAGGGGAAAGAAAACAGAAGGGAAAGATTAAGTATGAGCAATTGAGCCCTACTGAGAGGGCAGAAAAGTCACTGGAATTGGGATTAGCCAAGATCTTGTAATGAAAAACAAAAGCCCTGTTGGTTGGCTGGTATATATACCTAAGAGGTGTGAGGAGACAGAGGGGGGAAGGCAGAGTAGGGGGAAAGGTGCTAAAAGGGCAGGACTATAAAAAGAGGATTAAGTAATACGGGAAGGCAAAAATGATGTTCCTATATTGTGAAGAATAGATAGATGTTCAATATTATTTGTAGTTAACAGAAAATACCAATTAGAATTACACCAATCCTAAATTAATCAAAGTGTTTTAATTGAATTTATTCCAAAACCACAACCTTAAGGAAACCCTATAAATATCAAGTAGAACTAAATAGCTCAGCTATTATTAACAATAATCAAAGCTATTATTTCTCTTGTTTACCAGGACCTACTATGCTTTAAAGCTTTACACAAACCTAACATACAATTTCACTATATTTCAGATAACTTCTCCTCCTAAAATGATAATGTGTTAATCTAGGCTGGGTTTTTTGGCAGGAACCAAGGAGCTCAAGCAACTTGAAATAACATCAGCAAAACATTATTTATTCTCTATCCCTTAGCTGAAGAGAAAACAGAGGTTTTCTTGGCTTCCTTGCTTTTCAATAGCTTTCTGGTTTCAATTAAAATTTTGAGTCTGAGAAGTTAAAAAAAAGAGTCAGAGCAAAGAGGGGATGGAAGAGAAATTTCCAATCTCTGTGTGTTTCTTTCTCCTTACATAACCATTCCAATCTAACTGGAGAGATTAAAATACAACTACAGTGTTTGGATAACTTGTTTTTAAACATGTTTCTCACTCCAATGCCACATCACTACTGATTGGGTAGAGTTAAAGCAACAGAATGTGAAATCCACTTGTATATTTGTTTCCATGTACATAAAAACAACCCTTTACTTTCTCTTCTGTAAGGTCACAGACGTATATTTCACGAGATTTGTAGCATCATTGACTAGTGCTATAAAGACAATCTTTACTGTTGACTGAATCAAGTTAGTCCTGTCTGCAGGGGCTGTTTAATCAATTGTTACCGTTTGGGTCCATGATATTAAATATAGGACTGGATTTGCCCATAATTCTTTACCCCTGAAATCCTCTTGTCAATATGAAAGGAATCAAATTACTTCCCCTGACAGCAGAGGACTAGAAAGAGAAACATTTTACTTGCCTAAAACATCATTTGCATTTGACAGATGTACACAGAAGGCAAAGCACTGATTACGCACAGGCAGATCCCAGGCTAAACAGACCCATTGCAGAACCGCTGCTGCCCAAGCTGACCCAGTCTGCTGGCTTGTTTACTCCTAGCAGGTAATGAACCGCCTCCATCCCCAGTATTAAAAAGAGAAATATTGTTTCCCCTGGCATGTCCCCCTCGTACATTTATTTGCCACCTACTCCTCCGGGGGCTCAGCTCGGATTACAGTATCACCACGAACTGCAACAACTGTGCCTCTGACACCCGCAAAACCTTGCAGACCAGAGGGAGAAGAGCAGCAACACAAACGGGATCGATTTTCCTGTGAACTTTTCCAGCGCTCAGACCTAGCCCCTGCGCCCTTCTGCCTCTCGCACCCTCCTCTCCTTCCTCCGCCTGCCTACGGGCTCTCAGACCGGGAAGCGAGCGGCGGAGGCTCTCTTAAGGCACATAGGAAAACCCAGGCACTAGATCCCCGAGGCATCAGGGGAGGGAGAGAGAGAGAAAGAGAGATGCGTCTGGGCGATCGTGCGCTGAGCTGTTACTGCAGCCAGGAGAGAAATGGAGACGTGTTTGCAGCAAGAGCGTGATCAGATGCTGTCCTCGTCTCCCGCCCTGCCACCCCCCCACCCTCCTGTCCCCAGCCACCCCCTGTCTACACTCTCTCGAGCCTCAATGAAGGCAGAGGCTGCTCCCTCGCAGTATCCCCCCCCCCCCACACACACACACACACAAAACTCCCTCGCCTTCGCTTCAGACTCGCGGGTTGCAGCCCAGAGGCTAAACCCTTCCCGCCCAGCTTGGGAAGGGGAGTTTTTCCCGTAGGTTGGGGGGAGGGGGGGTTCCGTCCCGGGGGCAGCTCAAATGTCTGCAGCGCCAAGTCCCGGGGGGAGGGGAGGCTGCCTGCAGGCGGGCACTGAAACTGACAAGGGGTGGCGTGTCCGTTCCCGCTGCAACGCCGATCGTGGCCACTCGCACCTCACCGACCCCCTCTAATCCGGTTTGACATTCGATGCCCGCCCACGGGACCCTGCAGAACTTTAGCTGGGGAGGGGGGGGCAGGCTATAGGGGGGGGGCAAGGCTCGCCCCCCGACGCGACGCCCCCGGAGCAGCGTCCCTGGCAGCAGCGTGCCCTGTTCGCGTCCGACGCCCGCCCTGAGATTATCAGCGCGGTGTATTGGAAGCGGAAACGAATCGGAAATCCTTCTCTCAACTGCCTTTGGAGACATAAATACACAGGCGCGCGCGCGACACAACACGCTTGTCCCGCCGGGGCCTGTCTACGCCGGGCGCCCCATGCTGCGTGCACACAAGTCCACGTACAACACACACACACACACCCACACACTCTCCCGCGCGGTCATCACAACACGAGGGGACATCAGCCCAGAGCTTGCAGCGCAGCGCGATAAGTCTTCCCTCGCCCGGCCAGGCGAACCAAACTTGCCCCAGCTCTCCCAGGGAGGCAGGGAAGGGAGGGAGAGATTTTACTTGGGATTTGACAATAGCTCCCCTAACCTGCAGACTGATCTTACAAACCATCGTCCTTTCCCTCCTCCCCTCCCCTCCAACTGCCTCTGGCTTTTTACACTGCCTCAAACTCCAGTCCTGCCCCGGGTTCATTGCAGGGAGGTGACCTCGGGGGGTATTATTAACAACCCGGTTTACTTCTGAAACAAACAGGGAGGGGTGGGGAGGACGAAGGGGGATCCCGCGTTGTTAATTACCCACTCCCCTGGCTTTCTGCACACACGCACTTGTGTGTTACTGGGAAATGCTGCTTTTATGGAGTGCGTGTCCTTTTCAATGTCAAAATAAAGCCAGGACTGTTCAATGGGCTGGTGTGATAGGTAAAGGAAGGGGACACCAACACACAAGGGCTTTCATTCCCTACTTGAAATCTTTACGATTGCTCCCCCCCTTCCACAACAGCCCCCCCCCCCCCATCTCCTCTATGGCAATTACAAAATTCGGCTATCTTAAGGAAAGAAAAAATGCCAAGCAAGGTTACAATGTTGCTCTCTAGCTCCACTTAACCTGCAATTTACAAAGGGGAGGGAAGAATCTGCCAACCCTCCCGCACACACACACACACACACACTTCTGCCACCTACCCCACACCACCATCAGAGGGGCTCAGCCAGACTAAGGGAGGGAGAGGTGTGTGCAGGGGAGGGGGGATGAAAGACACCCATGCAAACTCCTACAAAATCTACCCACTCCAGGAGCACAAGACTGAAACCCAATCTACTGGGGGGGGGGGGGGGAGTCCGGATTAGGAGGAAATCACAGACACGCGGAATAGAAACGACAAAAATAAAGACCTTCCCGCGCCATTGCAAAGTCACCAAAGGATGGGGTGGGAAGGCAGGATACATTAACTTTTGCATGCAGCCAAAAGAAAACACACATACACAGTGCAATCAAGATCCCACAGTCAGACACACACATACACACCAGCGCATCAAGATCAGCACATACACACAAACCAGTGCAATCCACACACACACAGAGCAGTGCAATCAGATCAGCACACACACACACACACACACAAACCAGTGCAACACACACACACACACAGAGCAGTGCAATCAAGATCAGCACACACACACACACACACAAACCAGTGCAACACACACACACACACAGAGCAGTGCAATCAAGATCAGCACACACACACACACACACAAACCAGTGCAACACACACACACACACAGAGCAGTGCAATCAAGATCAGCACACACACACACACAAACCAGTGCAACACACACACACACACACAGAGCAGTGCAATCAGATCAGCACACACACACACAAACCAGTGCAACACACACACACACACACAGAGCAGTGCAATCAAGATCAGCACACACACACACACACACAAACCAGTGCAACACACACACCCCAGTGCAATCCAGATCAGCGCGCGCGCACACACTACGCCAGTGCAATCCAGATCAGCAAGCGCGAGATTTCCACCCATCGCGGCCGGTGTTTACTAACCCATAGCCCCCAGACTGGAGCGTCTTGCCTTCGCCTCTCGGCTTCCTCAGCCGCCTCTCGCCTCTTCCCGTTTAGATCCCGGTTCCAATCCCTCGCCGGAGCCCCCCACGGCGGTCCTGCTGGTGCTGCGGCAAAGCCATGGCGGTGCTCATCTGTCAGAGCAGGGGCGCACACGGGCGTGCAACACGCGCAGCGCAGGAGAGGGAGGGAGGGAGCGAGCGGGGCCGCTGGGGGGGGGGGGGGAGGCAGGCGGGGAGGGGGGGAGAGAGGAGGGGATCGCACGGAGATAGAGAGATAGAGGCGAGGGAGATAAAGAGAGAGGGATCGCTCGAGCAGGGGGGAAAATGGCGTCTCGCGAGCCGGAGTCAATCCAATTCACAGTCCCGGCTAATTTTAGCAGGCTCCGACATAAACTGGGACAGGAGCAAAGGGGGAGGGGAAGGGGGGGAGAAGGCAAAGAGGAGGGGGAGGAGGAAAAGGAGAGGGGGGGGGGACCCAGGCACCGGGTCAGAGCCTGGCTCTGGGAGGGATGGAGCGGCTCCGTGGATAGACGCAGCGGCTCCTTTTTTTACGCGGTTCCCCCTTTCCCCCCCCCCCCCCCCCCGGCGCGCAGAGGGGGACGGTGGCGGAGCTGGGGGGGTTGCTGATCGCGGCAGTTTAATCGGGGCTGAAGCGCTGCTCTGGGATGGCTGGTAGCTCCATGGCTCCCCCTACGCGCCTCGGAGTCCTTCGGCGGCGCGAGTCCCGGAGCAGGGGAAGGCAGGAGGAGGAGCGGGTTAATAGGCGCGGGGGGAGGAAGGATCCGCGCTCTTGCTGCCCGGCCCGGCCGCTCCAGGAGAGCTGGGGTCTACGCCCGGGGGCTGCGCTTTGCTCTCCCGGCGGCTGCCTGGGGTGATTTGTTGTGGCTTTCCAGGAGGCAGGGCCGGCGCGGAGTTGTTCAAACCGATCCACCGCGCCCCTGGCTTCCTCCCGCCGTGCCCTGTGTGTTTTTCTCGCTCCCGGAGACTTGCGGCGGCAGTAGTAGGTTTTGTTTTTGAAAGGAAGGATCAAACACACACACACACAGCCGGGCTGGAAGGCTCAGCGCTCCGCTAATGAACTCAACACTGCCACTGCCTGACACAAGAGCAGCAGTGTTGGGGGCAGGGGAGAACGGAGAAAAGAAACAGAGAGGGGGAAGAGATCCGGATTAGTGACATTTACCCCACTGGCCAGCCCCAGAGACCTGCCACAGGCGGGCCCCAGAGATGTACTAGAAAGCAGAGCATCCATGGGTGCTCTATGATGGTTTATACACTTCTTTCTAGTGGGGAGGGGACTGTTGCAGGCTGGAGAACCCAGGCCTTAGACACCCCCGTCAATCACTCCTGGCAGGAGTCATTCTGTTGAAAACAGTAAGGGGGAGTCAGGGCTAAAGAGGTGAGTAAAGGTTTGCAGAGTGGAGACTTTTCACAGCAATAAGCATACCCCTCGGCTTCCACATGCAGGCAAGTGTTAGCCTAAACATATCCTGTGTGCCTCATTTTATGGACTTGCTTGGGATACCCCATCCTGTTTAGATGGCACCACTTTGGATTAAGAGCCGGCCTGTAGCACACATGCAAAGGATCAGGGTGTATCAGTGATACAAGGAGCTTCTCCCTTTTGAACTGACAGACACCAGCCCCTCTGGCTAGGCTCTGAGGCAATCCACCTGAAATGGGGCAATCCACCCCTCTGGGGCATGAGGGTGTGTGCAGGCTCTACATCTCCCTCGAAGGTGAAACAGTCCTTCCCTAGGAGGGAATAGAGCAATAGAGCCTATAATGGTTTTCAGCCCTGCCTACACATGGTTTGTGATCCACAGGTTGGATTGTAAGAGGATCAGGGCAGAGATTTGTCTTTTTTGTTGACCCTACAACAACGGAAACCTGGTGTCACAGTAGGGCCCTGGGAGCTATGGTAATGCAGAGAACATTAGACCAGTTCACACCTCTCTGCTCTTTCATGCATGAGGAAAGACTCCCAGCTATCACCTGATGTGCCTTCACAGCCTTCCTGCCAGGGTGTCTACAACCCCCCTCCCCCCACAGCTGACCACAGCTAAGCAGGGGACAAACTTTCCCTCTCTTTATTCCCTTCAACACTAGTCACCTGTCACAGGGTGGGCACCCAGGGAATCAGCACTCCTGCCTCAGAGTGCCCTCTGCTGGTTGGTGGCCCAGCCTGTGGGGTAGGTTTTCTACTGGTTCCGCTCTGTGTCCCTTCCTGGCCATGATGCCTTTCCTCCTCAGACAGGCCTATGCCCAGACTGTCCTATGTCAGTGCCCCTGCACTCTGGGGTCCTCCCCTCCCAGGGAACCCCCAATTCCCCTCTGCCCACCTTGCCTCAGTGACCCACTGCCAGCCATCATCTAGCTCCTTACCTGAAGGGCAAACTGCAGTCTGAAATGGCCACTCCTCATTGGCAAGGGGTGTGGACCTGCTGCCTTTTCCTATCTTGGCTGTGCCCTTGCAGCCCTAGTACACTCTGGCCTTGCAGTCTGGGAGCAAGGTTAGGCCAGAACTCCCCAGCACCACTCCGTCTGGGGCAGCTACTAGATTCCCTGGCAGCTAAGTACCTCCTGCTCCCCAGAAAGAGTATCTGTTCTCCTGCCTCCAGGAGCCCTTATTTATACAGCCCCAGCAGGGCCCTAATTGGCTGTATTTGCCTCAGCTGCTGGCTCCAGGCTCTCAGCCTTCCCCCAGGGCTGGGTTTTACCCTTAAAGGGCCAGAGTGGGGTAGACGCCCCATCACATCACCCATCTTCAAGAAAGATTAATTCAGACTAGAAGAGGTCCAGACAAGGGCTACTAAGAAGATCCAGGGATTTCCTGTCTTACAGAGGAAAAGAAAAGAGTGTGGCTTGTTTTGCCTACAAAAATGAGAGCTGAGAAAGGATCAGATTTCTCTCTATAAATATATGGGGGAGGGGGCGCAGAGAAGGAGAAGAGCTATTTAAGCTAAATAACAATGATGGCACAAGAACAAAGGGGCATAAACTAGCCATGTCTATGCCTCTATAACTTGTTCCTGGGGGATGTTGTACAGACCAAAACGATAACGGGGTTACAAAAAAGAAATAGATAAGATCAGATCAGCAAGGACTATTAGCCAAGATGATCAGGGATGCAACTCCAAGTGGCCATAGCCTTGGATTGCTGGAAGCTAGGAGTAGGTGGCAGGGGATGGATACTGGGTGGTTTGCTCTTCTGTTCTTTCCCTCTGAAATCCCTAGAATCATAGAGCTAGAGGAGACCTCAGGAGGCCAAGGCAGGAGCAATCTCAACTAAATTAACCCAGCCAGGGCTTTGTCAAGCCAAGACTTAAAAACCTCTAGGGATGGAGATTCCAACACCTCCCTCGGTAACACATTCCAGTGCTTCTCCACCCTCCCAGTGAAATAGTTTTTTCCTAATATACAACCTAGATTTCTCCCATTGTAACTTGAGTCTATTGCTCCTTGTTCTGCCATCTGTCACTACTGTGAACAGCCTCTCTACATCCTCTTTGGAACCTCTCTTCAGGAAGTTGAAGGCTGCTATCAAATCCCTCCTTACTCTTCTCTTCTGCAGACTAAATAAGCCCAAATCCCTCCATCTCTCCTCATAGGTCATGTGCTCCAGCCCCCTAATCTTGTTTGCTGAAGACTAAGCCCATTTCCTCTTGACTTACTTCAGTAAACATAGAGAGCAATTGATCACAGTCCTCTTTACAATAATCCTTAACATATTTGAATACTGCTATCACATTCCCCGCTCCCTGGGTACGTCTACACTGCACAGTTATTTCGGAATAAGCTATTCCAGAATAGTTATTCCGAAATAGCTTATTCTGAAATAGCTTATGTCTACACTGCAGGGAAGCCTCAAAATTAATCTGAGGCAGGCTTCCCCTAATGTAGACGTGCTACTTCAGTTTCGAACCTCAAGAGGCACTGGAGAGGAATAACTTAGAATGGCCCTGGTGAGGTGCTATTTCAAAATAGCAGAAGTGGAGCATCTATAAATGCCTTATTCTGAAGTAGCTATTTTGGAATAGGCATTATTCCTCATGGAATGAGATTTACAGATTTTGGAATAAGTTGCCCGTTATTGTGAAATAATGGAATTGCTTTGTAGACGCTTGCATAGTTATTTCCAAACAACAGCCATTATTCCAGAATAGCTTTGCTGTGTAGGGACCCCTCCATCCAGTCCTCTTTTTCAAGGCTCAGTGTAACACCAACAAATGGAACTGAACCTAGGAACTCTGGATCATAGTGCTTGAGCTATAAAGCCCTCTCACGCTCAGATATGGCTGGAGAGAAAACTCATTTCCTCATTTCATTTCTTTCTCTAAGTGGTCTAAGTGCCACTACATGGGACAATATACCACACCCAGAAGGTGTGTGGGTTACATAAACATGCCCTATAAAACACACACACACACACACACACACACACACACACACACACACACACACACTTTTCCTCAGAGGTCAACTTTTCTAAAGCTTTTATCATTTTGTTTCTTGCTTCTGACTTCTCTCCAATTTGTCCACATCCTTCCTCCGTTGTGGTACCCAGATCCTGCTGAAACTTCACCATTGCCCAATAGAGTATAACAATTGCCTCCTGCATCTTACATATAACACTCTAGTTAATACACCCCAGACTGATATTAGCCTCTTTTGCAACTGCCTCTCATTTTCACTTTCTGATTCGCTATAACCCCAAAATCCTTTTTCAGTAGTACCGCCACCAGACAATTATTCCCCATTTTGTAACTGTGCATTTGATTATTCCTTCCTAAGTGAAGTACTTTGCACTTCTCTTTATTAATGGCTTTTCTCATTGAGGTCTCCCAGTTAAAAACTCTGTTTTGAGATATATGGGTGCTCTGTTAATTTATAATGCAGGTTTCTTAGTCATGGTGTCACATGGTACCAAGTCAAAGCCCTTGGAGAAATCATATATACTGTATCCACACGCTTGCTTTCATCAACCAAGCCTGTAATCTTGTCCAAGAAAACAAAACAAAAGATAAAAATAACAGGTTTGTTTGACAAGACCTATTTTCCATGAAACCATGTTGACTGGCATTAATGATATTTGTAGCCTCCTTTGCAACCAGTGTTCCCTGTAATGATTTGCAGAAGGAAGATATGGTGCTCATATATGACACTGATATGCAATAGTACAAAAACTTAACATGGAACATCACAAATGTGTCAATTAAAATTATTTGCAGCTGTGGGCACTCTGCTGATCAGCTGGGAGGCCATTCAGGAGAGATTCAGGTGCTGCCCAGCTGGTTAGTGGGATGCCCATAGTCAGCAGCATGTGTTTCTACTGGTGGTGCACATCCACATATGTCTCAGGGCACATAACAAAATTTATTCTGCATATGGATGGAAAAATGAGAGGGAACATTGTTTGCAGCCTGCTCCTAGAATGTACAGGAAGCTATGATTTAAAAACAGTGGCACCAGTGAGGGGGAACGGTGGGGTGAACATGCCCCTCCCCCAAGTTTTTTTGCACTAGTACAGATGGAGAAGGGGAAAAGGAACGATCAGTTTTAACCAGTGGTCCTCTAAGTCAATACAGTTGCTGCTGGAGTAGTCTGGAATTCCATTCCCACTGCAGAGTCACCATGCTATGAAATGTGAACCAGAGCCCCTCCATAGTCACAGAAGGGCAGCCAGACTAAATTTCAGTGAGTGGCATAGTGACCTGCAGTGCAGGCTCGCAAAATCATTGAATTTTGCCTTGTCACCCCTCTGTCTAGATGCAGTTGGCTGGGGAGAGGGGAGACTCACCAGTCAAGTGAGACCTGGGGTCCCTAAGGGAGAAGGCAGGGAAATGAGTGAGAACCAAAACTGAAATACTGCCAGGAGATTGGAACATGCCCATCACCCGGCTCCCTCAAGAAATGTCTGTTTAATTGCCCCTTCTGTCCTAAAGATCTATGAACATGAATCTATTCATCTGCAGAAGAGTTTTAAGCAGAATCATGTAAGTGCCTATATAGAAACTTGGATGAGACACCAACACTTGTGACAAATCCCATGTGATAATTAGTGATCTGATGTGAAATACAGGAAACCCCTCGCCATTTGCGGTGGATGCATTCCTGGCACCACCATGAATGGTGAAAACTGGGGCTGGCAGGTCCTGGCCCCCCATAATGAGCTCCCTGCAGCTTCTGAACTTACCACAGCTGCCAGGAGCCATGGGGATCTCACCACAGGGCCTGGGAGCATGGGGAACTCACCACCTCTGCTCCTGGCTCCCATGGTGCATTCCCTGTGGCTCCCGGTCATACCATGAGTGCAGGGGGAGGGCTCTGACTATTGTTTCCTTCCAGCAACAGGCCCCCTGAGGCTGAAGAATGAGGGGGTTATTGGGAGGGGGGGGACACACGCACAGGAGAGACCTGCAAATACACAAAATCAGAAATAGCAATTCTGTGAATCGCGAGGGCCTCCTGTATTTCTGTTTACATTTTTAGTGATCCAGTTATAAGAGGAACAGTGCAATGTGACTTATCTGAACCACTCACACAACAGGAAAAACGAATAGCCAATAGTCCAAGTGAATGGTCCACTAACAAACCAGAGACTGAAGTTTGGCTACATAAATCACTTGGGAAAACTACTTTGGGACAAGAGTTTTTTAAAATTTGGGTCATGAATGATTTGCAGAAGGACGATATGGTGCTCATAGATGACACTGATATGCAATAGTACAAAACCTTAACACAGAAAATCAGACATATGGCAATAAATATTATTTGCCGCGAATAAGTTGACCCTGTCTCTACCTTTAACCAAGGTAATCTCAACAGTTTATTTCTTTGCAACTACTCTAAGCCCTATCCAAATTACCAGCATTAATTATACATATTCCCCTCTAGAAAATGGATGATAAAAAGTTTTAAAACGTGAGCCTGACAAGTCGAGAACAACACACCTTAGATGCATTTCCAGGTGACTCACCATTGGTAACATGTGAACCTTTCAGATTTTTGACAAATAGGCCTGCAGTAACCCAAATCCTAATGAACTACTACTACTGTGATCTCCCAAACAGAGGCGCTAACTTAACAATTAGCCAAGAATCACTTTTAGTGTTACTCCACCAGCACCTGTTCATTTACAAAATGGTGTCATTAGCAGCCCCCTGGAACACTTCAGTATTGATTCAAAGAGAAGAGTGCCACCTACTGAATTGTCACCAACATTTCCTGGAACATCTGGGATTGCCATCTAGGAATTGGGCAGGCCCAGCACTGGTTAATGTAGGAGCTCTGACAAGGTGGCTCAGCCACAGAATAGAGGGGTGAGAATCATGCGGGCCCCTATAATTTGACATTAGATAGGTATTCAAGCAGCCATATAGGTGTTGAATACATAGGTCTGGCCAGATTATGAATTCTCAGAGCTATGAATATTTCCCTAATAACACAGCCCAGTGGATGGCAGAAATCAGCCCTCTTCATCGACTGCGCTACTGATTCTGCACTCCCATTTTGTACAGCAGCTCACACTCCCCATCCCAGTGCAGATGGGCAGGGAGGGACAGAGAACTGGCAAAGCTTGATTCCAGACTTTCAAAAACACGAAGTGGCACAGCTGAGCAATTTGCTTCTGGTATAGACCAGGAATAAATTAACACAGCCCAGCAAAAGGGAGAACAAGAAACAAAATTGCATCTCTCAGGCACGGTGCACCTTCCAGGTCTGTCCCTAGGGTAGTCAAGGTACAATTCTAGGCCATAGGAAGAATAGGATGGTAGATATTAGAGACATCTGTCATTTGGCATTAGAATGCCCAATGTCAAGCTACCACAGTCTAGACTGATTGCTCTCTAGGTGCTGTATACCCTAAGGCTTCCAAATTCTGTATTACCTCAGCTGTCTATTAACCATAGGTCAGTTATGAATCCTTGGCCAAATTCAGCCCTGGCACAGGAAGTGAGTATCAGCTGCACCAAACCTGAGCCAGAGCTAAACCCGCTTCTGCCCCTGAATGAGAATGCCATTTGGCCAGCAAAGCTGACTGGTGATTTGTTCACTAAACTCTGGGATTGGAGAGCTGGAGTGCAGCTCTTTCGCCAGCGATGCTCTTGTCTGGGATGGCGTAGACAAAGCTTCTTTATCGGCACTCTGGCTTTCAGAACTCAAAGGTCAGTCTGTTCAGTGCCTTCCAGTTTTCGCACTCACTCAGATGTTTCAAGTCAAGTGTATCGCACAAGAGCTATAGATAAAGAGTAAGCATCTTTAGAATTCCACATTAGCCATCCACACATAATATTGCTTTTGAATATACCCAGATCTCTCTGAGTTAGTGTAACATGCCTCTCTCACCCCTTTCCTCAACTCTTCCATACTAAGGATGCTAACTAATGAGTAATTTACTAGTCAAGTAGTCGATGGAATTTCCATCGATTACTCGACTAGTCAATAGGCACTTGTACACTTCAAAGGAGGAATGAGGAACTCCGCCTGCAGCCTGGGGCCAGTGGGAAGTCTCACTGACTCTGGGCTCCACGCTCTTGTGCATTTCAAAGTGGAAGCACCCACGTGGAACCCAGAGTCAGCAGGACTTCCCGCTGGCCCCAGGCTGCACGCGGCATGCCAGCTTTGAAATGTACAAGAGTCCCCAGCGGGGACACTTGTGCATTTCAAAGTGGAAGCACCCTCGTGGAGCCTGGGGTCAGTGGGGGAGTCCCCCACTGACCCCAGGCTCCATGCTGCGCTGCCACTTTGAAATGCCATGCCAAGCCCAGGGTCAGCTGGGGAGTCCCTCGCTGATCCCAGGCTCCACATGGCATTTCCCCAGAACCTGGAATCAGCTGGGGACTCCCCAGCTGACCGCAGGCTCCGTGCACTTTGAAATGCCATGATGGAGCCCGGCAGCTACTGAGTACCCAGCTGACCGTGGGCTCCACATGGCACTGCTGCTTTGAAACTTTGCTGCAGCATTTCAAAGGGACAGCACTGCATGGAGCACGGGGTCAGCTGTGCGGTGCTGGCACTTTGAAGTACCCTGTCTCCCTCCCTCCCCTTTCTGCCTCTATCTAATAGAGGCAGCAAGAGGGTGGGGAACGACTAGTCGACTCGACTATCTAATAAGCATTTGCTTATCAGATATCGACTAGTTGAATAGTCCTTAACATCCTTATTCCATACCTGTAATTTTTCTCTTAAATGCACTGTGGCTTAAAGTAGCACTGCCCCCAACTGGATAGGTTGCAGATCTCGCTACATGTGTCCATCCACATAGTCTTCTAATACCAGGTCTATAAAGAGGATTAAAGCCTTATGGAGTTGCTTTTTTTGCAGTAAGACTCACCATTTCAGACACAAAGAGGTACACAAAACCTAAGAACAAAAGAGGAGTTTTCATGTAATTTAAACACCACCACCAAGAAGAAAAAATGAATTTTTGTTTAAGATTTAAAATATTACTCTATACAGAGTTTGTAGATCAAGCACTACAACACTCTGCTAATAAATGAGCTCCAGAAATTGAGACTGACCACCTGGTTTCATTGTCCAAGCTGAGAAAAATGCAAAATGTAAAGCATAAGAACATAAAAATGGCCACAACGGGTCAGACCAAATGTCCATCTAGCCCAGTATTCTGTCTGCCAACAGTGGCCAATGCCAGGTGCCCCAGATGGAATGAACAGAACAGGTAATCATCAAGTGATCCCTCTCCTGTTCATCCATTTCCAGCCTCTGACAAACAGAGGCTAGGGACACTCTTTCTACCCATCCTGGCTAATAAGCAAACCAGTAGCATTGATGGGAAAAAATATGACAATAAACAGAAGTTTCAGAATGAATCTATGTAAAGAACACACATGGTCCCCAATACCAGTATCTGATGGGCTCCGAAATTTGTAATGCATTTGTTCTTGCAATACCCCCAAGGGAGAGGTACATGCTATTATCCTCATTTTTCAGATGGGAAATGTAAGACACAGAGAATTGAGGCCTAAATAAATTGCATTATGCCACACAGGGAGTCTATGGTAGATCAAGGGGTGAGTCTACACTGCGAGGCTTAACTCGAAATAAACTACGCAAATTGAGCTATGTCAATTGTTTAGCTTATTTTGAAATAGCTTATTTTGAAATAAGGAGCGTCGATACAGTGCTTATTTCAAAATAGAGCACTCTTCCTCCAACTTCCCTTATTCCTCATACAATGAGGGTTACAGGAGTTAGAGTAAGAAGTCCTCCAGCTTGACAGTATTTTGACACTCTTTTGAAATAACTGCCTGCTGTAGAGATGCGGACTAAGTTATTTCAGAATAGTGCTAGTTATTTCGAAATAGCGTTGCAGTGTAGATGTACCCAAGGAGTTGAACTTAGGTTTCCCAGGATGCCAGCTACTGCACTAACCACTGGACCATCTTTGCTGCCTACACCACGTATGTACTTGGAATGAAATGTACACCACATACGTTTTAAACTGCAGAAAGAGTTGAGATTAGTAAGATCCATTTTTAACTTCCTTTTTCTTTAGTTTTAAGAAGAACTGCATATCAGCTGCATTACATAATATAAACACAGCAGAAAAATTTTACTGAGAGGCAAGCTAAAAATACAGTGATTTTTTTTCCTATCAGAGCTCCTGTTCCCAAATTATACTTGCCTTACATCAAACCCTAGAAAGCTGGCATAGAACAAACTGTCCTATGTAAATTACAAGTTCTCATCCTAAATGACAGCAGTCTAAAAGATGGCCTAATTCCAAAGGAAGTCAAACAAAGATTGTGTCCTAACCAGCAACCTGATTTTGATAACTTTAAATTGCTATTGAGTTGCGATTAGGTATTTTATATAGCTACCTACATGTCTCCATAGTACTCTAGAGCAGTGTTTCTGAAAGCGTGCCACAAAATCACTTTGAGAAACACAATAACTGGCCGCCCCGATTTGTTTATTTACTGGCGCCACGGCCACGGAGATTTGCAGCTCCGATTAACTTCGTTTCATTCTTTGCAGCCAAGGGGAGCCACGGGAAGTGGTGGCCCAGCCCACGCTGCTTCTCACAGCTCCCCCTGGCTGCAAAGGATAAAAGAGCCAATGAGAGCCGCGAGGCTCCGTGGCCGTGGCTAGTAAATAAACAGTCTGGGGTGGCCAGTTAATGTGTTTCTCAAAGTGATTTCACAGCACACTTTCAGAAACATTGGTGTATGTAATTTAAAGACAGCAGAATATTTGTTAAAAATGCAGATTTGATGACACAAACATTTCTCGAATTTGTGTCAGTTTCACCAAATTGTTTTGGTTTAAAAATCAATACATATGTTTGAAAAATATTTAATCTTTTTGTTTTGACATTTTCAAAATGAAATGTTTTAATTTTTCAAGTTGAAATGGTGTTGTTTCAAACTTTCCTTTTGATTTATTAATAAGTATCAAACATATTTTAACAAAGTCAGAACCGATGAGAAATATTTTGTTGTCAGAGCAAAATATTCAGTCTGAGACAAAATTAACTAAAAACCCTCCCCTTTTTAATTAGCTGGAAAAATGTCACTTTCTGTTCAACCCCAAATCAGGATATTTCTCTCTCCCTTCCCCCCTCTCTCTTTCAAATACTAAACTGAAAAATCTGCTTTTCAACCAGTTCAACTGATGATACCTTCATTTTCTGTCCACTGAACCTTTATATATAAATGACTTGTCTCTGTGGATGGAGACAGCAAGTGTAGCCATTTTGTTCTCTTGGCTGCTACATAACGTGTAGTGAGGAGACACAGACACTGTGCTCTCTCATTAAGATATTCTTTTTGTGCGTTTTGATTACTTTTTTCTTAAAACAAAATAAGCAATTGGGACAGAAAGCATTCTGATTTTTTGTCTTTGTGGATGATCAGGGCCGGCCCACAACATTTTGGCACCTGAGGCGGGGAGCTCGAATGATGCCCCCATCCCCCTCGCTTGGGCCAAAACTTTGAAAGGTCTCAATTTTGCCTTCTTCCTGTTCTGCTCCTCTCATGGTACTGCTCTGCCATCTCTGTGCATCTAGAGCAGAGAGAATACATATGTACCAGCAGCAGACACAATTTTCTACACTCTGGGTCCTAGTGGAGCCCCCTCCCCCACAGTCTGGCACCTGAGGCGGCTGCCTCAGTTCGCCTCATGGTAAGGCCAGCCCTGTGGATGAGAAAGAAAGGGAATGAATGTGAACTAATGTGAACTGCTGTAAAATTTGCATTGCCACAAGTTTGGGATGATTATGACAAAATCAGGGCTGAGTGTATGGAGGTCTCCTCTAACAACTGACAATAAACCTTTATAGCTCCCCACAGCTTCATACTTTCTTTCTTGCACTACATATGTTCATTTTTTTTGTCCTGAATTTTGTTTTCAGTCCCATCTGTTATTTCCCATTTGTGGTAATTTAGTTACTATGGAAATGATGACACCATTTATAGGGGTGGAGTCTAGTGCCATGTAAGGTCAATTTCCTATATAGAATGGTTTGCAACGGTTGGAGAAATGTAGCAGTTTATGTGACAGCTTTTCATGCTCATGTATGTAATAACTACTTTTATGCATGTATCTGTGAGTCAGGGTGTGTGTGTAATCTGCATGTTGTATGTATGCATTTGTAACAGATTTGTATGTGTTGCACTCTTGACTTAGAGCATGAAGAATCTTTCCATTGAATCTATCAAGACTGACATTTGAAGTCCTCTAGTGGCAAGCTGGCCTTCACTTGAACAGGTCCTGTTGAGGAAGTTTGGAGTCATCTGATTGTCAGATGGGTCAATCAGGGTGGAGCGCTTGTTCCCAGGAGGGGTTAATCGTACAGCATAATTGCTAACAAGAATCATGAGACGTGTTAATGTTAGGGCAGAGCTGGTCAGTGTAGCTTTGCTGTCAGCTTACAAGTCTAATGTTATTTTCCAATGTTCTCTGGATGGTGGCTATTGCCTCAGAACTAGGTCACAGAACAAATTACTCACAGGGTATGTCTACACTACAGAGGTTTTTTTTAGAAAAACAGTTTTTTTTCTGAAAAAAAAACCCCTTCAATAACATCCACACTGCAATGGCGTACTTCCGAAAGAAAATTGAAAGAACAGAGGGCTTTTCCCGACACTGGTAATCCTCATTCTATGAGGAAGAAGCCTTTTCCAAAAGAGCTCTTTCGGGGAGAGGGAGTTCTTTCGAAAGAAGAGGAAAGAGGAAAAAGCACAGGTGCCCAGGTGGCCACTCTGTCCATAATAATCACAGTTTAAATGCGAGTTAGCATCCATTCAGTGTGGACGCTATCTCTCGAAAAAGCAGATTGCTTTTTCAATGTGCCTTTGCAGTGTGGATGCTGTCTTTTGGAAGAAGTTTTTCTGGAAGATCTCTTCCACAAAAGCTTCTTCCGAAAGAAGCCTGCAGTCTAGACATAGCCACAGTGATGGTCTGGAATAACAACAACATAGAAAGAAATAATTGTACATGAGTGCAACACTTTCCATCACCAAAAAGCAAACAAACTAGGGCCCATTCTTGCTCATGAGTGGTACTTTCCTCTAAGAGTAACTTTATGGAGCTTTACTGTTAATACTCCTAGGCTGTGTCTACACTGGCCTCCCTTTCGGAAAAGGGATGCTAATGTAGCACTTTGGAATAGGCAAATCCGCGGGGGGATTTAAATATCCCCCCGTGGTATTTGCATTAACATGGCTGCCGCTTTTTTCCGGCTTGGAGATAAGCCGGAGAAAAGCACCAGTCTAGACGTGATTCTCCGGAAAATAAAGCCTTTTCCGGAGGATCTCTTATTCCTACTTTCAAGTAGTTACTTTCAAGTAGGAATAAGAGATTCTCCGGAAAAGGCTTTATTTTCCGGAGAATCGCGTCTTGACTGGCGCTTTTCTCCGGCTTATCTCCAAGCCGGAAAAAAGCGGCAGCCATGTTAATGCAAATACCGCGGGAGATATTTAAATCCCCCGCGGATTTGCCTATTCCAAAATGCTACATTAGCATCCCTTTTCCGAAAGGGAGGCCAGTGTAGACACAGCCCTAGAGGAAGCTACTACCAAATATTAGCAAAGGTGGTGGAACCTGGCAGTGTATATTGTACAGTGTATAATACACCACCCTTGACATGGAGGCATTTCTGGAGGGCTACTGGATTTTGGCACAGGATACTAGAACAAACCTTGCACTTGCAGCAAGTGTCTTAGCATCTTCAGGATGTACATTCAAAACAGAAATGAACTCGGAAGCAAGGTCTTATATAATAAAGAAATCACACAAATGCCTATCTGGCTGCCGACAGTTTGCATATTCAGTGGATACCTGCCTGCTAAACAAAGAATGTTGCCAGTCCTGAAATTCTTCCCTGTGCTCTGTTTATTTAGTCAGGCGTGTGTGTAACTCCTACAGTGCTGCAGAGCAGTGTATAAGTCATGAGAGCGGTTTTAATGCAGTGGTAGAGCTATATGCACGTTGGACCCAGGATAACAGAGAGACAAGGTGGGTGAGGTGATGCCTTTTAGTGGACCAGCTTCTGTTGGTGAGAAAAGCAAGCTTTTGAGCGATACAGAGCTCTTCTTCAAGTCTGGAAAAGGGACGCAGAGGGTCACAGGTACATACAAGGTGGAACAGATTGTTTAACATAGACACTGGCCCTCCGAAGGGCAAAGGGGGCAGATGCCTTCTGTACCAGCCCGAGCCCGTGCATTTTCTTCACACTCAGCTTCTGATAGGGCAGATGAGAGTAATGCAGAGGTGACAAATACATGGAGCACTATGGCCAGTTCTTCATGTGGGAGGAAGGGACAGAGTTTTCTGCTGAGCTGTAGGTAAAAAATGACATTTTTGGATGCTGTCTCCATCCAATCATCCAATTTGGTGGGGTGTCACACCAGCATCACTCCACTGACTGCAGTGGAGCTGGTGATGTTTTCTTAGCACCATAGGGTTGGAAGAGACCTCAGGAGGCCATCTAGTCCAACCCGGTGCTCCCAGCCAGATGAACCCCAACTAAATTGTACTGGCATGAATGAGAGCAGAGTTAGACTCGCTGGCCACAATGATAACCAAGGTTAAAGAGTTTGGGGCTTTTTTTTTTTGCCACTGTTTGTTGCCTCTTGTAAAATATATCCTTGGTAAACACAGTGGTAAAAAATATCTATATGATGTTATATTGTGCTCTATGAAGAAAGTCAGAATTAAGTTCCCATGGGCATTTCCTGGCTCTGATGTGTTTAACTGAATAACCCTGATGTTCTCTTCCCTATTGTTGAACGACACATCCCTGAATATGAACTATTCTGCCCTACCTGCTGTTGGCTAGAATCAGAAATGCTCAACAATACGCCATGGGCCTTACCCTAAATTAAAATAAAATTTGAAGCTGGAGCAGCTAAATTCTAGCTGGTGCACAAGTAGATGAGGGCGGCAAGTAGGAAAAGATGGCTGTGGATTTGGTGTTATATGTCTGCCTGTGAACATATGCACACAACCTGATCCACATCCTAGTTTAGTTACGGGGTTCAAAGGCATCTGGGAACAAGACTGCTGACTCTGTTACTGCCCAACAATTTAACACTGCTAGCTCATCAATTGATCGTACTTAATATGGTCTCCATTGCCATAATATCAGAGACCCTCAGGCTATGTCCACACTGGCATGATTTTCCGGAAATGCTTTTAACGGAAAAGTTTTCCGTTAAAAGCATTTTCGGAAAAACGCATCTAGATTGGCAGGACGCTTTTCCGGAAAAGCACTTTTTGCGGAAAAGCGTCCGTGGCCAATCTAGATGCACTTTTCCGCAAAAATGCCCCGATCGCCATTTTTGCGATCGGGGCTTTTTTGCGGAAAACAGAACTATGCTGTCTACACTGGCCCTTTCGGGCAAAAGTCTTTCGGAAAAAGACTTTTGCCCGAACGGGAGCAGCATAGTTTTTCTGGAAAAGCACTGATGATTTTACATTAGATCGTCAGTGCTTTTCCGGAAATTCAAGCAGCCAGTGTAAACAGCTGGCAAGTTTTTCCGGAAAATCAGATGATTTTCCGGAAAAACTTGCCAGTGTAGACACAGCCTCAGAGTCTCTAATGCATTTATCCTCACAATGCCCCTATGAGGTCACCCTATGTCATCCTATGAGGACACCTTCTTTCAACACACTGATAATGCCATGAGTTTTTTGAGTGAGGGGGAGGGGAAGTGTATTTTGCACAGATGGGAGTCATTAGCCACCAGCAATCTGTGCAGTTGCACCAGTTCATCCCCTAATGTAGACAGGCAAAGCTGCTACTTGCCCTGGCAGCACTTATCAGAGGTTCAAGCAGGCTGGAGGCATTAAACGAGAAAAGAAGGGTGCTGCTGGTCTATATGAGGTGCATACAAATGAGGGACCTTCACAATCCCTTGCACAGCCTTGATGGCACCATGGAGATGGTGCTTTTAATCTGGCTCCCCCCAGCACCAGCTCCTGATTGGCCCCCCCTTTCTGCCTCTGATACAGAGGCAGCGGGGGGGGGGGGGGGGAGGGGAGAATGCGAGTAGTTGAGTAGTTGACTCGACTACTTGTATACATCCCCTAATGATAACCTTCTATATGGATATCATAAATGAAAACAGGGAGGATAATTATTTAGTGTGGACCAAGAGGGGAAAACATCAGTGGGAAACAAGTTGAAGCAATTCAAAGAAAATTTTAAATCGAATATCAAAATAAAATTACTCACCAGGCATTCTCTTAGACAGTGAGATGCATTAGGTCTCAATTACTCACAATGCAATCGATTTAACTCTACAGTTTCTGACAGTAATACAGCTACTGGACTGTTAAATTATCTCCCAAAGAAAGAAGTAGAAACCTGCTATCAGGAGACACGTAAAATAGAACAGGACAAGCCATTTGGAAACATACCAGTGGGGATACACAAGACGGATGACTTCCAAGTTGGCATTACCCTGAACTGTTATACTCAATAAGCCCTACATTATTGCAAGAGCCTGGGCAAAATCTTCAAAAACCTACTTGCCTTAGCAGCTGTCATGTTCCTGTACCATATATGGACCGGCTACAGGGCTTGCTTACACACACTTAGGGCTTGTCTTCACTACATGAAAGATTGATGCTGTTGTGGTCGATCTTCTGAAGTTCAATTAAGCAGGTCTAGTAAAGACTTGCTAAATCGAATTCAGAAGATGCCCCCCTTGGCTCTAGTACTCTTGTTCCTACGAGGAGTAAGGGAAGCTGACGGGAGCGTTTGCTCCCCTTTATGTACCGCTGACGGGATGGCAGGGAAACTTGAATTAAGATACATCAACTCCTGCTAGGTAATTAATATAGCTGGAGTTTTGTATCTTAACTTGACCTTCCCCTGTAGAATAGACCTGGGCTAAATATATTATTCCTATGATGTCATTCCTGCCAGGTATGACTGAAGTTTGTTTAAATAAGGCATTTTACACACAGTGGCACTTATTTAAGAGTACAATACAGATTAGTATCCTGTTACATCTCTCCATTTAAATTCTACATTCCTTCCACCTACAGTATTTACATTATTACACTGTCTGTGAGGTTCACACCATATCAGTCTATTAAGTGTCTCTGAATCATACTGTTTTTCTAATTGCACAGTCTGAATTCATAACAGTTTTGTCACCTGGCTGTCCATTAGCTGCAGCAATTGATTGTGATCAGTGTAGAATCCTTGAGTTGTCATTTTTAAAAAAATTCTGCATCTGCCATCTCTAGAGTTTGCTTTGCTGATTATTCTTTCTGGGGAACAAACTGTAGATGTTGACAGTTGTTGTTGAACTCTCCACTACTAGTCTTGATCACATATGATCTGGGCATGGAATTTTTTTCATGACAACTGGAATTGAGGATCCTTTTTTCTCCATTCAATTTGACAGAAACGTGGTCAACCAGATTCTAGATATGTCAATTAACCAACTGAGTGGCATCTGTTGTAAATTGTTCATAAGCTGCTTTAGCCTTTTTATCTGATTTGGCTACTCTCTTCATGTCTGTTCATTTTGAAGACAAATTCTTTTTCAAAGCTGGAGTATTGGTTCTGAGTAATCTTACTGCCAAGAGTTGTACAGTAGCAATTATTGGTGTTGAGCTGTAACTCTGAAGAGCAAAGAATGGATCATCCTCCTCTAGGATTTTCTTAGCTTCTGTATAGCTCTCTTGGCCTCTCAGCTTATTTGTGGGCTGTTATTAATATGATCAAATCATATTTTGTTCAGAATGACTTAAATAACACTGCAGAGAATTGTGATCCATTGTCCATCACAAATTGTTCTGGCATACCAAAGTGAGAATATCAGTTTCTTGATAACATTTTAACATGTTTGTTTTTCAAGTACATCACTATTATACCTGGAAAAACAGTACACAACAACCAGGTAATGATATCCTCTGAATTCATGTAAATGTGCAACTAGCCTTTCCCAAGGTCTGTCTGGTAGAGGTTTTATTATTAAAGGTTCTTTTTGTCATGTTGGTCTGTAAACTTTGCATGCAGATACTTTATTTTTTATGTCCTTGCTGATGCTTGGTCACAACACTGATTAGTTGCTCCGTTCATAGTATTTAATTAACCCCTGAAGTTCTTAATGGAAGATGTTTAAGATTTCTTCTCCTAATTTTTTGTTAGATTATAAGTCAGTAGACTCTGACCATGAGTGCTTCTGACTCATTTAATTGTCCATACATCACTAAATAGAGTCTTGCAACTTCCTTAGTGTCCATTAGATATTTCGGCAATCTGCTTCCAATGTAACTTAGAACTTCCTGAATTTGTGTGCTTGTTGAAAATGTCTTCTGTAGCTGTAGTAGTCTTTCCTGGCACTGGTCTATATGTATCCACATCACTCATGTATATCTTTATGTCACCTTTGAGCTCATGAGTAGTTGAGTGCAGTACTAGGTTCCAGGACAAAATATCTGCTACTACCAGATTTTTCCCAGGATCATATTTAGCAATTAGGTTAAATCACAATTATTATAGCAATAGATGCTGGAATAAATGCTGGATTCAGGTATTTTCCATTGATTAGGGTTGTAAGCAGTTGATGACCTGTTATCAGTGTAAACAAATCCAGTCCACACAGATATCTATAAAGGTTCTCACATGCCCTTGCCAGGCACTTTTTTTCAGTGTGTGTATATCAATTTTCTGCTTCTGTAATTGTGCGAGAACAAAACAATAGAGCCATGTTGTTTCATCCCTACACCATCTAGACCATAGCTGCTTGTATGCACACTAACCTGGGGTGACATTGTAAGTTTGCATACATCATAGTACTTTTAAGAGACCGTCTTTACTTTTTTGAAAGCAACGTCTTGAGTTGGCCTCCATAACAAAGATGTGTTGGTCATCAATGATGTATTCAATAGTTTTGTCAGTATAGAAATATCTTGTAGATTTTGATCAAGGTTACCACCCCCAGTCCTGGTACATCCATTGCTGCATTCACTTATTGAAATGCTTTGATTTTCTCAGGGTCAGGACTAATTCTAATCTTTGTTTAGTGTCTGTCCCCAAAATTCAATTTCATTATGTGGAAAATACATTTTTACTCATTTAGCTTCAGTCCAGACAGATTGATTAGTCTTAGGATTTCACTGAGTTTTGTTATGTACTTTCACTGAAGATCTACATCTCAGAATACAAAGAAAATGCAATACCAGTTGTGTCTGTTAACAATTCTGCCATCTTTCTTTGAAAACTTTTTGGTGCTCTGGTAATCAGAAAAGTTAATCTACGGAAACCAAAATCTCCCACAGGATGTGATAAACAGGTTAGCACTTTTGCTGACTGAAGGAAGGTCAGAATCCATTAAAGGCATCCAGCTTGTATAAAACTATAGCTCTTTTAACTTTGGGGAGGAAATCATACTGTGTTGGAAGGATATATTTGTCTCTCACAACTGCTTAATTAAATCTTTTAAGATCCACATAGATTCATATTTTTCTTTATAACCGGTACTACAGAGGCACATCATGCTGTTGATCTTTTTTTATTATTATTATACCAATCCTCTCCATTCTCTAACTTAGTTTCCATTTTATGAAGTAATGGGTTATGAGTCCTATGAAGTGTATGAACACTATATCGTTCTGCATGACCTTTTAAGGATTTTTGAACTTGATCTCCTTTCAAAAGTCCAAATAGTCCGAGGCTTAAGTTTCACGAGGCATAAGGGATAGGTTGACAATGGCTTTCCTTGCCGACCGATCCGCGTCTTGACTGTTGTGTTGTGCCGATGATCAGCTGAGCCGGCACAACATGGTGGCTATTTTTATTTTAATGAAGTGGGGGATATTTAAATCCCCACTTCATTGACTATGTTGGTATATCTAATTTACATGCCTCTGCCGGCAGAGGCATGTAGTCTAGACATGCCCAGAGATAGCCAACGTGTGGAAACAAGTCTTTTAAAATATTACTACAACGTGATACAGGTAATATGAGTAAAAATCAAATTGTGTAACACGCAGACATATATACCCTGCAGGGGGAATGCGTGGTAGGAAAAAATTTGGACAACTCGCGGGCTATATTCGCTAATTAATGGTAGTTTTTTCTTTGCGTGTTTTCTCTGTGGTAAACTGGCTCCTGCAGCTCAGAATATCTGCAGGACTAATCAAAACTGTGCCAAGTGACTTCCACTCTGGAGGAGTGAGATAAATGTGGCATCAGCTCCTGTGTGAATTTTAAAGTCCATGGCCTTGCTATGAGCTTTCATTTTCACTCTTCAGGCAAGTTCTATATCATCACAAGTGACATCCCAGAAAAACTGACTCTTGGTTGTTCATAATATGAATTAACTCTCTGACTGCTTTGCTGTGGCAAACAACTGCAAAATGTTCATATTTCATGCATTTATTACACTGTGTGCTTTTGACATCATCTCTTGGGATAAGACTTTCTCCACATCTTATATATGGGAGCTGGAATTGTCCATCTCAGTCTGGGAATTCTCTCTCTTGTCTCAGGGGTTATATGATAATGATTTGCAGTACTCAAGTGTCTTACAGTTTCTAAGCTAGTTTTAGTTCTCAGGTTTGTCAAGTTGCTTTTGGTTTTGCTCTGCCACCAGTGCATGGATCTCTATATAGCGGAGCCTAATGTTAAATCTTTTTTCAGTTGCAGCAGCTGTGAAAGGCTTTATCTGTCAATCAGTAATCAGCCTGTCTCTGATATTTTCATGTTTTGCATTCCCCAAATCAGTTTTCAGCCAATGCAAGCACAGCGCCTATAAAACATTCAACATTTTCACCTGGTTCTTGAATTCTCTAATGGAAATACGCTCTTTCATAAGCCACATTTCTCGGAGATATGGCACGAACATCAAACATAGCCAGAAACATTTCCTAGTCATCTTTGTAACTATCTTCAGTAAAGCCAATGAATTAAAGATATGCTCTGCTTGCCTCCCCATAGCATAAATTAATAAAGATAACTATGTATCATCAGTTTCCTTATGGAGCTGGTAGCAATGCAAAATCTTGATTCTAGTCAGTGCATTCTGAAAGCTGAAATTCTCTGGGGCATTGAAGAGTGGTGTGTTGATAAGATACTGCCACCTTTGGTGCTGTTTTCCTTCTGTTTCTGTTCTTAATTTACTCCTGACACCAGATATGAACTAGATACAGAGCGTGCATACCAGATGTGTTCACAATAAATTCCTTTAACCAGGTGCAGCTGAGGATTGTTTAAATAAGGCAATCTAAACACAGTGCCACCTAGTGGCTGAACAGTAAAATACAGATTAATGTTACATTACAGGAGCCTAAGAATCCCCATCCTTAGAGGTTTTTAAGACCACGCTTGACAAAGCCCTGGCTGGAATAATTTAGTTGGTGGTTGGTGCTGCTTTAAGGAGGGGGTTGGACTTGATGACTTCTTGAGGTCTCTTCCAACCCTATGAGTCTATGGAGACTTAACCAGGAGATCCTACATGATCTAAAAATCAAAAAGAAGTTGTATAAAAAGTGGAAACTAGGTCAAATAACAAAGGATGAATATAAGCAAACAACACAAGTATGCAGGGGCAACATTAAAAAGGCAAAGGCACAAAACAAGCTCGATCTAACTACAGACATAAAAGGTAACAAGAAGACATTCTACAAATATATTAGAAGCAAGAGGAAGTCCAAGGACAGGGTAGGTCCATTGCTCAGTAAAGAGGGAGAAACAATAATAGGAAACTTGGAAATGGCAGAGATGCTTAATGACGTCTTTGTTTCAGTTTTCACCAATAAGATTTATGGTGACAGAATGCTTAACATAGTGAATGCTAGTGGGAATGGGGTAGGTTTAGAAGTTAAAATAAAAAAATAACAAGTTAAAAATTACTTAGAAAAGTTAGATGTCTTCAAGTCACTTGGGCCTGATGAAATGCACCGTAGAATACTCAAGGAGCTGATAGAGGAGGTATCTGAGCCTTAGTTATCATCTTTGAAAAGTCACAGAAGTTGGGGAGAGATGCCAGAAGACTAAAAAAGGACAAAGGCCCAGCTATAAAAAGGGAAATAAGAACAAACCAGGAAACTATAGGTCAGTCATCTTAACTTCTGTGCCAGAGAAGATAGTGAAGCAAGTAATTAAGAAATTAATCTGCAAACATCTGGAAGATAACAAGGTGGTAGGTAACATCCAGCACGGATTTGTAAAGAACAAAATCATGTCAAACCAATCTGATAACTTTCTTTGATAGGATAACAAGTCTTGTGGATAAGGAGAAGCCATGGATGTGGTATACCTAGATTTTAGTAAAACATTTGATACAGTCTCACATTAAATAAACTAGGGAAATACAACCTAGATATACAACCCACCTACTATAAGGTGAGTACATTACTGGCTGTATAAGTAATTATTAATGTTTCATAGTCATGCTGGAAGGACACAGCAAGTGGGGTTTCACAGGGGTCTGTGTTGGGACCCGTTCTGTTCAATATCTTCATCAACGATTTAGATGATGGCATAGAGAGTACTCTTATGAAGTTTGCGGATGATACAAAGCTGGGAGGGATTGGAAGCGCTTTCAAGGATAGGCTCATAATTCAAAATGATCTGAACAAACTGGAGAAATGGTCTGAGATAAATAGGATGAAGTTCAATACGGACAAAAGCAAAGTACTCCACTTAGGGAGGAACAATTGGTTTCACACAGACAGAATGGGAAGGAGTACTGCAGAAAGGGTTCTGTGAGTCATAGTGGACCACAAGATAAATATGAGTCAACAGTGTGACCCTGTTGCAAAAAAAAAAAAAGCAAATATGATTCTGGGATGCATCTATAGGAGTGTTGGGAGCAAGACACGAGGAGTCAATCTTCTGCTCTACTCTGCACTGTTTAGGCCTCAATTGGGGTATTGTGTCCAGTTCTGGGCACCACATTTCAAGAAAGATGTGAAGAAATTGGAGAAGGTTCAGAGAAGAGCACAAAAATGATGAAATTCTAGAAACATGACCTATGATGGATGACTGAAAGAATTGGGCTTGTTTAGTTTAGAAAAGAGAAGACATGATAGTAGTTTTCAAGTACCTAAAGAGGTGTTACAAGGAGGAGGAAAAAAATTGGCCTCTGAGGATAGGACAAGAAGCAATGGGTTGAAACTGCAGCAAGGGAGGTTTAGGTTGGACATTAGGAAAATGTTCCTAACTATCAGGGTGGTTAAACACCGGAATAAATTGCCTAGGCAGTTTGTGAAATCTCCATCTCTGGAGATATTGAAGAGCAGGTTGGATAGACATCTGTCAGGGATGATCTAAGTGGGTCTTGGTTCTGCAGTGAGGTCAGGGGACTGGACTAGATGACCTCTTGAGGTCCCTTCCAGTTCTAGTGTTCTATGATTCTTTGAAGTTTTATTTTTAAAGGTGACTTTGGGCCTAAATCACATTGACTTCCACAGGAATACATTCATGCAAACTAGAAACTGTGCATTTTGCACGGCAGCGCCCATGTGTGGGAGTTACATTCAGAGTGCACTGCCATTCACATTCTCCATCATCTGAACTGTGGGGCAAAGTGACATGCCCTGAAGCTCCAAAATAACATCTGAATATAGGATTCTTAGTCACTGAGATATTTTTTTAAAAATGTACTCCCTGACAACGCAATTGAATTAACATGCCACCACCAAACACACTATATCGTCAATGCACACAGAAGTTAGCAGTAAACAAACATTCTGCTCTGACTCTCCATGTAACTGTTACAAGCCTGAATATTCTAGAAATTCAGCATATCAAGGGTATTACTGCAATTTGCATAAGTAGAAAACACAATGATTAAAAGTTGTCCAAAAAAGCTATCGTTCAGTTGTCAATTCTGCAAGCATATTCCAGTTATATCTTTCCAACTACTTCATAATAATCTCTGTAAGTTCTTGCTAAGGGCTTCATTGAAGTAACCTGTCATTTACTCTGTCTTTCAGCAATTCGTCTCAAAGAGCTGCACCAGCTGTGATCACTTGGAGTTGGAGCTGCTGTGTTCCAAGGCAGTGCTACAGATGCAAGGAGAATGTACAATTCAGAGATCTTTGGACTCCAGAGAGAGAGAGAGGGAGGTTGGATTTGTACTGCCTGCACTTTGTTACCATCGCTGCAGGGGAAAAATGAATCTATAATATAAACCAGGAGCTCATTCATTCTCCAGTCACCTTTTCACATACAAAACAGAGATATGGAGCATATAACTGCTAAGAATGGGTCAATATTCCATAAGAAGTTGCCCTTCAGTCATGCTTTTCAGGCAAACAGCAGTTGTTCATATTACCTTGTCTGTCTACCCCACAGTGATGATTACGTGAACACTGACCTGGAAGTGGAACAAGGAATACACCCATGTAAAAAGCAGGGAACAGAACTCTTGGTTGATACTGGCAGCTCTGCTACTTTGTTGTCTGTGTGAGCAAATCACTTACACTCCCCATGCCTCAGTTTCCCAACCTGTAAAATGATGATAATTCCCACCTCAAAAATGTGTTGTGGGTTTCAGTTCATCAGTATGTGGGAAATGCTTTCGAGTCTGAGGAGGAAAGGCACAATAGAAGTCTGTGTCTACATTACCATTTGTTGGCAAAACTTATAACACTCAGGGATGTCAATAAACCAGCCACATGAATGACATGGGTGACACCAATATAAGCACGAGTGTGGACAGTCCTGTGTTAGCTTCTCCCATTGACATAGCTACTATCGCTCATGGAGGTGGTTTTTGTTATGCTGATAATAGAGATCTCTGCCATCAGCATACAGCCTCTTTGCAAGATGTGCTGCAGCTGCCCTGCTATTGAGCTGTATATATAGACAAGCCCTAAGTAAAAAGTATTTGTATACTTGCTGTTATTGGCAGAATTCCACCTGTTAAGGTTCATTAGAATGTAGCCATTGGGTAGCCATTTCTCTAGACAGTAGACCTTCTCCTGACACCCGCCTTGCCAGATGACAGGGCTCTTCATCTCAGTAGTACAAGATATTTGCATTTTGATGTTACGATGCAAACATTTAACGAGGGGGAATGCCAGGGCCAAATTTAGCACTAGTGCAACTAAACTCAGGTCCTGCACTGGTATGAAATTTGTCTCCCTGTGTCTGCCAAACCACACTCGTTCACTGGGGCATAGGCATTGGTTGTAAAAGTGACAGCAACTGTACCCATAACGTTCAGAACCGGGGTTAGGCAGACATGAAGTCTATTGATTTGAGGAGGCTGAGAATATATTGTTTACCTATCTATTATACAGGCACACAAGGGTCCTGACTCTATCCTTCCTTGTTCCTTGCATGGTCACTAACACCTGTGAATGTAAAAACACTACTGTTATCAAGAATGAAGAATTCTGATTTGGCAGCATCAAACAAGCTAACAGTGGCTAGTGTTTCCTTGGGCTGTGTGAAATAATTACATTTTCTTTTATGGAGCCTCTTAGTGACTGATTTAACTTAATCAGATTAAACTTTTGCTCACTCTTTGTAGGAATTACTTTTACTTCTCTTCAGATGTGAAAGGCTCATTCTCTCAGTCTCTCCCATTGGAGCTATTCGACTTTGTATAAATAATTAATATTGATTTGGGGTGAGGAGGGGAGAGGAGAGGAAGAGAGGAGATGAAACAACACCTGTATTCAGATGAGACCACATTCAACATTATATAAAATGTTATAAAAAAACAATGCATGGACAAAAACATTTTGGCTGTGTCTAGACTGGCCAGTTTTTCCAGAAAATCAGCCGCTTTTCCGGAAAAACTTGCCAGCTGTCTACACTGGCCGCTTGAATTTCCGCAAAAGCACTGACGATCTCATGTAAGATTGTCAGTGTTCTTGGGGAAATACTATGCTGCTCCTGTTCGGGCAAAAGTCCTTTTGCGAAAAACTTTTGCGCAAAAGGGCCAGTGTAGACAGCTCAGCTTTGTTTTCCGCAAAAAAGCCCCGATCGCAAAAATGGCTATTGGGGCTTTTTTGAGGAAAAGCGCATCTAGATTGGCATGGACACTTTTCTGCAAAAAGTGCTTTTGCGGAAAAGCGTCCGTGCCAATCTAGATGCTCTGTTCCAAAAATGCTTTTAACGGAAAACTTTTCCGTTAAAAGCATTTCCGGAAAATCATGCCAGTCTAGACGTAGCCATTGTGATGGGGTTAGGCCAAATGGTGACAAAAAAGCAATAGAAAGCAGGTATATCAGCCCAGGGTTAAACAAGTCCCTGTCTCCGGGTAACCAAAGAGGGTCTACCCCAGGTTTGTTAAGACACCTGGAGTCAATCAAGAATCTGCTAGAACAAGTTGAGACAATAAGGTTAATTAAGACATCCAGAGGTGATGTAGAAACTGTTGGAACTAGCTGAGCCAGTCAAGTTTGATTGGGACACTTAGAACCAATCAGGGACTACCTGGAACCTCCCCTTTAGTCTGTTTAGTGGCTCTGTGGGAGGAAGATGCACTGCGGGAGAGCAGAAACAGTAGAGACACTGACAGGTATCAGGAGGGAACTCTACAGGTACAGAGGCAAAAGAAGAGAGCCCTGCCCAGTGAGCAATCCTTTTGGGGCCCAGAAGTCTGAAAGAGGTAAACCCAGGCTGGACTGAGTTAAGAAATCTGGTCTGTTGCCTCCATGTTTGGAGAGACCACAACAGACTAAAGTGTTGCCTCTTCCTATTTTCCCCTGCTATACTAATGATGAGAGTGGCTAAATCAGGCTACAGCTTGCCCCTGAAGTAAAGGGGTTAGACTGAGAGCTGTAGTGAGCCACTGTGCCGAGCAATTAGACTAAGAATCACATTTTCCCCAGGCAAGGAAAGATAATACTCAGCCTACTGCTACCCAGAAGCACAGGACCCACTCTGTGCAGTTAGGAGCTTTGTCACAATGGCTGTGTCTACACTCGCGCGATCTTGCGCCAAAGAGGCTGCTCTTGCACAAAAACTCGCTGCCTGTCTACACTGGCCGCAAGTTCTTGTGCAAGTAAACTGATGTTCTACTGTATGAAATCAGGGCTTCTTGCGCAAGAACTATGGGTATGTCTACACTACCCCGCTAGTTCGAACTAGTGGGGTAATGTATGCATACCGAACTTGCTAATGAAGCCCGGGATTTGAATTTCCCGGGCTTCATTAGCATAAAGCCGGCACCGCCATTTTTAAAAGCCGGCTAGTGCGAACCCCGTGCCGCGCGGCTACACGCGGCACGGGCTAGATAGTTCGAACTAGCTAGCTATTCCGAACTATCTGTACGCCTCGTGGAACTAGCGGGGTAGTGTAGACATACCCTATGATACTCCCACTCAGGAATAAGCCCTTTTGCGCAACTGTACTTGCACAAGAGGCCAGTGTAGACAGGCAACATGAATTTCTTGTGCAAGAAAGCCCTATGGTTAAAATGGCCATCAGAGCTTTCTTGCGCAAGAGAGCGTCTACACTGGCATGGATGCTCTTGCTCAAAAGCACATCTCATGAGCAAAAACACATGCCAGTGTAGATGCTCTCTTCTGGAAGAGTTTTTGCACAAGAACTCTTCCGCAAAAGAGTTCTTGCGCAAGAAGCTGCCAGCGTAGACGTATCCAATATGAATAAAATCAAACTCAAATCTAAATGAGCATTAACCCCAGATCACTGAAGCATCACCACCACCAAACTCACTCAAAATATTGTTAATGCACCGAGTCAATCAAAAAGTGTCCCATCTTAGGAAGAGGAGGATTCCACAATATCCTCCAAGCCAGAGGTATAAAATCACTCAGGGTGCGTCTATACTGCACTTGTTGCTTGAAATAAGCTATGCAATACACCCTACCGTCTGATCTCTCAGAGCTTGGCTAGATCAAAGAATCTAGCTCATTACAGCTAAACTAATGATATACACTCAATTTGTTACGTTACTATCAACAACTACGTTTCTGACATGCAAAAGCATTTTTTTTAAAAGTCAGAATTTACAGAGATCAATGCAAAAAACTAGCAGAGAAAGTGAAGAAAACCCCCCGTGTTTATGCGCTTGCTGCCTTCTACACAGGTTTCACAGCTGAGTGGGCATTTTGGTGCTATTGTAAAACCCAACTCCCCATATACTGAGACTACAATCAAATTTCAGGTACTTATCTGGTCTGATTCCCATAGTATTCAAGCACTTTGCAGCATGGAATGTGTTTATTCTCACAACACCACACTTCGTGACAGAGGGAAGTGCTATTATCTCTCTGGTTCATGGATCTGGAACTGAGGCTCAGAATTCAACTGGAAGTTTGTGGAAGAGCTGGGAATTGAGCCCAGCTCTTTCCCACGGCTCCCTAGCCTCGGTACAGTGCTTCTCCACATTGGCAAACCCTGCAACTCATCTCATCTCTAGAGGAGTCTGTGAAGATTCAGGTAAGGCATAAAAAATAATTGTCCTTTTTTTCACTGCAAGGCAGGTTCACTTGCAAGGGAATTGCTCACGAAACCCTGTTTTTAAAGTTTGATTTGTGCTAGAGGCTTTGTTTTCAGTTTTAGGTTAAATCCCCCTCTCCAAAATCTCAAAACAAAACTCAGCCACTGCCACAGTGACTCACGCAGAACTGTGCAGTGGCCCAGTTTCAGATCATGACAGCCTCTTTGGTGGAGCTGGCTTACAGGGTTAGATTTGCAGGAAAGCCCCAAATCATCTGGTTTCTGTTAGCATTCTGAAAGCTGCACGTGGCTCTACTATGAACTGTTGTTACGGGTTCTCACAGTGCCCAAGGCTCACGAAACCCAGCAGGCTCAAGCCACAAGGTTTGGTTTCGGATCATAATTCCAACTTTCCCAGAATGTTTGGACCCAGAGTTTCTATTTGGTTTGCTATGCTGATGAAATCACCAATGAAGTGTGAATCTGGGTACAAGGCCCCACCTTCAAGGTTTTCACCATCCCCATTTCTAACAGAAATGTTATCTTTAGCATTGCAGAAGGTCCTCGAAGCCCTCGTTCTGTGAGTTAAGACAACATCTCTGAGCCAAAGAGCCTTACTATGTAGACAAGACATTAAAACAAAAGTATTCTGTCACTCCATTTTGCAGGTAGGTTAAATGACTTGCCCAAGGTCACACAAGCAGCCTGTTGCAGAGCTGAAAATTGACTCCAAATCGCCTGAGTTCAGTGCCTGAACTCCCAGGTCATCCCTCTGAGAAACTTCCTACACATCATTTTGGGTGCATTTGTACCATTTGCCTTGCCATAGCCATGGAACTCAGAGTCCATAAGGTCTCCCCCATGTGAAGAGTAAAAGCTCTCAGCAATTCTAGGCTGTGACCTGCATTTTACTCATAATGATACACTCAGCCACTCATTGGGACTTGGTTTGAGAGCACTATGTGAGTACTAAGCACACTGAGTAGCTGTTTCCTTTGAAAATCTCCTTGGAGTGGCCTTTATTTGTTCTGACCTTGTCTCAGGTACATAAAGGGAACAAAGTGGAGATGGCCCTTGACACACTAATTAATCACTTGCTTCTGTTAACTATTCCTCTGTCAATGTTATTAAGAGACAGCATCCAAGGGGAAATAGGGTACAGTGTAAAGAAGCTTACAATGCCATCTGCCCTACCTTACTGAGGTGCATTTGCCCTTTGCAGATGATCCCTTGATCTTATTGCTTTTTCCAGAAAGTGATTTGCATTAAATATCACTACAAAGCACAGCTGAGTAATTCTGCCTTAGCAAGGAGAAAGTCCAAGGGTTTTCCAAGAGCTCACAATCAAGTGCTTCATTATAGTCTCAGAGTTTCATCTCACAATGATCAATTCAGAGTAACAAGGGCAGAAATAGCTGTCAAATGCTCAGCAATTAGGGATGGTTGTTTGAATAACAGAAGCAGCACTTTACTTGCACATGCTTCTAATCATTCTTCAGGTGTTACCAGGAAGGACCAAAAAAGAACAAAGTGCTACAAATAACCATCAACTCCATTTTCCCACCTGGTACTATTATTGCACAGACCAGCTAACTGTGACTTTCTAAACCCTGTCCATTGCTGCAGTCTATTAGCACTGGGTTTTTCTTACATGCAAAGAGGCAGCATATATTTTCAAACTGGATTTTTATTTAGGTGAAGGAAAACAACAGACACAGGAAAGCTTTAGATCAGGGGTCTCAAACTCCTGGCCCATGGGCCATCACTGGCTAGAGTGTTTGCATAATCCGGCACGGGGCTCCCAATGGGCCAGGTTGGTTACCGGTCCCCAAACCCCACCCCTTCCTGCCATCACCTCATCCTCTCCCCCCCCCCCCAAACCATCCCATATTCTGAGGACATGGCTTCGGGGATCATGGGGGGGGGGGGGGGGAACAGCAGTGGTCACCCCCCCCCCCCACACACACACTCCCCGTGACAGCAGGAGCCATGGCGAAACAGAGTGAGTGCATCTGTCCAGAACGCTCTGCTTCCCCCATGGTTCCTGCCACTGTGGGATGTGTGAAGGACACAACCACTGATGCTGTGCCAGACCTCCCCAGTGATCCCTGAAGCTGCATCCTCAGGGGACAGGGTGCCGTGCTGGGGAGGGGAGGTGATGTCAGGAAAGGGCAGGTTTTGGGGGGCAGTAATTGGCAGCCTCCCCCAGCCTGCTAAAACTTCCCAGGTTGGATTGTGCAATTGATCTGGTTGGGGCTGTCCTATGGGCTGGGAGTGTGAGATCCCTGTTTCAGATTAATCCAGATAGCTGGGATTAATACAGCAGTGAATGGGGAGGGTTTAGTGGCCTAGGTGATCTGGGGTTGGCCCTGTGTTAAACTCTGTGACTTTCTAGGAAATACCCAGGAGAGTGTGAAGGCCTGTGTCTACACTCGCGGCTTTTTGTGCAAGAAATATGCAAATGAGGCTAAGCGTGGAATATTGCCGAGCCTCATTTGCATACCTAAGGAGTCACCATTTTTGCAGAAAAGGCTCTTGCACCAGAAGGAGCTGTCTACACTGCTCTTTCTTGCGCAAGAAAAACCCTCTTTCACAATGCTGTTATTCCTGAAAATAATCAGCGTAATGGCATTAAGCAAGAGGGTTTTCCTTGCACAAGAAGGGGCAATATAGACAGCTCGTTCTGGCGCAAGACCCTCTTCTGCAAAAATGGTGGCTTATTAGGCATGCAAATGAGGCTCGGCGATATTCCACACTTAGTCTCCTTTGCATATTTCTCGCGCAAGAAGCCGCGAGTGTGGACACAGCCTAGCTGAATAAGAGAAATGGGCTCAATGCTTATTAGAAGCTTATTTAAATTTATACAAAGTTTGGGCCTGGTGTGACATTCCAACTCCCATCTAGTATCATGTCACCCTCCACAAGTACTTCATGCACTTCAGTGGGAGCATTCATGATGTGAGGGACTAGTCAGTGGGAGTGAAGGAGATCAGAAACTTGCCCTTTATCAGCACCTGGCTTTTCACTTGCATCTCCTTCATGCCCAGGTCTTCTTCCTTCCTTCCTCCCAACCCTCACAAATCCTTCTTTTCCCACAACTTCCCTCAGCCTCTTGCTGCCATCCCTCCTTGTCTGACCACTTCTCCTCAGGATCCCTTGATGATGATCAGGCTGTGACCGTATCCGATTGTAACAAGAAATGCTTCAGGACTTCAAGTGGCCTTTGGGTAATCCTTCTGTTGACGGGATGCAAGCTGTAACAGGCATGTGCTAGGAAAACAAGAAGTGTGCATATGCATAGATACTTGCCCAGAGATGGCACTCAAGAACATGCAGCATAGTTTCCAGATTCTGTGGGACTAATCAAACTTCTTGCGGTGCACTGCGAATGGCTTCTTGAGTGCAGCTCTTCACACTGATGGCATGTCTGGCATTCATGCTTTATCGCTGCTGTTACCCAATGGATACATTCCCAGAGGAGCACTGGTATCAGTTTTTGATACTGTACTGAACTCGCAAAGATGCACTGACACAATATGATGTCACATGCATCTGACGAAGTGGGTCTTTGCCCACGAAAGCTTATGCTCCAACACTTCAGTTAGTCTATAAGGTGCCACAGGACTCCTCGTCGCTTTTGCAGATTCAGACTAACACGGCTACTCCTCTGATACTTAATATGATGTCGTACACGTTACAAACATTTTTGGACATATCACTGAAGTTAATTCTGGCTCTGTTCAGAACACAGTGGGGGAAAATAAATAAAATCAGTCACTTAGACAAGGGTAAGAATTTTACTTAAAGGTGCACAGTGCCTACCATGGTCAGTCCTTTACATATGATCATGAATGGTAAATGCTAGTGACATGTAAATGTAGTGCCAGCTGGGCTATCAGAAGTGGGGATTGAACCTACTACCTTGGGACCTTAATACATGAGCGTCTCCTGCCTGAGCAAAACACTCACTCTCTTAAGGCTGCAGCAGGCTCAATAACTGCTATTCAGCCGAACTGCCACTAGAGGGAGACACAGTGCCACATTGAGTAGGCATAGTTTAGACATAGGTGTAGCTTAGACAAACAATAAGGGCTTGATCCTGTGAGGTGCTGAACACCTTCTACTCCTATCGACTTCCATGGGATTTGGGGTGCTTAGTCATGTTCAGGATGAGGCCCTACCTTTTTTTAAGATCATACCATAATGGAAGGTAAGAAACGTAACAGCCTCACGTTAATTGCCCAGGGAGGTTTTTCATGGATATTAGGTCCAACCTCCTGGTTAAGTGACAATTGAGCAATTACATTCTGCTCGGTTGTCCCCAACTCCCTGCTAATGTTGAGCTGTTTAAAGACTGTCACCCTGCACTGCAGGAGTGGATCTCAGGAACCGTGGCTACATTTTGCTGTTGGCTGAAATGATCACTGTATAAACTAAGAGCGCAACCAAGAACCTATCCAGGTTGACGAGGCCTTACCCTGCGGCCCGTTACAAAGTGTCAGTCCTTCCCCTTGACGTTTCAGAGAGTGGAACCTGGCCCACAGCTTGTAGTCAGCTTGTACAACTTGGCTTTTGGGATTTGAGGGTGAAAAGTGCAGTGTACATGTCAGTCATCATTTCCTAGGACTGACTTGAGCATACAACAACTGCATTCAGACTGAGAAGCAAAGTCTGCCAGAGGCACTTCACCAGGACACAGGGAGAGGTCTGCTGCAGAAACACATTGGAGGGAACTGTTGGTGCATGTGTAACCCACACACCTCCTGGGTGTAGAGCTCTGTCCCATGTAGTGGCACTGAAACCACTTACAGAGAAATAACAATGAGTTTGCTCTACAGCCTTATCTGAGAGCCAGCTGGCTTCTAGCTCATGTGGTAGAGGCACATTCATTAAGCCCTAGAAGTCCTATGTTTGGTTCCACTTGTCAGCATTACACATGTACATTTAAAGAGCACAACCACAACACCCTGATTCCTTGGAGCCAATCAGCACATTTCTCTATCTGTCTATTTCTACAGATTTTCCTCCTACGAGTGTCTAATTTACAAATACCAAATGAATATAACAATAGCCATGTGACTAGACATCTTCAATGAAGGTTGGGGTGTACCAAGTGCCTTAAGTTTTTTACAATACACAGAGAGTGAATCATTCATACTGGACAGTTTATTTGAAGGTTGCATCTTTTTCATTCACAAGAGGAGCCCATCACAATGTTCTCACTTGTATTTATTGTTGAACAAAATCTGTGCCGTGATGAATGGTTCCTCCAGGTTTCTGGGAGAACAAACACCTCTCAGACTTCAAAATGCACTCTTCAGCTGTTGTTTATATAAGTCATTAGGCAACCTTTCCATTCCCTGATTGGGCACCTTAGATAATTAACCAGCAGTATGTGAATTTTGAACTTCCTTGGTATCCTTACTAACTCAGAGAGCTTGAATTTTGGTGTGAATAAGCAACTTACTTCTGAGAAAGGACATAGGTGGAGCACTACCCATGAGCCTGTTCTTGCATTGGAAGATCCTGCTTTCAATGAGTACTTGTGCCTCAGAGCTTTAGATTTGCTTTCACGAGCATCCAACTGATGAAACGTTCATCGACAGGGAACAGAAAAGTAAGGCTGAGACCACCTTCATATTGTGGCCCGTGCTGCACAAAGCAGGTCACTAGTACTAAGATGTAGGGTGACCATACATCCTGTTTTGGCCAGAAGAGTCGCCTTTTAAAACTCTGTAATGACCATCTTAATTTTTCTTGGCAAAAGTGGCTTGCATAGGAAGGTGGAGAGGGTGTGAGTGGTGATATCAGTGTAACCCACATGCCTAGTGTGGTTCACTGACCCATATGGTGGCACTTAGACCACTTACAGCGAGAGATAAGAACAAGGGAGTTTTACAGCCTAAGCTGAGAGCCAGCTGGCTTTATAGCTCAAGCTGTAGAGGCTCCTATACTAACCTCCAGAGGTCCCAAATCCAAATCTACTTGGTGGCAGTTACACCAGCTCCAAACAGGGAGGAGGTAGGGCTGGGATGAGCAGTGACACTCGTTCTGAGGAGGACAAGGATCAGGTGAGTGTCTGGCCCACCCCCCCACTAATATGGGGGCAGCAAGGATTCAAGTTAACCTACCAGGTGTCCTGTTTTTCCTTTGGGATATATGGTCACCCTATTGAGATGAATACATCCAGGACGTGCTTTACATTGCTTTCTGTTCTCAGATAGCACTTGCATTCCCCTGGGCCAGTATGTGGGGACTAGAAAGTTTGTAATAACCTACCAGACTGTCTTTGAAGTTTAGGGGAGCAATGCAATAATGCAGAGGTGCCCAGCCTACGGCCTGTGGGCTGTAAATGGCCCATCAGAGCATTTCATAAGGGTCTGCATATTGCTTCAACACAATATACTAACAGCTGATTTATTAGCATTTTATCATTACATTTACATCATTTTAGTTTAGTTGAGTGTTCTTTACTTTATTCCTGCTTTCTATAATTCTGATGCACAAGAATGCACTGATGTTTTAGTTTTTTAAATAGACAATACCTAGTATCAAGAAGCAAATACATACATATATCTAAATATATATGAACCAGATTCTGCTTGGCCCACACAAGGGTGTGCTTATCAATCTTCCCTCTAATTTTTTCCATCTCTGTGCAGAATAAATTTGGTTATGTGCACCAAGACATGTGCAGGATGTGCACCACTAATAGAAACACATGCTGCTGGCTGTGGGCATTCTGCTAATCGGCTGGACAGCATTTGAATCTCTCCTGGGTGGCCTCCCAAACCCTCAGCTTAGGAAAACTGGTGCTTAGGTTTATATGGCCCTTCTGTGTACTAAGGCTGGGCACCACTGCAATAATGGAAGGCAACAAAACGTAGGCAGCAGATGGGTAGGTTTTCCTACGATAGGTATTATCTCTAATTTTCTTCTAACTTAACTTCTACTCAATACTTCTTGATTTCCATCTGGCAAAGTTTCTCCTCCCTCCTCTCCTGAATTTATCAGGAATGTGCTTTAATTCCTACTGGACGATTATGACAGAGGGCTGAAGGCAGCGTATGGTTTGAGTCCCTTTGAAAAAGAATGAGACACTCTAACCATCTTAACAGAACTTCTTACTGCAGGCCAAACTATGAAGTAGTGGAAAGAAAAAGGCCTACTATAAGTTGAGGAAAATGGTGGCCATTTTGAGTAAAAGAAAATTGTGACTACAAGGGAAAGATTAGTGAAAAAACAAGAAACACCTTTGCTTAATTATAACCTATTTCTTCAAATGTACATTTAAAGGAAAATGGTAATGTGGTCTAATTCCATGAAAAGTTTGAAGGATACTAAATCAGCTGTTTGTTAACAAAAGCCTAGAGATTGAGCATTTCATGAAAGTCCCATTTTTATGATAATATTAACTCATTAATGAACTAAAAGATTTACTAACTAAGATTTATTAACTAACAGAATGAACTAACCCACTATAGAAAGGATGTGGACACATTGGAGAGGGTCCAGTGGAGGGCAACCAAAAAGGATTAGGGGGCTGGAGCTCATGACCTACAAGTCGAGGCTGAGGGCTTATTTGGGTTTATTTAGTCTGCAAAAGAGAAGAGTGTGTGTGGGGGAGGAGGAGGGGATTTGATAGTAGCCTTCAACTTCCTTAAGGGAGGTTCCAGAGAAGATGGAGAGAGGTTGTTCTCAGTGGTGATGGATGGCAGAACAAGGAGCAATGGTCTCAAGTTGCAGTGGGGAAGGTGTAGGTTGGATATTAGGAAAAACTATTTCACTAGGAGGGTGGGGAAGTACTGGAATGGGTTACCTAGTGAGGTGGATCTCTCCATCCATAGAGATTTTTATGTCCCAGCTTGACAAAGCCCTGGCTGGGATGATTTAGTTGGGATAGGTCCTGCTTTGGGCAGGGGGCTGGACTCGATGACCTCCTGAGGACTCTTCCAGCCCTAGGGTTCTTTGATTTAACTGAATACTCCCATCCCCACAAATTCAATCTTTATTCACAGATTATGTGCTGTAAATTTGAGGAAGAGACACTATTTTATGCAAATTGACTCTCAAGGATATATTTAACATGCGGGGGTGCTATCACACTACTATAATATAGTATCACATGAACTTGGCAAAATATACGCTCAATCCCAGCATCCTTACTTTATTGGCCTTTCAAATCTTTGACACTCTTATGATATTAAAACAATGTAATCCCCATCCTTCCTCCCTATCGGAAACAGGTCAGGGATGGAACTGTGGGCACGTCTAAGTACCCATGGTGTTAGAGACCAAAGCTTACTTCCTGTTCCGCTCTGTGACTTTCTTTGGTTAACAGATTGCCACACAATTCAATTCCTCATTGCACCATTCCCGCCTGACAGAAGCCACTGGGAGGTTTTGTGGCAAAATCCAAAGCAAAATAAGGCTTTTGTTCTCAGCAACATGATTATCCTGTGATCCCAGCTCCCCGGAGGATAGACCTTGTAACTATTCCATGACTTTCATTTTTACATATCAAGTATCAGAGGGGTAGCCGTGTTAGTCTGAATCTGCAAAAGCGGCGAGGAGTCTATAAGGTGCCACAGGACTCCTCGCCATTTTTACATATGTAAGGAAAATGCATTGATTCCCGCAAGCTGTCAGTTAATGTTACAATGTTTCCACTGAGAGGCTATGAGCATCGCCCACTCCTTAAAATGCTAATGACCCTCCTCAGATGTGTGATCACAGAAGCCCCTACACAGGCTGTGTTTAGTCCCTTGTATTTTTTGCTTGTAGCTATGAGCCTATGTTGTGTGCTTCTGGTTTTTTGAAGGGTCCATAGAGTATGCGGGATACACTAAAAAGAGAAAGTATTAAAGGCTCACTTCTAAACATTATAAGTCAGAATCAGAGACACAGGAAGAAATAAACCACCATATGAACGAATGAAATGGGACACAATGTAAAGGGAAAAGATATGAAATATCATCTCTCTTTTAATCTTCCTCTTACAGTGCCTAACACCGCACACCATTCTGATCCTGTTCTGAAGCTATCGTGCTTGCTGTGACATTGAGAGGTGGAAACTAAGCTCCATTTGAATCTTGAAATCTAATTCTACTCAAATTGGTTGTACAATGGATAATGCAACACTTTACACATCCATGACTTAGCAGGAGGAAGGGTGATTACACTGAGATTAAAAAAACAAAAGAAAAAATATCATGTGACAAACTACAAAATAGGCAGCTGTGATCAGGGTCAACTTTAGAAGCTAAGCCACATAAGGGCTAATCAGTACTTGGATCAGAGTCCTTCAAGGAAAGCTAACAGTACAGTTAGGAACAAATTTGCTGATTCAGCACATGATTTTCTTTCCTTTGAATCAAATATAATACAAAATCATTACATGCTGTTGGAGCCATTGTACTGTTGTGTGTGTGTGTGTGTATGGGGTGGGGGAGGGTCATCTTTCACATGCAAAACCAAGACCCTTATCTCTTGGGTCATTAAAGAAACCATGGTATATTTTGATGATTGTTGCTGTCCAGCTTATCTAGAAATCAGTTAGTTTGTGTGTTAGCATTTGGAATGTTTTTTATCTTATATCTCGCCAAGCACTCAAGAGTTATTTTAACAGATGCTATTGATGGCTCTTGATTTACAATACAATTTTAATTTAATCTTTTTTCTATCAATAGTAGCAAACAGGATGAGGGAATGACCACAAAACTCCACTTCCATTGTTTGCCATTTGTGGTATTGTTAAGGAAATTCTTTTAACCTATATGTCTCCCGTGCATCTGTTTATGATGAGCAAACCTCAAGATGAGTATTTTGGAGTAACAGAGCAGCAGCAGCAGCAGAAGAAGAAGATTCAGAGGGCTATGAAGTAGCCATGGTAGCATGTACAATGAACTTCTACCTTGTAAGTCTTCTTTCAGCAAGAGTTAATATGGGAGAGTTTAGGCTTCTTAAATCCCTCAGGGTATGTCTACACTGCCACCCTAGTTTGAACTAGGGTGGCTAATGTAGGCATTCGAACTTGCAAATGAAGCCCAGGATTTTAATATCCCGGGCTTCATTTGCATGTTCCCGGGCGCCACCATTTTTAAATGCCACGTAGTTCAAACTCCCTGCCCACGGCAACACGAGGCACGGACTACGTAGTTCGAATTAAAGCCCCTAATTCAAACTACCGTTACTCCTCCTGCAATGAGGAGTAACATTAGTTCGAATTAGGAGCTTTAATTCGAACTACCGAGTCCATGCCGCGTGTAGCTACGGGCAGTTTGAATTAAAGCTCCTAATTCAAACTACCATTTCTCCTTCTGCAATGAGGAGTAATGGTAGTTTGAATTAGGAGCTTTAATTCGAGCTACCTAGTCCATGCCGCGTGTTGCCGCATGCAGGGAGTTCGAATTATGGGGCATTTAAAAATGGCTGCGCCCGGGAACATGCAAATGAAGCCCGGGATATTTAAATCCCGGGCTTCATTTGCAAGTTCGAATGCCTATATTAGACACCCTAGTTCGAACTAGGGTGGCAGTGTAGACATACCCTCATTTATGGTTGGCCTTGTGTACTACCTCCTTTGATTTCATCTGTATAAAAACCTTCTGTAAAATTCCACCTTCTTCTGAATGTTGGATATTGTCTTGCTCTCAGCTGCTGTAAGAGTTCTTGTTGGGATCATCCAAGTATTTGCTAATCTGTGACAAAAATCAAGCCAATGGCTCTTTAGAATACACCTTAACTTTTGACTCAAAAAACCATTTAGTTTCCTTTCCTCGGCTGGCTTTCATGGCTGTGTTTGTATTCAAAATAACAGAGTGCTTGTCACTACCACACTGCACACTTGTATCTCAGTTGTCACACAAACATCCCACTGGCCAAGGCCTTTGAAGATGCTGAAATGTTGTTGATGCAAGACCAGTCTGATGTGTGATTTCTTCGGGTATAGAACCTCCTGTTTTCAACTGACTACCCAGAGAGATAAAACTACCCACTCATTCCATGTCAGTGCTATCTATATGCAGCATCAGCAGATCATTTGTTTTCATTTTATAGGAGGCATACATAGTTTTGATTTTAATTGCCACTGAAGTTCCATAGATTCTGCAGCTTTTTGCACTCTTCAGGCATGAACTGCAGCTGATTAGTGGTCCCTCCAATAAGCCAATATCAGCTGCATATTCAAGATCTCCTGAAGATGAACATTTACATATCACACCTCCTATTTTGGCCTCAATCAGTTTCATCATCAGATAGTCCGTTCCAAAATTAGATAACATAGGTGAGACTATGCATCCTTGGCCTACGCTTGATTCTACTCAAGGGCAATCTGTAATTCAGCAGTTGGTCCTCACACAATGTGTGTCATGGTACAAATCTTCTACTAGGTCTGCTAAGTTTGCATTTTGGACTATATGTAATATACTTGTTTACAGAATGTTCAATTATTTTGATTTCAGTTAGCGTTCTGTGGCAGAATAATTTTGTTCATGGGGCTAATGGAGTTGTTTCCTTGTTCCAGATGGGTGAGAATATAGGCTGTCTCCTGGAATTTTGGTACTTTCTCCTACAGAAGGGGACCAAAGATTGGACCAGGGGAGTGGGTAGTTATGCAAACTTTTTCTAAGAACATAAGAATGGCTATAGTGGTTGAGATCAGTGGTTCATCTAGCCCAGTATCCTGTCTTCTGACAGTGGCCAATGCCAGATGCTCCAGAGGGAATGAACACAGATAATCATCAAGTGATCCCACCCGTCACCTATTTCCTATTACTACTTGGTCTGGCTAATAAGCAGGGCTCGAAGTAGGAATAAGAGATCCTCCGGAAAAGGCTTTATTTTCCGGAGAATCACGTCTAGACTGGCGCTTTTCTCCGGCTTATCTCCAAGCCGGAAAAAAGCGGCAGCCATGTTAATGCAAATACCGCGGGAGATATTTAAATCCCCCGCGGATTTGCCTATTCCAAAGTCTACATTAGCATCCCTTTTCCGGAAAGGGGTGCCAATATAGACACAGCCCCTGTGTAATCCAAGGTTTCAACCTCATTAGGGCCCATCAACACTAAAACTTCTAATCACCTTACAGCCAGATTCCCTGTATTAGGTTAGCTGCAGAGTAGGGAGGATCTTGTGTCCAAATCCTACAGGCTGTGCCATGTGAAGAGACACATTTAGTTACTCTGATTTCTCTTGAGTGTAAATGCCCCGGGCCCAGGTCTTGCGTGAAAAAGTCTAGACCTTGACTCTCCTTACCCTCCATAAGAGAGTAAGGTGGTTTGTGGGTTTGATATGGAAAGTCTGGCCCAGCTCCAAGCTTTCTCGAAGTTAACCAATGTGGGTCCCTCATAAAGGCCAAACCAGGGCCGGCTCAAAGGTTTATGACACTCTACACAAACTAAGACATTGGCCCTCCCCTCCCCCCCCCATTCAATATGGGGAAAAAATGAGACATCTAGAATTAAATTTTACCTTTGCTTTCTTGGCATTCAATATGAATAATATAAAATAAAAAATAAATATTTTTTTTCTACCTTTCATTAATCCTAACACAATTGCACTACATAGGATAAACCACCCTGTACCAGACACTTTAACCATTTTGAGCTATACACAATGCTTCTGGTTAGCGCTGTAAACAGTTGCATTACATGTTCCAACTGTCTTCCTGGCAAAGGAGCTGATTTTGGGGAAGCTATGAAAATCTTTATTCTTTGATGCTGAATGAAGACTGGTTTTGAGTTGTAGGGCTTTACTATTGTGAACGGTAATAGTCTACAATAAATACACACTCTTAATCTTTTAAGTACTTGTGATTCTCTTTTTACAATCTTGCTAAAACCTCTTACCGAATTCCTCAAGTTCAGCTCAATATAAGTTCTTCCTGGGCACAGCATCTTTGGGATTGCAGCTCGCAACATGGCAGGAGAGGTGTTGCTGGTTGCTGACTTGCCTTCACTAAGTGGCGAGCAACATTGACTTAATTCTATGACTAGCCAACCCTCGGCGTCTGAGAATGACTAAAGTGCCAGACCCTGACCCCAGCCAGCAACCCAGGCGGCACTCTTTTGACACTATGCCGGGACACATTTTAACTTCATTTGCATACACGTCTGTGCTCCTCAATGTGAAATAAATAATAGAACTCAGCTTGTGACATGGCAACAATGCCCTGTTTTACAAGCACAATATTGGATACTATTCTTTATGAGAGACAGAATATTAATATATTTTTAAATAGAGAAAAAAATCATTTCCATCTAATTTGGTACCACTTAAAGCCTTGTGCTCTAGGTGACTGCCTAGTTCATCTATATGGCTGGGCCAGCTCTGGATCAATCTATGACAGTTTGGTTGCATATCTAGAGTTTACCGAAGGCTGTGGTCATGTCTCTCCGGGTATGTCTACACTGCAGAGTTTTCCCAGAACAACAGCCATTTTTCCAGAAAAGCTACACTTATGTCCACACTGCAATTGTGTTCTTTTGACAGAAAGTTGAAAGAACAGAGGGGTTTTCCCATCAGTGGTAAACCTCTTTCTACAAGGAAGAAGCCTTTTTCCAAAAGAGCTCTTTCAGAAAAAGGTGTGTGTGGATGGGAAAGAGGGTTTGGGGTTTTTTTATTTTAAAGAAGAGGCCTCCAGGAAAAAGCACAGGTGCCCCGGTGGCCACTCCGTGCACAGCAATCCGAAATTAAATGCGAGATAGCATCCAAAGAATGTGGATGCTATCTTTTGAAAAAGCACATCTCTTTATTGTTGTGCTTTTGCTGTGTAGACCCTCTCTTTCAAAAGAAGATTTTCTGGAAGATCTCTTCCGGAAAAGTTTCTTCCAAAAGAAGCCTGCTGTCAAAACATAGCCTCAGTATTCTGCTTAGCCGTATGTCTATCTGTATGTGTCAGTGCCATTTCATCTGTGATCACAAACAACAGACAAGAGAGTTGCTAATCAACCACTTTCCTTGCGGACTTCACTTCCAATTGTGGGTGCCCAGCACTTATGAACATCAGACCTTAAAAGGCTACCATAACATGCTGCTTCTCCTTATCCATCCAGGCAACACATTTGCCTTGAAATAGTTAATGGCACTGTCTTGCTTGCAAAGTATTATTTTCCTTTTAAGGGCTGTTATCTCTATTTTAAGGGTGAACTGAGTTTTAAATTTAACTTCACATTGTTGAGATGCAAATGATCTTAGCCTCATAAGCAGTATATGTGTAGCTATATTTTCCATTGTGGATTTTTTAAAAAGTATTTCCCCTTAAGTAAAATTTCCCATTAAACTAAATATATGTTGAATTTTTTTCTCCTCCAAAGGCAAGGTCCTTTCAACTCCTGCCAGTGTTATTATTTCTCAGAACGAGTTTCATCTTGATCTATAAACATTTTATGCCAAGAATAATGTCGTTTTAAAGACAATAAGTGCCTATTTCTGCCTGAGGCTATCGGAAACCCTGTAAAAGAGGCAGTAGGAATTAAAGGCACTTAATCATATTTCCCCATTTTTAACTGTTATTTTTCACAGTCCTAAGCAGTTTTTCTAGCCTTGCTAAGTCCTATTGAGCACCATAAATCTTAATTAAAGATATATTTTTCTCCCCTATGAAAGCTGAGCTGAAAAGAACATTTCTGGTTTTTAAGACTAGCGCTGTGTGCAAACTCTTAAAACAAACAAGACTATTGCACCCAAACACTTTCAAAACCAGTTGTTGCTGTGATCATGTGGAACCGGTTCCATAATTATTGGTATTGGTGGTGATGAAGGGAGGTTTATTAACGTCACATCTTCTATGCACAAGACACCATGAGGAAAATATTGTAATTTATACCAGAGCATATCTGTTTGGAAAATGGAAATGATGGTCTATATGGTCTACAGTGTAAGTTTCCTGGATCAGAGCTAATGCAGTGGGAAATATTAAAGGCTAGATCTTAAGTGGTGTAAACTGGTAACCCTCCATTGAATTCTATAGAATTACATTGATTTACTCCAGTTGAGGACTTAACCCTAAAGCCACAATATTCCTAGCGCTCTAGGAAACTGCAGAAAGGAACTGATCTTTAGTGGGGATGAGCACCTCAATATCCTGTCAATTTTAGTGTGGGCAGTGGATACAGAATCCATTTCAGAATAAGACTCAACTGACCTAGAATAGAAGAGAGGTAACACCATAACCATAAACACTGGTCTATAGCTTATTGACATCAATGGGAAGATTCACAATGAAGTCAACACATTTTGGTTCCGGACATCCAACACTCCGGTCATCTGAAGAAGTGGGTTATGCCCACGAAAGCTCATGATACCATCAACATATTTTGTTAGTCTTTAAAGTGCTACCAGACTATTTGCTGTTTTTGAAGTTTTTCCTGTTACAGACTAACACGGCTATCCCTCTGACACTTTGGCGAGGCATTCAGCAAGATGTGACAAATGCTTACTGGTGCCCACCGTAACTATATTATTTGTATCTGCTTTTCTCATACTGATGCACAGCAAGGGAGATGCATGGACTTTCTCCCAATAACTTCACTGAGCTTTGGACCAAAACCCTTTGGGTGTGTCTAGACTACAGGGTTTTTTTTTTTTTTTAAAGTGGTCTTTTTTCAAAAAAACTTCCTCTGCATCTAGACTGCTGTTGTGTTCTTTCAAAAGTAAATCAAAAGAACACGGCAGTTTTTTCGACCGTGGAAAAACCTCTTGTTACGAGGAAGAATGCCGTTTTTCGAAAGTGCTCTTTCAGTAATGCAAACTGTGCTGTTTTGAAAGAGAGCATCCAAAATGCCTGGATGCTCTCTTTCAAAAAAGCGGCTTGCTTTTTCAAAAGTACTGGTTGTAGTCTAGACACTCTTTTCTGAAAGAGGCTTGCAGTCTAGTCTATTCTGTAGCCTTACAGAATAGCTGTCCAATGGTTGCCATGGCATGGGGCAGAGGGCTTGTCTGCATGCCAGGTTATTACATGAAAATCCAAGGTGAATTTTATACCACATCAGCTTGCCATGTAATGATGGCCTGTGTGGAAATGGTTAGTGTAGCACAGTTAAAGTCCAGGAATGTCATGTAGCCCACTAAGCTTTTATACAGTAGGACATGAAGATACATTGTAGAACTTTCAGTGTTTGATAGTGGTGTCTATGTGGGACAAGATTATATGGCAAACTGGTACACTGTACAATCACAACTAGGGCTGTCCTTACCTGTATGCAGAATACGCAGCTGCATAGGGCACCCAAAAATTTGAGGCAGCACTGGGTCTTAATGTTCTCTCACCTGCCTCTTCCTATCCTATGTCCTGTGGTTTTGCTTTCTCCAGAGAGGATCTAGTTAACTTAAAAGTGAAAAAGCCTGACAGGCCTATTAGCAGAATACTGGACCTCTGAAAGAGCCATTCAAGTGGCAATGAAGCCATACCACAGGCATTTGACGGACCCAGGTACATACTGTCAGTTTCTGAACTTGTTAATCTCCAGGTCCTTAGTTTTAAAGCAGGTTTAAAACTATGTCATTAGTGTGTTGCTGAAGATTGTAAAATCACAGCTCTAAAACTTTGTCATCCCCCTCTGAGCTGTCATTGGGGATGGGCATCAATTTAATACTATTGCTTAGCATCCTCATAAATCCTAAGGACGTCCCTGCTCACACCATGGCTGGCTGTGCAATAACATGGTGAGTAGACACGCCATGAGGTCTCTATTGCCATGCTCTAGGGACTATAGCAAAAGGAACCTCATGGAACCCACAGCTAACTGGTTCTGATAGCTTTCCAAGTACAGGTACTTCTCAACATACACATAGTTCATAGAGAGGAAGTCATTGATTCAGCCTACATACATGTTAAATTACTCAGTAGCTCCCTCCATAGTAAACATATCCACAGACACACTTATCTCAGCATAGCTAATATGTGCATTAGGGATGTTAAAATGTATTTAATCAAGGAAACATGTAACTGCTGAAAATTTCAGAAGTTACACACACGCAGGGGGTGGAACTGGGGAGAGAGAGAATATTAGTAAATAGTGCAGCTTTAAAATAGCTGTGGATTTAAAAATATACCAGAAGCAGGGAATAAAATATTACCTGCAAAGCAGTACATTATTGATGAATGCTCTGATATAGAGTAAGGATCCATATGACAGGAAGGATCATCCCTTTGTAGGGCAGGGGACCTGAATATGATTTGAAAGGAGAGTGTGGCGCATTCAAGGCTGAATCTACAAGCATTTAAAGTACTCATGGGAGTAAAGTTACACAAATGGGTAAATATTGGGACCTGCCTGTAAAGTGCAACCTCTTGGTGCACAGTCTCTGGGTTTCCCCAGCTGTCAAGTCAACCAATGAGACATATCAGAGCTATTTATTAGATACTCTTAGTTACTGCTTCTGTAACATAACCTTAACCAAAGCAAAATTGGATCAAAAATCCATTGAGTTGTGAGCAGTGAAACAATGTTTCCTCACTGGCATCCAATAATTTAGTTAAAATGTGATTTTGCCAGGAAAAACTAAATACTGTATATTTACATTTCTGCTTGCCAAAGAGTTTTGGAAGATAAAAATACAAAGTGAATTTTTTACTTTCCCAAGTAAATAAAGCTATCAACTCACCCTTTAGTAAAATAATAATAATAACAATAATAATAATAATATTAAGTAGTACATATAGTAATCTACTCTTTTATAGAATGCATCAGTCCTATTTTTCTATCTAGAATCTATTATTGAAGAGAGAAAAAGTGACTGGTGCATTCTGTACAAGAAATAGAATACTGCATTCAATAAGTTTTATTATTTATTTACTTATTTATTATTAATAAACTATAGCTACTTTAGGGGTATTATACTACAGGTTGAATCTCTTTAATCTGATTTACCAAGCCTAGTAAAGACCCACTAAATTGACTGTTGATCTGTCTCCTGTCAATTCTGGTACTCCAGCAGAATGAGGAGGTTTTTTTCTGTCACCATCCCTGCAGTGTGGATCCCATGGTAAGTCGATCTAAGACACATCAATCTGAGTTATGCAGATTGCATATCTTAGATTGACCTGTCCTTGTAGTGTAGAATAGTCCCCGACTCTCCTTTGCTGGGAAGTGATCTGCAAGACCGCTAACATGTGCAGTACACCAACATCAAAATAAGTTATTTTTTTTAAAAATAATTTTTGAATGTATGAAGTGCACCTAATAAATTATTTTAATACATTAATATAGTACTGAATATTAGACTGACAATCTCAAACTCAAGATGCCTATTTCAGACACCAAGTCTCACCCAAATAATCTCACTCCAACACCTCTGGCAAATTCTTGTTGAAACAAGCCTCTATTCCATTGTCTTTTGACTCTTTTCTTTTATCAGCTGCTTGGACAATCACATTGCGTGTTTTCTTATTGAGGCCATTATATTAAGTAGTAGTGACTAAAATACTGTAGATATATGTACATTTTAAAGCTCTATAATTAGTAAAGTTAGAACACAGAATATGAAGATTCAAACTTCATGGAGGTTGTGATTGAGATCTGAAGGTAGATGTAGACTTTGTGGCTCTGGCTTATTTTATAAATAGGATTTTCAAAGATCTAGTAGAAAATGGTAGCCAGTAATTAATTGAGACCTTTCAATTAGTGTGAACAATCATAGTTATATGACCCAAATATTATTTAAACAGCAGGTAATAACTTTAATCAAAAGAATTAGATTTGATAAAGTCAGTTAATGTATGTTAATTAAATAATCAGTTCATAAAACATGTATTTATATAGATTCAGGACCCCGGGTTCTGATATTTAAAAGTGCTTCTGCCATGTGTGTATAGAAATTTGGACGCATATTGCCATAGGCAACTGGTGCCTATGGAAGGATGGGGTGCAGGGAAGGCCACCTAGAGGAACAAGCAAGGGCAGACGCTGTGTATTCTAGGATGTAGCTTGTTTTTCTTCTCATTTCCTGGACTATCAGGAAGCGAGGGGAAAGCACTTGGATTCTGTGAATTACTCCTCTGCCACCTCCCTTTACTGGCCAAGAGTGAGAGGCATGAACGGAATTCAAGTACTTTCCCCTTGCTCCTAACAGTACGGGGAATGGGAAGAAAAGCAAACCGTGTCCTGGTACGCATGGCTGCTCCCTCCCCCCCCCCGGCCTCTCTCCCAAAATAGAACAGGGAGGGGACATGAAGAGGAACGCCATTTAACAGTTAAGATTTTGGCAAGGGCATGGGGAAGTGGTGGTGCACTTCCTGAGTGCTGCCATGAGTCGCCTATGCATTTAGCGCCACTTTGTGAGTGCACCAAAGACTTGCTCCAGCTCCCAACGAGAGACGGATCAAGCCCACAGATCATTGTAAGTAGGCCCTAAATCGCACAATTGTCCAATTAGCTCTGCACATGTGCATGATCTCTTGATCATGTGCTAAACTGGGCCAGCATGCAAACGTAAAAGCCAAACGAATGTACCAAACCCTAGAACATGTTCTAGCTTCGGGGCTATTCCGGCAGCACCACCTATGTGCAAGTATCTCCCAATTTTTTAAATGTAGTTAGCCTCACAATAGACCTGTGAAGTAAGGCCGTGCTAGGGAGGAGTTACGCCTCAGAATTTGCTCCATTCAAGGTGAGTGCAAATGTCGGCTCTTCTGAGGCTTTAGCCCTTTGCCATGGGTATGGACCTGCCACATGTTTCTTTAAACCTCAGTAAATAATCGAACTGTTAGGGAAAAAGCCAGGAAACAGTTTTCCATTACAAAAAACAACTCTGAACATATGGGCACATGTCGATGTTGACAAATTCTAGACGGGACAGGCAAAATAAATCATTTTGACTTTATTGTTTCAATAATGTCAAAATGATAAGAACATAAGAACGGATTGGCTGGGTCAGACCAAAGGTCCACCTAGATCAGGATCCTGTCTTCCAGCAGTGGCCAATGCCAGAGGGAATGAACAGAACAGGGACTCATCAAGTGATCCCTCCTTTGTTGCCCATTCCCAGATTTTGATTCAATAAGGCAAAATATTTGTTTTACACATTTACACTAATTTCATTTTGACTTTATTTTTCATATTGACATGTGTCATATTAAATATTTTAATAGACTAGTGTGACGGTGCATTGGGGTTCCCCAGTCTCCTGCAGCCCCGGAATGACACAAACAGACTCCACCAGCCAGTGGAATTGAGGGTGGTTTATTGCTCCTCCAGGATACAGCACAGCACAGATGTAATCTGGTTACAGGAACTGGGGGCTAAGAGGCCTCAGTGCTCCCCTTGAGATGGGGGAATCCCAGCCCCCTCCCCAGTTCCTTCTCCCCTGCTTTCCAGCCAGGAACTAACTCTCTTCCCGCCCTGCCCCCCAGCCAGGGCAGCATTCCACCTTCCTTTGTTCCTCTCCATGGGGGGTGTCTGGCCATACTAGTTTGCATAGTGACTCGTCCTGTTTTGCTGGGTCGTGGTACCCACGGCAGCCAGTGGGGGTTACCCCAGAGCCAGCAGCATAGAAACCAGCCAGGTACCCCCACTATGTCACAACTATTAAAGCCAAAGTGACTTTAGTTTTATCTTATTGAAACTAAACAATTGGTGGTCCCATACAGACTTGTTGGGGGATTTTTATTTTGCAGGAAGTTGAGACATCTTTACTATTGTTTCCATTAGGGATTTTTTTTCCCGTTAGGATTTCCAGCTCTAGTAAACCAGCTCTAGTAAATATACTTTCAATTCTATTTATGATTATTATTCTGTACGCACCAGTTGTGCAAAATACTCTGGGACTCTCCAAACATATTAATAAACACAGCCTCTGCTTGAACAATTTAAATTCTAGTGGCAGACATTAAACAAACAGGAGTTACAACACAGCACTGCAGTCCTTCAACCTCTCAAGTCATTAAAACACTCTTTCAGAGCAAACTGACCCCTGGACAACCACCAGCATGATTCTCTCATTCTACTTTCAGGGTACATCTACACAGCGGAGCTATTTCAGGATAAAGTCCGGTATCCCAAAAAAGCGTTCTGTGCTGTCTACACAAGAAGCTTGTTATTTCAAAATACATTCGAAATAACGGGTGTCTTATTCCGGCTTCCTGTAAATCTTGTTGCACAAGGAATAAGGAAGATGTTGGAGTACCACTCTATTTTGAAATTTGGCGCTGTGTAGACAAATAGGTGATCTCGAAATTTCTAAATAGGTGATCTCTTTTATTCTTCAACCACCAGCTGTCCTCACTCAGCCAATTTGAGAAAGCCAGCAGTTGCACACTCTGAATCAGCCCCTCCCTCAACTCAAATCCCATCCCCCTTTCATTCTTGACTGTAGAGTTTCCTGGGTTGCTACCTTCCCAGGTCGTCCCTTTTATTGTAGATGCCCTAGTCAGTCAAGCAATTTGCAATGAACAGAAAGTAATGATTTCCAATAGGCTTTGGATCAGGACCTCTGAGCACAGTGAAAATGTACATGGCATGCCACTAACACTTCCTTGTCAATCTATCACTCAGGACACTATAGATTTACCTTATTTTACATAGGTTAACATTTTCCTGCTAACACATTGGCGTTCAAAAATATACTTTACTCTGGGTATCCCTAATCTGTGGCACAGAGGAGGAAGCGACTTTGTGTGCTTCCGCTTCTCCTCTCCCTAGAACCCAAGTCTTCTGGGCTAATGAGCTAACCACTGAATAAGGCTAACTCTTGATAAATGAACTAAGTCCCTAATGTCACACACAAAATTACTATCCCCATTCAGTAGGTTGGGAAACTGAGGTACACAAAAGTGACTTACCCAAGGTAAGACATCTCTCCTGAGTCACAACCCCATATTTTAATGAAACCATTCTTCTTCTTATGCTCTTAAATTGTCTGAAATGTTACACAGACAATTTAGCTCCTGTTCATAAAGTACCTGAAAGTGAGAGCTTAAGTATTCACTATGGCTAATTAATAAAGCAAAAAGATTTCTGTACTCGTGTAAGCAAGATCTGAAGGAATGCATCCCTTAAAGCTAGCTGAAAGTGGGGAAAGACACGGGGTGTGCCTATGTAAATACAGTTTGCTCCTGCTTTGCTTCGCTTTGTTAGATATTCAGTAGATGGAGTGGTATTTGTCTCATTGTAATCCAACTTAATTTGTGACACAACACCAGCTATGTTTGTATTAAATGCAGGGATAGCTAAAAGATGGTTACCAATGTTTGTAATGTTGTGGAAATACAGAAAAGTACGGCTCTGCTAAATTGTTCCAAACGATAGGGCTTACAGCAGAAAGAATCTTTCTAATATAGGAGCTCGACTTTCAGAATCTTATGAGGGGAAGAGGTGAGGGAAGGTTATTTTGGTCAGGAGACTATACAGCTATCCCTGTCTGGACTGGTTTGACCTGTTCCTGCTACTGTTCAAAGAACAGAACTAAAAAGGCATCATTCGGTGACTCTTTTCTTGTACTGATTGTTTTGGAGTTGTGTTTCTTATATCCTGCTTGTTAAGAGTTGAAATTGCTGGGAGCTGAAATAATTTGAGACTGATGGGCAGAAGTCAGAGCCAAGAAGTTGATGGCAGTGGATGGTGACTGAGTGGCCAACAGGGCAGTGGTGGAGAGATGTGATGAGCCGTCAGCAGAATGGAGGGGTAGGTGGCGAGTCGCCAGCGGAGTGAGTCAGAGGCCTCTTTACCTCACCCCATCCAGAATGAGAGTTAACTCAGCGGAGGCATCTCTGAATTCTGGGTCTGCTCTGACCAAGGGCAGCGATGATGGGTGGGCTGTAGAGAAGGCATGTGAAGGGGACTGTCACGGGGCGGAATCACCACCATGGCACCCCCTGCTGGCAGTCCTGGGAATCAGCTCACCGGCTCACTGGACGCCTCCATCTAGCTGGCATCCCCTCGCGATCTCGCTCTCCCCTCTAGTCCAGACCCGTGTCACTCTTTGACTAAGGTATCCTCTTCAGGACACTGCCCTCCGGCAGTGCCCACTCCAGTCTCTCTGAGCCCCCTTCCGGGGGAGGGTGGGTGTTGTTTTTCCAACTGCACAATCCAGGGTCCTCCCCTCCTAAGGGGCACTCAGTTCTCCTCCCAGGGAACACCCAGTCTCCCCCATATCCACCTTACCTCAGGGACCCACTGTCAGTCTTCATCTAGACCCTGCCTCAGGGGCAAACCGCCATCTCTAATGGCCACTCATCACTGGCAAAGGGGTGTGTGGATCTGCTGCCCCTGCCTACCATGGCTGCCCCTCACAGCCTGAGTAGCTTCAGGCCTCGCAGCCTGGAGTCTTGCTTGGCCAGAGCTTCCCCAGCCCTGCCTGCCTGAGCACTGCTCTACCTTCAGGAAACCTCCTGCTTCCCAAGCAATCAGGTCCCTTCTGCTCTCTAGCCAGAGCCTGAGTGAGCTTCCTCCTTTCCCTCCCGGAGCCCTTCTTTATATAGTCCCAAGCCAGGTCCTCATTAGCAAGAACTGCCTCAGCTGGGCCTTCACTCTCAGCCCTCACTCAGGGCTGGGTTTTTGCCCTTAAAGGGCTAGTGCAGGGCAAGCGCCCTGTCACAGGGACATTCAGATTGCTGCACTGAAGAACCGGAGAGAAAAAGGACATTGCCAGACTACTTGGGGTGGGACGTTGACTCATGGTTTATAAATTCGGTGGTGTTTTCCCAAGTTAATGCCAAGTTACTTCCCTCCCTTTTATTAAAAGTTTCTTCTCTATGCTCAGAGTCAGGGCTTGCAAGTAGGGAAGTATTGACGCTCAGAGGTGCCCCAGCATTTTCCAAAGAGCTAAGACTGCCAAATTCAGAATGCAGCTTCCTCTTACCCTAACTCAAAGCAAGGACAGAGTTCGGTTGTGCCAGGAAAATGGGATGTGCTTGGACTTTGATTGTTTTCCATAACAAAGAAAGGGAGGGAGGGCTGAGAGGAGGGACACTATGTAACTGGGACTACATCTACACTGTGCATTGTTGTGCAATAAAATATGCAAATGAGGCACAGGATGAATATCGCTGCACCTCATTTACATTCCTAATGAGCCGCCATTTTTGCAGCATGGGTTTTCGTGCAAGAGGGAACTGTCTACGCTGCTCCTTCTTGCGCAAAAGAACCCCTCTTGTGCAGAAGCCGTTCTTCCTGAAAATAAGCGGCAGAACGGCTCTGCGCAAGAGGGGGTTTTTTGCACAAGAAGGAGTGTGTAGATAGCAAATTTGATATTCATCCCCGTGCCTTATTTGCATATCTTATTGCTCAACCATGCACAGTGTAGATGTAGTCCCAGTTACCACCGAGGGCATCAAATGCAAGGGAGAGCTATACTGCAGAGTGACCACTGGAGACAACTGTACTACCAAGGGAGCGGCCAGTTGAGAATGGGACTCACTGGGAACCCCCGTGTTCCAGACTCCAAGCCCCCCGGCCCTCCAAGTTCCCCAGACAAGACTACACTCGGGAGCATTTCTGGGGCCAGACAGAGCACCTCTGACCCGCACCACAGGAATCAGTCTGCCCCCTCCCCACACACCACTGGACTGCCCAGTGTGGCCGTGGCTGTCTGGCTTGCATGTCCTTCCTCTTCCTCCCCCAGGCCGGGCCTAGGGAATGCGGTCAGGAAGCGTGTGTGACTCTCCCCAAGGAGGTGCTTGGCCCAAGGAGCACCTTCCCTGTCTCTGGGCTGCCCAGTGGCCACGGGCTCTCCCACCCCTGGTCCTGGGCTAGATTCCCCTCTCTGGTCCCAAGACTGCCGCTCCTGAGCCAGACCCAGGCAATACCAGGAAAGTCCTCTAGTCCATTATAAAAAAGGAGAAACTTTGTTATTCTCCTGCCTCTGCTGTCCTGATCTCTGTGGGTTTGAGGGACAGAAATGTTTATTCTACTCCACCTCTAAGGCATCTGTCAGAGGGAACTGCTTTTTAATAGTCTTCCGCAGACTTTTTCATTGTTTGGTTGATTTTGAAGGGGTTGGAGGAGGGAAGACAGCTGCATTCAGAGCAGTGTAAAATATTACCCCTTCCACGCATCCTGGTTTGCAGTTGAGGGCGTGTTGACATACAAATGTGCAGGGGGTTCGTTAAAAGTGGCCAAGAACCATGTGACTCTAATGGAAGAAACTCTTATTTTAGTTTACACTAGCACAGGAGTGGCCAACCCACGAATCGTGAGCTGCACGCGGCTCTTCACCACAGAAAGTGCAGCTTGTGAAGCACACCCGTGGCTCGCGAAACCACCCCTGCGCTCCTACAAAGGGCCCCCAGCCCCCGGTTCCCTGTGCTCACTGAGTGCAGGGAAGCCGTCCGGTGCAGTGAAGCAAAATGGTGCCAGCAAGATGGCACTGGCCTTCGGGAGCCTGATGTGGCCAGAGTTTTCATTTAAAGGGACAGCGTCCTTTTTTTTTCTTTGCTTGACCAAATGTAGCGGCTGGGGCTTTTTTTTTTTTTGCTTGACAACTTTTTTCCCTCGGCTCTTTGCGCTATGTCCACCACTATTTTGGCTGTTTGCCTGTAATGTGTTGGCCACCCCTGTACTAGCATGTCCAGTGTCTTTTGCAACAGGATACTACTCTCCTACTTTTCGCTCTGGTCTACACCACGTCAATTCTGCAGTTAGCCCAGTCCTCTGGATGCAGTCACTATCCCTTGGCGGGAGCATAAATGAAGTGATCTAGTGTTCCCCATTGATTTTCCCTCCCACCACTTTGCTCTCAAGGGGACACATCCTGCTCTTTCCCCTCTCTTGAGGAAGTCTGTTCTTCTGCTGCACAGGTTGGGATGTCAGGAAGATTTAAAGCCTAATAATAAAACGTCTTTCATTGTGAATTCTTCTCATCATAAGGGGCTTACAAATCCTAAATCTTAATGGGGCCATCCCCTCTTTCTGCTCCCTGCAAGCCCTCATAACTCTTCCAGCCTCACTAGCACAGGAATGCTATCCATGTGTATTATCATGCCTGGGTCAGAGGTGAGTATCTGAGTTTCTAGGTCACAGAGATATGAAACACAGTGAAATATGGCAATAATGATCTTTCAGGGATATCTGAAGTGACTCTGTAAACATGCAAGCGGGCCTTTAAGAGTCTGCTTTCTGTCTTCCCCAAAGGGAAAGGCACTACCTTGGAGGAGGGGTTAAAAAATCCTCCTGAAAAGAGGCCCAGAATTTTTTGGAGAGGCGGGTGAGTGGAAACGATTCTTTTATTAGTCATTGATATTCTTTGTGAACAGCTGGGAGGGGAATTTATATAAGAGAGCTCTGGTCTACAGTTCAGCTCACAAGCTTTGTGGGCTTGATGCAAGTCTCAAGTGTAAATAGACATTGATTGCTCTTGGAGTCACTCAGTAAACTTTCAGCACTCCTCCCTTGAACATAAAGAGGGCTTTGTTCCAGAGAACAATACTTTCTCATCCACAAGCTCAGAGCTTCTTCTAATTATCAACTACCTTGACGCTCTGAAAAAGCATTGTTCTTCCAGGCTTTCTGCTCTCAGCACATGCCTGATTATTTCACTAAAACAGCAATCGAGGACCAAGGACATAAAAAAATGCCAGTGTAAATTCCCCACCTTGCTTCTGCTAAGATCACTGCACAGGAGAGCGCCTTTAGCACTTGCTGCCTGGGCAGACTAGAAGTCTGCACAAATCTCCAGCTCTGAGCAGAGAGGTAAATGACAATAAGCCATAAAGAAGCTCTGTTGGGCCTGTGACAGGCAGAGTGGAGAGAGGGTGGGGAGAGCTCTCTGGAACAAAGCACTCTTTATTCTATGGAGGATGGTAAGCATTGTACGAGCATGTTAATGACCCCAGACAAGCTAGCCTCTTCCAGAACAATCTGAACCGCTAATATCAATAACACAAAACACCCCAAGATGGATGAGGAGTTCCTTCGCCTTGTCACAGGAACGGAGCGAGGCTGTTTCACGCCCATCACGCCGAAAGCCGAAACAAAGAAGTATTTTCCTCAGTTCATTTATGGAATGGATCCAATTTCAATGGACGTTACTGCGGGAGACAGTCGCGCTGGAGAGGATTCAGTTCATGGCCCTCCAAAACCTGTTGCATTCCCAACCCCTCGAAAGAATTAAAATAAAAGGCCTGCTTTGTTGCAGCACAGTAATCAGTCGGGTAGGCTGCAGGAGCAGCCTTCATTCAGCGGTATGTGCTGCTCACATTCCTTTCTCCCTCTTTACCCTTCCCCCCTCTCCAGGTTTGACCCCTCCTTCCCTTGGCATGCTTAAAATCCAGAAACATGCTTGCTAATTACAGTGGTTATGATTTGCAACCTGTCTGGCGGTGCCAGGAAGCGAAACGCAGCCTTTTCAAGCTTAGGGGAATCAATCTGCCTGCCGTCAAAACAGAGGGATGTGTTTCAAGCTAACTTGTGGAGGGGGGGGGAGTGGTATATTAGAAGTTCGGTGATGACAAGCCCCCATCGAACAGAGATGGTTGCTGTCAAAATGTACAGAGAAGTCAGGAACTTACTCCATAAGAAAGGAAACGGCTCTTTCCCCACCCCCCTTTCTTTTTTTGCCTCAACCTGTGCCACTGCATATAAAGCCAGATCCCTGGAGAATTTTAAAGCCTGTTTTCAATCAGACTGGAACCCCCCCCCCTGCTTTTAAGTCCCTCACTACCAGCACCTCTGCTACTTCAGAATCAACGTTTTTTTAAGGGTTGTCGCGAGAGGCTCTGCAGACAGTCTGGTGACGTTTCGCCGGGTCAGCGGTTTTGTAAGCGTGAGGACTGCTCTGCACACAGCACGAGGAGCCTGTATCTCCTGTGTTTGTAGCATCTCCTGATCACAGTGTCATCCCAGTGCTAAAGTGGCAGCACAAGAGAGCGGCCCAGTGTACGGCAGTAGCACTAGGAAGTAGAAGACAAACGGATTCTGAATGAATGAAGCAGTGCAGAAAACATACGAATGTTGGGCAGCTGGTATGCGAGGTGGGAGAAGGCACTGCCATCCCAAACCACCAGACTGGCCCCGTCCACACTCTGCCCCTCCCACACTTTGCTCCCAGAACGCCTACTGTAGTCATACCGGGGGCGGAGTGTTGCTGCCCCTGAGTGTCTGCCCTCCTCATGCTCTGGGGTCGGGGCAGGCGGGACTGTACGTCACCTGCCCCAGTGCTGGAAGGCTGGGGTTGCACACTACCTACCCTCCCCATACTCCAGGGCTGGGGAAGCTAGGGCTGCATGCCTGCTTTCCCTGTACTAGCGGGGGTGTGGCATGTAGCCCCACCTCTCCGTGTTGTGGTGTGTGTGTGTGGGGGGGGGGAAGCAACTTGGCTTCTGTGGGGGCGGGGCCTCAGCAGAAAGCGGTGCTGTGGGTGGGGCAGGAAGCTTGCCTCCCCCAGCCCTACCTTCACCCCCTGCCCACGTACGAATGGATCTGGCCTGTCATGTCTGCCTAGTCTACACTTACAATGTAGGCCACTATAGCTATGTCCCTCAGGGGTGAAAGAAACCCAAGATCTTGCACAGCGGGCTTCTAAACCTCTGTGTGCTCTGTGCTGAGGAGCTCTCGCTGGATTTGCACTGCACACTGCAGCCGTGTGCACAGCATGGATGGATCCACTGGCCCAAAGCCCTGGATGGTAGAGAAGTGGTCTCGCGGCAGCTGTTTCTTGCTGTAGCCTGTAGTACAGTTCTGGCCCAGCTGTTAGGTCGTCCAACCTACCTCCAGGCCCTTGTGTGTCCAGTGTGCAACTCCAGATGTATATTTTTGCTGTTTAACATGCAAAAAAATCCCTGTTTTGTGCAAAAATCAGGGGAGCATCTCCTCTCGTCACTGACATTTTGAGATGAAACTGAGAAGTTTCACCGCAAACAGAAAACTGCCTCCATGAGAGGTGTACAGCTCTGACCGGGGATACTTCTGTGGTGATGTGCAAGTGAAGACACATTCCCTCCTGTTTATACAGCTTTTAGCCTCTTGAGGTTACCCACCATGCCTCGCTGACCACTCTGGCCAGAAGCTCTGCTACTCTGATGCCAGGTAAATAGACGTCCATCCCCCTACCCCACCCAGGAGCGGCCCTAGACTAGCTGCCAGCAACTAGCACCTCTGGCGAACCATGCAATCGGTGCTCCCACCTCCAACCCCCTCAATGATATTGCACCACCATTTGGTGCCCCATGGCACCCCATTTAACTTGGCGCCCTAGGCGACTGCCTAGTTTGCCTGTATGGTCTGGCCGCCCCTGACCCCGCCCCATAAAACCCTGGGAAGTGTCAAAGTTTTCTTGGCAAGTGCTCACTTATCTGGCTAGATGAAACCCATCGTTGCTCCTTGGAGCAAACAATGCCCTGCTTGGAGCAATGCTGTGCTACTGGAGCTGAGTCATGCTTGGGGAGAGGAGGCTGTGCAGGGACCCAGGATGACTCCCTGTCCCACAAGACCTATTCTCAAAGTGGAGTGAGCTGCTCTCATCAGAAATGGAAGTGCTGCAAATGTGAACATGATCTGATGCTCATGGAAGTAAGTGAGAACACAAACCAGTGCTTTTCTTTTACTGGTTCCCTATCACTGGTGAAACTGACAATGTAACCATAGGATAAACTTCACGGCCCTTCTCCAGGGTCTTCACAAACTTCAACTCCCATAGAAAGTCGCTGGGGACCCAGAGTTCAGTCTCTAAGGAATTTTAGCAAGGATTGCACGGAGTCAGCCTCCCTGCATTTAAGTCCCAAAAGAAACTAATAAAATGAATGTAATTAAATAACTTTATAAACTCGAAAGATGAAGCAACGAATAACAGTCTAATTTTTTACAGCATAACTATTTTATCACCCACAAGAATTCTCTTCACAGTTACATCAAACATAAATAGAGAGAAAACCAAAAGTAAAATTTGAACAGTTCAGTCCACATGAAACACAGTAAGAAGAAACTGAGAGATTCCAAAAGCTCAGATTTAGATCACCAAAGTCTCAGTTTGTGTCTCTGATCATCTAATCTGCACATTATGCTAAGTCTGAACCATCTCTTCACTTGCTTGTAGGGATCTTCAGCTGGAACTCAGGCAGCCTTTTTCTCTGCTGTGGATCATTGCAAGACAGCCAGTTCACTGATTAACCAGTAAGGCTACATCTACACTGCAGGCTTCTTGTGCAAGAACATTTTGTGGAAGAGCTCTTCTGCAAAAAATTCGTGTGCAAGAGAGCATCCACACTGCCATGTGCTTTTGCACAAGAGAGCATCCATACTGCCATGGATGCTCTTGCGCAAGAAAGCTCTGATGGCCATTCACATACTCATTTTTGCACAAGAACTCTTGCGCAAAAAGGCTTATTCCTCATAGAAAGAGGAATAACTCTTGTGAAAAAAGCTGTATTATGACTACCTGCTGTAGTTTTTATCCCTTGTAGTGTGGACGCTCCGCGAGTTTTTGTGCAAAAACAGCCATTTTTGCACAAAAACTCTGCAGTATAGATGTAGCCTTAGTTAAGTCACAAGTGGATAGACTAGAAGAAAGCCCTGTTGCAAGAAAATAAAAAAAACTGAGAATAACAAAATAGAAATGACTCATTGACCATTACTTCATTTAAAGAGGAGCTGAAGAATCACACTGAGAAAGTTAAACTAGGGACAGTTTGGCTAAAAATCAAAACAACATTCAAAGCATACAGCTAAAATAGACATTTCAGAGAGGTAGCCGTATTAGGGTATGTCTACACTTGCCCTCTAGTTCAAACTAGGGAGGCAAATGAAGCATACCAAAGTTGCTAATGATTAGCATATTCGCGGCCAGCGCCATTTTAAAAAGCCGGTAGCCCGAATTAACTCGCCACATGTAGATGCGGTAATCTGATCCAAAACCCTTCCCTCAAATTAACTGTTACTCCTCGTGCAATGGATCGGACTAGTGCATCTACATGCGGCAAGTTAATTCGGGCTACTGACTTTTTAAAATGGCGACCAGCCGTGAATATGCTAATCAAGCGTGGGATATTTAAATCTCGTGCTTCATTAGCAACTTCAGTATGCTTCATTTGACTCCCTAGTTCGAACTAGGGGGCAAGTGTAGACAGACCCTTATTCTATAATGGAAAAAAACTTAAAAACAGCAAATAGTCCTGCAGCACCTTAGAGACTAACAAAAACTGTAGATGATATCATGAGCTTTTGTGGGCACAACCCACTTCAGATGAATGGAGTAAAGGGGTCCAGGTTGTAAATAAAAGTTATGTTTCCCTCCCAGGTTCCCCTTGCTACAATTAACATTGCCCATGTGCCTTGGTAGAGGGTTAACATCATCAACATCTGCTGTAAAGTGCTTCAAAGTGAGTGACAGCAGCCTGCTTTCTGCTGCTGGCTCAGCCTCCCCCAGCTCACACAGGGCTTGAGGTCCTTAGAAAAGCCGCTGCCTTGCCTGCTGGCTCATGGAGTCTGCAACAGAGACAGAACCTATTGGAGCAGACCCCAAACTACCACACCCAATTCCAGAAACTCCTACCTCCACTCACCCGGGATCTCTTAAAGAGATATCTTCCTATTAGGTACATGGGTTACACAATCCCACAAGGTTTGACATAGCCTAAGAGTAGGATTTTTCCCAGGGCCGGCCCTACCATGAGGCAAACTGAGGCGGCCGCCTCAGGTGCCAGACTGTGGGGAGGGCGCCACTAGGACCCAGAGTGTAGAAAATCGTGTCTGCTGCTGGTGCGTATGTATTCTCTCTGCTCTAGATGCACAGAGATGGTGGAGTGCTGTGCTGGAGGAAGGAGGACACAAGACACCTTTCAAAATTTTGGTTCAAGCAAGGGGGCATGGGGGCATCATTTGAGCTCCCCGCCTCAGGTGCCAAAATGTTGTGGGCCAGCCCTGATTTTTCCTACAGTACTAACACTAAAGAGACTTTCCATAATGTCTAGTTACACTACTGAGGACGCTATGTATCAGGACTAACCGCCCCCATTCGTCAAGGCAAACTATGCAGCAGGTGGGAACAAAACATTGTACCCTATGTTACATTTCTGAGCAGATAACCTGATGCAATATAAGGATTTTTCACCATCCTCTGAAGAAGCTACAGCAGGAGAGAAGATCTCAGATTGGTTGGGGCATTGGTCTATCTGGTTTATTTATCCCTGTGATTTTAAGATATCCTCTGAGCAGAGGGTAACAAGCTAAACAAGCCAATTACTACACGTTCTAGTAGAAAGTCCGGCAGATATCTTTTGTGTTAGACACTTGGGCCATGTCTACAGTATTCGGAAGATCAATGCTGCAATGGTCGATCTTCCTGGGTTTGATTTAGCAAGACTAGTAAAGACCCACTAAATCAAACTCAGAGGACACCCCTATCAGTGCCGGTACCTCTGCTCCACACCAGGAGTAAGGGAAGCTGACAGAAGCACTTGCTCTTGTTGGCCTCCTGCTATGAGGATGGTGCGGAAATTCAATTTAAGATACATCAACTCCAGCTATGTAACTAACATAGCTGGAGTAGCATATCTCAATTCGGCCTTCTGCTGATCAGGCCTTGCTGATTAATTATGTCTGCTGTTTTTTCTGTACACACAGTTATTTTGAGATGAAAACAATAAAGGGCCCTTTAATCTAAAATATACTTAGCACCTAACTCCCACTGAAACAAATGGGAATTAGGCACCTACATCTTTCTGAAGGTCTGGGAGTAAGTGCTGCATCACACATGCATTTACACCCGTGGTGTCCATCCAGTTCTGAAGCAGTAGCTATTATAGTGGCTACTGCCATAGCGAACTAGCCACACTCAACCATAGGGATGTCAACGTGTAGTCGACTATACAATTAACCGATAAGCCCATGTTTATGGGTTAACTACACGCATTCCCCCAGCTTGCAGCCTCTGTATTAAAGGCAGCAAGTGGGGGAGCAGGAGCTGGTGCTGGAGAGGAAGGGGGGGAGTCAGCTTAAAAGCCAGTATCAGAGGCAGCAGTGCAGGGCAGTAGGGAGCTGGGTGTTGGACAACATGGATTTAGATAAACAGATACAACAAGATGGGAAAATGGCGTGGCCTTTTAATTAAAAAAAAAGATTTGTGCCTTAGCTGTTTAGTCTTTTAGACTAAAAATGCAATAAAATAGTTTATTAGCTGTTTACCATAATTAATTAACTCCTATGGAGAAAAAAACCCTATATTTGTATGTATCCCACATACCTTCTGGGTATGGCGCACGGTCCCGGATAGTGGCAATTGAGACCACTTACAGAGAGAATAATGAGTCTGCTCTACAGCCTTCCAGCTCATGTGATAGAGGCTCATGCACTAAGTTCCAGAGGTCCCAGATACTTGACTGGCATACACCAGTGTTATATGACCAGATGGAATCCTTTCTATCAAATGTACATCATCCGGAAGCTTCCCGAAAATCAATGACACCCCAGGTGGGATAGATGATTTTTAAAAATTTCCCCATAGTCACCTGACTTTATGAAACAAAATTTGAGAATGGACCCAGCAGTCACACTATTGAAAATATTTGGTAGCCCTGTTTAATGAGGAGGGGACTTAATGAGATGAGTCATCAAGGAACATTTCATGCATACATTTTAACTTTTGTATAGCATCCTACAGAGGCCTGATCCAATTTGCACTGAAGTCAACGGGAAGTCTTCAGTAGGAGATGGATGGGGCAGAATATGATTGAAAATGGAAAGAGTCTTCTGTAATTCCCATAGTAGGCATTTTCCAATTCCTTTTCCTAATGCCTCTCAGTTGTTTCCACGACCGGAGAATGCAGTTGCACTTTTGTCAAACAAAGAAGAAATTCTTAGGAAGCAAATGAATTCCCTCTCATCCCCATTCTTAAGAATATGTGAGGTGTTATACGGGATCAGACCCATCTTGGTATCCTGTTTCTGAGAGTAACCAGCGTCAGATACTTCAGAGGAAAAGGTCAGAACTCCTTAGTAAGTAGTAATAGGATAAGGAGCCCAAAGAGAGAGTTTTCTCCTTAACAGAACTGGGCATCAAATAAGAATTCCATATTGTGAAAAATGGCTCCAATAACATCTGCCTTTCCACATCAAAAGCTATGTATGGGACACATCCTGCCCACTTAATTATCCTCATTACTATAGGTCCAACACACACACACACACACACACACACACACACACACATGCAAAATCATACAATCATAGGCTGGAAGAGATCTCAGAAGGTCATCAAGTCCAGCCCCCTGACCAAGGCAGGACCAATCCCAACATAACCAACCCAGCCAGGGCTTTGTCAAGCCAAGACTTAAAAACCTCTAGAGATGGAGATTCCACCACCTCCCTAGGTAACCCATTCCAGTACTTCACCACCCTTCCAGTGAAATAGTTTCTCCTAATATCCAACCTAAACCACCTCCACTGTATCTTGAGACCATTGCTCCTTGTTCTGCCATAATTCTATATATTTTGGTTGTTCTCTAAGGTGCCACAGGACCACTCATTGTTTTTATAGTTTGGTGGTCCTTGTTAGTGAGGAGGGGACTTAACTGGATGTATTACCAAGGAACATTTCACGCATAAATTTTAACTTTTGCATAGCATACTATAGAGGCTATCCCCCTGAAATAAGAAATTATGTTTTTTTCCTGTAAAAACATGGCAATATCCAGCCCAGACAAGCCAAAAGCTTAATGTTTGATGAAGAGGGTCATGCAATGGATTCCCATCCAGTTCTACTCCTCAGCCTCAGATATTTAGAGAATGACTTGAAACCCAAAAGAGAAGGGCTCATGTCCATTCTAAACCCTCTTTATTTTTGCATAGTATAATGTAAGTATTCTTCCTGAGCAGACTGGTAGAACTGGGGACTGAATAATTTAAGGGAAATATGAGAAGTGAAGAGAAGTGATTTGATAAAGCTAAATGCTCCTTCAGATGCAAGAGTCTGACGTATAGTCAGTTACAAGCAGAGCTCATTTTAAATAGGACACCAAAAGACCTTTCAGATGCCAACAGCTTTAAATTGCTATTAGTTGGAGCTGAATATAAACCACTGATCTGTAGGTGAAAGGTTATTCTATGAAAGCTAATTTCCTCAGCAGCTGCTTTCTTCCAAGCTAATTCAGCTCTATTTATGACCATAGCATTATTAAAAAAATGATGTTTAAAGGGAGATGTTTCAGCAAATTAGCAATTTCTTAAGAACTTGGGTATCTCTCATACAAACAGGTAGGCAGCTGTCAGCACAGAATTCCACTGAGCAGCTTAATTAGCCTTTTATGCGGTTTAATGTTATGATAAATTACTTACCGGAAGTTATTAATTAAGATATTAAAGCCTCATTATTCCTTAGTAATGGGGCATATGCGATGAGAGGACCTGATTATTAACAAATTTCAGGGAACACTGGCTAAATTGGATAACTGGAGAAAATATGCATCTGGCTTGTTCTCTTTGTGGCATATATAATTTGATAGTATGTGTTTATTACAGCAGCCCAATAAGTAACTATGCATATAGATTTGATGAAGAATGGTTATTATTAGTTGGTAGCTAAATTTAAACCTGTCAAAAATCAAATTTAGCAGTTGACAGTACGGCTTTCTCATAGGGAGCTTGTGGCTCTGTGAAACACATCAGCTAGTCTTACCCTACGTTTAGCCACTTGGGATAAGACATGACTATTTACTTGGGTATTTGCCTGAAGCAGGGCTTGTAGGTGCACATCACAGACCACAGAACTTCATTCACCCACTCCAGTAATAAGCCCATAAACTCTGGCTGAATTACTGAAATCCTCAAATTACAATTTAAAGGCTTCAAGTTACAGAGAATCCGTTGTTTACTCTAGCTTAAACCTGAAGGTGATCCATGCTCCATGCTGCAGAGGAATGCAAAATCCCTCTATAGTTTCTGTCCATCTGAACTGGGTGAAAATTCCTCCCTTATCCCAAATAGAGTGATTATTTGCACCCTGAGTGTGTGGGCAACTCCTACCAGCCAGACACCTGGAAAATAATTTTCTGCAGTAACTCAGAACCCTCCCCATCTGGAGCTCCAGTTAACGAGGATTTTAGTGCTAGCAGTAGCAGATGGGCCAGGTGCCAGTATAGACAGCCTCATCACACCACCCCCTCCATAAACTTAGCAAACTCAGTCGGTTTCTTGCCCTGAACACACCCCTTAGAAGGTTGTTCCAGAACTTCACTCCTCTGATGGTTAGGAACCTTTGTTACATTTCAAGCTTAAAGTTGCCGATGGTGTCAACATTGGTGCTTTATTTAAATAACTCCTCCCCTCCCTGCTGTTTATCCTTCTGATGTGTTTAGAGAGAGCTACCATATCGCCCCTCAGCCTCCATTTACTTAGGCTACACCAGCCAAACTCTACAGATCTCCTCTCATAAGTTAGGTTTTCCATTCCTCTGATCATCCTAGTAGCCTTTCTCTGCACCTGTCCCATTCAAATTCATCTTTCTTAAGCATGGGACATCAGAAGTGCACACAGTACTCCAGAGGAGGTCTCACCAGTACCCTGAAAAATGGCAATAACCCTTATCTGAAAATACCTTGGCTGAGGCATCCTAGGATTTCATTAGCCTTTTTGATGGTTGCACCCCATTGGAAGCTCATGACCAATACACTCTGATCTTTCACCTCCTCCTCTGTTCCTTCCAACTAATATGTTCCATCTTACAGAAAACATTCATGATCTGGGACTTTGCACTAGAGGTTGCATCTCTAAATTCCAGGATTCTCTGGTCCAATAACATTGGTAGTCCAGTATGACCATGGATGTTCCAGGATCAGAGTCTGGTGCATGGCAGGGGGGTGGGAGTCTAGGAGCCAATGCATGGCTCATTTGGGCAGTGAGGGAGGGCCAGGAGCTAGCACCCCTCATCTGGGCTGAGAGGGGGAGGGAGCAGGGAGCCAGTGCGCAGCTCAGCTGGGCTGCGTGGGGAGCCAGGAAGCTGGCAAGGGGGGGAGGGCCTGAAATGACCTCCCCTGGTGTGGAAAAATCCCTCATCCAGGACCAGTGAGTTCCCGAGGGTGCTGGACCAGGGAGGTCCAATCTGTACCAAATTCCATCCCATACTTATTATTCCTGTGGTCCTCCGGATCTTTCTGCATCATTTCAGTTCTCTTCCATATTGGCAATACCTCCCAACTCTGTGTCACCTATACATTTTATTAGCACACTCCCACTTTTTGTGCTAAGATCACGAATGAACATGTTTAAGAAGATTGGGCCCAAGTTCCCTGGGGAACTCCACTAGTAACTTCCCTCCAACCTGAGAGGCCACTTTTCAGTTTGACCCGTTGCTATCCTCCCTTTTATCGGTTCCTTATCCTCCTTTCAGTTCTCATATTAATCCTCATAATCTCCAATTAAATGAATAATTTCCCGTGAGGGACTTTATCAGATGTCTTACTGAAATCCAGATAGATTAAATGTACTGCATTTCCTGTATCTAAAAAAACAAAAAACAAACAAAACTACAACCCTTCCCCCACCATCTTCTCAAAGAAGGCCATCAGTTGTTTGGTCTGGCATGATCTACCTATTGTAAATTAATGTTGTATTTTATCCCAAGTACTGTTTAATTCTATGTCCCTAACTACTTTTTCTTTCAAAATGTGTTCCAAGATCTTGCATACAGTTGAGGTTACACCATTGGGCCTATAGTTTCCTGGATCACTTCTTCTCCTCCCCACCCCTTCTTAAAAGTATTAGTAATTCTCCAGTCATAGGGTACAATTCCTGAGTTTACAGATTCATTAAAAATCTTTGCTATTGGGCATGCAATTTCACAGGCCAGTTCCTTTAATATTCTTGGACAGAGATTATCTGGGCTTCCTGATTCAGGCCTTTTAAGCTATTTGAGTTTGACTTCCATCTGGGATATGATAACATTTATATCCATCTCCTTATTTCCATTAACCACATCCCCTAAACTCTGTACAACTCTTATTGAAAATTGAAGCAAAGCAATTTTTCGGATGTTAGGCCCTGCATAGATTATCTTTAATCTTGGCCCCATCCTCAGCGCTTAGCAGTCCCATTCTTTTTTCCTTCTTGTTTTTTTTCTCATTTATATCGCTATAGAACCTTTTACTATTGGTTAATTTCCTTTGTAACATCCAATTCCACTTGGCTTCTGGCCATTCTCACTTTCCCCTTGACCATTCTGACTGCCAAAAGATATTTTGCCTTGCTTATTCTCCCCATCTTCCATTCGCTGTAGGCTTTCTAGCTTTAATAAACTGTTAGAGATGCTTGTCCATCTAATTTGGTCTGTAACTCTTGCCTATAAATTTTTCCCCTTGTTTGGGAGCCAGGCTTAAGAGAGCTCCTGCAAGTTTGACTTACAGTAATTCCAAGCCACCTTCTCATTCAGATCTTTTAATTCTTCAGTCCAATCCAACAATTCCTTTATTTTTGTAAAGGTTAGCGTTATGAACTCATGGACCCTAGTCTTTTTTTATCCTTCCATGTAGTTTAAACTGAACTAGCTCATGTGATCACTCAAACCAAAATATCTGTTTCCTACCAGTTTTAGTAACATTTGTTCTCTAATCTATATCTGGGAAGTTAAAGTCTCCCAGAATCACACAATTCCCAGCAGCATTTATTTTATAACAATATTTCTATCCATATCCAAACTGGATTCTGGGTGTCCGTAGCAGGATGCAAGTACTATTTCAGTGGCACTTCTGTTAGCTTTCTTCCCCACACTGATTTTTACCTGAGTTTTAACCAGTCCATCATTTCTAATTTCTTTACTGTTTACCCCATCATTAATATAAATTTCTACTCCACTGCCTTTCCTTTTATTTCAGTCTTTCTTTTTTCTAAACAGAACATACTCTTCAATATCATACTCCAGTCATGACTATTATTCCCCCATATTTCTGTTATCCCTTTCACATCTGGTTTCACTTCCTTCCTTAATTTTAGTTACCTTTTTTGGCGGGGAGAGGAGGCTTCTTGAATTGGTGTACAGATATCGTAGCTGTTTGTACTTACTGTCTCCCGGGTTCCTTGCCCTATATAGTACAATTATTCTACTGTTAATATCACCCACCTGACTGTTAGAATCATAGAATCATAGAATCATAGGACTGGAAGGGACCTCGAGAGGTCATCGAGTCCAGCCCCCTGCCCTCAAGGCAGGACCAAGCTCCGTCTACACCATCCCTGACAGATGTCTATCTAACCTGTTCTTAAATATCTCCAGAGAGGGAGATTCCACCACCTCCCTTGGCAATTTATTCCAATATTTGACCACCCTGACAGTTAGGAATTTTTTCCTAATGTCCAATCTAAACCTCCCCTTCTGCACTTTAAGCCCATTTCTCCTTGTCCTGTCCTCAGTAACCAAGAAGAACAAATTTTCTCCTTCCTCCTTGTGACACCCTTTTAGATATTTGAAAACCGCTATCATGTCCCCCCTTAATCTTCTTTTTTCCAAACTAACCAAGCCCAGTTCATGAAGCCTGGCTTCATAGGTCATGTTCTCTAAACCTTTAATCATTCTTGTCGCTCTTCTCTGTACCCTTTCCAATTTCTCCACATCTTTCTTGAAATGTGGTGCCCAGAACTGGACACAGTACTCCAGCTGAGGCCTAACTAGTGCAGAGTAGAGCGGCAGAATGACTTCACAAGTTTTGCTTACAACACACCTGTTGATACAACCTAGAATCATATTTGCTTTTTTTGCAACAGCATCACACTGTTGACTCATATTCAACTTGTGGTCCACTATGACCCCTAGATCCCTTTCCGCCATGCTCCTTCCTAGACAGTCGCTTCCCATCTTGTATGTATGGAACTGATTGTTCCTTCCTAAGTGGAGCACTTTGCATTTCTCTTTATTAAACCTCATCCTGTTTACCTCTGACCATTTCTCTAACTTGCTAAGGTCATTTTGAATTATGTCCCTATCCTCCAAAGAAGTTGCAACCCCACCCAGTTTGGTATCATCTGCAAACTTAATAAGCGTACTCTCTATCCCAATATCTACATCATTGATGAAGATATTGAACAGTACGGGTCCCAAAACAGACCCTTGAGGAACTCCACTTGTTATCCCTTTCCAGTAGGATTTAGAACCGTTAACAACAACTCTCTGACTACGGTTATCCAGCCAATTATGCACCCACCTTATCGTGGCCCTATCTAAGTTATCTTTGCCTAGTTTATCAATAAGAATATCATGCGAGACCGTATCAAATGCCTTACTAAAGTAAATGCCTTACCAATACCAGTGAAACTGTCTTTCTTCTTGATATCCATTCTACATCCATCTCTTGTTCCATTTTCCCTTGCTGAACCCTTTCTTACTTAATTTTCTTCTCGTTCAATGTTAGAATCAGGCATGGAGATTACATGGGCATCTCCCAATCATCTCTTTCCTAAATTCCTAATTTCAAGCTCTTTTAATGAGTATTTTCACCATTCATCCCAGATATCTATTTCCCTTCCTACTCAGAGGTGGAATTGATTGCACAAAAAGCAGTCCTCTGTCCATGAGTGCCCCTCAGCGCTAAAACATTCCAAAGCCCTCCTAGTCATATGATTCTATTGGCCACTTTCCTCACCAAGCAATCTCCCTGCACAGTTCCCCAGGGCTGCTTGCCTCTGCAAGTCTTGAGTTTTCTCTTCTGCCTCCTCTAGGTTTCACCTCCATCAATTGCTCAAATTCCCTTCAAAATTCCACCATACTGTCTTCCTGAATCTCTAAACCTCCAGTCTTCACTTCTGCCACCTCTATCCAGGCGACACTTCACACAAACAAAAGCACTTTTTAGATACCTACTCCAAGATAATGTAGGTGCCACAACTTCTGATTCCAGTCATCTTCCATGCCTCTTGCATTCTTGTTGCCTCTTTAGTTGCCATAGCTAGGACTCTACCAATTTCATGGCCATGAAAAAAGCATCATGGACCATGAAATCTGTCCCTGTCCCTTGAAATCTGATCTCATGATGCTGGGAGCCTGGAGCTGCCAGCAGTTAGTCTGGCTGGGCTGAGGAGGGACAGGCCCCCCTTAGTAGAAAGGTCAGCCCGACCTTGAGAAGCAGTGTGGAAAAGAGGGTGCAGTTCTCCCACTTGTAGACTGGCCCTTGGATTGGGCTATATATCAAACACTGTTACCTAGCAGATGCAACAGCATTCAAACACCTGCAATGTTGACATACTATTAGAGAGATTCTTAGCTCAGTTGGAAGGGGAATATCACTTTTGGAGCTGTAGGTCCTGTGTTCCCTTTTCATTGACAGCTAGAGCAGGAATGCAGTGACTGTGCTGATATACAGTCTTTGTTGTGGCATCTATGTGCACATGTACAGACTTACAGCTACCGTGTAAAATAATCTATCCCGCATGAGATGTCCTCAGGAGAATAATACATTCTGACCAGAAGGAAAAGTTTGTCTCCTTCTTATGTGCAGGAACACTTCCTAGGATTTGACTAGGAAGCACAATTAAGTTATTTAAAAGCGACGAGGAGTCCTGTGGCACCTTATAGACTAACTGAAGTGTAGGAGCATAAGCTTTCGTGGGCAAAGACCCACTTCGTCAGATGCATGCATCTGACGAAGTGGGTCTTTGCCCACGAAAGCTTATGCTCCTACACTTCAGTTAGTCTATAAGGTGCCACAGGACTCCTCGTCGCTTTTGCAGATTCAGACTAACACGGCTACCCCTCTGATACTTAAGTTATTTAGTTTTCCTCAAAATTGGAGCAGACCAAACTTTTTAATTTTTAAACCTGTGTTGAAATAAGGTCTATAAACAATGTACAGTTCTAACCAGCTGGCCAGCCAGCCATAAAAACTAATTAAAGAGTGAGTCTAAATCACTACAAAGTGCACTGAATTTTAAGTAACGTGTATGAATGTTCCTGTTTTTCAGCTAAGCCAGTCACAAGTACAGGAGTTGTCAATTTTTAACCACACATTTTAACTTGCATCTTCTGCACAGTGAGAAGTCAGATCAACTGAGAGCACATAGCTCCCAAAAAGGCTTCCCTTTAAAAACTTCTGAGAAGTTGGTAGAAGGTTCCAATCCTTCCCTGTGTATTTGACTTGTGGAATTGGCCTGAAACAACACAGTGACTTGGAGATCCATTAATGAGAGCCCAGGCAGGTTACAGTGGTCTCCAACAGATTTCTGTGTGTTGCCTTAATATATTTATATACATCAACCTCGATATTTAACAATACAACATTTAAGTATCACTAGCACCTACAGCCATCATGATGTCCATTCTAGGACCTGATGCTGTTGTTTTGCTTGCAGTATCTTTGCTTAAGCTTCCAGTGTTGGATTTTTTTCATGTACCATTTTGTTTTAACTCACAGAGGGTATGTCTACACTACCCCGCTAGTTCGAACTAGCGGGGGTAATGTAGTCATCCGCAATTTCAAATGAAGCCCGGGATTTGAATTTCCCGGGCTTCATTTGCATGAAGCCGGCCGGCACCATTTTTAAATGCCGGCTAGTTCGAACCCCATGCCGCGCGGCTACACGTGGCATGGAGTAGTTAGTTTGGATTAGGCTTCCTAATCTGAACTAGCTGTACTCCTCATTCCACGAGGAGTACAGCTAGTTCGGATTAGAAGCCTAATCCGAACTAGCTACTCCGTGCCGCGTGTAACCGCACGGCACGGGGTTCGAACTAGCCTGCATTTAAAAATGGCGCCGGCCGGCTTCATGCAAATGAAGCCCGGGAAATTCAAATCCCGGGCTTCATTTGCAATTGCGGATGACTACATTACCCCCGCTAGTTCGAACTAGCGGGGTAGTGTAGACATACCCAGAGTGTTTTGTGATGCATGCATCATTAAATAGGTACTCCAAGACTGAGCAATGGGCACTCTGATGTTGTCATTTATGGGTGGTGTGGCATATGTCGGGGCAATGTGGAATGTTTCGATGGGACAGTAATTGCCAAAAGACCTTTTCCGGGCTTTGAAGACATGACACTGATATTTTACCTCTGTTCAAGCTAGATCTCTCCTGGTTATAATACCCAGCAGTGCCCCTGGATGCAATTGTACTTGGATAACTAAATCAGATTGATCTGTTTCCCTTAGGGGGGACTCTACTTGTTTCATTGTAAAGATTAGAGAGTGATTCAGCATTCATGAGAAAATGTAGCAACAAAAGGTTAGCGGAACAGTGCTAGGAGTGGAGCCATGTTGGGAGCAATTGAGGAAGGAAATGGTCTCGATTTATTGTCTACATTAAAGATATTGCGGGTCCCATGGATACCAGGATTGTCAGTGAGACACAGCTAATAGGGTTTTTATTGGATTATTGTCAGGCTGCTGCACCTGCTTCTAAAGGGGGAGGGGGAAACAGTGCAGTTAGTCTTCTCACTTCCATTGAGCAGGGAAGTATAGAATAGCTATAGGCACTGCAAACAAAAGTTTTGTTAAAAAAAAAAGGAAATTTGGGCATGGTGCCCCCCCCCCCCCCAGCCTTCAGAGCCACCCAGAGCAAGCAGCATGGTGCTACAGTGGCTATTTAAAGCACCCAGGCTTCAGCCGCTGCTGCTGTGGCCACAGTAACAGCGGTGATGGCTGAGAGCAACAAACCTCTTTGAATCACTGAGTCCTTGAGCAAGTACCCCATTTGCTTCCCGTGTTGGCTGGCCTGGTAGTAGGTGAGAAGTTATGAGCTGTCACCTGTTCTGGGGATAATTCTGCAGGGTTCTGCTTTCAACCCTGACTTACTAGGTGACCTGGAGAACTCATCAGCTCTGCGCATTTCAGTTGCCTGTTTGCGACTTCTGCTGTGGAGCTAACACATGCCTCAAAGTACTTGGAGGTCCTTGTAAAGGGGCTCTGAAAGTGTCAAATGATATTTACAACTGTGCAGAACTGGCACACGATCTGCCTGGGGTGCCTGCTTGATGCAGAAGAGAGCGAATTTGTGCTAGTCGCTGTCCTTTAGCTTAACTTTATCCAACCCGACAGCAGAACTGAACAAAGTCAATCTGGTCTCTCGTTCATTATCATCCTAGTTTCTAATGATGCTGGACATTCAAGGAACACAGATGTCATCTAACATTTCAGTCTCACACTTAATGTGTCTGGTGTTAATTTCAAGGCATCTTATTAGTTATTAGCAGATTTCAGTGAATAATTTATAACTAATCTGATTCACTGAACTTTACATGTAGCTCACGAACAGTGCAGACATTGAAATGATCTTGCAAGGGCCCATTAAAGTCAGTAGTAGAAAGTTTTCAGTGGGTTTTGGATCCAGGCCCCTAAATACTTCGAGCAAATAATTCTTGTTTGGGGCTTATTCACAAACCTGAGGTGATTCAATAGATTAGCTGTTTTGCTTGGATTTCTAGGTTACACAGCATGTGTGTATTTCCCTGGTTGTTTAAGTGCAGCTCTTTCAGTTGGATTTCCAGTATGAATAGAACCAATTGCAACATTTTGCTTTCTTTGAATATTCTGTAGGATTTGCTTAAAAATCCCTTGAGTCTGAAAACATTTCTGTTCACCCTTCAGTCACAAATCCCCAAGTTCTGATCACCACTAAGTTTCTTTGAATGTCACTCACCCACTGCCCCTCCCCGGTTGACAGAAATACAGGAGTTACTATACCGGTTCCGATCAGATCGTTTAGGCTCTTACATCTCAACAGGGATCAGGACCTGATTATTCAGGGGAAAAGAAAGAAATCCTGCAAGTGGAAAGACAGTCTGGCATTAGACACTCTGGCTTGGGACTCCTTGCTTTCCCAAAAGTTTGTTCTGTGAGCTTTGGCAGGGCACTAAAAATATCTGAGATCAGTTCTTCATGAGCAAGACGAAGATAATGGCCGAGTGGCATAGTGAGATACATTCAGTATTGGTTATGTGCTCAGATATTAAAATGACAGAGGTTATATTCACAGATAGACTAGAAGTCAGCAGGTATGAAGTGACTTGCCTATAAGGAAAGCTACTTCTAAACCTTGTCTTCAATCCCTAATCCCCTTGTTTGTCTTGAATTATTAGCAGATATCCAGGGAACAATGTAGCAAAAACTGAGCTCATTTTATTTTCCTCCTCAACTCTCAGGGGCTTGGTCTATACTAGACCAGGAAGGTCCCCTGAAGGAATGCAACTCCAGCTACACAAAACACAGAGCTGGAGTCAGCTTACCTTTGGCTGAGTCGTGGTGGCATCCATACAGCAGGAAGCCAATGGGTGCAAATGCTCCCATCAGCTTCCCTTACTCCTTGCAGAAGGAGGAGTATTGGACACCAGAGGAGGCTGCCCTCAGCATTTGGTTTATGAGAATATATTCGACTCAGTAAATCAAATGCTGGAAGATCAATCTCCAGAGCGTCGAACTTTTTGGAAGTATAGACATGCCCAGGGAGTGCATTCTGCTAGAGGGATAAATCCAAGGCCCACTGTAGTCAATGTCACTCTCTTTTTTACTCCAGAGGCAGGGCTGGATTACTCAATAGGCAGACTAAGCATGTGCTTAGGTCACCAGCAAAGCAGGGGCACCAAATATATATATATATATATATTTTTAACTTTGATATTTGATATTTCAAAAAAAGCATCGAAGTAGTCATCATGGGAAAAATCAGAACTTCGCAGAACGCTCTTTTTCTCAGCCGAAAAGAATAAAAAAACCCTCAGAGAATAACAATGTGTCAGGACAGACTTGATTAACTTTCCCTATTGTGTATGGGAGCAGACATGCTTCATTGAGTCAGCTTCAATGAACTTATCCAGAGTTTTGTGTCATTTCGAAAAATAAAATTTTATTTTACGGTATAGTATTGTTTTTATTTTGAATTACTTATGGGGGGACACCATAATCTTTTCAGTGCTTTGGGCCTCTAAAGATCTTAAACTGGCCCTGTCCAAAGGGATCTGGTCTAAACAGTGAATCCATCTGTCTATAAGTGCTCACAGTGCCACTAGATGGGATATTACACCACACCAAAAAGGTGTGTGGTTTACATAAAAACACATTATAAATAATATTGCAGAAAGCAAGTGGGAAGGAGGGTGAAATAGTGAGACTTCAAAAGATGATATTTTTATCTGTAAATGTCAGAGAACATTAATTTCACCACACAAATGGATGGAAAAAATCCATTGATGATTGACATTTCAAATAGGCGGAGTAAGACAATGTAACTTGAGAATGAAGAGGTTGCTTTCAGGATTTTTACTCTTCATATTTTGGCATGCGAGGTTGGCAATTTTGTGTTTTAACCGTTATAAATCTTCAATTTTTGGATTCTCAACATCTGCTTGCGTTAAGTCAATATGCCTTCCCTTTAATATCCCACAAATGTGAAAATTTAAAATCAACAAATCTACAAAAGAAAAATGCTTAAAAACAAACCTTGAGGTTATCCATTGAAATGATCAAAAATAAAAATCCAAACCTGCCAAGCCTAAATATAATCCACATGATGTTCTGATTTTTCTCTGGAAGGCCCTGGATTTGGACGGGCACTAGTTGGAGACGTAAATAGACTGCCAAGCTGTTCAGTCTTTGTCACCTCCACTCCTTTGGTCCTCTCCACCCTTTTCCCCAGGCCTGACCATGCCTTTTCTTGTCCCCCTTCCATCCTGGCTTGCCTCTTTCTACCACCTCCCACAACCACACTTTGTCCCTGGTTCCTCCTCCTCCACCCGTGCACCTCCTGCATGCCACAGAACAGCTGATCAAACTGCAGGTGAGGGAGGGAGGAGGAAGAGGGCCATTGGTGAAGAGATGCACTGAAGTGAAAATGAGGGGACTGACTGCTATTGTATGCTCAGCATCTGCTAATTTTTTTCCATGGGAACTCCAGCCCTGGCTCCAGCCATCTCTGAGTGTGGCCTGAGACTACAATGACCTAAGGACAGGCACAGAGCAGACTTGGGTTGATGTATGAATCTGGCTTGCAAATGGAAGTGGTTTCATTGTTATTATGATCTGCAAGCCACTCAACAGCTCTCATGGTGAAAGGGGTTTTCAGGGTCCTGGGTATTTTTGGACCAGAAACTCAGAGTGGCACACAGAGATCCCAAACCAAATTAAAAATAAATGGTTTAGTAGCACCTAAAACACTAACAAAACATGTACAGGCAGTCCCCGACTTACGCGGATCCGACTTATGTCGGATCCGCACTTACGAACGGAGCTTTCTCGCCCCGGAAGTCGGGGCGAGAAAGCCCCGTTCGTAAGCTGCTCCGGTGCCCCTGGTCTGCTGGAGACCGTCTCCAGCAGACCAGGGGCACCGGGCGGGTTCCCGCGCTTCTGAGGCTTTGCCAGAGCAAAGCCTCAGAAGCGCGGGAACCGCTGCTGCTGCCCCTTGAGACCCGGTGCCTGTGGTCTGCTGGGGACGGTCCCCAGCAGACCACAGGCCCCCGGACTGAAGCCGCAGCCGCGGGGGGGTCCCGCGCCTCTGAGGCTTTGCTCTGGCAAAGCCTCAGAGGCGCGGGACCCCCCCGCGGCTGCGGCTTCAGTCCGGGGGCCTGTGGTCTGCTGGGGACCGTCCCCAGCAGACCACAGGCACCCAGACTGGAGCGGCAGCAGTGGCGGTTCCCCGCGCCTCTGAGGCTCTCGCAAAGCCTCAGAGGCGCGGGACCCCCCCGCGGCTGCGGCTTCAGTCAGGGTGCCTGTGGTCTGCTGGGGACCGTCCCCAGCAGACCACAGGCACCCAGACAGAAGCCGCAGCTGTGGCGGGGTCCCTCGCCTCTGAGGCTTTGCCAGAGCAAAGCCTCAGAGGCGCGGCACCCCGCTGCCGCTGCGGCTCTGCTCCCCGTGTCCCTGGTCTGCTGGGGGGGGGGGGGCGCAGCTAGTGTGCTCCCCCCCCAGCAGACCAGGCTTTTGTTTTGGACTCTGGGGCAGAGCAGCTGGGGCGCTGCCGATTGGTCCTGCAGCGCCCGTGGGCACTACTGGACCAACCCGGCAGCACCCCAGCTGCTCTGCCCCAGGTCCTGATTCAGCCGCTGCTGGTCAGTTTCAGCAGCGGCTGAATCAGGACGTCTGGGGCAGAGCAGATGGAGTGCTGCTGGGTTGGTCCAGTAGCACCCCAGCTGCTCTGCCCCAGGCGTCCCCAAGTCAGCTTCGGCTGAAACTGACCAGCGCTGACTACAGGAAGCCCCAGGCAGAGTTGCTCTGCCCTGGGCTTCCTGGAATCAGCTGCTGATCAGTTTCAGCAGCAGCTGACTTGGGGACGCCTGGGGTTCTTAAGTTGATTCTGTATGTAAGTCAGAACTGGCGGTCAGTTTCAGCAGTGTCTGAATCTGGACGCCAGTTCCGACTTACATACAGATTCAACTTAAGAACAAACCTACAGTCCCTATCTTGTACGTAACCCGGGGACTGCCTGTACATGGTATCTGAAACAAAATACAGGACTATGTAGCACTTTAAAGACTAACAAGATGGTTTATTAGATGATGAGCTTTCGTGGGCCAGACCCACTTCCTCAGATCAAAATCATGTACATGGTATCATGAGCTTTCGTGGGCACAACCCACTTCTTCAGATGACAGGAGTGTTAGAAGTCCAGATCCAAGAATAAATAAGGGGGGGGGGGGAGAAAAGGAGAAAAAAAGGGTGGAGGAAGAAAAAAAGAGAGAGTGAGTAGATAAGCTTCAGAGGGGCAGCCGAGTTAGTCTGTAACAGGAAAAACTGAAAAAACAACAAATAGTCAAGTAGCACCTTAAAGACTAAATAGTTACAAGAGGCTGATAAGAACTGTTAGCACCTTGGCTGGTTGTTTGGTTAAGTCATTAAGATGTGGAAGATAATGTACAAGCCATTGGATATCTAGGTTCATGCCATTTGCATAAGAATTAAACTTGTGAATGAAGTTAAGTTCCAACCCTCCTCTGTGTATTTGGCTTCTGGAATTGGTCTGAAACAAAATGGCAACTTAGAGATCCATTAATGAGTGTCCAGGAAGATTAAAGTGTTTTCCAGTAGGTTTTGTGTATTGCCCTTTTAGATATCTGGTTTGTGTCCATTAATTCTTTCCTGTAGAGACTGTCCAATTTGGCCAATATACATTGCAGTGGGGCATTGCTGGCATAGATCACATTAGTGGATGTGCAGTTAAATGAGCTCTGATTTGGTAGCTGATGTGGTTGGATGAAGTGATGAAATCGCTGGTATAAATGTGTGGGCATGTAGGTACTGGGGCTGATTGTAGGAGTGAGTTCCTGGAGGATTATGATGGAGGTGTGTTGCATGGTTACTGGAAAGAATTTGTTTGAGGTTAGGAGGTTCTCTGTAAGCGATAATTGGCCTTTCCTCCAAGGCCTCTGAGAGTGAGGGGTCATGTTCCAGAATAGGTTGTAGATTGTTGATAATGCGTTGGAGGGGTTTAAGTTTTGGATTGTAGGGGTATATCTAGACCATATGTATGTCACCAGAGGCATGTAAATTAGACTACCTGACATAGTCAATGAAGCCGGGATTTAAATATCCCTGGCTTCGTTAAAATAAAAATGGCCGCCGTGCTGTGCTGGCTCAGCTGATTGTCAGCACAGCGAGCGAGTCAAGATGCGGATTGGTCAACAATGGAAGTCTTCGTCGAGAGCTCCCTTATTTCTTGTGTAACGAGGTTTACAGGAAAATGCAGGACAATGTAGCACTTTAAAGACTAACAAGATGGTTTATTAGATGATGAGCTTTCGTGGGCCAGACCCACTTCCTCAGATCAAATAGTGGAAGAAAGTAGTCACAACCATATATACCAAAGGATACAATTAAAAAAAATGAACAAATATGAAAAGGACAAATCACATTGCAGAACAAAAGGGGGATGCGGGGGGGTGGGAAGGGGGAGGAAGGAAGGTAAGTGTCTGTGAATTGCTGATATTAAAGGTAGGGAGAGTGGGATGTTTGTGAGTTAATGGTATTACAGGTGATAATTGGGGAAACTGTCTTGGTAATGGGTGAGAAAGTAATGGGTGAGAAAGAGGTTTACAGGAGCGGTCAACAAAGGCTTCCCTTGTCGACTGATCCACGTCTTGACTCACGCGCTGTGCCGACGATCATCTGAGCCGGTACAGCGTGGCGGCCATTTTTATTTTAATGAAGCCGGGCATATTTAAATCCTTGCTTCTTTGACTATGTCGGGTAGTCTAATTTACATGCCTCTGGCAACAGAGGCATGTAGTCTAGACTTACCTTAGGTGATGGCACGTGGAATTCTGTTGTTTTCTCTTTTGGGCCTGTCTTGAAGTAGTTCATGTCTGGGTACTTTTTTGGCTCTGTTGATCGATTTTTAAAGCTTTTCCTGTTACAGACTAACTTGGCTACCCCTCTGAATCTTTCAAATTAAAAATAGGTGGCACGAAACACAATGAACCAAGACCAATGTTTTAAGGATAAATCTCTCAGACTACTGTTACCTGAACTAAAACAATCTACTAAACTCTTGGGGTATGTCTACACTACCCTCCTAATTCGAACTAGGAGGGTAATGTAGGCATACCGCACTTGCAAATGAAGCCCGGGATTTGAATTTCCCGGGCTTCATTTGCATAAGCGGGGAGCCGCCATTTTTAAAACCCCACTGGTTCGAACCCCGTGCAGCGCGGTTACACGGGGCACGAACTAGGTAGTTCGAACTAGGCTTCCTAGTTCGAATTACCATTAATCCTCATTTCATGAGGAGCCTAGTTCGAACTACCTAGTTCGTGCCCCGTGTAGCTGCGCTGCACGGGGTTCGAACCAGCGGGGTTTTAAAAATGGCGGCTCCCCGCTTATGCAAATGAAGCCCGGGAAATTCAAATCCCGGGCTTCATTTGCAAGTGCGGTATGCCTACATTACCCCGCTAGTTCGAACTAGCGGGGTAGTGTAGACATACCCTTGGAGATTTATCTATTTTGAATTCATAACAGGAATGAAGTTTCACCTAAGCCCTCATGTATAGAGATGTAGTCACTCATGACATGCTATCTGGTCTCCTTAAACTTACAGGCTGTGTCTACACTGGGCCACTTATTCCAGAAAATCAGCCGCTTTTCCGGAATAAGCTGCGAGCTGTCTACACTGGCCCTTGAATATCCGGAAAAGCAACGATGCTCTACTGTACAAAATCAGCCGCTATTCCGGAAAAACTATTCTGCTCCCGCTTGGGCATAAGTCCTTATTCCGGAACACTGTTCCAGAAAAGGGCCAGTGTAGACAGTTCAGTAGTCTTTTCCGGAAAAAAGCCCCAATCGCGAAAATGGAGATCGGGGCTCTTTTCCGGAAAAGCGTGTCTACATTGGCCACAGACGCTTTTCCAGGCAAAGGGCTTTTCCGGAAAAGCAGCCTGCCAATGTAGACGCTCCTTTTCCGGAAAATCTGAAAACGGAATAGTATTCCGTTTTAAGCAGTTCCGGAAATTCATGCCAGGGTAGACACAGCCACAGAGTTGCTTGTACTTCTAGGGAAATGTAATATTATTATAACCAGGCATTGCCAGAATGATACTCATGAGCCAAACAGTGACAATGATGTTATCAAAGAGGAAGGAACTGCATGATTTAGAGAATTAGCTCCAGCAATGAAAGTTTTACTTCTATAGTGGCCTTTAAAGTTAAGAGGTCTTGCATAGTGGTATATTTATTCTAATAGTCACAGAATCCTGGACCTTAAAAATTGAAGAGTTCTGTTCAAGAATGCTACTTGAATAAGAGAGAGAAATATGTCAGGTATGTTTTACTACAGATATCACCAGTGTTTACTGATTTACTGATCAATTTATTTGATTAAGAGTATTCAGCCACTTCTGCAGTGTGAATGAATCCTACATTTTTTGCCAGATATATTAATTGACTATCGTAGGTCTAGCTCTACAGCTCAGTTTTGTAATCCAATAATCACAGAAATATTGGGTTGGAAGGGATTGTGAGAGGTCATGTAGTCCATCTCCACATACTAAAACAGGACCAAAATATATCTAGACAATCTATGACAAGTATTTCTAATCTGTTCTTAACATCTCTAATAAAAAGGATTCCACAATCTATCCTGGAAGCTAGTTAGAATTTTTCACACCAAATCTAACTTCAGTGTTCCTTTCTGCAAACCCAATGGGTTACTTATTTTCTTATCCTTGATATGGGTAAGAAAAACAATTGATGACCATCATTTTTGTAATAATCTTTTATACGTTTAAAGGCTCTTATATCCTCCTTCAGCCTTCTCTTCTCTAGAGTAAACATGCCTCATTCTTCAGCCTTTCCTCCTCAGTGATGTTTTCTAAATGTGTTAGTTTTGTTACTCTCCTCTGCACTTTCTCCAATCTGTTCACATCTTTCTTGAAGTGTGGTGACCAAACCTGCACTTGATACTCTAGATGACGACTCAACAGTACTGAGTAGAGTAAGCAAAGACCTTCTGTGTCCTATTGCATTCATATTTGCTTTTGTTGCAACAGCCTCGTGCTGTTCACTCCTTTATTTTGTAATTTACTATAGCCCTTAGATACTTTTTTTGAAACACTGCTGCTTAGCCAGTTCTTCCCCATTTTATAGTTGCATATTTGATTTTTCCTTAGTAATGCAGAGTTTTGGCGTTCTCTTTATTTGAATTTCATCCTAATGATTTCGGACAAATTCTCCAATTCTTTCGGGTCATTTTGAATTCTAATCTGGTTCTCCAAACTGCTTGCAATCCCTCTCAGCTTCTTGTCATCCATACCTTTTATACACAAACTGTCCATTTCATCTTCCTAGTCGTTAATGAAAATATTGGTGGATGAACAAACAATGGATAAGCCAGTTCAAATGAGTTAAGAACTCCCTACCCTTGTAACTTTTACTCAAAAGATCAAACTAAACATGAACTGAACCATAAGATTTGAAAAGGTTTGATTAGTTTCCTCTTCTCCCCACCATCATTTTTTTTTAAATTATGACCCACCTCCATACCCCTGGGTTTCATCTGAGGCTAAAAATGCAAGTGCAAGAGTACTATATAAGAGGGCTTGAGCCCCCCCCCCCCGCAGGACAGCCACCCCCATCTTGGTGATGGATGGATCTGGCACGCTTGGGATACAGGATGGATGGGGGAGGGGGGGCAAAAGAGAGGGCAGATAGGGAGCTCCCCCAGTGCCACAGTAGATAAAGTACCCACCTCCAGAGCCAAAGGTCAAAGGCTCAAGCTCTCTCCCTACCTCTCCTCTCCTGAAACAGCCACCAACAGCTTGGTGATGGATGGACCAGGTACACCTGCAAGATAGGACAAATAAGAGGGGCCCCAGAATTTTGGGGGGCTGACACAGTGTATAACAAGAAAAATGCCTTTTTAGCATGATAAAATAAATTGTAGATCTCTCAGTAGCTAAGCTCTTGAGAGAAGTGCAGCCCAAGTCTATGAACCCAAGAGATTTAGTTAAGTCTGAACCTTTCAGCCATCACTAAGCATATCCATTTCACTGCTTACCCAATGCACGAATGTTCTCAGGGATCTCACTTCAAAAGCTGTCCCCAAAAGCTTCCACGGTTCCTGAACAGATCTATTTTTCTAGCATCCACTACTAAAAGCCAATCTGCACTTGACAGTGAAACCATGTGGTTATTAGCGTGTTTGTGTTTACATGCATTTATCTCAAGATGTGCTCTGACAGCCCCCTGCTACGTCTTTCCCCATCTTAAAGGATCACGAGCCACTTTGGATTGCTTGACCCTGCTGGTTCATCATTTATGATGTTTAGTACACGTACACAGCCAATTTGAATTTATCTAAACACATAGAGGAAACTCTTCAATTAAAGACCATCCTAAGTGACATTGACAGCAATTCTCTTCCCCAGTTGGTTTGGCTAAATCACGACCGATCAGCTGCGGAGAAGTGTGCTCTTTGCTACATGATACCAATCACAGTACATCATATCGGGTGTCATTTTTTTCTGGAACTCATTTTTCAAATGCTAGAAAGGAAAAGTGTTTGCCCATCAAACATTTCAGATGATTTCACAATGGTGTTCAGATGATTTCACAATGCTGGGATATGGTGTCCCAAAGCGGCAGGCTCAATGGAAAGAAAAAATATATATTTAGATATAAAAAAGAATTGTTTCCAGCTTTTTCAGTATCAGTCTCAGAGAACACTATCATTCCAGTAAATGATGCTGTCTAATCTTCATGTCACATCAAATACTGAAGCAATAAATTCACCAGCGGATATTTACCAGGGTGTCTATGATGAATTGAGATGTCTCCTATCTAGTCCTTTTCTTCTAAATTGTCACATATACTGCCTGCTGCAAAAAGGGGAAGCTGCCAATTGATTGCTAATTCTGCAAACCCCAGGATGTAAATGTGATTAGCAGTAATTGAAGAAGTTCAACAACTGTTAATTTCTCCTCTGTGTTGTTTTTCCTATTTAAAATATTAACTAAATGTGTATGTAGGCCAAAACCGACTCTGATGCAGCTGAACAAAGGATACATATTTAATCAGAGCTGTGGGACCCCGATGCGGTTGTCTGAAACAAATGTGACATGTGCTTCCTCTCAAAAAAAGTCAGGCGGTTAATAAACAGTATATGTATTTCGGTGGAATGTTCATTGTCTGCATGATGTCAAGTTTAATGGCATTACTCTATGCAAAAAAGCCAGAAGTACATCGCTACATTTGTCTTGCCCAGTTGGTTGTCCCCAGGGAATCCATGATGCAAGCAGTGGCTTTGTCTGGTGCATACAGAAGTGTACATGTGTTTGTAAGTAAATAGCTGACTCTAGAGGGAAGGAGGACAGGTTAACATCTGCATGGCTGAACTTCTGTGAACAATGGAATTTTAAATGAGCATAAGTGATTAATGGATTAGTAGGTACTTTCAACAGAATTGGAACAAAGAAAATACAATTTGCTCAGTTATTGCACAATAGTAAGCCTCCTTTTTTAAGCACTCTAAGGGTATGTCTACACTAGCCCCCTAGTTCGAACTAGGGAGGCTAATGTAGGCATTCGAAGTTGCAAATGAAGCCTGGGATTTAAATATTCCGGGCTTCATTTGCATCTTCCCGGGCGCAGCCATTTTAAAATCCCCCTTAGTCCAAACTCCGTGCCCACGGCTACACGCGGCACGGAGTAGGTAGTTCGAATTAGGATCTCTAATTCGAACTACCGTTACTCCTTGTGGAACGAGGTGCACTGGTAGTTCGAATTAGAGATCCTAATTCGAACTACCTACTCCGTGCCGCATGTAGCTGCGGGCACAGAGTTCGGATTAAGGGGCATTTAAAAATGGTGGCGCCCGGGAAGATGCAAATGAAGCCCGGGATATTTAAATCCTGGGCTTCATTAGAAACTTTGAATGCCTACATTAGCCTCCCTAGTTCAAACTAGGGGGCTAGTGTAGACATACCCTAATATAAGCTGGCAAGCACAGTGTAATGCCAGCTGTAAATTGCTAGTACATAGGCCAGGACACGATACAAAGATTCTTGCTCTGATGCTCTGGTCCATGGCAAGGGGAACTACATTTACCCTCATCCTGCTGTCTCTCTCAGCAGTGTTCAATATCGCTCATTACTACACTGTCCTCTCTGAACTTCAACCCTCAAGAGAGTGATAGAAATGCTCTGAAATTGTTCAGTTTCTTCTGTTCAGACTGGACAGGGAACTGGTTTTTGCTCTGACAAGGTAAGTATGACACTATTGCAAAAAAAGCAAACATGATTCTGGTTTGCATTAACAAGAATGTTGTAAGCAAGACACGAGAAGTCATTTTTCCACTCTATTCGGCAATGATTATGCCTCAGATGGAGTACTGTGTCCCATTCTGGGCAGCACATTTCAGGAAAGATGTGGAGAAATGAGAGAAGGTCCAGAAAAGAGGAACAAAAATGATTAGAAGTAGAAAACATGATCTATCAGGGAAGACTGAAAGAGCTGGATTTGGAAAAGAGAAGACCGCGAGGGGACATGATAATAGCTTGCAAATGCCTAAAAGGGTGTTAGAAAGAGGAGGGAGAAAAATATTCTCCTTAACCTCTGATGATGGGACAAAAGGCTTAAATTGCAGCAAGGGAGGTTTAGGTTGGACATTAGGAAAAACTTCCTAACTGTCAGGGGGGCTAAGCACTGGATTAAATTGCCTAGGGAGGTTGTGGAATCTCCATCATTGGACATATTTAAGGAGAGGTTACATAAACATCTGTCAGGGACGATCTAGGTGGTGCTTGGTCTTGCCGTGAGGGGACGGGACTGGACTTGATGACCTCTTGAGGTCTCTTCTAGTTCTAGTATTCTACAAGTCTATACAGTCTATGTATGTACTACAGTGCTTAAGCCTGTTCAACACATATGAAGTGACTAGGGAAACCTGTTGGACAACAGACTGAAATGGCACCAATATGCATCTCTAAATGTTTGTGTTGTTTATACTTGCCACAGTCTCTCAGCTCTTCCAGTGCCTCTTCAGATAACCAGCAGCTAACACGGTAACCAAGGAAGAGCATCCCCTCAGTGCACTCTGTTGTTCGCATCTGCCCATAGATTGTTACATCAGATTGGAGCTCCATGGTTCTATTCGATTCATCAATGATTTGGAGATCTACATAGTCACATCAGTGGCAGATGTCTACTTGTGCTTGTGGCTGACTGGAAGACTACTCAAGAGTGGGGAGAGCTAGCCACCATGATCCATGCATTCATGACATCCAGACTAAGATACTGTAAATCATATGTAGAAATGTACTGCACACCCTAAAACAGCACTCATACAAAATGCAACACCCCTAGTGGCTTCGCAGCTGCCCCCATTGCAAACACAACATATCATTCCATTGTCTGCAGTGGCTCCATCATTGAGCACTCAATTCAGATGAAGTTCTCTGTCCCAGTATTCAAACCTTTCCCTATGACTGGCCCTATCTTACAGATGACCTCTGCCTTCATGACCATGACCTCCTATGACAGCCACACTTCTTTGGAACCAATACAGGGAGGCATGTGCGTACCGGTCACAGAATATCCACCAGAGCTGTTCCTAGACTACAGAGCTGATTCCTGCAAGAGAAACGAAGGGCCATGGAACTTACGATGCTCTGTATTGAATGCAAAATGCAATCCCTCAACCTAGTGCTCCCTTAACCGTTCTTCAGACACATTGGGTATGTCTTCTCAAATACAAGACCTGCAGCACTGTGTCTCAGAGCATGTGAGCTGAGAGGCTCACGGAACTCATGCTACAGAGGATGGGGGATATAAAAATAGCAGTGTAGATATTTGGGTTTGAGTTGGAACTAGGGATCTGAAACCTGACAAACAGAGAGGGTCCCAGAGTCTGAGCTCCAAACCAAGCCTGAAGTCTCCACCACGAGTTCTAGCCCCTCAGCCTGAGCCCCATGAGTCCAAGTAAAGTGACTCAGAGCTCCTAGATTCAGTTCCATGAGTTTTTCTTTGCAGTAGAGACATACCACCACCTCTAAATACTACCAGCTAATCAGGTTTCACTCAGGAAGTGGGGAAATTGGGCACTGAATTGCCTAAGAGCTAAAAGTATGCTATCTCTCCCTGTGTTTGCATCTAATCCTGCAGCTATAGAATGCTTTTTCCTTTGCCTTTGGGATGACTATGGCATAAACCCCCTTCAAAAGCAGATTTAGAATACCGTCATGTTTTATACACAGGGTAGCCATGTAGTTTCCCCATCTGTCTGACATTTATTGTAGACTAATGACAACAAAGCAAGATGGGTATGAAAGCTACCAGAAAAAAGTACAACTACCTTCTTGAACTCACAGGGACAGATAAAAGATGGATACCTACTTATTTTTAAAGGAGAGAGAGCCTGAAATCAGATGCTCATTCACATGTTCCACAAACTTTTAATTTCCAGTTCCAAAAGCTTTGAGCAGTTTTGTTGACTTATTTAATTTTTGCCTTTTTGTTTGCCCTGGACTGGATTCCTGCTCCAGACAGACCTTGTAGGGTTGAAACTCGAAAGGCAGGAAACATATGGTTTTTTGATAGCTGTTGTAAAGTAAAACCGAGGTAGGTAAGAACTGTGAGGCTTACTTTGCCCCTTGGCTATTATTAAAAGCTATTTTTGTGTGTGGTATTGACCAAAGAGAATTCTAGGACTCTTTTTCTGATAAGAAAAGATTTAAAAACTTTATTGAAGTTAATGTTAAAAAGTGTACAGAGCCCTCACCACAATGGTATCCAACCATCCATCTTATATCTGTACCGATAAGGCTGATATGCCCTTGTTGTTCCACCGCTTTCCCTGAATCTCTGGTCCAAGTGTCCATGAGGATGACTTGATTCAGAGCAGTTGAAGAAAATGGACTAGCCAACAGGCAAGATACTCTTGATATGTATGGCCTGGCATATCTGTTTACAGAGGAAAATTGGGATAAAGGAGATGAAAGGAGACTAGTAGAATAGATCTTTCTTCCTTTGTATCACTAGTAAAATTCTTTACTTCTCTACTTTCTTATTCCCTTTCTTCCCACAGTCTTCTACCCACCAATGCATAAAACTGCATTTGCAGCTAGTTGCTTATGCTGACAAATGCAATTCTAACAACTCTGCCTCTAGTTTTTAGTCAATTTCCTTGATACAATTTATCTGGTCTTCACATAATCAAGTTCCTCCTGGAGTGGTGAATTGAGAGCTGCATCAGCAGGATTCACACTGAAACCAATGGACACAAGTTTGTATTTTGACCTCGATCTGTGTCCCCAGCTCTCGCAAACCCAGTGATTTCCAAAAAGTAGCTCAAACTCAATTATGTTTGTGGAAACTGTTTTGCTTTCATTGAAACAGAGACTCTTCCAGTCCTCTGGTGGTGAATGTGGGGGAGAGCAAGAGCCATCATCCATATTGATGCAAGTGTCCATTTATTTGATAGATATCTAAAAGGGTATCATAAGGAGGAGAGAGAAAACGTGTTCATCTTGGCCTCTGAGGATAGAATAAGAAGCAATGGGCTTAAACTGCAGCAAGGGAGGTTTAGGTTGGACATTAGGAAAAAGTTCCTAACTGTCAGGGTTGTCAGACACTGGAATAAATTGCCCAGGGAGATTGTGGAATCCCCATCTCTGGAGATATTTAAGATTAGGGTAGATTAATGTCTATCAGGGATGGTCTAGACAGTATTTGGTTCTGCCATGAGGGCAGGGAACTGAACTCGATGACCTCTTGAGATCCCTTCCAGTCTTAGTATTCTATGATTCTATTGAGGTCTCTGAGGGCTGGCTATTGCTTGCTTTAGTTCACAACGAGCTATCCAAATGAGGTTTCAAACCTCTGCTCAGTTCTCATGATCACTTATCCTAGGAACAGATTCATAGCCATTACGTCATGCTTTACATCCAAGGCTCTCAAAGCATTTATCCAACTGTAATCACAATTTTATTCATGGAGCACTAAACTCACGTTTTCTTTTATTGCCAATAGGACTTGGGCTCATTAGTGATTTAGGATTCTTTGCAAACGAGCTACAGTGTCTTCACACTTTTGCCACGTGAGCCTATGCAAATGAAGCATGGATTAGCATTTTCTTGTGCTTCATTTGCATACTCTCTTTCGTTCCATTTTTGTGCTAGGGGTTTTTGTGCAAAACTAGGCAGTGTGGACGTTTTCTTTTTGCACAAAACCCCTTTTTTGTGTAAGATCGGTATGCCTCCTTTTTTGAGGCATAAGGATATTGTGCAAAAATGGCTTTTTGTGCAAAAAGGAAATGTCTACACTGCCTGTTTTTGCACAAAAACCTCTAGCGCAAAAATGGAACGAAAGAGAGTATGCAAATGAAGCATGAGAAAATTCTAATCCACGCTTCATTTGCATAGGCTTTTGCAGCCAAAGTCATAGTGTAGACATAGCCTTAGAAAGTTTGATCCCAAGACACTGAAGTTCAGGGATAGCAAATGGGTGAATCAACTCAGCTAGGTAAGAACACTCAGGTCCAGCCTTTCAGCATTTCCGGGACCAAACTCAGATGTTTGGTTAGGCAAGTTCAGACAAAAAAGGGTAAAAATTAATTAAAAACGTATTTGATTTCCTTTTATGAGACACAGTAGAAATGGTCTCCGCAGTTCCCTCCTTCCACTCTCACCTCTAGCTATAGTGAAGGGCTGATTCTTGGAACGTATTTCGTACTGCATTTCATAGATTGTTAAAAAACAGCAGGGACCATTTGGATTGTCTCATCTGATTTCCAGCATATCGCAACTATAGTCTTTCATCCAGTACGTGCTGTATTACATTAGTTACTCCAAGCTGAGATGGGTTATACCTTTTTAGAAAGAGTGCTTATCTTGATTTAAAGATGCCAAATAATTGAAAATCCACTAATCCCTTGATAAACTGTTTCAATGGTTAATTCTTGCTGTTTAAGAAAAATGCATCTTGTTTCCCATTTGAATTTTTCAGTGCTATTATGTTTGTTTCAGTGACTAATTTCTGAACTTCTAGAGTCTGGCTACAACATGAAACAGAAATGCCAAAATGCCATGAAAATGGATTTTCTTGTTCTTTTTCCACCACCAGAAAGAAGAGGAAGCAGTGGTAATATTGCAAGAAAACTAGATATTGGTTTGGCCTGGATCCAAACTTCAAAACACTGGATTATAGAGGAATTGGTGCTGGCCTATGTTTCAATATAAAACTGGTTTTCACAAGTTTGCCAGATGAACCCTTTGGACATTTTGAGGTTCCCCATCATTAATAAGCATGAAAAATTGTAGATGATTTTAAAAACTTGGCTGAAGTGATTCAGCTAAGAAAATAGTCTGTAAATAGCACTCCAGCAGGGCTTCCAGTCTTCTCTGGTTTGGCTCTGACTGATATGCGTAGAAAGCATTTCTCAGAGTATTTCCCTCCCTCTTTTCTGACCTATTGAAGAACCGAATCTAATGGTGTACTGGCAGCTTTTTATCCGTGTCTATGGCTATGTCTACTCTCGTGGCTTCTTACTCCAGAAATATGCAAATGAGGCTAAGTGTGGCATATTGCTGAGCCTCATTTGCATACCTAATGAGCCGCCATTTTTGCAGAAGAGGCTTTTGTGCCAGCAGGAGCTGTCTGCACTGCCACTTCTTGCGCAAGAAAAACCCTTTTGCGCAATGCCATTGTGCCGTTTACTTTAGCTTCATTTGCATATTTCTGGCACAAGAAGCTGCGAGTGTAGACATCGTCTATGGGTGCTGTAGATTGGGATACCTCTCTCTCTAACGGGCATGAATCCCCACTTCTGGGTTACACATTCCATTCACTGAAGCAGCTAGTACTGGCCACTATTTAAGGCTCTGATAAAAAACACCACCCTGTTCAAGAAGGGCCTGTGATGATTCCCCCTACCCCATGCTTTATGAAATTGACTTATGGATACAAATTTGCATAACTCAAAGATGCTTTGGACAAAATACCTCCTGTAACCCATCGACTTTAATGTCACAATCTGCTTAGTCTGTATATCTTATTTGGTGCATGTATCGCTCTTGCATGTAAAGTTAGAAATACAGAATGGTTTGTGGTTTTCAATGTGCAAATGAAAGCCACCAAGGGCGTCTTCCTGAATATCTGGGTGACCCTCTGTAAACAGCCTCTTTTGTGCTATAAGTCTGAGTGGTTGGTCCTAGGAAGACATGATCACCCTGTCAGGGGCACCACCTGCTCGTAACCCTGGGAGTTAACTTGTTAACCCACAGGGTGCCTCCCTCTGGCTGGTGTCTCCCGGTGTCCTCCCTCCATGATCTCTCTCCAGACGCGCGTCGCTCCCAGACCACAGCGTCCCCTTCAGGATGCTGCCCTCTGGCAGTGCCCACTCCAGTCTCTCTTGGCCCCCCCTTCTGGAGGCAGGGTGTTTATCAGCCTCTGCACTCTGGGGTCCTCCCCTCCCAGGGACCCCCAATTCCACTATACCCACCTTGCCTCAGTGTCCCACTGTCAGTCATCATCTAGCCCCTGCCACAGAGGCAAACTGCAGTCTGCAATGGCCACTCATCATTGGCAAAGGGGTGTGGACCTGCTGCCTTTGCTTTCCCTGGCTGCCTCTCTGCAGCCTTAGTACACTCAGGCCTCGCTTCAAGCCCTGCAGTCTGGGAGCTTGCCTGACCAGCAGTTCTCCAACTCTGCCTGCCTTTTCCCCAGCCCTACTCTAACTATAGCTGTAGTATTCTCAGGCCTTGTCTCAGGCCCTGCAGCCTAGGAGTAAGGTCAGGTCAGCACTCTCCAGCTCTGTCTGACTCTTCCCAGCCTCAGGAAACCTCCATGCTTCCTTGGCAGTGAGGTCCTTCCTGCTCCCTAGCTACAGCAAGACTGTCTTCCTCCCTGCTGGAGCCTTTATTTATATAGCCCCAACTGGGCCCTTACTGGCTAATTCCTGCCACAGCTGTGGGGCTTTGCTCCCAGCCCTCTCCCAAGGACTAGGCTTTACCTCTAAAGAGCCAGTGCAAGGCAAAAGCCCTGTCACACACCCCAACTGGTAGGGTCTGCTCAGGTAATTTTCCATGAAAAGGGAGAATGAAGAAAAAAAGAATTCCTGTCCAAAAGAAAAGCTATTTAAGATACAAAGTTTTCAGGCTTTTTGTCTTTAGCTGGCAGGACACACCCAAGGGAATGAACCAGAAATCCCAGGAAAGAAAGATCTTCCCTGGCCTGGAGGTTTACTTGAAATAAGAACAGTTTTAGGGCAAGTGTGTTACGAGCTTTATGGTATTAGAACTAGCTCTGGGTTTCTTGTTATTTTAAATTTGTAATTCACTTTGCTGTGCCTGTTTTCACTTGCAACTACTTGAATCCTACTGTTCGTACTTGTAAATAAATTACTTTTATTTGGTATCAAGCCCAGTGTAAATACATGTTACTTGGGGGAGCAATCAGTACGTACATCCTCCTTTCATTGTGAAAGGGGGCTTGCCTGATCGATTTATTTGGGGTTTTGATCCCCTTTGGGGAGTAGGTCTCTTGGAAGCTGCACTGGAGACAGCATTCTCCTCAGACCTGAAGAGCTTCAGTGTCTGTATTGCTCTTCGGGGTAGGGTTGGGGGTGTGGTGATCTCAGCTCTCTGCCTGGGCTGGGGGAGACCAGGAGATCTGGTCCAGCAGGACAAGGTGGTGAGAAGCCCCAAAGAGCAAAGAGGTGAGTGCAGGGGTGGCCCGTGAGTATAGGCAGACTCGGCGGTTGCCTAGGGCGCCGCCTTCAATGGAGCGCCCAGGGCGCCCGATGATGACGTTATGGCCATTGACGGCCGTGCAGGTGGGACCGCTGATTGTGCATTCCGCCTGGGGTGTCAGCTGCCGCAGCCGGCCTCAGGCTGCACCTGGGTGAGTGCCAGTGGCTCTGTCAGCACACCAGGAAGCAGCCCCAAGGGGTCTTCTGTGACCACACCCCGTCACTGGGCCCTTGTCCACATTCTATTTAGAACTGAGGCCAGAGATTGGAGACTGGGCTAGACATCAGGATTCACTACGTTCAGGCCCTGAATTCAGCTTCTCTCAAAGAAAATGTTGAGATCACAGCCAAACCCTGCTAGGATGTTTCTTGAATATTCAGTGAAATGAATACAGTTGGCATTTCCTGAGCTGTTTTCTCCCCACTCTTTCCTTCTCACGTGTCCAGAGACGGTGGCAGCTGTGACTGCTGTGTGCATTTTAGAGGACAGTTAGTTACACTGTTAACAGCTGGATCTGAAGTACCTTTGTCCTGAAGGATTTAGACAGGACCCCTTCCCCAATTTCAGAATCCAGGCAGCTGCAATTTAGAACTGTGCCACATGGCGGAATACTAGCTTGGAGAATGGTATTTTGCCGTTTACACAGCAAATGTAGCTCTCTTGCCAGTACTAATAAAAAGAAATAAGCTTGTATTTCTTTAATGACAAAACCTCCCTCTGTGTTGATTTGGTGCTACATGACAGTACGCCTTGTTGGAGCAGCCGGAGTACTGTGCAGACATATAGTAAGAGAACTACCAGCAAAGTCACACATGTGTCAGCTAAGAGTTTGATGATCTTTTGCTCTATACATTTTATTTCTGGTTAGAAAGACAGACATGGTATGGCTTCCCAGAGTATGGGTTTTAGAAACATCCTATTACTGGCAAACTGACCTCAAAATAAGTTTATATTTTATGTAGTGTGTTGAAAATATTAGGTCTGCTCAAAAAGGCCACCTAGATCAGAGCCCATCTACCAACTGTGATGCTTTGGAGCCAAACCATAATATTTACAGAGTTTATGCCATGCACAGTATGAAACTTTGTACTTTATGCTGATTTGTTAGTGGCTAATTTATTAATCAGCAAATATTATGCTAATTTAACAAAGGCATGAGATCAGGAGCCAGAAGTCGAAATTAAAATTTCAAACTTGAAATATGATGGAACTTTTTAAACAGTGAGGGTAAATAGCCCTTAGAACTACTTTGTTTACCAAGGGAAGCAGTAAATTTATGATCATCTGGAGTTTAAAAAATACTGTAACCACCCCACTTTTTATGTAGCAAGAAAGAAACATTTTCCTCTTTTACAGGAATAAATAGGATTAAATTCTATGACTTCAGTAGAAGGTCAGAATTGATGATCACAGAAGTCCTTTCTGGACTTAAAAATCTGTGAATATTTGTAAACCAAGCCTTTAAGTAAGTTTACATAATACACTTTCAATAGGTTTGTGAATGAAATTTAATATTATTCCTGTGTGACGTGTGTGCTGGAGTGGAAATCACAGGTACCTTCAAAGGTGCCTTCTTTCACTGGGATGGCCAGCATCTACAAGGTGACACCTGGGCCAGCAGAAGGCAGATACAGGTTTGTATGCTACTGGACTCCCACAAACACACACACCAATGCTAGTCCATCTGCTAGGATTATTGATTTGGTCTTCTTTGGTCCATTTAAAGATGATAGAGGGTGGGCGAGGGGAGAGGGGACGGGGACCAGATAGCAGCTTTCATCTACCTAAATGGGGGTTCCAAAGAGGATGGAGAGAGGCTGTTCTCAGAGGTAACAAATGACAGAACAAGGAGCGATGCTCTCAAGTTGCAGCGGGGGAGGTCTAGTTTGGATATTAGGAAAAATTATTTCCATAGGAGGGTGACGAAGCACTGGAATGGGTTACCTAGGGAGGTGGTGGAATCTCCATCCCTAGAGGTTTTTGATTCCCAGCTTGACAAATCTCTGGCTGCGATGATTTTACTGGGATTGGTCCTGGTCTTAGCAAGGGGTTGGACTTGATGACCTTCTGAGGTCTCTGTGATTCTAAGATTCCTTTGACGGGATTGAACACTCTGAAAGGGGACAAAGAGGAGCTGCATGTGGATGAGTATGAAAGGAACACCCCTTAAAATAAGGACCATGAAGTCACCTGATAAACAAAGCCAATGGAGATGCAGATGAATCTACCTCAGGAAATTCCCCTGTATTGGTGGTATATGCTAAAGAAACATCTTTTCCAGACCTAAATTTCCAGGATGTCATAGTACTTGTTGTGAGGCTAGAAAAGAGTTTCTCACCCTTTTTTTAAACTAAAGTAACTCTTTAAAAAAATTATAAGTACCCCAAGTACCTACCGTTATCAGACGCGCACATTTTTTTTCTACCATTGCAACACATTTGTTTAAATAACTTAATTGTAGCCAGGCAGGCAATGAAAATTTTGGGTGTAAAAAGTAAAAAATAATAAAGCACTCTAAAACTTAAAAAAAAATCAGTTTTGTCCAAATTTCAGTTGTGTTGACATAGTCCCCAGACTTCTCTAGAGTATCCCTAAGGGTACTCGTACCACTAGTTGAGAAACACTGAGCTAGAGGACTTCAGCAAGCAAGACTTTCAGCCCAGTCCTCTTCATCAGTATTATGGCCCAGATCTAGCAGAGTACTTAAAGTCACGAGCAAGCCACTTGGGAATCCTCGTGTGCTTAAAGTTATGCACGTGCTTAAGTGCTTCGACGAATGGCAGCGAATGTCACACATATGCCAAAAATGCTCACTAATTGCTGTGATCTCAAGAAGAGCTCTGCATGAATAAGAACAGGGGTGAACTCAAAAGCATTATTTGATTAACATACTGATTTTTTTTTAGGAAACCAAAAAATCCCCACCAGAGACTAGTCTGCAAAATGGAAGAGAGTCTGTATTCTCCCCCTTCACATCCTCCTGCCTTGGAAATCTATGGTTTCCCTTTCAGCCTCGGTTCTGTCAACAACCCCATCACTGCAGCATACTGTCTGTAAGAGCTCACTTGTGGGAAATTTTCAGGCCATGCTTGTTTGGTTTTCCCCTTCCTGTTTGACTTGTAGCTTTAAATAACATGGTTACTTCACAACAGCTTGTTTTTTGACTGGGGCATGGAGCATATTTTTCTAGCAGATAAAAAAAAAGCTTCCCACAATTTGCCTTTTGTTATTTCCCCTTTTGAAGGGAGAGCTGATAAATTCAGGGTAATATGTAATAGATGCTTTCCTGTTTTTACTCATTGCTCTGTCAGGCTTGTCAGCCAGATATTTATTAGCACTTGCTGCGGCTGTAACGTTTAAACAAGAGAGATGGAGCCATGCACTTATCCTAAAGAGCAAGTGCGAATAACATGGAGCTTATGTTGCACACTGAACTATCGACATGTGGGGCCTCTTTCGGTGTTACACTAAGGTCCCTTTATCTCTTCATCTGAGGTACTTATATGACTCTCAGCCCCATAATGTCTGATCTCACATTTAGTATCTTTTCCCCCTTGTGAGGTAAGGCAGAACTGTTATTTCCATTTCTAGAAGTGGAGAACGGAGGCAGAGAGACTGAATGATTTACTTGAGGTCACATTAGGAGTCTGGTGGAGCAAGGAATTTCCACTCTGGTCTCCAGCTAGCCACTTGACCATCCTTCCTGTATGCCACTCTACAATAAGACAAGACATATTGAAGTCACTGGAAGTTTTTCCCTTGGCTTTAATGGAATTTGGATCTGGCTCCATGTAAAAGCTCAATAATGAAGGCGAAGGCCTCACAAAGTCTTATTCTGCATGTAGCAGTGGTGGCCAACCTATGGTCCAAGGACCACAGGTGACCCATTGGGATTCTATGTGTGGCACATGAGACATTGTGTTTGGAATTGCCTATGCACAAGGTAGCCAGATTCTGCTAATTTTCATCCACATAGTTGTTTTCCTCCTGGTATTACAAAAATGACATGTACTTAAAACAGCAGCACATGCAGTGAGGTGCGTGCTGATTGCACACAACATTGGGGGAGCCGTGAGCTCCCTCTGCATCCAGTCAGAGTGCTGCTATGGTTCATTCGGCACCCTTTGTGAATTCTAGGTATGTAAAGGCAGTGGGCAAAACAACCCTATCCTGGGAGACCATCTTGGTTACGACAATCTTGCATCCCACTTAGATGAAGGAGGGACATTCACACAGCCCACTCATCAGACTAGGTTCCCCTCACTGGCATATACATTTGAGATGGACCAAATGTGCAGATTCCATTAGCGGGAGTCATAGGGTATGTCTACACTAGCTCGTTAGTTCGAGCTAGGTAGGCAAATGAGGGTAACCGGGGTTGCAAATGAAGCCCGGGATTTAAATATCCCGGGCTTCATTTGCATGTTCCCGGGCGCCGCCATTTTTAAATCCCCTTAGTCCGAACTCCGTGCAAACAAAGCATACACGTGGCACGGAGTAGGTAGTTCGAATTAGGATCTCTAATTCGAACTACCATTACTCCTCGTTACCATTACTCTTCGTGGATATTTAAATCGCGGGCTTCATTTGCAACCCCGGTTGCCCTCATTTGCCTACCTAGCTCGAACTAACGAGCTAATGTAGACATACCCATATATATCTGATCACCACTCATTTTGGAGAGAGGGATTGAGCCAAAGTTTTCCAAGAGAAGAGCTATTTTACGCAATTCAGCCCAGCTCTGAGTTAGGATCTTAAAAGTTCCCACTATGTGCGAGGATGTTTGACTCTAGCAGGTTTGTTTGGCATACGGAAGAGTGTAAATAAAAAAAAGCACAGAGGCTATGTCTACACCACATGTTTTGTGGGAAGAGGCAATGCAAATGAAGAGCTGATTATCATTTTCTTATGCTTTGTTTGCATAATCTATTCCGACCCGTTTTTGTGCAGGAGGTTTTTGCGCAAAAACATGCAGTGTGGATATGTCCATTTTTGCAAAAACCCCTGTTTGCACAAGATCCTTATGCCTCTCCCGGATACACGTCCACACTGCATGTTTTTGCGAAAAAGCCTCTTGAGCAAAAATGGATTGGAATAGATTATGCAAATGAAGTGCAAGAAAATGCTAATCAGTGTTTCATTTGCATTGCCTCTTCACGTAGTGTAGACATAGCCCGAGTGAGTGAAGCCAACAGAAGGCAGGGGAATGTGAGCTGATTTTTCTCCTTTACAAAAAACCCCCTGCTTGCCACCAGACATTAAAATGCTACATCAGCCTGGGCCTTTAAGACTTGCTTCAAACTATTGCTGCTTATAGGAAGGAGAAGGAAGTGCTGGTCCGTGGAACAGCTGCACAGATGACACCTGCGTCCTGTTAGTCTCATACACACTGAGAAGAGCAGGGGTGTAAATACAGCTGGGGCAGGGTGAAGATCTCCCAAGCTGCATGGACTGGAGGGAGGGGGGAGACTAAGAATCCTCTGGGTCTAGAAAAGAACTTGCTTTCTCTGCTGCAGAAACAGCAGCTGTCTGGAAGTTCAGCTCTTACACACTACAAAACACTGGGGTTTTCATTTATTATTTACACAGAGTCAGCTGGGGCCATGTATTGTAAATGGTGAAAGAAACTTCTCCCTTCCATCTAGTGGACTAGTCAGACACTATCGTGGTCCATGCTCTCCTCAGCACACAGGGATCCACTTCCCTCTGCCAGCACCTCTGTAGTCAGAGAGAGAGTGGAGTAAGGACCAGGTCCTTTCCCTTTGTGGTCCCCAGCAGGACTGACCTGATGCAGAACAGGCCATGAGGTGCAAGTTGTATTAGAAATATACTTCCTCTTCACACCTGGCAGCCAGTTCCTCTCAGAACTGGGTTAACTGTGTGTAATTCATGGAGTAGATCAGTGTCTTTCAAATCTCCTCGGCAGGCTGGTTTCAAATCAAGAACTCTCCCTCCTTCATAGGGTTCCTTGGCTCAAACATCCCATGTGCGTCCATTGTCCATAACATTGGCACCATCCTTGACTCAACTCCATAAATGTACTCTCCCCAGTGTCACACTATCGGATTTGACCCCTCTCCTGAACCTGGCTCTACTAAAATTTTCTTCCAGGACTTCTCTTCACACACTGACTTCTGCAAGTCCTCTCAACAACCAGCCCTAAATGTCCCAGCATGCATCTGTTCCAATGCTTGTCTTCATATACATAAAGGAAAATGGTTTCCTACAAGTGATTTCTTTAAGATCAAGTGAATGAACTTGGTTCTACCATCTATCAGCTCTTCCCCAAATGCATACCCAATAGCACAAATGTAAGGGGGTGTTTCAAGTCATCTCCATCAGGTTGTCTCTGGCATTGATTCCCAACTTTGCAACAAAAGTTTTTCAGGGATCATGTACTGATATTTGGAATTATTGTTTGTCTTCTTTTCTTGTATTGGAAGATCACTAGGAAGTGCAGCTACAGATGTTAAAATGCTACAGAAGGTGTAGGGGTCCTTGCTGTAATAAAATTACTTTAACTCCTCTCCATAATGGAGTCACTTTCTATACACAGCCTACCCAGTTGCTGCATCTATTTCAGGAAACATTCTGTCAGTGCATGTATAGGAGAGAAAAACACCAATTTTCAAATGCAAAACAGACAAATGTTCCGCTCCTTGTTTGGCAATTAGAGGTTCAAACACAGAAGCACTGTGGATTGTCCTAAAGTATTATGTCTTGTCCTACATTATTAAAGCCAGGGCTTGCAAACTTGGCAATGTCCTACATCAGGACACAAATGATAGAAGGTGCTAGTCCATCCTACTTTACATGTTAATAATGACAGCTGCATTGCTATAGGTGGTGATTGTATTAGGCTGTCAACAGAAAGCAATTTTAAGTAACTTTCCAGTAATATCTCATCAAAGCACAGAATCAGAAAGATAGGCCTGGAAGAGACCTCAGAAAGTTCTCTATTCCACCCCCCTGCACTGAAGCAGGATTAATTTCATGAAGTATTGTTGGACATTTGAGCCATAATCGAGTCAACTGCTTCACTGTCATCTTCTAACTCATAGCTTCACACTCAAATATGTCCAACCGAACACACAGAATTCCTTAGCCCGAAGAGTACAGACAATATTACAATGAATGCACTGAGCACTAACAGATCACAGGGTGGTGTGATGGATTTGTGAAGGGTGAATCTGCTGCTGTTGCTGTTTTTGTTTTGTTTTGTTTTTTGCCTCTGCTCAGAAGTGTCACAGGTCTTCATGAGGGGTCTGTGGCACTCGGGGAGGAAGGAGTCAGAGAAGGCTGTCTTGGTTAACCTAAAGTATGGTGCTTTCTTGTAAAAAGTTGCTAGAGCAGTGTTTCTCAACCAGTGGTACAAGTACCTTTACAAGTACTTAAGAGAAGCCGGGGAGGGAGGGAAGGGGATGTCAACACAACTGAAATTTGGAGAAAACTGAATTTTTGTTTTAAGTATTACAGCATTTTATTATTTTTGTACTTTTTACACCAAACATTTTATTGCCGGCCTAGTTATGATTAAGTTGTTTAAACAAATGTGTTGCAACGGTAGAAAAAAAATTGTGTGTCTGAAAACTGTACGTACTGGGGGTACTTATAATTTTTTTTTTTTTGAAAAAGGAGTACCTTATAAAATAAGGTTGAGAAACACTATGCTAGAGCATTAATAGCAAAGGCCCCGACAGTGTTTGGTTGAGCCACGGTTAGAACTGGTTGAAAACCACCACCACCACCACCAACATTCTTTTGTTAGAAGATCAACTTGTTTTCATTCTGAAGCATTTGAAAGGAAATCATGCATATAAAACAGAAGAAAAAATACTATTTTATAATCCCTTCTCCTCCTGCCATCCCAGTAAAAGGAAACATGTTCTAAAATGTTATCCAGCTGGTCAAGTATAGATTTTGGTAACCCTATTATGGTCAATAACTCTTCTGCTAATAATGTTTGATAAAAAAGTTGCCCCTAAATTTGAAAAAGCTCTTCCAGGCTGGGACTAGAACCCTCTGGTTATGTCTGTACAATGCATTTGTCATGAAGCTGAGCCCCTCACTGCTGCTACTGCAATACAAACAACATAAGAAAGTGGCGAGGAGTCCTGTGACACCTTATAGACTAACTGAAGTGTTGGAGCATAAGCTTTCGTGGGCACAGACCCACTTCGTCAGATGCATGTAGTGGAAATTTCCAGAGGCAGGTATAAATATGCAGGCCAGAATCAGGCTGGAGATGACGAGGTGGATCCAATCAGAGAGGATGAGGCCCACTTCTAGTAGCTGATCTGGAGGTGTGAATTCCAAGAGAGCAGAAGCTGCTTTTGTAGTTAGCAAGCCATTCACAGTCTTTGCTTAATCCAGAGTTGACTGTGTCAAACTTGAAGATGACTGTAGCTCAGCAGTTTCTCTTTGAAGTCTGGTCCTGAAGTTTTTTTTGCTGCAGGATGGCTACCTTTAGATCTGCAATTGTGTGTCCAGGAAGATTGAAGTGTTCCCCTACAGGTTTTTGTATGTTGCCATTCCTAATATCTGATTTGTGTCCATTGATTCTTTTACGTAGGGACTGTCCAGTTTGGTCAATGTATATAGCAGTGGGGCATTGTTGGCACATGATGGCACATATTACGTTAGTAGATGTGCAGGAGAATGAACCAGTGACAGTATGGCTGATCTGGTTAGGTCCTGTGATGGTGTTGCTGGTGTATATATGTGGGCAGAGTTGGCACCGAGGTTTGTTGCATGGATTGGTTCCTGAGTTAGAGTTATTATGGTGCGGTGTGTAGTTGCTGGTGAGAATATGCTTCAGGTTGGCGGGTTGTCTGTGGGCAAGGACTGGCCTGCCTCCCAAGGCCTGTGAAAACGAGGGATCATTGTCCAGGATGGGCTGTAGATCACTAATGATGCGTTGGAGAGGTTTTAGCTGAGGACTGTCATAAGAAAGTCTAACCCTGTGTAATTTACATGCCCGAGCCTGAATGCCTTTCCCTCTCGACCCTGCATAAGTAGATGTAAGTTATAGAAGTGAGGGAGCTACTTCAACTTATGTCTATACATCCTAACACCTTCCTGTTTAGCTATTTCTCTCATTGATATGACATGATGGTCTAGGGTAGATCATCATTACAGGGGATTGAATTCAAATCCTCTGGCTCTGAAAGCAAGAGTCTCTAGGTAGGACTGTCCTTATGATTTTTGGTTGCCCAAGCTCCTACTCCTTCCATCTCCCACCGGGGGAGCTAGTCCACGGGGGGAGAGGGAGGGGAGCTGGGGCTGCATTCAGGGCTGTGGGGGGCAGGGCGGGGCAGCAGGAGGACTGAGCAATGCTGGCAGAAGCTGCCAGCCAGGAGGCAGAGCACAGGCAGAAGGAGGAGTGCTGCAGCCAGTTGGGGCTGTGGGCCAGGAGGCAGAGCGAGGCAGGAGGGGGAGCAGTGCTGCTGGCTGGTGTTGTGGGCTGGGAGGAAGAGCAAGGGGTAAGGGGGTTTCATCAGCCAGGGCCAGAGCAGGAAGATGGGAGGAGACCTCTGGGTTGGGAGGTGGAGCAGAGGGGGTGATGGGCTGGGGGACTGCATCTTGACAGCGTTCCTCTTCCGAAAGAGGAAATGCAAATGAAGCACTGATTAGCATGTTTGCATGCTTCATTTGCATATCCTCGTCCGATTGCTTTTTTTAAAGAGGTTTTTTCAAAAAACTAAAAAAAAGCAGTCTAGATGCGGTTCTTTCGAAAAAAATCCCCTTTTTCGAAAGAATGCTGTAAACCTTATTTTTTGAGGAAGAAGGGTTCTTTTGAAAAAAGGTTTTTTTTTCCCTAAAAAACTGCGTCTAGACTGCTTTTTTTCCAACCCCTCCCCCCACCTCTTTTGAAAAAGCGATCAGAGGAGGATATGCAAATGAAGTGTGTGGACATGCTAATCAGCGCTTCATTTGCATTTCCTTTTTCCTCATTTGCATTTCCTCTTTCGGAAGAGGAAAGCAGTCTAGACGCAGCCTTATACTCTGCTTCTGGTCCCTTAGCAGATGCCCCATCTCCAGGCCCTCTCAGGGATCTAATGAGGTCTAGGACACTTCCAGCTTTCGAGATTCCTCACCATAATAAAAATAAAGAATGACAACACATGGAAACAAAGTAAGGCACCAAAAATGAGTCAGACATCATTTGATTTTTTTTTAATTAACAAATAATTTTCTAGGCCAAAACAACGAACAAGTGTCAAAATTTGAGGCCCCCTGTGAACTTGAGGCCCAGACCAAATGGCTCTCCTGGCTCCCGCTCTGATTGGCCCTGGCCATCTGATCTAGTCTGATTTATACTTGAGACTCACACAGAATCAAAGAGGAGGTATCAGTGCAAAGGGAACACAGCAAGCATTGTTGAATGAGGGCTGCTCTGGGAGTGGAACTTGCTATAAAATTCTGGGAAAACGGGGCTTGAAGATGCCACATCAACTTAGGTTGGGTCTGCACTAGACCTGGAAGGTCGGGTTAAGGTGCACAACTCTAGATATGTAAAACACGTAGCTGGAGTTGGCTTACTTTAAACTGAGCTTGGCACCATATTCCCAAAGGGAGGCCGACAGGAACAAACGCTCTTGTCAGCTTCCCTTGCTCCTCGTGACTGCCAGGAGTACTGGCACCAAGTGGAGCCACCCTCAGCATTTGATTTAGTGAGTCTAGTTAACTAGACTCACTAAATCGAATGCCAGAAGATTGATCTCCGGTGCGGCAATGAAGATGTGGCCTTAGACTCCCCTCAGAATTTAGCAGTGCCTAACAGGAAGACTAGAAGTAGGAACTAATTAGCAGGCTACGTCCCTCGCTCCTTTGCCGGAGAGCTAGAAATTTTGTGCTAGTTAGATGAAGAAGCAAGCACTTTCCTAAAAATTCAAGGCATGTTTTCACAATATTGCCCAGCCCTGCATATTTTACCTTCTATTTAATTGCACAGACCAAGATGTAGGCTGAAGAGCAGTCTGCAGGGGAAAGGGAAGGCTGTTGAATGGAGCACTGGATTCATTTAACTGAGACTGTGTGTCTGGTGATAGTCTCATAGGCCATTATTTCCAGTTGAAATACAAAATAACAGCCTGTGAATCACAGAAGTTACAGATGGGAAATGATCTATCAGTTCATCTAGCCCACTGCCCAGACACTACAGGATTGTTCTGTACCGTATGTTCTCCAGTGTATATTCTCTAGTTTTCAGTGGCTCCGGTATGAGAATTCACACAACTCCCCTTGGGAAACTGTTCTCCAGACTAACAGAATTCAGCATTAGGAAATTTTAATGCATATTCAGCCTAAAATATTCCCTCTCTCAGTTTCACTCAGTTATTCTGTTTTTTCTCTTGCTGCTCGATTTGATAGCTACTGTAATAGGAAATATATGGGTATAGGCGATCTCACAATGGGAGTGAGATGAACTGAGACTTCAAGGGTGGCCACCCCAAATGTTTTTCCTTCACAATCTCTCTTCTTATCCTCTGTTCCCCTATGTTTCTCCCCATTTTTGTTTTGAGACAGGGAAACCCAAAGCTGCACTTCGGTGGTGGAGTTAAGCATGGAAACCTAGCATCTGTGACACTGGAAAGACCTGATGGAACTTCCAAAGAGAGATGGCATTTGGCAGATGAACTCAGCAGCTGCTCATCATGTGAGGTGCATATTCACACTACGGTGAGGAGGACCAGCTCTCAGCCATGAATGGTAGAACAATTTGCAAGGGCAGCAGCTGAAAGCTAAGACTGTGGCAGATGCAAGAGTCCTGTGTTTGCTAAGGCACCTGCAAATCAACAAAGGTGGGGGGAAAGGAATGTTTCTTTTATTTATTTAAAAGGGGCATTAAGACTTGGGTGAAATATCTTCCTGAATGGATCACTCAGATAAAGAAACTTGAGAACCCTTTTAAGATGCACAGCAGAGTTCTCTCAGCTCACAGCTGTGGCAGAGTCTGAAAGGAAAAAAGAGTTCTGATTTAAAATCTGTGCAGTGAGCATGCAATGGAAATAACATCTGGTACATCAGAGGGATAAAAACAGGATCACAGCAACCAACAGAGGAAACAGAGGAATGCACCTGGTAAAATCCAAGAGTAGGGCATAACATATACCATCACATACCCAGATACACACTTCCTCTGCTACCTATTCAGACTGATGCCACAGAAGGGGAAGGTGAGGAAAAACAAGTTTGCCAAGAATGAAAGAAAATAAAAGGTGGAACCCACAGACTTAGCTGCAATACAGATATGATTTTAAAGTCAACATTGGCAGAACACATGGAACAAAGATCCAGAGATTGACATTTTGATGATGTTAGTACAAAATGCATTTTAAGAAAAGCAGAGGGGAAAAAAAAACCAGAGGAAATTCCAGAGTCAGGATTGCCTAAGAACAAATGCCCCCGGAAGTGGAACCAGGATGAAAAGACCAGATTAGGATATCTAAATAAAGGAAAAAATGCTGTGGCTTTTTAGCTTTGGTTTGGGAGCCGCACAAGGATGCTAATCTCTAAAGAGTCAAAAATAGAGGACAACTCAAATAGTTTGGAATGCTCAAAGGGAGTGGTTTCTACACATCCATATTTAGAGTAAAAATCCTAGTCTGAAGCAGAGCTTCATTGAGAACTCGGAATGAAACCCTGATGGACATCAATGGGAGTTTTGACATTGACTTGAGCGGGGCCAGGATTTTGCCCTCTAGGCTTGATGGAATCCAGCCCAGAACAATTGACAAATGGAAGGTGAAAAAGATGAGGATGACACCCCCTCAGGATATGGATATCAGCCTTCAATGCAAAAGGCACATGGAGTTCCAAACTAGAATGACTGATATTCACAACTCATTTGGGATGATGGTGCAATCCATGCCATAAAGAGCAATACAATATGGGAGAGAGGAATCTCCACTCCAGAATTATGGATATGGAAAAGAACTTGGTAAGCTTGAAGGGGAAGGAACTCCATTTCCATAGCAATCAGTGATTTAGACTCCCTTCTAAAATAAAGGATACAGAGAGAATTGGGGGTATGTCACATTATTGAATTTTAGGGAAGCAGCCAGATCACTGCTGCACCCATGCGGGGGAGGATTGACCCCAAAAGTGGCACAAAGGGGGCCATGTGAGGTGTCAAATAGAAGCTTACTTTCTTCTGATTTTCTATATGCTATTCATGTGATTGTATAATGTCTGCGTGTGAAGGTATGAGCATGTACTTTGTATGAGTACTGAATATTTCTCTATATGTGGTTGAGTAATGGGCCAGGAATGTTTGCCTATTGACAGCTAATGAGCAAGTCTCCAGGGAACAATGGATCTCTGAAGGCCAAAGACACACCTGGCCACTGGCCATGTGACTCTAGCCAGCTTGGAAGAAACCTGGAAGGAGGGTATAAATATGCCATGTGGCCGACTCCATCTTGGTCTTCAGATCTGCTTCTGGCCCCAGATGCGGCCTCACAGGGAATCACGAGCCGGGAAGAACTGTGGACCCATCCGGACATAGGGGCTGTGTCTAGACTGGCAAGTTTTTCTGGAAAATCATCTGCTTTTCCAGAAAAACTTGCCAACTGTCTACACTGGCCGCTTGAATTTCCGGAAAAGCACTGACGATCTCTTGTAAAATCATCAGTGCTTTTCTGGAAAAACTATGCTGCTCCCGTTTGGGCAAAAGTCTTTTTCCGAAAGACTTTTGCGCAAAAGGGCCAGTGTAGACAGCATAGTTCTGTTTTCCGCAAAAAAGCCCCGATCGTGAAAAAGGTGATCGGGGCTTTTTTGCGGAAAACCGCGTCTAGATTGACCACGGACGCTTTTCCGCAAAAAGTGCTTTTGTGGAAAAGCATCCTGAGAATCTAGACATGCTTTTCTGAAAATGCTTTTAACGGAAAACTTTTCTGTTAAAAGCATTTTCGGAAATTCATGCCAGAGTAGACGTAGTCAGGATGTGCAACAAGGACTTTTAAGCTAGCAGCTATAACATCTCTGCTAGAGCCTGCATCGAGAACTGGGAGATTCGATGCATGTAATGTAGGATTCTTTAACAAACTTACTCTTATGCTTTTGTTTCTTGTAGCAATAAACCTTTAGATTGTAGATTCTAAAGGACTAGCTCTGTGTGGTTTGTGGGTAAGATCCAGAGAGTAAATTGGCCTGGGATTTGTGGTTGGTTTCTTGGAACTGGACAGAACTTGTTCAGGGTAGGTGGGAATGGGTTCTAAGACCCCCCCCCCCCCCTCCCCACACACACACCTGTGTATGAGGCCCGGAGCCATCTGGGGCACGGATATTGCTGGGGTGTCAGAGGGGTTTTGCTCATGAGGCTTTAGGCAGGCAGCTGAAGTGCTCTGTGGGACTGGTTTGTGGCCTGTTTGGGAAGGTCTCCAGTCTGGGGGCTAGAGAGAGCCCCGAATTTGAGCAATTCACCCTGAGCAGATGCCCTCATCTGTGCCCAGACCCAGTCCGTCACAGGGTACTTTTCATGGGGACTAACTCCTGATGGGATCTGAGGACTCGCAGAATAGGTTGGGAGCTGAGGTGTACTGAAACCTGTTAGGATCACAAGCTACCACTTTAAGTTGCACTTTAAGAACAAGGAGCTTTCTGGTCCAGCTAACACGCTTGGAGGCACTGGGGTGAAGTATGTGTGAGCTGTTTGCAAACAGCCCACCTCAATCCAGGGGCAGCTGATTTGTGGCTCTCTACCTTAGGGAGCAGCCTCCTTTGTCTCTTTCTGGTTTGGGTGCTTGTGTATGCTAGGCGCCTGGATTCTAAGAGTTACTCTGTATGGAAGCTTGCAACATGTTTTCACTTAACTTGCCTGTGTGCTGTGAATGTCACAGGGTCACTTGGATGCATTTTGCCCAGAGTGTAGGGCATCTGGAGAGTAATGCGGTAACAGAAGGGAGTTTGCCTTGGACATCTGCAATAAGACTATTCCACTCTCCTGTCTGGAGACAGATGCTGTATGGTGGTTGCAATGGATATTGAGAAGAATTAATATCTTTCTGTTAGAGCTGTTGTCTGTACTATCCAGAAACCTAGAAGTCTGGACCTTGATTCTCTCCACCCCACCCAAGAACTGTTTTACAGATTAAAAGAAACAGTTGGATGGCGAATCAGCTTGCAATGCTGCTCTCTCTACGCTGCAGTGGCTTGTGGTCATTAAAGAAAGGAAAAAATGCGGACATGGATGAATCATTTATTGCAAGCAGAAAAAAATGGAGGGACTTAGAATGGAGGAAAGAAGGTGCCAGCACATGACAGCAGGGATTAAGTGAGTCAAGAGATGAATTGTCAAAGCTGTTATGGATTCCGCAGGCAAAGTAACCAGTAACTGAGTAGCAAAAGCAACAACTACAGCAGTATTTGAAAAAGCAGAAAGGAATGATCGCAACAGATCTGTGTAACTCTGGTTTCATTAGGATTTCCTCATTTCAGTTATCACTAACTTATAGGCTCTGACTGATACTGGGAGCCCAGTGTAAGAACTCTGTGTCCTGAAGAGCTTAGAATTAAAATAGATACAGAGTGGAGAGGAAAACCACAGAAAGATCATGTGTTTTGCTGTGGCAGAACCAATAGTCGGCAGAACCACTTTGGGTGATGTCATCACAGTTCTGGAAACACAATGAGGCTAGAGAGACAGGGCTATGTCTACACTCGCGGCTTCTTATGTGAGAAATATGCAAATGAGGCTAAGCGTGGAATATCGCCGTGCCTCGTTTGCATACCTAATAAGCAGCCATTTTTGCAGAAGAGGCTCTTGAGCCAGAAGGAGCTGTCTACACTGCCCTTTCTTGCGCAAGAAAAACCCTCTTGTGCAATGCCGCTACGCTGATTATTTTCAGGAATAATGGCATTGTGCAAGAGGGTTTTTCTTGCACAAGAAGGGGCAGTGTAGACAGCTCCTTCTGGCGCAAGAGCCTCTCTGTAGAAATGGCAGCTCATTAGGTATGCAAATGAGGCTCAGCGATAGTCTCATGCAAGAAGCCGCGAGTGTAGACATAGCCCAGGGTTCCATGGCATGGAATGAAGCCAAGAAGAAGAAGGGCAAAGTTACATTTGCTGGGTTTGCTTTCAATTTTGACTTTCCTGAGCTGGTTTGGGAGAAGGGAATATGAGAACAAAATTGCCTCAGGTCACATCATCAGCAGGTGTAAATCAACATAGCTCCACTGAGGTCAAGAGAACTATTTCAGTTCACACCCACTGAGGGTCTGTCTTAGGGTACGTCTAGACTACCGGGTTTTGTCAACAGAAGTTTTGTCGACAGTATCTGTCGACAAACCTTCTGTCGACAAAGAGCGTCCAGACACATTGAGTTCTGTCGACAAAGCAAGCTGCTTTGTCGACAGAACCCTGTAATCTAGATGCAACCCTACAGGCAATAACACCTTCTGTCGACAGAACTCTGTCGACAGAACTCTGTCGACAGAAGGTGTTATGCCTCGTAAAATGAGGTATGCCAGCGTCGACAAAACTGCTGAGTTCTGTCGACGTTATGTCAACAGAACTCAGCAGTAGTGTAGACGCTGGTATAGTTTTGTCGACAAAAGTCCACTTTTGTCGACAAAACTCAGTAGTCTAGACACACCCTTTGGGACCGCAAATCCACACACACAAAAGTGAACTAAAGAGGTCATGTCCATAGCTTTGTGAGGGGAAGAGGGAGGAACATTTCATGCCTGGAACATTCCTTCTCTTAGCTGGAGTTGATCCTTCTTGGCAAGGGTTGAAAGGGTTTTCTGACTTGCAGAGACAATGCCTTTTCCCACCTGGATATCAAAATAGTGTGAGGGTGCATCTACACTGCATCTGTAGCTTGAAATAAGCTACACAGTTTGAGCTATCTACCCATTACGTATTTCAAAATAAATCACTATTCTGAAACATCCCTTACTCCTCGCAGAATGAGGTTTACCAGGATGTCGGAATAGTGAGCCCGTTTTATTTCAAAATAATGGGCGCGGTAAAAAGATGTGGAATAGCTATTTTGGGAAACCAGAGGAATCCCAAAATAGAGCTGCAGTGTAGACATAGCCTGACTAAGTAAGCAACTCGAAGGAAGGAACCATAGAAGTAGCCAACGCCACAGAGAAAGGCAAGTTGATGTTCAATGGTATGGTAGTGATGGTGTGCTCGTTATAGGCAAAGGCCTGGAAAGGGGAAAGTGTGGATTTTTCATGCTAGGTTTATATTTGTACAGTAGCTTGTGGAACTGACCCTAGGAGAGTTGTAATGAAGGGGCTGCTGGCAGTGAATGGCATTGTGATGTCACTAAAATAGGGAACACTAGGCAAACTGCCCCTTTTGTCCCCCAGAAGCGCTGCCACTGCCAATGGCACGCACTATACGTAATGTGCGTATGGCTCTGAGCACCCCTGGTGATAATCTAACCCATACACTGGGCCCACCTACTGGCACTGAGACCACTTACAGAGAGAACGAATGAGTGAGCTTTAGCTGAGAGCCAGCTGGCTTTGAGCTCAAGCTGTAGTCCAGACGCTCATGCATTAAGCTCCAGCTGTCCTAGGTTTGATTCTGCCTGTCAGTGTTCAAACAAACAAACAAAAATTCCTTCTCGGGGACTTAATCCCTTAGCTCCAGTGGTAGAAGCTCCGTCCCTTAGCTCCAGTGGTAGAAGCTCCATGCCTTTAAAAACCAATGGTTCCAGGTGGAAAGATGCATTGTTATGGAAGGGCCCGGGATAGAGTTGTTAGAAGACAGGGTCATCCAGTGGAATGAGACCAGGCTGGGACTTGGAGGCTTGACATAAAACCAGCCATACTGGGTCAGACCAAAGGTCCACCTAGCCCAGTATCCTGTCTGTCGACGGTGGCCAATGCCAGGTGCCCCAGAGGTTTGGACAAATTACTTTGCCTCACTAGTATTAGTGACCTCCTTTGTAACTACTCTGATCAATGGACAAATGTTAAGAAGCAAGAACCAGGTCACAACCAGGAGCACTGAGAATGGGGTTTAGAATGAACGTGGCAATAACTAACGTGGCACTGCTTCCATGGTGTTACACCGAGATCTTTATAGCAGCGCTACAAATTGCCCATTAAATAATTCTGCATATAAGCAGGTGCATATAAATAATTACATTCCTTTGAGTTATGGCAAAACCCTTCCAGGGAAGGGTGGCTAATCAATAATTGAGGTCTGCTCCGAAAGTGGTCTGTTCTTTCAGGCAACTTCTAAAGCATGAACAATGATCTCCTGGGATCCCAGTGTTTATCTTCTCTCAGCTGGGTCTGAGAAAAACTTGAGCATGCAATGATATGTCACATCAGATTATGTCAGCCAGCCCGTGCAACAATGCCAGGAATGCCCATTGCAAAGGTTCACAAGTGACTTTGAGCAAAAGATATTCCATTGGCTGCAGTTTTCCACGGCAAACTGAAATAGGGAAGCAATTGAGAAACTTCTATTTCTCTTGGGTTAAATATGAGCTTTAGCAGCACAATGGCTTGTGCTTTCTACTCCATCCATGATGACTGATGTACAAAGGGTAAGGCCAACAGAGGTGCAAGGTTCAAATCTAGTCCCCTTTCTGTTGAACAACATGCTCTGGATTGCTATAGATATATGAAAAGTACCCATGCTGGCCACTACAGCATTTCTCTTTCCACAGAATAGATTGCTTTTACTTTCACATCCAAAGAACAGCAGCTAGCTAGAGAGTTAGGATGCAGCGGTTTATTACTGTCACAGATCAAATAGTCTAACACCAATGATGCAATCATTCAGGAATCAATTTTTGATGAACTGCGGAGCTATTGTAATTTCGTTTAACCCATGGTGGCTTTTGATCAATAGATATTTACTAAACACCTATCAAGCAGAATTGCACAGTACAACCGATCAGCTTTAGTTAATGTATATCTCTTTGTGACATGTGTCTTCCTGCACAGCTATTAAATGATGTCCTGAGATGCACATAGAGCAAGTTTAGCAGATGGATTTAAATTTAAAATCCTTGCAGTTGTTGGCTAAGCTGACATTTGTCTCACATACCTGATACATGCACCCCTTCACTCCTACTCCAGAAATTCAGTGACATATACATTTGATACATCACAAACATCTTTTGTTAAATACAATGCATGGAATAGGGAAAGATTCCAATTGCCCAAAATAGGGATTTAATTGGAGTTGCATCTACCACATGTACACAGATTATATTGGGTTGATATATTGCAATCAGATACATCCTACTCAAGAATGGATCAAGGCCTTCTGGCTAAATTTGACAGGCTTCCCTCCTCCACACACATACTCAAACCGTGTCCATGATTTCATTATTGGGGAAAATGAAACAGATGCAGCAAAACAGCCTTTTCTATAGTCCTGCATTAATAGCAGGTGGCTAAGTAAGTCTTTGGCTTTTGCAGCAGGGAAATGGTTTCCACCGCTATCAAATTGGAGATTTTAGCAAGCTTAGTTAACGATGATTCAAAGAGTAGCTTTAATTCTAACATTTCGCTAAGTGGCAGAAAGTTATTCAAAGTATGACAAAGCTAAAGTAGCAACAGAAGACCTGATGCAAGGTCATTTCTGTATCACATCATTTCTTGGTTTAAATTATGCCCTAAACTGACAAGCTGTAACCATGTGGAAATGAGTAGGCAGATGTGATACAGCATTTCATGCTACAAATTGAGGTAAATCCTCAGCTGGCAGAAGGCATCATAACTCCATTGACACTGGAGCTACACAGATTTATACCAGCTGTGGATCTGGCCTGTACAAGCAGATGGTATCTATGTCAGAGCCATTGGGTTAACCAGACCAAATTATGAACAGATCCCCCATCATGGGGTCTGCTCACCACTAGCAGCATCTCCTGCTGGACATCTTGGGAATGATCTCTGCCAGGGTTATGCACCCCCTCTGGAGGTGTCTTCCCCCATCCTGCCTCACTGTGAAGCCTATGTCAGTCCAGGAACTACAGTCTCTTCTTTATAACTTGGACCTCAAGCCAGGTCACCAATGTTCTCCTCTTCCAGGGAATTCACAGTGCTTCTAGACCTACTGGCTGGCTTCTCCAAGCCCCTTGCTATTTCCTGTGTAAGGGAAGCCTGGCCTCCTCTCTACGCTGGGTTCTAGCTCAGGTCTCTGTACTGTATCAGCCCCTGAACTTCTTACCTATCTGGTTTCCCTTCTCCCTCTACTCAGCAAGTGACTACAGCCCCTGTTTGCAGTCAGCTATCAGGCTTTACACATCCACCAGTTCCTGCATAGGTGAGCCTGTTCCTTTAATTAGGGCTTTCCCTTCAGCATTCAGTCTACTAGGTTCATTGGCTCACCTGCTCTCCATTAACTTCTTCCACTCGTATGTGGAGAGGGCACCCAATCACACATGCATATATTAGCAAATAGTGAGCAAGATATTCTGGTAAGAAACACATCTCCTTTCCCATAGCCACTCCTCCTGGGACCAGGAGCTGGTGAGGAGTTTGTGTGGAATATCTGTGTAGGCTGACTTCAAAATAAAACGGGTTTTGCAAGGGCCGCCTTACTTTCTGCCTGTGCAAATGGGAGGAGCTGAAGGCCCTCAGATGAGAGTCACAGCTCAGATGGGAAAAAAGGGAGTTGACAAGAAGGACATGATTTTGCTCAGCTGGATACTTTGCCAGAAAATTCTTGCTTCAGGACCCTGCCCGTCTCTGAACTGGGCAGGCTATTAGGGGAGTTCATTTCTGTCTTCAAGAGTTCTTCCAGCCTCTGTTAATCCTATTCATCACCCAGAGCAGAGATACTTTGCTGATATTGACAGAGGATGAGGGGATGGATTGCACCCTCAGCAAGTTCGCAGATGACCCTAAACTGGGGGAGAGGTAGATATGCTGGAAGGTAGGGATAAAGTCCATAGTGACCTAGACAAATTGGAGGATCGGGCCAACAGAAATCTGATGAGATTCAACAAGTACAGAGTCCTGCACTTGGGACAGAAGAATTCCAAGCACTGCTGGGCACCGACTGGCTAAGCAGCAATTCTGCAGAAAAGAGCCTGGGGATTATGGTGGCTGAGAAGCTGGAGGTGAGTCAGCCATGTGCCCTTCTTGCTGACAAGAAGGCTAACAGCATATTGGGGTGCCTTAGTACAGTATTGCCAGCAGATCTAGGGAAGTGATTATTCCCCTTTATTTGGCACCAGTGAGGCCACATCTGGAGAATTGCATCCAATTCTGCCCCTCCCGTGGACTACAGAAAGAATGTGGATGACTTGGAAGGAGTCCTGCAGAGGGCAACAAAAATTATTAGGGGGCTAGAGCACATGACTTATGAGGAGAGGCTGAGGGATTTGGGCTTATTTAGTCTACAGAAGGAAGAGTGAGGGGGGATTTGAGAGCAGCCTTCAACTACCTGAAGGGAGGTTCCAAAGAGGATGGTGAGGGGCTGTTTTCAGTGGTGACAGGTGACAGAATGAGGACCAGTGGTCTTAAGCTGCGGTGCAGGAGGTCAAGGTTCGATATGAGAAAAAACTATTTCACTAGGAGTATGTCTAGACTGCATCCCTCTGTCGGAAGATTAGGCAGGTCGACATTTAAATATCCTGGGCCTAATTTGCATAAAAATGACCACCGTGTTTGGCTGACTCAACACTTTGTCGACAAAAAGCGGCAGTCTAGAGGGGGATCTGTCGAGAAAGAAAGCCTTTTTCGACAGATCCCTTATGACTCCTTCAAGGAGGTTTACAGGACCTGTTGAAAAAGGCTTTCTTTCTCGACAGTTCTCCCTTTAGACTACCGTTTTTTGCTGACAAAGTGCTGAGTTGGCAAAACGCGACGGCCATTTTTATGCAAATTAGGTGCAGGATATTTAAATCCCTGCCTCATTTGCAATGCCGACCTGCCTAATCTGCATCCCTCTGCCAACAGAGGGATGCAGTCTAGACATACCCTAGGAGGATAGAGAAGTACTGGAATGGGATTACCTAGGAAGGTGGTAGAATCTCCATTCTTGGAAGTTTTCAAGTCTTGGCTTTACTTAGGGTTGGTCCTGCTTTGGTCAGGGGGTTGGACTCGATGACCTCCTAAGGTCTCCTCCAACCCTATGATTCAATGGTGTCACTCTTATTTAATCTGTAGCACATCCCATTAAAAAAATACATTTGCCATAGGTTAGCACCCAGTGATAGCCAAGATTACTGTGGAATTTTATTCCAGTAACATTAGAGTGATCAGAACTCATGGCCCTATCCCGGAAAACACTACGTATTCGTACCAAACACAGAGAGATGCCTTTGGTAATGATTGGTAAATATTGACTTTTTAAGTGGTTTCTACTATATGTCTCTGTTCAGGACATATGCTGCCCTTTCAAGCCATAACAAAACAGAAAGCACAAACGTGTAACTAATCTGGACACCTCATCATTTAGCTTGCACACTTTATCATTTTCTCCATCCTTCATCTCCTTCAAGTCTTTGTCTTACTGGAGCTATGGAGTGCATCTCATCTGCCCTCTAGTCTAATAAGGCTCTAACACAAAACTAGCCCCTTCTATATAAAGCTACATCTAAACTACAAGCCTCTTTCAAAAAAGAGCAATAGACTACAACCAGTACTTTCAAAAAAGCAAGCTGCTTTTTTGAAAGAGAGCATCCAGGCAGTCTGGATGTTCTCTTTCGAAAAAGCACAGTTTGCATTACAAAGCACCTTTTTTCGAAAGAGCACTTTCGAAAAAAGGCGTTCTTCCTTGTAAAACAAGGTTTTCTGTGGTCAAAAAAACTTCTGCGTTCTTTTGATTTACTTTTGAAAGAACGCAACAGCAGTCTAGACACAAGGGAAGATTTTTTTTAAAAAGGCCACTTTTTTCAAAAAAAACAAACAAAAACCCCCCGCTGTAGTCTAGATATACCCTAGGTGAGTGTTTGGCTGCGTGCCTGAAATTAGACTTTTAATTCTCTTTATTGGATCAATAAAGTAGATCTCAAGTGCTTTACAAAGGAAATGAGAATGACCAGCCCCATTCTTGTGGTGGAATGGTGAGGCAGAGAGACGTAGAAGTGACATGTCAAGAAAATAGTTATGTGTGGATTCAGTGTATTGTGCAAATAGAGCAGGAGGCTGGACATTTCATGTACCATTAAAAGCTGTGCAAACCCCACAAAAACAAACGTCATTATTGAGCTAGATCCTCAGATGGGGTTCGTCGTAGCTCCATTAAATTCTATGGATTCAGGATTCAGGTTAATTGTTGGGAATATTTAAATAATCTTGCCACAGACTAAACATCAACAGAGACTTCTTACTTGATGAAGCCAGCAGAGAAAATGCTGTCTGTTCTTAAGCACTCCACAAAGAGAGAGAGGTAAATTCGTCTGAATTAATTACAGTCAATTATTCTTGAAATTGAAATTTTGTTCTCTGTTTTGCCATTGACTTCCTGGGTAACCTTGGCACATCGTGCTCTCTGTTAAATAGTCTCCCTAGAGGGACATTGACCATTCCTCTTAGGGATGAGGCTTATCTACAGAGTTGGTCAACTGAAGGTATTTCCATTGGAGAACACAGTTCTGGCAGAGTCTAAATGCTTCAGAAAGGCTCATTGATTCTGCTGAAATTTCATTTTGGAGGAAAACCTAAAACATTTCTGACAAAGTCAAAACAACCCCGTTGAATGTTTCTGGGATTAAAGAATGTTTTAGTTCATCCTTTTAAAATTCGGCATGATAGTATACACTGAAAAAAGCAATTTTTTTTATTTTTTTGTTAAAACATAGTTAACGTTTTCAGCTTACTCTTTATGCAGAGAATTTTGAAGTTGTACAGTTTTGTTCCTAATTGGAATGACAACATTTCAAAATCATGAAATCCACTATGAAACAGATTTTCCACTCTCTGCACAGCTCTATTTAGTTATGTTGGAGCCAAGACGGGGAGAATTTGTAACAGCTAAACATGACCTGTGAGGGAGGACTGAAAGAATTGGGCTTGTTTGGTTTAGAAAAGAGAAAACTGAGAGGAGATATGATAGCAGCTTTCAAGTACCTAAAAGGGTGTTACAAGAATGGCGGGGGGGGGGGGGGGGGGGGAGGGAGGAGGAGGAAATTGTTCTCCTTAGCCTCTGATGATAGGACAAGAGCAGCAAGGGAGGTTTAGGTTGGACATTAGGAAAAAATTTCTAACAGTCAAGGTGATGAAACACTGGAATAAATTGCCAAGGGAGGTTGTGGAATCTCCATCTCTGGAGATATTCAAGAGCAGATTAGACAGACACCTGTCAGGGATGATCTAGATCAGGGGTTGGGAACTTAAGGCCCATGCTGGTGCTCCAGCCCCTCTCCCCCTCTCTGTGGAGTTGGGACATACATCGACTAGTCTGGACCTAAGGGTAATGTGCGGAGTGTCTTTCTCCTTTTTTTTTTTTTTTTTTGCTTCTCACTTGTGTGCGGCCCCAAACTTAACAACTTCCGCCCCTAAAAAGTTTCCCTGCCCCTGATCTAGAGGATAGTTGGTCCTTCCATGCGGGCAGGGGACTAGACTTGATAAGATCCCTTCCAGTTCCAGTATTGTGTGATTCTGTGATTCTGCGATTCCTCGTGCCATTGCAGAAGGGCTAGCCATAATGGGTTTTGGGAGTAGAAGTCACTTCTCCATAACAAATCTTCAGTGCTCCCTTGCCCTGACAGTAATAAGAAAACAAGGAGGATGGGTAAAAGTGAGGTTTCCGTCCTGCAACTGTCAAAAGAGATGGACAAAGGAAGGGAGAGTTTACAGGGTCGGGTATCAGAGGGAACTATAAGGTGGGACTGTGGCTGATTCATCCAGACCACCTGCTAAGACTCTTACTGCAGTACAGATCCCCAAAGCAGGGCCCTGCCTTTATGATACAAGGTATTAAGACTGAAATCTTCAAAGATGCCTGGTGAATTTGGATGCCTGATTTTCACAGTCACAAACTGGCCAATCAAATCCAGTAAGCAGGTTTCAACATCTCAGCCTAAGAGTGTAAAACCCTCAGATAAACAGTGTGTTTTATATATATATATATATATATATATATATATATATATATATATTAGTACTGTATAATAAATACCACTTTTCATTGCACAGCCATGCAGTTGCAATACAGGGGATTGCTTAGCATCCACTATCACTGTTCCACCCTGCTCTTTCCTCCCCACATTATTTTTGTCACGAGTTTTCATTTGTGAAGGCTCCAGGCATTTGCTCCACACTTTGAGGCCAAGCTTACTTGGCAGTAACATCAACAGGGTTCTGTTTGCGGGGAAAAGTTTATCTGACCCAGTCTGAACTCCCTAGCTCCTACACTCAAAGATGACAAAACAATCTCTGTGCAGTTTCTCAGCATGGTGATCTAAAAAAGAAGCTCGAAAAACATTTTTCAAATGACAATGTTGCACAATGTGCTATTAATCACTGATGACAACTTCTCCTGAGCAGCCACTGATTGATCCTGATGTTGTCAAACTTTCTTTTTCTTGTGACATCTCTCTGATTGGCATCTTTCTTTAGTGCCTTGGTGACCTTTCCACTGTATTGATCCACACCAATCACGGAGGAGAGAGCAGTTCCATGAGGGGGCAGAGTTGATAAAAGGAGGTCAAATGGTTACTGGGAGAGCTGAGCACCATAGATTTAATGATTGATTAGTGAGGGTGGGGGGAAAGTGGGGAAGAACCGAAGGCAGAGAAATTAGTATGTGATGAAGTCTCTAATCATGAGGCTCTAATAATCATTCAAAGATCTTTATTGAATACATCACCCTATTATCAGAACCTGGGTAGAGAGAGATGAGGAAGGAAAATAGATGCAAATACTTCATGGAGGTCACCTTAAAACAAGACCAAGTTTATAGACAGAGATGGTGCCTTTGTGGATAAGTTTCGTATCATTCAACTTGTGATCAGACATAAGGTTAGATCCCCTATCCCCCATAGTTAGAATTGCAAACTAGGGTACCAACAGTAAGGAAAACTGAATTCCTCCCAACAGTGGAGGTCGGAGCTGATGCCCATTGACAGGTTCTTTTGGGACGCTTGTGTGTGCTGACACAATGGCTAGAGAGAAAGTGCACAGACAGAAAAGCAACTACAAAATCTTTTCAGATGATCTGAGAAAAGCCTGCTGCAAAGTGGGCAATAGAATTCACTAGTGACTGGTGGTGTGTATCCCTTCAAGATGGATTCTACTGGCTGCCACTGTCCTGTGGCCCAAGTCAAATCTGCAAAGTGTCCTGCAAAATATCTCATGCTAGTCGCCCACACTAACGTGCTTACCTCAAAAAGGCAGCTGTCTGCATATTTCTCACTCCTGCACCTTCAGACTAATTCATATGATGGGAGCTGCATGTGAGGTTGGGATGTTAAAAATCATGTAACGGGGTAACCGTGTAATTGCTGAAAACCTCAGTGGTTACACTGTTGCCCGCATTGCGGGCTCTGTAATATAAAGTTTAGTGTAGTAAAGCCTTCCCAGGAGTGGGACCGCCAGCCCAGCTCCTGAGGAAGTGGCTTTTCTGAGTGTAACCGACACAGTTAACCGATAAGCATTCGCTTATCGGTTAATTGGTCAGTTGTTTACACTTAAAACATCCCTAATATGAGGGTTGAACTGTTAAGTAGAAAACAGTCTTAAGATGAGAAGTCAGACAGGATTTGCAGGACTGGGCACTGGGAATATGTTATTTTGACTCCAACTCTGCACATTCAGCATTGATGTCACAGGAAGGATGCCTAGTCACTAGATTGCCTTTCCAGATGAGGAACACATTTTGCAAGTCATCTTTCATGCTCAGTGCTGGGGTCAGAACTCCTGAATTCTGCAGGCTTTCTCACTCTGTTGTACTGTAAGGGTATGTCTAGACTACATGCTTCTGGCGACAGAGGCATGTAGATTAGGCTACCCAGCATAGGGAAATGAAGTGGCGATTTAAATAATCGCTGCTTCATTTAAATTTAAATGGCTGCTGCGCTGTGCCAATCAGCTGTTTGTCGGCTCAGTGCGCTAGTCTGGACACTCCGCGGTCGACATCAAAGGCATTTGTCGTCCTCCCCGGTATGCCTCATGGGATGAGGTTTACCATGCAAATCTAGTACACAAGTTGCAAGGAGGAAGCCTATGTTGGTCTTTGAAATCAACAAACATGGGCAGCTAACTCATGCTTAAACCTGATTGTCTTTATCCATGCTCGGCACCAAGTGATCACATCCTCCCCGATTTGCCTCACAGGATGAGGTTTACCAGGGAGGTCAACAAATGCCTTTGATGTCGACTGCGGAGCATCCAGACTAGCGCACTGAGCCGACAAACAGCTGATCGGCACAGAGCGGCAGCCATTTAAATTTAAACGAAGTGGCAATTATTTCAATTGCCACTTCATTTCCCTATGCCCAGTAAATGACGGAACCATGTAGTCTAGACATGCCCTAAGAGACTTGTTACATAATCTGTCCACACCTCAGTGTACATATTTCTGTGAACATAATGACACATGCCCTCCACAGGCTTTGTCTACAATGGGAAAGTGACTTCAGTCAACACTTAATACATTAGAAATAATGTGATCACTTGGTGCCGAGCATGGATAAGGACAATCAGGTTTAAGCATGAGTTAGCTGCCCATGTTTGTTGATTTCAAAGACTAACATAGGCTTCCTTCATGCAGCTTGTGTACTAGATTTGCATGCAAGAAGCAGTGTTAACAATATCATCCAAGTTATGTACAATCGGAAAAGGAGATGGGCTGGCCATGTAGCAAGACTGAGAGATGACAGATGGACGGTGCATATACTCCATGGGTATTCACGAGCTGTAAAAAGAACAAGAGGAAGGCCTCCAGTATGTTGGGTGGATCCTTTATGGAGGATTCATGGAAGGACATGATGAGTACCGCAGAAAACAGGAGGGTATGGAAAAATTGCTATCTGCATCAGTGGCAAGACTATTCACTTCAATGAAGTCACAGATCTTTCAAGTAGTACTGTCTGTACCATGGATACTTATACTGGTAGAGTTTACTCTACCCAGAAAAAAGTGATACCAGTATACGCACATACACAGCTGGGAGTGTGTTCACCATAGGAATGGGAAATGGAGGTGTGGGCTCTCAGCCTGGCATCCGGTGTCCCAGCTGCTGCCTAGTGCATCAGGGACTCTGCCGCCAACTCCATGTGCTGGGGTCCCAGTTCAAGTCCTGCATGTAGGGGGGTGTCTGATGCCAGCCTCACACTTGGGGTCCCGGCTCCTGGAACTGCTTTGCTCCCGGCCACAGCTGGGGATGGATGGGGAAAGAGGGCTCAGCAAACCCACTTTTAAAGTTGTTCCCTTGCCACTAGGGTACACAGGAGGTTGTATCACCCAAAGTACACTGGACTAGTTATGGTGTCAATGAAAGCGTGCTTTAGAAAACTTGCCATCAACTCAGTGGCTCAGCTTTGTCTGCACTTCTAAATGCCATGAAGCCATGGCAGCTCTTTAACACAGCAATGTGGTTACAGCGACAGCACTGAGAGCGAGCTCCCCCAGTGCTGTAGGTAAACCATCTCTCTGAGCGGAGCGGCTAACAGAGCGGAGAGCAGAGACGTTCACACTGGCACTTTACAGAGCTGTATCCTGCTGTGCTGAGGGGCGGAGGAGAAGGGGAAGGACATTTTTTCAGACTCCCAGCAAGAAAGTTGCAAGAAAAGAGGCAGTGTAGACAGCCCCCGAGTGTGGAAATAGCTTAGAGTCAGAAGTGATGCATGACTTATTTAATGTGTGTTGCAGTCATTATTTCAAAACTTTTACAAGTCTAGAATATTTATTTTAAAGACAAGGGGTAAAATTGTAAGGCTTTATTTACACTGCAAATACTAATCACGGTTCTCACGTCTGTTAACCAACCACTGCAAACAAAGAACAAGTGTTTGTTCTTAGATCCTGGGATCTACTCATTGTATGCGTGACCAAAACAGTCTTGACAAAAGGATTAGTTGACATGTGTCAGTGAGAGTTACACACATTTTCTTCTTGACTACAACCTATAATCATGTTTGTTATCATGGGCTAAAGCAGATTGCAATAATGTAAACAGAACTGAAGGTTATGTCTATACTGGCAACTGAATGACAAAACTTGTGGTTTGGAGGTGTTAAAAACAATACCCCCATGAAAGACAAAAGTTTTGCCACCAAAAAAGCTGGTGTGAACAGCGTTTTGTCAGCAGAAACACTCTCCTATTGATAAAGTAGTGCCACTCATCGGGAGGGGTGGAAGTATTTTGTCAGCAGAAGAGCTGACAAACAACAGCTACAGTGCCCAACCTTTAGCAATACAGCTGTGTCACTAAAGCTGTGTAGTCACAGACCAACTGAAATTTTAAGAGCACCAGTTTAGATGAGAGGAGAATATGGCTGATTAATTCATGTCTCTTTATTTCCTTCCCTAGCTTTTAAATGCTTTGTCTGTACTAGAAATGTAGCCGTGTTAGTCTGGGGTAGTCCTGCATTTTGTCTGTACTAGTGTCACTTCACTGGGGCTACATCTACACTAAGGGGCTGTGTCTGACCAGTTTTTCCAGAAAATCAGCCGCTTTTCCGGAAAAACTTGCCAACTGTCTATACTGGCCGCTTGAATTTCCGCAAAAGCACTGACTTCCTACTGTAAGAAATCAGTGCTTCTTGTGGAAATACTATGCTGCTCCTGTTCAGGCAAAAGTCCTTTTGCACAAAACTTTTGCGCAAAAGGGCCTGTGTAGACAGCTCAGTTTTGTTTTCCGCAAAAAAGCCCCGATCGCGAAAATGGCAATCGGGGCTTTTTTTGCGGAAAAGCGCATCTAGATTGGAACAGATGCTTTTCCGCAAAAAGTGCTTTTGTGGAAAAGCGTCCGTGACAATCTAGACACTCTTTTCTAAAAATGCTTTTAACGGAAAACTTTTCCATTAAAAGCATTTCTGGAAAATCATGCCAATCTAGATGCAGCCCAGGTGTATTTTAGCGCAAATAAATTTCCAGTACATCAAAAGAACAGAGGGGTTTTTGCAGTGTATGTATTCCTCTTTAACTCCTTTTGCGCAAGTATTCTGGACAGGCAACAGGGGTTTTTTGTGCAGAAAGTGCCAATCGACAAAAGCACAGGTGCTCTGATGGCTATTCTGTGAATAGCCATCAGAGCTTTCTTTCGAGTGAGCGTCTATGCAGTCTGGATGCTCTCTTGTGCAAAAGCAGAGATGCTTGTAGTGCGGACACACTCTTGCGCAAGAAGTTTTTGCGGAAGATGTTTTTTGCAAAAAGTTTCTTGAGCAAGAAGCCTGTAGCGTAGCCTGGTTTTATTCCCCTGGAAGAGGATTTTAGAAAAAGAGCCAACCACATGTGGTGATCGTCTACACAACAAATAAAACCAGACATTTCCTATCTTCTGCAAAAATGTAGGGGTTTGGGATAAATTGACTTGGATGGAGGAGTTAGAAAGATTTGTAAGTAAGCATTAGGGCTTTGTTTCAATCGAAGAAGCCAAGAATTTAAAGCATTTGGATCAGCCTTAATGGTGGATATGCACAGATGTATGCAACTCTGACCTCAAGTAAACTAGTTCAAGAAACTCTGGGCACACTGGGTACAATTAAACATTGAAGGTCAGATTAGTGCCTGGGGGCAACATCTCGGGGTTGAACCTCTCTAGTCTGGCACTCTCTGGTCCGACAGCATCCGTGATCCAGCATGATTTTAGTTAGCCAGATGTCCGCTTATCATGGGTGTGGTCAAGTGTTCTGTGCTGCTATTTCACTCTCATTTACCCCCTAACGGTCTTCTAAGAGCCCAGTGAGCAGTGGAAGTGTTGGTAACACTGCTAGGCAATATTGACCTCCCATGGTCCAGCACATGGGCAGCGGGTATGTTAGGCGGGGGAAGGCATTTCCTTCCCAAACTGCCAGTCTGGCCCAGCTCACACTCTGCCCCCAGAATGCCTTTTGTAGACCTACTGAGAGTGGAGTGCTGCTTCCTCCAAGTGCCCTCCCCAGGGGCAGATGACCGTTTTACGGGGCCCCGGCAGCATAATTCCGTGGGGCCCCCCTTTGCCACGGCGCAAGTGCGGGGCTTTCTGACGCGCGGGGCCCGGGGTGGCTGCCCCATTCGCCCTGCCCTATATCCGCCCCTGGCCCTCCCTCTCCCATGCTCTGGAGCTGGAGAGGCTGAGGCCATGTGCCCTCCTCCCTGCCTGTGCTCTGGGGCTGGGGATGCTGGAGCCATATGCCTGCCTTCCTCTTCCTTGGGGGGTGGGAGTGTAGCATGCTGCCCTGCCTCCTCATGGTCTGGGAGAGGGGTGAGGAGGTGGCTTGGCTCTCATGGAAGGCAGCGCCTTGGCAGAAGTGTCAGGGCTGGGGGTGAGAGGCAAGCCCCCAGCCCTACCTTCACCTACCATCCATGGTCCAGCAAATTCTCTGGTTCAGCACCGGTTAGGTCCTGACAGTCGGATTAGAGAAGTCAACCTGTATGTAGGTGTTGCATCAAGTATGTGACGATGATGTGGCCTGTGCAGCCAATGGCGCGTTCCTAATTTACTGCTGAGTTTCATCCCTTTTCAATGACGGCTCCTTCCTTCATCAGCCTCAGGGATGCAGAAACAAGCAAACATATTTCTTGTTGTGGATCTTGGTATTTGCTGAATCTTGACATCAGGAATCCAGGATTTCCTTTTGCCTGCAAAGCTTCCTTTGCCAACATTTGTTAAGCATTGTGAGCTTAGACTGCAAAATCCTTGGAGCAGGGCAGGATGCATCATGTCCAAAAAGTGTATGATGTTTTGCGCAATGGAAACCTGACCCCAGATTGGGGCTGCAGGCTCTACAGCAACTGCCTGAAAGCTGCAAAGCTTGGAGCCAAAAGCAATGGGGTCTTGTATTAAATAATCATTGAAGTAAAACTGGAATGTGGGCCTTAGACTTTAGATCACTCTAGGGTAGTAGCTTCATTGAGGTTCTCTTGTTGCACGTTGGACGCATAATTAATGAGGCATTAGGGCAGGCGAAATGGGCTCTAGATTTTCGGTTTCCCATCTTAGAGCCCTAGAACCACCAGGTTTAGGAGCCTCTCAGTCTGACTATTGAACTGTTTATCCAGAATCAAACAACTTTAGGAGCAGAGACTGAGGGTATGTCTACACTAGCCCCCTAGTTCGAACTAGGGAGGCTAATGTAGGCATTTGAAGTTGCAAATGAAGCCCGGGATTTAAATATCCTGGGCTTTATTTGCATGTTCCTGCCCGGTCACCATTTTTAAATTCCACTAGTCTGAAGGAACTGCCCGCGGCTTCACGCGTCAGTGAAACGGTAATTCGAACTAAGTCCTTAGTTTGAATTAACTGTTACTCCTCATGGGCAGTTACAGGATGGGAACATGCAAATAAAGCCCGGGATATTTAAATCCCAGGCTTCATTTGCAACTTCGAATGCTTACATTAGCCTCCCTAGTTCGAACTAGGGGGCTAGTGTAGACATACCCTGAGGGAGCTGGGGCTCAGTGCATCCACAGCCTAGCAGTGAGGTTGGAGAAATCCTCTTCCCCATCAGGTGTGAGTGAGCTAAGTAACGGCTAAACTTTAGGAAGGTTAGTTGCAGCACCTGCTATGTTTTTTGAAAGATGTAGCTTAGGCACCTAAATCCACCTTTGGAAGTCAACAAAGAAGCATCTTTGTGAATCCAGGCCTAGGTACCTTGAAGCTAGATGCAGAAACAGTGAGAAAGTCCCTTTGGAGATCAGCATTCCAGGGTGAGAAGAATGTGTTTTTAGGAAGGAGACCAATTGAACAGTCTAATACTTTCCCTGAAAGGAGCAAACGTAGAGAACTGTGCAATCAAGGGCCTTTCTAAACCCTAACATTATTAGAAAAAGGACGTGCTTGCTGGACTTGATAAGGATTCATAAACTGGAGATCATCCCAACTTGCCCATGACATTTGATATTTATTCTGTGTATTATCAATATTAATCACAATGCAAATTTACATTATGCCTTTCAACGTAGGCATGAATTAAAACACTTTATGCTTGAGAAATACAGTCTCTTTCACCCACAAAATCAGTTTCTTGCCAAGTGTTAAAAAGTACTTTCAAATGATTTTCTTTTCCTATCCTTCTGGACTCAGAACACAACTCTTCAAGGCTGATTATGGTATAGCACAGTATGACAAGTTCTGACCACCCAAAGTGGAACAATTTATTGCAAGAACAAGAGAGAAAATCCAGACTCCAATAGGATGATATAATCCCTGGGTTAGAGAAACAGCCAACATAAAGTTTCCAGTTACAATTTAACTAAGGAAAAGTAAAAACCTCTTTCCTATGTGGTTGCAAGATTTATATCAGTTTGGCATTTTACTTGTCTAAGCTCATGTATTTCCCTTGCAAGCAGCTGAGCTTCAGTTCACCATGGTCTGTGGAGTCCATAATCACTTATGATCAAGATGATGACTAGACAATAGGGTGTATGATCTAAGATCAAGAGCAAAGTATGTTGACATATAAACCAGACAAGAAATTGGCCTTTTTAGTAACAAACGGTTTCATTTTGGGCTAACCATTTTCAAAAATGCTGGGAGTGGGTCAAACCACAACTTCCTTCCCCTAGAGCCACAAGTCAAGTCAACTAAAGCTTAACTGAACTGAGTTTTCAAGCCAAAGACTTGGGTTTTATGGTTATGCTTATTCCTCTGAAATAGACTGACATTAAGCCACAGTTTCAATTTCAGTCTGTCTGCAAAAATTGCTACAGTAAACTAATGCTAAAGCCAGGAGCAGCCTAATTTGTAGTGAAAACCCTCCCCTTAACTTTCCTACTCACAAGTTTAAGCTTGTAAGTTTTCAGAGAAACTCCACATCAGGACCAGCACAGTGACCAGAGCCCTTTGGAAGAAAGGGTTTCTCTTTCTCCCTTCTTCCACATCTTCATTCCTTAATTTCTTTACCCTTGAGACTGAATGAACTTAGCCCCCTCTCCCCCTTAGCACCCTGGTTTCACTGGAACTGCCAGGCTGAATGAGACCCTGGTTCTGACACTAGCCAGCTTAGGATGTTTCAGAGAAGGTGCATAAATGCCCATTTTCCCCCTCCAAAGGGTGAAGGTGAAGGTAGGGTTGGGGGCTTGCATCCCCCAGCCCTGCCCCTTTTTCCCAGGCTCCGCTCCCCAGCACGATGGAGAGGTGAAGCAGCACACAGTCCCAGCATCCACAGCTCCTGGAGCACTGGGGAGGGCGAAGGGTGTGTGGACCCAGCTGTCCCAGCTGTGGAGCATGGGGAGGGCAGATGCTGGAAGCAGCAACACTCCACCCTCAAATGCCTACAGTAGGCATTGGGGGGCAGGGGGTGGAGTGTGAGTGGCTGTTGGTTTGGGAAGGCAATGCCTGCTGCCCCTGGACAGAGCCATATCAGTACCAGAACAGGAGTCACCACTTCATGCTGACATGACCAAATTCATGTTCTTCATCTTAGGTTAATATTGGGTGGCCCTTACATCCTTGCCAGTACCCAAGGCCTGAGTTCTAGGAGCTGACCTCGGGGGTGATAGAGTTAGTCTCAGAATTGAAAGAGATGGGTGTCACCTCTGGTGGGTAAGGCTTTGTCTGTGCTGGTCTCTCTTGCGTATCTTTTGCTGTGGTCTTCTCTTTTGTGGTTCTTCAACCTACACTCATATCGGTCCCTCATTTGCCTTGGCATCATCTAACATTCTCTACCTGCTTTGTCTCTCTCCTCCTCCTGCCCAGGTTAGATTCAGGCTACTTGGGCCCCTGGAACACCACAACTGTCATTCCTACCTCAGCCTCACCCTCACCCCCACCCCCAAACTTGAACTGTGAAGGCAGGGCCATTCCTTCTCCTCCCAGAGCATGGGCCACCTCTTTCCACTCTTGGGAGCAGCAGTCGAGTGCTTGAACTGTTAGGCCTCACACACACTTGGGAGCAGCAGGAGGTCATCTTCTCTCCCCAATACATACTCATAAAAGATGGACGAAAAATCACACAAGCAGCAGGGAGCTAAGCATTGAGCATACCTTACTATAGCCTGGCCTCCCCTGTCCCATGAAATCCACTGCATAAGAACGGCCATATTGGGTCAGACCAAAGGTCCACCTAGCCCAGTATCCTGTCTGCCGACAGTGGCCAATACCAGATGCCCCAGAAGGAGGGATCACAACAGGTAATCTTCACGTGAGCCCTCCCCTGTCACCCACTTCCAGAGAAACAGAGTCTAAGGACACCATTCCTGCCCATCCTGGCTCATAGCCAGCCGGCTCTTCTAGGTTGTAATCTACTCATCACGGGCGAGTAGATTACATTATTTGTCGAGCCCTGCTAATAGCCATTGATGGACCTAACCTCCATGCATCTAACTAGCTCTTTTTTGAACCCTGTTAAAGCTCTAGACTTCACCGCAACCTCTGGCAAGGAGTTCCACAGTTCACCTCCACTGCAGCGTTAGACATAAGCAGCACTTTTAGTGGCATGTAATTCTGGAAGCAGGGCTGTCTTTAGGATTTATGGGGCCCTACACAATACAATTAAATTGGTGCCCCTATGCCCAACAGCAGCCAGGGAACAACATCAAATTTTTAGAGAGGTGGTTTTAAATCTTCAGCAACACACTAATTACATATTTTCAAAACAAAGTTTAAACCAAAGTCTTGTAGACTAACACAGTAAATTCAGGTTGCAGAGGTAGCCCTGTTAGTCTGTTTCAGCAAAATCCACAAGGCATCTATCTGGTAGCACCTTAAAGACATACTATCTTTGCACAAGAGCAGTGTTGGTGCATGCTCCTGTTGGGGGCACCTAAAGATTATAAATTGGGTTGTGCCAATAACCAAACCAAAAAACAAACAAAAAAACAAAACTGTTTTGCATTAAAAGAAGCATTTTGAGATTCGATTGATTAAAGTTTAAGTAAAATGAAAAAAGGAAAAATATAGTTCTGAATTTTTGGAAGGGAGGATTGATTGAAAACATTTGCCAAATTTTATGGGAATGTGTGAAATATTTCAGGCCTCCTATATATGCATTTTTCTGTTGAAACATTCTTTTAATTAAAAAAAGGGTAGGTCCATCAATGGCTATTAGCCTGGATAGGAGGAATGGTGTCCCAAGCCTCTGTTTGTCAGAAGCTGGGAATAGGTAACTGGAGAGGAATCACATGATGATGACTTATTCTGTTCACTCCAGGTATGTCTACACTACAGCACTAATTCGAACTAACTTAGGGTACGTCTAGACTACCGCGTTTTGTCGACGGAAGTTTTGTCGACAGATACTGTCGACAAAACTTCCGTCGACAATTTGCGTCCATACATATGGAGTTCTGTCGACAAAGCAAGCCGCTTTGTCGACAGAACTCCGTAGTCTGGACGCAGTGTTACAGGCAATAACACCTTCTGTCGACAGAGTTCTGTCGACAGAAAGTGTTATGCCTCGTAAAATGAGGTATACCAGCGTCGACAAAACCGCGGAGTTCTGTCGACAGAACTCCGCGGTAGTGTAGACGCTGGTATTGTTTTGTTGACAAAAGTCCACTTTTGTCGACAAAACTAGGTAGTCTAGACACACCCTTAATTTGAACTAGGCATTAGTCCTCGTAGAATGAGGTTTACCTAGTTTGAATTAAGCGCTCTGCTAGTTCGAATTAAGTTCGAACTAGAGGTTTGCCTGTGTAGCGCCTATCAAAGTGAATTCGAACTAACGTCTGTTAGTTTGAATTAACTTTGTAGTGTAGACATACCCTCCCTCTGGGACACCAGGCATTGGCCACTACTGGAGGACAGGATACTGGGCTAGATGGACTTTTGGTCTGATCCCATATGGCTGTTCTTATGTTCTTAAAGTTGGCCGAAGCCTAATTATCAAAACTGGCTGAAAATTTCTTCCTTCCCCCAAAATGAATTGTTTTAGTATCCTAAATTTTCCTTTTGTGGAAAAAAGACTACTCCAAATGGAAAGTTTCCATTTTATTTTGAAAGCAATAAAAATGTTTTGCGGCATAGTTGTTTAATTCTATCTTCCTTCCCCCAGTTTGTTCTCTGGAAAATTAATAGGTAGGGGGAATCAAATGCCCAAAAGATATTTGTTTAAATGCTATTTGAATTTTTTGATATCTGAAAATATTTCCCCAGAACCTACCATTTTTTAAAAAATCAGTCTGGTCTTTATTTTTGATGGAAAAATTCCATATTTTGTCCTGCCCTATGAACTTATGAAAGTTTGTAAAGCTCTTTGAAATGCATAGATAAAACTTTACCCGCCTTTACTTGCCCTCAGTAGGAGTACTCTAATGAGTAATAAAAGAAAGGCAATGTCTTAGTGAATCAGTAAAGCTATGTCTAAACTAAGAGCTAGGGCTTTGATTCCTCTGCTTGTGTATGCAGGGCCGGTTTAAGGGGGGGGGAGAATAGCTGGGCAGCTGCCTGGGGCACCAACCTATGGGGGGCACCTGATTGAAGTGTTAAGGGGTGTCGCACACCCGGGGGTTGAGCCGCACATGTGCCGAGCGCCCGCTGCCTGAGGCGCAACTATGCCTCGGTCCAGCACTGTGTGTATGTCTAGGTTGGCTCTCATCAAACTAGTGCCAATATAAATAGCAGTGTAGTTGTGGCAGACAGGGCCACAATGATATGTCTGATTCATGCTACATACATACCCTCCAGTCCATTGACTGAACATTTAATGTCTAGCTAGCTCAACAACAGCTGGTGGAGTAAGACCTCTAGTTTGAAGTGTGGGTATAGGCAAATGAGCATGCAAATGAGGCAGTGATTAGCATATCACAGTGCCTCATTTGCATAATTTGTGCAAGCTGTTTTTGCGGAAAAACAAGCAGTGTGGACTTTTTTTGTGTGTGTGCAAAAAACCCTTTTCCCGCAAGATCCTTATGCCCCAAAAAAGGAGGTTTACCGATTTTGTGGGGAAATGGGGTTTTGCGCAAAAAGACAACAACCACACTACTTATTTTTCCACAAAAACCCTTTGCACAAAAATGGTGTGAATAAATTATGCAAATGAGGCACGGCAATATACTAATCTGCACCTCATTTGCATACTTACTGCCAGCAAAACTGGCAGTGTAGACGTAGCCTGTTTGTTATGTTGTTATCCCATATCAGTCCCAGTATATTAGAGAAACAAGGCAAGTGAGGAGATATCTTTTCTTGGACCAAGTTCTGTTGGTGAGAGAAGCAAGCTATGGAGCATGTCTCTATTTTCTTTGAATTAGTATTGAACAGAAGTTCTAGCAAGGTGTTAAGGGGCAGTCAGAACACGTCATCTTTTACATGAGACAGATCAGAGGTCCTCCGTCCTGGTTATTACAACACTCTTGGCTTTTCTTTTTTTTTTTTTGCCAGAGGAAAATTGCCTTTTGCCTTGATTAAATCTTCAGGTTTCACTTTAGGGAAGTTCAATCTGCTTATCTCCGTCACTGGCTTGCAATGGGCTTAAATTGCATCAAGGGAGGTTTAGGTTGATCATTAGGAAAAACTTCCTACCTGTCAGGGTGGTTAAACACAGAATAAATTACATAGGGAGGTTGTGGAAGCTCCAACACTGGAAATATTTAAAAGCAGGTTGGATAAACCTCTATCAGGGATGATCTAGATGGTGCTTGATCCTACCATGAGGGCAGGGGACTGGGACTTGATGACCTCTTGAGGTTCCTGCCAGTTCTAGTATTCTATGATTCTATTATTGCAGGTAGATATAGCACTATTCATTTCGGCTATGTCTACAGTACAAAGAAAAGTCAGAAAAAGATACACAAATTGCAAACTGCAATTTGAGTATCTTTTTCTGCTTTTCTTCCGAAAGAGGCTTTTCCGACATTTGTCCCGTCTACACGGGGCCAAATGTCAGAAAAAAAACCCCTCTTTCTGAACATCTCTTCTTCCTCGTAAAACGAGGTTTACAGGGATTCCAAAAAATTACATCCGCTTTTGTGAAATTTCTTGGACATGGTGGAGCTATTCCGGGTTACCTTCGGTATCCCAGAAAAGCTCCATAATCTAGACGCACCCGTTTTCTCCTGCCATGTTTCACTTCATAAGTCACTGCATTTCCATGGTGAACAAATGTGAAATGATGCAAGTTGTCAATGGCATTTTTGGCTAGCACTTTTTTTCCTATGCAAAAATGCATGCACCAACACTGCACTAGTGCAATGATATAGCTTCCTGCCCAATAATACCTGCAAACACGATTTTGCCCAGGCAAAATCAGAAGCATGCTTTCCAGTGTATCAGTAAATTTCTCTTTCAAACATCATTATGAGATCAGTCACTCGTCCTTGCAAGCATTTTCCTTGCCTTGCAGTTTTATTCTACCTTTTAGTGTAGTCTTAGGTATTGAATCAAGGATGCTTCTATTCTATCAAGCTGCTATTAAAATTAAAGCCTTGAATGTGTAACAGATGCATAACTGCGCCTTAGAAAATTGCAATCAATGGAATAGTATCAAAGTTTCTTTCTCGGCTCATAGGGTGTATGCCTCAGGCATCATGGAACTACATTTATTTGTATGGCAGGAGACTTGCAGGTTCAGAGGCACAAAGCATTGAAAAAAACTGTGTTTGCTTTGTCTTTTCTGTTCTCTTTTAAAGACAGGATGTGCCTCACTTTGGCTACGTCTACACTGGCCCCAAATTCCGGAAAAGGGATGCAAAGCAGGTAAGTCAGAATAGGGAAATCCGCGGGGGAGTTAAATATCCCCCGCGGATTTAAATAAACATGTCCGCCGCTTTTTTTCCGGCTTGGGGAAAAGCCAGAAAAAAAGCGTCTAGACTGGCGCGATCCTCCGGAATAAAGCCCTTTTCCGGAGGATCTCTTATTCCTTGAAAGTAGGAATAAGAGATCCTCCGGAAAAGGGCTTTATTCCGGAGGATCGCGCCAGTCTAGACGCTTTTTTTCCGGCTTTTCCCCAAGCCGGAAAAAAAGTGGTGGACATGTTTATTTAAATCCGCGGGGGATATTTAAATCCCCCGCGGATTTCCCTATTCTGACTTACCTGCTTTGCATCCCTTTTCTGGAATTTGGGGCCAGTGTAGATGTAGCCTTAGTGTATCTCTACCACAGATACAACTAGATACACACAACACTACTGAACACATTAGCCACCTGCTCTCACCAATTTTCAGCCAGTTTGTATTTTCAAACAGGATTTTTTAAGTTGAAATTTCAGCACTGAGTAGTCACACTTACTGCACTTGAGCCAAGAGTTTCAGAAGGGACTCATCATTCTGGGTGCCCATCTTGAGTCAGCTGGTGAATTCAAGAGGGGCATTCACTTTCTGAAATCCAGGTTCCTCTAGCTCAAACTGGGCATCCAAAAGTTGAAGAACCCCAAATCGTTTATCACTTTTGAAAATCTTGGCCATGGAGCCCTCTTTACAAGTTTCCTCAAGTATTTGAGGCAGATTGACTACAAAAGGAGAGAGAGAGAATATATCTGAGTGAACTATTGGGAGTAAGATTGGCAGGATTCCTTGCTCAGTCAGGCTTTGTCTACACTGCAGAGTTGTTGCGCTCTTGCTCAAAAAGGTGTATGTGGATGGGGAACAGGGTTTTTTTGTGCAAAAATAGCCAATTGAAAGAAGCACATGTGCCCTGGTGGCCATTCTGTTAATGGCAGTCAGAGCTTTCTTGCGAGAGAGCATCCATGCAGTCTGGACATGCTCTTCCACAAAAGCGCATTGTGGACGTGCTCTTGCACAAGAAGTTTTTGTGGAAGATCTCTTTCGCAAAAAGTTTCTTGCGCAAGAAGCCTGCAGTGTAGATGTAGCCTTACACTCTTGGGTAACCTTGGATAAGTCACTTAACCTATCTGTACCTGAATTTGCACACCTGAAAAATAGATTTAAATAATATATGCCAACCTCAAAAGATTCTGCTAAGCTAAGGAGCAAACTATAGCAACCTAATTCCTCAAGTAGAGTTTCAACAAGCATGATCTTGCCCAGTCTCTAACATATGGAGAGATTACCATGAAAATAGCACATTATTATTAATTGCTTTGGATAAGTAACATCCTACTAGTACATTCTAAAATTCACAGGGTTGGGTACTACTTAACCTTGGTGTCCTATGCAAATTAATGCTCTGTATCATATGGAAGAGACCCAGCCCTGATGACTAGCATGGTAATGCTGATGAGATGGTACAGTTTTGTTCTTCTTGAAAGATTATACTTTGCATTTTCACCAAATAGATGGAGAGATTTCTAGACATGAATATCTACACAAAACACTTTAATGTCTTCCCACCATCAAAACATAAATGAAGATGTCGGTTTGGGGACCAATTGAGCCATCTAAATTATTCAGATTGGAAAGTTTCTCATTAGGATGTATGTTCATATTTACTTCTATCTAGATTACAACAGGTTCAAACCACATCTGTCTAATGAAGCTCATGCTGAAAGACTCAGTTGGAAGTTCAGGGAATCAGGTCCATCCATCAAATCCAATCATGATTATTTCATAAACAGCATTAAATGTTCAATCTGGTCTAAGACACATCACTTCGGTTATCATTGTTTAACTATGCAAGCACTATTTATAAGAATTCATGTTACTGAATCAATCACATCCCATAAACAAACAAACAAACAAACAAACAAACAAACAAACAAACAAACAAACAAAACAACAACAACAGATATGGTGGTGTTAGGATACTGACACTTGTTCATTTTAACATTCCAAAAGGGCTTAACTACTTTTATAGCCCCTTCTTCTCTACACCATCACCATAGTAACTGAGCACATCCAAAGTATTTAAAAAGCTATAACCCCCATCCACTGCTCTCCTGCAGAAATAGCTTGATTAATTTCAACCTCATGTGTGCCTTCTTATTTGTATGTGAAAGGTGTGATGTGTGTGCAGACCTTCCACCCATATATTTCTGAACAGAGTGAGTTAGTTAGGCCTTGTCTACACTGAGAGATTAGGTCAAAATTATTAAGGTCAATTTTTTAGCACCCGATTTTGTAAAGCTTAAGGTGCATGTCCCCACTGTGAACAAGAGTTAGATGTAATGCACTGCTAGTAGGGTGGCTACTATAGACTTTGAAAGCGATGCACTGTGTGCAGTTATCCTACTGTTCCTGCCACTCCTGTTTATTCTGGATTATGCGCCCAGTGGCCAATGGGATCAAAACAGTGCAGCAGGTGGTTCTGGGTATATGTTGTAGGTCCCTCATAATGCACTCATCTCCTCCCTCCACCCCTCCTTAAAAGCAATGGCAAACAATATTTTCACACCCTTTTTTCCTTGGTTCTCCGTGCAGATGCCATAGCAAGGCAAGCATGGAACCCAGCATGGAACCTGTTCAGCAGCAAAGTTCTATGGCAGTCATAATAACCCTGGTGCACCTTTTGCTGGAGTACGTCCAGAGCCTAACAGGGCCTACCAGAATGAGAAAGAATCTGAGGAGGACATGAACAGACTCTTGTGTGAAGCACTTGAAATAAGTGATTGGCAGATGCTGGTGTATGTATAGGGTATGTCTATATGGTATGTCTAGACTACAGGGTTTTGTCGACAGAAGTTTTGTCGACAGATGCTGTCGACAAAGCTTCTGTCTACAAAGAGTGTCTAGACTACATCCAGTTCTGTCAACAAAGCAAGCCGCTTTGTCGACATGAGAGTGTAGACGCAAAGGACAGTGTAGATGCAATAACGCCTTCTGTCGACAGAACTCTGTTGACAAAAGGCTTTATTCCTCGTAGAATGAGGTTTACATATGTCAACAAAACTGCTGAGTTTTGTCAATGTTATGTCAACAGAACTCAGCAGCAGTGTAGATGCAGGTATAGTTTTGTCGACAAAATCCTGTAGTCTAGACACACCCCTTCTCCTGCACCCCGAAATGGCACAAACAGACTGCACCAGCCGGTGGAATAGAGGAAGTTTATTGCCTCTCCAGGATACAGCACAGCTGTAATCTGGTCAGAGCTGGGCTAGGATGCCTCAGGCCCCCTTGAGATGGGGGGAGACTGGGCCCCTAAACTCCAGCCCCTTTCCCTAGGCTGCAGAACTCTGTCCCTTACCCCCACCGGCACCCTGCTCCTGCCCCCACTGGCACGCTGTCCCCACCCCAGCACCCTGTCCCCTGCTCTAACACTGTGTCCCCTGCCCCCAGTGGCAATCTGACTCCTGCCCCAGCACCCACTAGCACCCTTCCCCAGTATCATGTCCCCTGCTCCCACCAGCACAGTTGGGGCCACATTAGTGAGCTTTGGGAGGAGGATGGGGGGGTTGGAGGTTTTTTTTTGCATCTCTCTTGTGTGGCCCCAATTGACTTTTCTATGGGTCAGTGACCCCTGACTCAAAACAGGTTCCCACCCTTCTCATAAATAAAGACAACGCTGACAATTTTTGTGTTTGACATATTTTATTTTAAAATGAAGCCTCGCCAACAAACCCCCAATTGGGGCCAAGCCACCATCTGGCCGCAGCATCATAACACTCCTGTAAACTCCCTGCCCACCCCCAGATCCTAGGTCTGAGCCTATCATACACTGGAACACCCTGTCCTGACCCTCTCACATCCCCAAACTCCTGCACCCCCACATCCCCAGCCTTCTGCCACAACACTTCAGCACCATTCAGACACTGCAAATCTGTGTCCTGAGCCCATCATACCCCCAACCTCTCTGCCCTGAGCCCCTCACATCCCCCAACCCAAACTCCTGCACCCTCACATCCACAAGTCTGTGGCTTGCTCAGTACCCCAACCCTCCACCTGAGCCCAACACTCCCCAGCCTGGAGCCCCCTCCCTGAGCCAACATCCCCTTCTCTATCTCCTCCTGCACCCAAATTCCCTTCCAAAGCTCACACCTCTCACCCCTTCCCACACCCAAATTCCTCATTCCCACGCCAGAGTCCACACATCCTGTCTCAATCCAGTGATGGTACGGCTAGACTGCAGGAGTTTTTCTGGGATTCCAGAGGTATCTCAGAAAAAATCTTCTGCATCCAGGGACACATTTGTTCTTCCGCTTTTTTTAGTGGAAGATTTTGGTAACCCCTGTATACCTTGTTCCACAAGGAATAAGGGGGCTTCTGAAAGCAGGGGTTTTTCTGACATTTGGCCCAGTCTACACAGGCCAAATGTTGGAAAAACCTCTTCCTACAGAAGAATTGAAAAAAAGTGGCAGTTTAGCCATACCCTGAGATTGTATAAGGGCTGGGGATAGCGAGTGATGGAGAGGAGGAGAACAGAGAGAGCGGGGCTTCAAGGAAGGGGTGTGGTCTTAGGGGAAGGTTGGGGCAGTAGATATTGGCTTGTTCTGACATTTAAAAAGTGATCTTGAGCGTAAAAAGGTTGGAGACCACGGATCTAGATAATACTTGGTCTTGCCATGAGGGCAGGGGATTGGACTCGATGACCTCTCCAGGTCCCTTCCAGTTCTAGTAGTCTATGATTTTAGCATTCTAGAATTTTAAATTCCTAGGGTGTGTCTAAACTACATGGCTCCATCGATGTAGCCATGTAGATTAGGCTGATCGGCAAAGGGAAATGAAGCTGCGATTTAAATAATCGCGGCTTCATTTAAATTTAAATGGCTGCTGCACTGAGCCGACAAACAGCTGATCAGCTGTTTTTTGGCTCAGTGCGCTAGTCTGGACACTCCTGCGCCGACCTGAAAGCCCTTTATCGACCTCCCCGTTATGCCTCGTAGGATGAGGTTTACCGGGGAGGTTGAAAAAGGGCTTTCATGTCAGCAGGGGAGCGTCCAGACTGCCTCGATCTGCCGACAAACAGCTGATCGACAGAGCGCGGCAGCCATTTAAATTTAAATGAAGCCGCAATTATTTAAATCGCGGCTTCATTTCCCTTTGCCGAACAAACAAATCTACATGGCTCTGTCGATGGAGCCATGTAGTCTAGACGTACCCCAAGTGAATGGGAGGGAGGAACACACGGATTTAGCACAGAGAAATTTAACCAAACAACAAAACAAAGAAAAATAACCTGATTGTGACTACATATACATTTGTCTATTTATTTATGATCCGTACTGATCTGTATTTCCAGTCCATTCCTATGCCCAATATTCCTTGTAGGCCTGTTAGTTCTGTCTGATTACTTCATCTTGCTTCTCCCAGCTCCTAGCTTAGAACTCACACAAAAGAAAAAGCAGAAAGATATCTTTCAATTTAAATTTCAACATCTTCGGCCACTGGCTTCCTGCCAATACCCCCTAGCCACCCGAGTTTTAACCCTTTAGTCACCGAGTCACTCCTATACATCGTACATGCCATGGCCACAAAAGGATGGATATTCTTTTAGTCCCCTTGCCTTTCACATTGCCACTTATCTTTTGGGTCATGAAGGAGACTTTGAGGATTAATGGTGCAGCATCATAGTTTATGGTGTCTCGATGCCTGCATATTCCTTCTGGAGTACATTGAACAGGTCAATCAATAGCATCTACTGCCCCCTTGAAACTGAGTTAATCATCTCCAAGGGCTATAACTATACATATTTCAAAGTATAATTACTCTGTGTAATGCTCTAACCAGGTTCATTTTCTATCTGGCCATCCACAGAGGTTTCCTACACAGTATTTATATCATATGATCTGTCTCTTGAAACTCTTGTTGAATGCTGCTATCTTCTAGGAGGCAGATTGAAAGAAGATTTAAATCTCTAGCTAATGTTAAAGATGGCCAAGTAAATTGGAATAGAAAGAATGTTTTAATTTGAAAACTAGAGTCAGACAGCTTTGAGCAGCTTCTACATTCAGTACTTTCTCTAGACTGAAACACCAAATCCCAGCCATTCATCCCCTTCAAAATCCTTATACTTAATAAAGATTCAGGTATTACCACCAGCAATAGCTCTTGTAACAGATGTGGACCAATATCTAATAATATAGGGGTTGCTATGTAAGAATATTGATATGTAATCTAGGTACTGAGACAGGATAATTAATATTAGGAAATTGAATGTTTATTATATGTAGGTTTGGAAGGAGGAGCTTTTTATCTGTAATTCTCAATTCCATCAAACGCACAAACCAACACAAAAATATTTTTTACAGATAAAAATGTACAAATAGGCAAAGAAAGAAAAAATGCTGCTTGAGAACTCAGCGTTTGATTTAAGGATATTTACTTTGTATATTTTGACATGTGATGTTGACAATTTGTGTTGCACAAGTGATAAAGCTTAACTTTTTGAATCTTAGCATCTGCTTAATTAAATTTTTCTCCAACTACTTTCTTGTTGCCCCCTTCCTAAGTTTCCCACACTGGTGGGAATTTATATGGATAAACACTGAAAAAAATACACTAAACCCATAATTTTGTGCAGCTATGAAAATTTAGATAAAAAATCAGAAAAAAAAAATAACAGGTGTAGTAGTGTGTAAATTCTCCATGAAAATTACACAAATGAAATTGAATTTTATCAAGCCTAATTATATGCCATAATGTTTGAATCTAACGGGGCTATGGAAAAGGACAAATAGGAAAGCAACAGACAGACCAGAACACTTGAAGGACTGTGTATGGTTGACCAGGCCTAGCGGGCAGAACTTATGCCAGGAGCTTGACATTTTCCTCTTTATGAATGGCACAAAAATCCTGTGGTATTAGGTCCTACAAGGGTCACGGCTCTGCTAGTGTCATTAGGCAATGGTGTGGATGCAGTGGTCTAGACGCAGGTTCTAAACTCACATAGTGCCACGCAGGCCAAGTTGTGAACATTCTCTTCTTGGGAAATTACGCAACTTTGAGTTTACACACGAGGGGGCTACAAATAGCTTATTTGGGCTTATTTAATCTGCAGAAGAGAAGATTGAGTGGGTGTTTGATAGCAGTCTTCAATTTCCTGAAGGCAGGTTCCAGAGAAGATGGAGAAAAGCTGCAATGGTTTCAAGTTACAATGGGGGAGGTCTAGGTTGGATATTAGGAAAATCTATTTCACTAGGAGGGTGGTGAAGCACTGGAATGGGTTACCTAGGAGAATCTCCATTCTTAGAGGATTTTAAGTCCCAGCTTGACAGTTGGGTTGGTCCTGCTTTGGGCAGAGGCTTGGACTCAATGACCTCCTGAGATCTCTGCTAGCCCTAGGGTTTTAAGATTCTAAGTAGTTAACACATCCTTGGAGTCCTGCAAATGGAGGAGGGATGTCTAAAAGAAGCCACTAGAGCTGGACTCCGTGGAGGAGTTTGGCTTTCCCCCATCCTGGAAATGGGAAACCCTAGGAGGTTGGAACTGAATTGGATAAATCAGGCTCCAGCTGAGATATAATCAGTTGCTGACGGGGGACTTCACCCCAGCACATGGTCTCTAAGTGAGAGAATTGAGGGTTTCCACACAGAGGCGGGTGATAGCTAGAAGCCTGAGATCATGAGGGGTCAGCAGTGCAGTTTGCCCAATAACAGGGACAACTATTACCAGTGTGACAGATAAACAATTCTGCTTCTTACCAATAGGAGAAAATGTACATTCCAGTCAAGTACTCAAGTTACGGTGCTCCCTGGCTGAGTGCAGCTAGTGGAATACTCCTGAAGGACTGCCTCTTCCCATAGGAGGTAGCTCTGACATTCTGTCTGACGTGTCTGTTTATCGATATGCCTAGAACATACGGCTCATGTAGCAGCCTCACCAGAGGAGACAAAACACTATTGGCATTACCTGCATAGGGAAGCAGGCTGCATCTGTGTTCTTTCCTACTCTGGCAGGCTTATTATGGACAGTTGGAATCCAACTTTCGGATGTAACCTGGCCAGTCTACGTACTTACATGGTCCTTGTCACCGCAGGATCTCAAAGCCTCACCATCATGAATGGATTTTACCCAGGGTCGATGCAGTGATTTACTCAAGGACACAAAGTTTATACCTGAACCAAGACCAGTAATTAGGTCTCTTGAGTTCTAGTTTGCAGCCCTGTTTCGTAGACTGTTCTTTTCCCCCCAGCAGTGCCTTATAGCAGTTTAGAAAATCACTAGTTTAGAAGCCATATAACTGGTGTCAAGCAGCATGTGTTGTTGCAGCCTTGGCATCATATTCCTCCATCCTCTTTAGTGCTTACGTCCAGGGGAAGCAAGAACTGTGCCATGAACGTTCTAGTTGGAGGCGCATTGTTTTGGAGCTCCTAAGGGAGCCACTATCCTTAGCAGTGCTGTCCCAAAACAGTCAGTGGACTTTGCTAACTTGGGCCCACAATGCGTAGATATGTCCTTCCATTAAGCCTCTTTGGGTACGTCTAGACTACAGGCTTTTGTCGACAGAGGCTTTGTGGTTCCATATACACTGCTTGTGCATTATCATCTTGAACTTTCTATGAGATAGTTATAAGTAGATGCAGTCCTAGAGGTATCATCAGATGACTTTGTGGGATGACTGACATCCAGGATGGTTGTCAAATGCTATTGGCTTTTCAGCCTGGTTCCACAGGTTTCTCTACTGGCTTCTTTCTAAAAGCAGGTCTCTAGTATTATTTAGCTTCTTTCAGCCTGCCTTCATAGGGCTGGAAAGGGCCTCGCGGAGTTTCCATCCCACAGTGCTAAGACAAGGTGGAGAATCCTGCGTAACAACTGTGATGCCACAGTAGTCAGGAAAAAAAAGATTTTGGGAGCCGTTTGGGAAGTTTCTGTTGGATGCAGCCACTTACAACTGGGACACCTTTCTGAAGCCACAAAGTGCTCTGGAAAGAGAACGTCTGCCAGGTTTGCTGTGCGGGGTAGAAGGACAAGTGGAAGAGGCTGAAATATCAAATTCCATCTATCCCTTGGGTGTCCATGTACGTGCTGGGTCTGGGCAGCTAGCAGTGAGATTTTGTGCACTGTGTCAGGAGGTCTAAGGAGGTCTCTCACTTACAGTAACACGCCACTGCTGTTATGCTCAGGTTATGAGACCCCCAGTTGGCTATAGCTGTGTGAGAGCATGGGAAACTGAGCTTAACCTCTGGGTGCATTATATTATCCATAAGAGTAAGTTGCAAGGCACCTTTAAATTCTGATTCATTGACAACAGAAAAGCCCAAGGGCTGCTTTTTCTTTTTGAAAGTCTCCACCATGTCATCATGAGGGAAGGAGACTCGCAAGTAAGTTACCAAAACCCTACCGGAAGTCAGGGGTGGGGCTGGGAACTGAAACCAGATCTCCTGGCTCGCAGGCCAGTGCCTCAGTCATCACAAGACACCTACCTCCAGCTGCTCAGTTGTAATGTAACCCTGCTGGATGAAACAGAGCTACTTTGGATTCACCCTGATGCACTGTATGTATAATTGGTTCAAAAATACCTTTGTTTGCCAGTGACCTTAAAGAACAAAGAGATTGCTGCTGAGTTTGAACTTGAGTTGTTGTTATTTCAGCCCAATGAGAACTCATGAGTCACTCTTCCTTACCAGCCAAAAAGCAGATATAACCACTTTCTGAAGCAGCGTATATACACACCTCGGCTGTACATCAGCCATCAGAAATCATTTCATGCCCTCCCCCCTTTCCTTTGCCAAGTTGCTGCTGCTTTTCAAATCACTGAGAAGGGAGCACAAACTGAGCTGTTTCAAGTTCACTTTTTACGCTGGTCTCTTCTCCCCCTGAGCCTCCTTAGCCCTGGTCTGCACTAGGGGGAGATATTTCAAAATAACTTCTTTGATAAGATAACGAGCCTTGTGGATAAGGGAGAAGCAGTGGATGTCATATACCTAGACTTTAGTAAGGCATTTGATACGGTCTCGCATGATATTCTTATTGATAAACTAGGCAAATATAACTTAGATAGGGCCACGATAAGGTGGGTGCATAATTGGCTGGATAACCGTAGTCAGAGAGTTGTTGTTAACGGTTCTAAATCCTGCTGGAAAGGGATAACAAGTGGAGTTCCTCAAGGGTCTGTTTTGGGACCCGTACTGTTCAATATCTTCATCAATGATGTAGATATTGGGATAGAGAGTACGCTTATTAAGTTTGCAGATGATACCAAACTGGGTGGGGTTGCGACTTCTTTGGAGGATAGGGACATAATTCAAAATGACCTTAGCAAGTTAGAGAAATGGTCAGAGGTAAACAGGATGAGGTTTAATAAAGAGAAATGCAAAGTGCTCCACTTAGAAAGGAACAATCAGTTCCATACATACAAGATGGGAAGCGACTGTCTAGGAAGGAGCATGGCGGAAAGGGATCTCGGGGTCATAGTGGACCACAAGTTGAATATGAGTCAACAGTGTGATGCTGTTGCAAAAAAAGCAAATATGATTCTAGGTTGTATCAACAGGTGTGTTGTAAGCAAAACTCGTGAAGTCATTCTGCCGCTCTACTCTGCACTAGTTAGGCCTCAGCTGGAATACTGTGTCCAGTTCTGGGCACCACATTTCAAGAAAGATGTGGAGAAATTGGAAAGGGTACAGAGAAGAGCGACAAGAATGATTAAAGGTTTAGAGAACATGACCTATGAAGCCAGGCTTCATGAACTGGGCTTGTTTAGTTTGGAAAAAAGAAGATTAAGGGGGGACATGATAGCGGTTTTCAAATATCTAAAAGGGTGTCACAAGGAGGAAGGCGAAAATTTGTTCCTCTTGGTTTCTGAGGACAGGACAAGGAGTAATGGGCTTAAAGTGCAGCAGGGGAGGTTTAGATTGGACATTAGGAAAAAATTCCTAACCGTCAGGGTGGTCAAATATTGGAATAAATTGCCAAGGGAGGTGGTGGAATCTCCCTCTCTGGAGATATTTAAGAAAAAGGTTAGATAGACATCTGTCAGGGATGGTGTAGACGGAGCTTGATCCTGCCTTGAGGGTGGGGGGCTGGACTCGATGACCTCTCGAGGTCCCTTCCAGTCCTATTATTCTATGATTCTATGAACTTATTTCGAAATAACAAGCAGAGCGTCCACACTATGAAGGCCATTATTTTAAAAGAAGGGGCTGGTTATTTCAAAATAATAACTCCTGCTTTCCATGAAGAATAACACTAGTTTCCAAATAGTTATTAATAGAGTTAGTGTGGATGTTCCACTGATGCTATTTCGGAATGACTACTCCCCAGAGTCCTTCAAAGTAATTGTTCCTGAGTTTTTCCTGGGGCTCTAAGTTGAGGTAATGTGTCCACATCAAAGGCATGTCAAAATGGCTTATTTCGACTATTGGTGCCGTCTACACAGAAGCTATTTCAAGATAGAACACTCTTCTCCCAATTTCCCTTACTCCTCGTACAGTGAGGGTTACAGAAGTTGGAGTAAGCAGTCCTTCAGCTCAACATTATTTTGACATTATGTCAACATAACTGCTTGTGAGTACACATGGACTGTGTTATTTTGGAATAACGCTTCCGTGTAGATATAGGCAAGGGGAGACTGCCTCAGATTAATTTCCCTGTAGTGTGGACATGCTATTTCAAAATCATTATTTCGGGAGTTATTATTTGAAATGAATTATTTTGAAACAATTTCATAGCATAGATATGCCCTTAGTTGCTATAGAGGATTATAATACTTAATGTCAAACTAAAGAACAAAGCAGGCAACAGGGCAAAGAGCAGAGGCATAGCATTTTCAAAATGGTACCACCACAGGGAACTTGAAGGTGACCGGAAATAAAGCAAGCTAACTAAGCTCTCCCAACCCAGAATTCAGTTAATGCTGTTTCCATTGAAAGTAGGTAGTTAGGCCTGAGACAGTATTGCTAGTAAAAATACTGATGGATGGCAACAGAGAAAGAAAGAGGCCTCCAAATAATGCTTATTTAAAGGGGATGCTAAATGTGAACATAAACAGCATAGCAATACCTGCTGCTCAAGCACTTACATAAGTGTACATTGGAACAAACTTTATTGAAGTTTATATTACGTTCATAAGAACGTAAGAACAGACATACTGGGTCAGACCAATCGTTCATCTAGCCCAGTATCCTGTCTGCCAACAGTGGCCAATGCCAGATGCCCCAGAGGGAAGGGACACAACAGACACTCCTCACATGATCTGGAGAAACAGAGGCTAGGGACACCATTCCTACCCATCCTGGCAATAGTCATTGATGGACCCAAGTCCTAGTCTTCACCACATCCTCTGGCAAGCAGTTCCACAGATTGACTTTGCACCGAGTGAAGAAAAACTTCCTTCTGTTTGTTTTAAAACTTCCTTCTGTTTGTTTTAAAACTTCCTTCTGTTTGTTTTAAACTATTAAACAGAGACAGATCCCGGTGTATCTGCTATACATAAGAGGAGAACTGACTCCATACTGTTGAATTTTATCAAGTACTTTCCCAGCAAGGCAGGAGTAAAACCCAAGAAACCATTTCTCCCTTGCTACACATGCTTCACCATCAACCTGTTAGGTTTTGCTTAAACTGATAAGTATCTCACATGGCTTTATCAGCAGATGTAAAAATTTCAACAACAACAACAACAACAAAGTAGTTAGGGTGCTGATATTCTAATAGTCACGCTTGGCAGGCAACATTAAAATTCCAGAAAGCTTGTTTAACAGGAATGCTAAATGTGAACGTTAAATGACCCAGCAGTACCTACTTCGGCAATATCATTGTGGCAGAAAGCACAGAGCTCATCTGTCTATAAGATCATTCTGTGTAAGATGGAAAGAATAGTACTTAAACACTTGCGAAGCTCCATTGATGCATTTCATGTTATGCACATTCTTGGATGCTCTGAGAGATCATGATCTGAACCCCAGGACTGTCCCTACATGGGGGCAAAGTAAGCAAGGTTTTGTGCTTGTCTCCATTAGGAGGTAATGTTCCTTTAACTTCACTGCTGTTTAAAGTGGCAAAAAACAGGTAGAGCTTCTCACCGTTAAAAATGATTTGCTGGCATCACTGTACTAGTACTTACAACCCCTCCTAGTGGAGATACAGAAGAGAGTCCTTTAGCCCATATAATTTATACTAGTTCTCTAAATGAAATAACTATTCTGTACTGGTAAAAGGTCTTTTGGCCAGTATAATGATCTCTATGCAAGGGCTGTGGCCAGCATAGCTACGTCAATGAGGGTATGACTTTCTTTTCACCACACTTTTGCTGGCAAAACACTGAGGTATAGATCAGGCAGAAGTGTGGGTACAGTTGTACCATTCTAAAAGTTCTGTTTTGGGAACCAAAGTGCTGTAAAAGGCATCTTTGTACTGGCATAAACCATCTAGAATTCCATAATTCCATCTAGGGCTTTTACTGATACAGCTGTGTTGATGATGATGTGTTACGTTGGGAAAATAACACTGCGGGGCACAGACTATCCAATAAGTTCTTGGACTGCATTGGAGACAACTTTTTATTTGAGAAGGTTGAAAAAGCTACCAGGGGGGAAGCTGTTCTAGATTTGATCGTAACAAATAGGGAGGAACTGGTTGAGAATTTGAAAGTAGAAGGCAGCTTGGGTGAAAGTGATCATGAAATCATAGAGTTCACAATTCTAAGGAAGGATAGAAGGGAGAACAGCAAAATAGAGACAATGGATTTCAGGAAGGTGGATTTTGGTAAGCTCAATGAGCTGATAGTTTAGGTCCCATGGGAATCAAGACCGAGGGGAAAAACAACTGCGGAGAGTTGGCAGTTTTTCAAAGGGACATTGTTAAGGGCCCAAAAGCAAGCTATTCCTATGTGTTGGAAAGATAGAAAAGATGGCAAAAGACCACCTTGGCTTAACCACGAGATCTTTCATGATCTAAAAATAAAAAAGGAGTCATATAAAAAATGGAAAGTAGGACAAATTACAAAGGATGAATATAGGTAAACAGCACAGGAATGCAGGGGCAAGATTAGAAAGGCAAAGGCACAGAATGAGCTCAATCTAGCTACGGGAATAAAGGGAAACAAGAAGACTTTTTATAAAAATATTAGAAGCAAGAGGAAGACGAAGGACAGGGTAGGCCCACTGGTCAGTGAGGAGGGAGAAACAGTAACCGGAAACTTGAAAATGGCAGAGATGCTCAATCACTTCTTTGTTTCGGTCTTCACCGAGATGTCTGTAGGAATGCCTACCATAGTGAATGCTAGTGGGAAGGGGGTAGTTTTAGAAGTTAAAATAAAAAAAGAACAAGTTAAAAATCACCTAGAAAAGTTAGATGCCTGCAAGTCACCAGGGCCTGATTAAATGCATCCTAGAATACTCAAGGAGCTGATAGAGGAGGTATCTGAGCCTCTTGCTATCATCTTTGGAAAATCATGGGAGACAGAAGAGATTCCAGAAAACTGGAAAAAGGCAAATATAGTGCCCATTTATAAAAAGGGAAATAAGAACAACCCAGGAAACTACAGACCAGGTAGTTTAACTTCTGTGCCAAGGAAGATAATGGAGCAAGTAATCAAAGAAATCATCTGTAAATACTTGGAAAGTGGCAAGGTGATAGGGAACAGCCAGCATGGATTTGTAAAGAACAAATCATGTCAAACCAATCTGATAGCTTTCTTTAATAGGATAACGAGTCTTGTAGATAAGGGAGAAGTGGTGGATGTGGTTTACCTAGACTTTAGTAAGGCATTTGATACAGTCTTGCATGATATTCTTATCAATAAACAAGGTAAATACAACTAAGATGGGGCTACTATAAGGTGGGTGCATAACTGGCTGGATAACCATACTCAGAGAGTAGTTATTAATGGTTCACAATCCTGCTGGAAAGGCATAACAAGTGGGGTTCCGCAGGGGTCTGTTTTGGGACCGGCTCTGTTCAATATCTTCATCAACGATTTAGATATTGGTATAGAAAGTACGCTTATTAAGTTTGCAGATGATACCAAGCTGGGAGGGATTGCGACTAATGTAGAGGATAGGGTCATAATTCAAAATGACCTGGACAAATTGGAGAAATGGTCTGAGGTAAATAGGATGAAGTTTAATAAAGACAAATGCAAAGTGCTCCACTTAGGAAGGAACAATCAGTTTCATACATACAGAATGGGAAGCAACTGCCTGGGAAGAAGTACGGCAGAAAGGGATCTAGGGGTTATAGTGGACCACAAGTTGAATATGAGTCAGCCATGCGATGCTGTTGCAAAGAAAGCAAACATGATTCTGGGATGCATTAACAGGTGTGTTGTGAGCAAGACACGAGAAGTCATTCTTCCGCTCTACTCTTCGCTGGTTAGGCCTCCATTGGAGTACTGTGTTCAGTTCTGGGCACTGCATTTCAAGAAAGATGTGGAGAAATTAGAGAGGGTCCAGAGAAAAGCAACAAGAATGATTAAAGGTCTAGAGATCATGACCTACGAGGGAAGGCTGAAAGAATTGGGTTTGTTTAGTTTAGAAAAGAGAAGATTGAGGGGGGACATGATAGCAGTTTTCAGGTATCTAAAAGGGTGTCATAAGGAGGAGGGAGAAAACTTGTTCATCTTGGCTTCTGGGGGTAGATCAAGAAGCAATGGGCTTAAACTGCAGCAAGCGAGGTTTAGGTTGGACATTCGGAAAAAGTTCCTAACTGTCGGGTTAGTCAAACACTGGAATAAATTGCCCAGGGAGGTTGTGGAATCCCCATCTCTGGAGATATTTAAGAGCAGGTTAGATAAATGTCTATCAGGGATGGTCTAGACAGTATTTGGTCCTTCCATGAGGGCAGGGGACTGGACTCGATGACCTCTCGAGGTCCCTTCCAGTCCTAGTATTCTATGAATCTATGATTCCCCCTTTCATTGCTAAAGGGAGCTTACCCAGGTAATTCATTGTTGGTTTTGATTTCATTTGGGAAGTGGTATCCCAGGAAGAGGTTCAGTGTCTGTACCTCTGGGATCTCAGCTCGGGGCTTTGGCTGGGGGAGACAGGAGGAGCTGGCCCAGCAGGACTGGGTGGCAAGGAGCCCCAGAGAATGGGAAGGCACATGTCATTGGCTGTGTCAGCACTCTGGGAGGCACCCCAAAGGGGTCTTCTATGACTTCACCCCGTCACAGTGGCATCTCCATCACTGGTGATATTTAAGAGTAGGCTAGATAGGCATCTATCAGGGAGGATCTAGATGGTGCTTGGTCATGCCATGAGGGCGGGGATTGGACTTGATGACCTCGAGGTCCCTTCCAGTTCTTTGACTAGGGCTCAGGCAGTGGGGCTGTTAAACTGAGGTGTAGACATTTGGGGTCAGGCTGTAGCCCGAGCTCTGTGACCATCCCAGCTTGCAGTGTCTTAGAGGCCTAATTCTACCCCAGCCCCATATATCTTCCCTACAATTAAACGCTCCCTTAGGCCAAGCCTGAGTCAGCTGGCATGGGCCAGCAACGAGTCTTTACTGCAGTGTATAGCTGTATCCTCAAAGGGTTCTTGGTTGGTAGGAAAAATATTGTGAATATTTTTACTGCACATGCTTAATTGGTGTAATTTTTGTTGCTATAGTTTTGCAGTCTTACTACCTGTTCTAAAGGAAACAAACATTTTAAATCCGTTCATTTTATTCCTATCTCCATTCACTTCTTCCCTAAATAAGATAAAAATTCCAGAATACTTGCCTGATTCTCCTCACACATACACCATCCTGAATCAAGCGCATGTACTTCTGCCTAAATATCCCAAGCAGCAGTCAGGGCCTCATTGCACAGGGCCCTGAGTAAACAAGTTATACAAAAGCCATGCCTACCAACCTATGTTTCAAAAGCAAAACGGTAGAGCAAATGGAGGATGGTGCAAGGTGTGGAAACGCATTAAAACCAGGTGTGATTATATAGGTTAGTCATATTGGTTTCAGCTGAGACAAGAGGCCAGCAGCCTAATCCTTCCAGAGGAGAATGATTTGTGAGCCTCCCGGCGGAATGAAGGAAGGAGTTGGAAGGGATAAAGTGGTCGCTTTGCAAATGTTCTGGGGAATTGTTGCGCAGAATAAGTGGGTGTCATGGGAAAAAAATGTGCAGGTGGTTGTGGGAATAACTAAGCACATACAGAAGAGTTAACTCCAGTGACAGAGGAGTGAAGTCAGTAGAGTTGCATGTCTAAGATTAGTCAGGCTCCCTTTCATCCAAAGATCCCTTTCTCTTGCAAGCAGAACCTGGGGAAGCTTCCTAAAAGTGCATGTGTGGTGGGGCACCTGCTTCCAAACCATGACCCCTTCCCTTGAGGCCCTGCCCTTGCTTGCTCCTCTCAAACTGCACTCCGTCGCTCTTCGTACAGCCCGGAGATAGGGCGAATGGCATAGTCCTCCTCACCCTCTCCGTTCTAGCCCCTCCACTTGGAGGTAAGAGAACTGTAGCAGGGAACCTGTGGTTGGGATCATTACAAGGTTTAATTTCTGCTTGTTTCCCTCCCCTGCACGTTCCCACTTTCCCTATCTAATATATTTATACAGAATTATTTATCCTTTACTTGTAATTAGTGGTTATGTTCTGCTCTTCCATGCCTCACTCTTTAATGTGTCATCCTATTGATTACGTTTCAAGAGCCCAGCTCGCCAGAGAAGTTTATGTGGTAGTATTGAATGATTTACAGGGCCTAATGATGTAACAACAGAAGTATCATTTGGCATAGCTAATAGGAAGTATGATACCAGTCAATAGCTGTAATAGCTTTGTTAATGGCTAGGACTCCTTGTAAGATGGGAATGAGTTTCCACTACCTATTAATTAACTTTGGACCAAATCCTAAAGCTGGAGTAAGCTGGCACTGTTCCATTAATATCAAGAGAGATACACAGATTTATCCCAACTGAAAGTCTATACGGTATTTATATGGCCCTCAGCACTATTATCTGAGGACTTCAGTTATTAATGACTTTGTCCTCATGATGTCAGCAAGCTCAATTGAGGGGAGTCTAGCCTAGTGGTTGGAGCATGACTCCAGCTTACTAGTTAGAGCTTAATTCAGCCCAGGTTCTGCTGAGGGAGAAAGTTGACTTAAAATATGTAACTCCAGTTATGATATGTACCTTAAGGCGAGTTTCCGTGGTGCCCTCATTGTGGGAGTCGATGGGAGCAACTCTCCTGTTGACTTCCCTTACTTCTCGTGACCCCCATGGAGTACCGGGGTTGATGGGGGCCCCATCAGTGGTCGATTTAGAGGCCTCTAACTACACCAACTAAATTGAACCCCGGAAGATCGATCTCCAGTGCGTTGATCTCCACACAAGTATAGACAAGACTGAGATGGGACAAGTCCAGGAGCATTTCCAAAGGTCATAAGCATGAGTCAGGGGCCAAAGCCTAAGCCAAGGGGATAACAAGAGCCACAAGCTTGAGCCACAAGTCAGATCTCAGATGCTGCCAGAGCAGATACAAGCAGGGCTAGAGGCAAGAAGAGGAGCAAACGTAGCTGCAACCTAGGAATGCATTGAGCAGTCATTGACCTGCTGCTGGGCTTAAGTACCAGCCCACAGACTCCTTCAGCCAGTCAGGTGGCAGGGTCAATGAGACGGCTCCTGTCAGGGTCAGCTGCATTTGTTGAGTTGCCAGGAGACTGGCTCTGTTGCAAGTCAATGGCAGATATATGGCGTAGAGAGGCATTATCACCCTTTTATAGATGCAGGATTCCCCTGTCACAGCTCAGGATGGAAGCCATATCTTACTGCTTTTCCATTGCCTTATCCACAAGACTATGGCTTTTGCCATAAGGTGGTCATTGGGGATATTAATCTCCAAGGTCTTATCAGGTGCTCTGGTTTTGTATCTAGGTAGTAAGATGTCTATTTTGGTATACGGGTTCATTTCTAAATATGTCAATAAAATGGCTGTGGCCATTTTTTCACCGAACATAAAATCAGACCTAGTTTGCAAAATTCTTCATAGCCAGTGAAGTGTAGAAGGTGAGAGAAGAAGCAGGTGATAAAAACAAAGAGAACTTTTTAAATAAACTGAATCTTTTTTAAAGTTTTCCTTTACAACTACAATGTACAGTAGCTGGAGATGAAATAGCAATTTCTATGGCATACTTTACAGCCTTTCAGACAATATACACACACCATCACTACAAAGTAGGCAGTAGGGGACGGGGGAAACAGAAAGTGGCAGCCAGCCATCACATTGAACAATGGTGGGAAGAGAGAGGCTTGTTTGGTTAGTTGTTTTTTTAAATCCAGGACAACCTTGCTAACTCCTTTTCTTACATAGGATCATTTAGCGTCCTAGAATTCCCTCAGATAGCAGGCTCAGCTAATACAAGGTGGGAGCAGCAAAGGCTGATGAGATTTTTAATCATATGGTTGCAAGGTAGAAGTAGGTAGAAGCTACGAGTATGTCTACACTACCACCCTAGTTCGAACTAGGGAGGCTAATGTAGGCATTCGAACTTGCAAATGAAGCCCGGGATTTAAATATCCCAGGCTTTATTTGCGTGTTCCCATCCGGTCGCCATTTTTAAATGCCACTAGTCCGGACTAACTGCCTGTTGCTACATGCGGCAGTTAAACGGTAATTCAAACTAAGTCCTTAGTTTGAATTACCTGTTACTCCTCCTGGAATGAGGTGTTTTCTCCTGGAAACAGTTCGAATTACCATTTAACTGCCGCGTGTAGCCGCAGGCAGTTAGTCCGGATTAATGGCATTTAAAAATGGCAGCCGGACGGGAACATGCAAATGAAGCCCGGAATATTTAAATCCCGGGCTTCATTTTCAAGTTCAAATGCCTACATTAGACACCCTAGTTTGAACTAGGGTGGCAGTGTAGACATACCCAAAGAGAGTTTCAGAGTTGCAGTCCCTTCAGTCCAATGGGAAGAGCTTCCTAGCTCTTTAGCTGTCCTTTCTTGTCCCAGGCCTCTTACCTACAAAAGACAGATTCGCCCACACAGAGAGTTCCTTCAGTGACAGGGGAAGAAGAAATCTTGAGTGGCAATAACAATCTTCACCGTTATATCTGCCTCAGCCTGTCAGCTACTGGGTTTTGCTTTCGTCCTCCCACAACCGCGGGGCCTGGGGAGGTGGGGGAGGCAAGAAGAGACAACATTATTAGCTAAGGGCCTCAATCTCATCAGGATGAAAAATCCTGTAGTATTCAAAAGAGATTATTTCCTTGCTATATAATTCTACAGGATATAGTCTGGAGAGGATATATCTCACCTCTCCAGATTTCTACAGTAATTTCTGTAGTACCCACTTTTAAAAAAGAATATTGGCTAATTCCTATTAAATTCGACAGGACTGCCACTACATATTTGTGCATGTGTTTTAGCTGATTCTACTCTTAATAGATCTGAGATGGATTCAGGCTGAGGGATTTTTCCTAGCTGAATAAAAGTCTTTTGAGTTTCTAATCTGCACCGAGAAGAGGTGGGCAGTAATATTCATGGGGAGGGCACTTAATGAATTTTGGTAGGTAGTCTCAGGCCAACTCCACCCCCGGAAGGGGCGGGGCATGGGCCAGGGCCAGAGTTCTTTGGGGCCGGAGGCTTTGAATTAAAAACACCGCAAACGGCTCATAGTTCCTTGCCCTGCCATTACTGTGTTGCCCTGACAGTCGCCTGGCATTGCTGAAGCTATTTAAAGGTCTCACGGCTCTGGGCCTTGAAGGGGTAGTGCCTCAGTTGGGAGCAGGGAACCATTTAAATAGGATCTGGTTGCCTGACTCACTGCAGGGAAATTTGGTGGCATGGGCATCAGGCTGTAAACAGAAAGCAGCCAGATGCAGTCTGTGAGCCGAATCAAAGCATTAGGTGGGCCAGATCTTGCCCAGCCCTGGCATGGAGTTTAATCTTCTGTCTGAATAATGAAGATGAATCCTTGTCTGTACAATGAGTCCTTGTGAGAACACAGCTGAACAACTGAGCCATTTTAGCTAATGGTTTGACCATCAGTTCATCATAAAGGCATATGTATACAATGGCTAAACAAAGTCTTATTCCCTGCACATTCCAATTGTCTTCCAGATGCTTTATTTCACTTTCACGCAGAAGTGACACCTTGGCTAGCCCTTGATCAATGCTGATTAATCTGATCAGAATCGGGATTTGTTAGTGAGTGAAAGCAGTGTAAATAAATACAGCAGGTGAACTCGAGTTCATGGTGTCATTGCAGAGATTAAAGAGCTCATCTAGGCCTTATTAGAGTCAAGATGGGTATACATCTTTTTGACTGGACAAGTTTGCATCTTTACTCATGTCACTAGGTTTTTGTTTTCATTACAGAAGATTTTCAGAACATGGATTCTGCTTTGTAGTCTGTCCTTCCTCTATTGTTTATTACGTGCACTCTTTTTGCAAGAACAAAAAACAGGACTATGTAGCACTTTAAAGACTAACAAGATGGTTTATTAGGTGATGAGCTTTCGTGGGCCAGACCCACTTCCTCAGATCAAATAGTGGAAGAAAATTATCACAACCATATATGCCAAAGGATACAATTAAAAAAAAGACCACATATGAAAAGGAAAAATCAAATCTTTTTGCAAGGTTTTGCATGTTTATTGAGCAAAAATTCTTAAGAGGGAGCAACCCCTCCTCTGTAGTATTAAATAGCCACTAACTGTTTCCTGATACATTTCCGAAACACAGAATATAATACGTTTATTTTTGGCGTTTCAGTTGCACCCCGATGCTCCAGTCATGGACCAGAATCTATGGGTGTGTCTAGACTACAGGGTTTTGTTGACAAAAGTAGACTTTTGTCGACAAAACTATACCTGTGTCTACACTGCCAGGGTATGTCTACACTACCACCCTAGTTCGAACTAGGGTGGTTAATGTAATCATACGAACTTGCAAATGAAGCCCGGGATTTGAATTTCCCGGGCTCCATTTGCATGTTGCCGGCTGCCGCCATTTTTAAATGTCCGCTAGTGCGGACTCCGTGCCCGCAGCTACACGCGGCACGGACTAGATAGTTCGGACTAGGGTTCTTTTTCCGAACTATCATGGAACGAGGTGTAACAATAGTTCATAAAAAGAACCCTAGTCCGAACTATCTAGTCCGTGCCGCGTGTAGCTGTGGGCACGGAGTCCGCACTAGCGGACATTTAAAAATGGCGGCAGCCGGCAACATGCAAATGAAGCCCGGGAAATTCAAATCCCGGGCTTCATTTGCAAATTCGTATGACTACATTAACCACCCTAGTTCGAACTAGGGTGGTAGTGTAGACATACCCCCACTGAGTTCTTTCGACATAATGTCGACAGAACTCAGCAGTTTTGTTGACAGCTGTAAAGATCATTCTACGAGGAATAACGCCTCGTAGAGTTCTGTCGACAGAAGGCATTATTGCATCTACACTGTCCTTTGCATCTACACTGTCATGTCAACAAAGCGGCTTGCTTTGTCAACAGAACTGGATGTAGTCTAGATGCTCTTTGTTGACAGAAGCTTTGTCGACAGTATCCGTTGACAAAACTTCGGTTGACAAAAGCCTGTAGTCTAGACGTACCCTAATCGTGCCAGATATTGGACATAGGACAAAAAGACACTCCCTGCCCCAAAGAGCTGCAATATAAGTAACACTTCAGAGGTGAGTCAGGGGACAGTATTTCATTTGAGATACATCTTGGGGAATTTTTTTTTCAAGTTTTCATATTAGGTGTTTCTCACCCTCTCACATTTCCAAAGTTTGGATACATTTGCAGAATGTTGGAAACGGTGTGAAAGTGACAAGCTCTTCCTTGCAACATAAGTGTGATGCTTTCCATATCCTGCTTCCAAGAGAGGGACTCTAGCACGTAGTGTAGAACTTCTGCAGGGAGTCTGCAAAGAGCCATTCTACAGCAAGGTGATGAGAGTTGAGCCTCTCTGTCTCAGGCTGTCATATCATTTTAGAGAAGTTGTGGAGTACAGGCCCTACCCATGTAGTTGTGTGTCATAGTGAACATGTAGCAGTGTGGGAGGGAGTGGAAACAATCTTCAGCAGAAGGGACTGCTGTGATTTTCTCCAATGCCTAAGCCTTTCACTGCAGCTGGGCGGTGGGACACTACACTACAGAAAATAGCAATATAGATGTTGGATTGCAGAGTGTGTGTAGGATATATAACAAACACAGGTTATGTCTACACTACGGGGTACACTAGTGTAATACCCCAGAAAAACTCCACCATGTCCCGGGAACGCGTCTGCTCCTCTGCTTTCTTTTTGCGGATGAGCAGACACGCTCTTTCGGAAGCCCTGTCTTCCTCCTCCCAGAAGAGCTCCTTTGAAAGAGGAGGCTTTTCCAAAATTTGGCCCAGTGTAGACCTTTTTCCGATAGATCCCTGCAGTGTAGACGCAGCCACGGGGATTAAGGGCTGGATTTTAAAAGGGTTTAGAAGCTTAACTGACACTTTAGGCACCTAAATCCCATAATCAGGACCCACTGGGATCTACAAAGACCCCACTCAGATGGTGCCAAACAGTATAGGTTTCTAAAATTCCTCGGTGTTGAAATGTTTGCAGTAAAGCTTCCTGGGCAAATACATTTCTGCCTCTGTGCACGCACACTGCACCCTTGTGCCAGGCATCTGGGCACCAAAGCCCCAGAATGAGGCACAAACGTCTAGCAGGAGGATAACATCGTAGACTGGTGGTTAGAGAACTCACTGGAGAGGTGGGAGACTCATGAACCAGGCTTCCTGCTTCAGGGACCTTTAAATATTTCTCCGCAGTGGAACGTTCTTAGCAGGAGAGACCGAGGTCAGGAGAGCTGACAGCCACACTGGGCTCTGGGAAAAGTGGGGGCAGCAGCTCTGAGCTCCCAGAAGGGGTAGGTCCTCAAGTGGAAGGGGCAGGGCCAAGGACAGACGGCCCTTGATGCTGCTCCGAGTGCATTGTGCAGTCCCCCTCCCAGCACTTAGAGCTGCCTGGAGTGCCATGTGGTGCTCCAATGGTAATTTATAGGGCCTGGGGCCCTTTAGAATCACCAAGCCCTGAGGCAGATGTCCCCTATGTACTCTGCCTCCCCTGTTGGTAGGCCTGACTGAGAGCCCCCTCCAGCAGACCCTCCGGTAGCTAGGCTTGCCCTGTGCATTAGCAGAGCCCAGTTCAAATCCCTGCACCTGCTCAGGTAGAGTGGGGAAGTTTGAATCTGGATTCACTTGAGCCACTAGGCTAATGATTTGAGAGAAGTTCTTTCTTCTCCCTCTGTCTCAGTGCAGACCTCTAGCTAAAAAGCAGCATAGAGAGAGTTGATAGCTGAGAATCCCAAACACAGTGGTGAGGCTTAGCACAAACCCATCACCTTGCAATGACCCATGGGCTAGACTAGGTGGGAAGCAACCTAGCACTCTGGCTTTTGTGAAGGCCAGTTGGAGACATCTGTCTCTCCTGCTTCATTGTATAGGGAGGCTGCATCCTCAACTTAGGCTTTGTGAATTCTACTGATTATCTATCGGCCTCATCTTCTTTGTGATGTAAGCCCTGAAAGCCATGCTAAGGTCTTCTGAGCCACACCTTCCTTACCTATACACAGAGTACGCAATTGCGTAGGGCACCCGAAAATTTGGGGCACCACTGGGTCTTAATGTCCACCCACCTGCATCTTCCTATCTCTGTTCTGTGTCTCTGCTTCCTCCAGAGAGGATCTAGTTATTTTAAAAGTGACAAAACCTGCCAGGCCTATTAGCGGAATACTGAACCTGTGAAAGAGCCATTCAAGTGGTAATGAAGCCATATAACAGTCATTTGCCAGCCCCAGGTCCATAGTGTCAGTTTCTGAATGCAATCTACAGGACCTTCGTTTAAAATTTGTTTTTAAAACTATTTCATTAATGTGCTGCTAAAGGTTATAAAATCATCTCTCTAAAAAATCTTCCCCACCCCTCAGTTTAATACTACATAGGGCTCTGTAATTCCTAAGGATGATCCTGCTTCTGAGAGAACTGGAAATTTTCCAGTTTTTCTTCATCCTAGTCCAGTGCCTTAGCCTGAAAACCATTATCCCCTTTCTTGGCCCTGGGGAAACAGAAACTTGGGTGTGTGTGCAGAAGGGGAGGTAGAAGGGGCTGCTGGGTTCAAGTGGTTGTTTGCTAGGATGGAGTTGGAAAAATTAGGTAGATATTACACTGAGATTTTCTTTGAGTCCATTTAGTTGGCAGTGACTTGGGTTCAAATGGTCATTGTTCTGAATTGCACAATATTTAATGAGGAAATTTTGGACTCTGCAATACGTGGGCTAGGCAGGGTAGTGTTAAAATTATTTTTCTGGTTTCTCTCCCTCTCATTGCATCAAGTGTTTTGAGTCTTTTTTGGCAAGCTTGTTCCCTTTAGGATTATTCTTTGTTTCCTGTGGAAACTTTATGAAGGGATTTTTTTTGGGGGGGGGGGGGGGGGGGAGGCGTGGCTGCAGGGACTTTTCCAGCTCTAATTTCTTTGATTTCTGTCAAACAGAAAAAGTCACATTCCCCAGAAGCTAAATTAATTCAAAACTATGTTTTTTAGCCAGATATTGTAACCCATGTAAACCCAGACATACCCCACTTTTAAAATGTATTCCTTGCATTGCCTAGCATAGGCTATTTCGTTGTGTACTTTTATCCTTATTGTATTTGTATATAGTTAAGCTTTGGGGGCAGGACTAGACATTAATTATGTTTGTAGAGCATCCAGAAAAATGGCACCATGGCCTTGTTGAAACCTCTTGACAACACTGCAGTGTAAGTGTTTAATAGTAATAACACCCAATATACTATCATGTGACAGATGACATAGGTGTATCTCTCAGGTATGTCTTTATCAAGTATTCTTAAAATCAAAATACCCACTTTGAGAAGCGAAGAAACAGACTGACAGAGTCCGACGAGTACATAGAAGTCACCTACCATAGGAAAGGCCCAACTAAGAAAACAACCGAATACCACTGGTTATCACCTACAGCCCTCAGCTAAAACCTCTCCAGAACATCGTTGACAATCTACACCCTGTCCTGGAAAATGAACCCTCACTTTCACAATCCTTGGGAGACAGGCCAGTGCTCACCTACAGACAAGCCCAGCAACCTGAATCAAATACTCACCAGCAGCCACACAACACACCACAGAAACACTTCCCCAGGAACCTATCCCTGCAACAAACCCCATTGCTAACTGTCCACATATCAATACAAGCAACGCCATCACAGGACCGAAACACATCAGCCACCCCATCAGGGGCTCATCCACCTGCACATCCACTAAGGTGATACATGTCATCAAGTGCAAGCAATGTCCCTGCACTAAAGGATAAATAAATGGACACAAATCAGACATCAGGAGAGGTAAGATGCCAAAACCAGTATCTGGACACTCAGTAATGGATTTAAAAGCAGTCATTCTTCTACAAACAAACTTCAAAACCAGACTACAAAGAGAAAGAGCAGAGCTGCAACTCATTTGCAAATTTAACATTATCAACTTATGGACTGAATAGGAATTTAGAGAGAGGTTAACTCACCACAAAAGCAATTTTCCCTCTGCCTTTCCTTCACATCTTTCCATCACCTGCTGTGAATATGCCACATCCACTCTGACTGAATTGGCCTTGTTCACACTGGTCCTACACTTGATAAGTGACTCCTTCTTTTGATACACTAGCACAAATATTTATCCCTGCCTCTTTAATTTCCACTCCAACACATCTGATGAAGTAGGTTTTATCCAAGAAAGCTTATGAAAAACAAATTCGTTAGTCTTCAAGGTGCTACAGAACTCCTTGTTGTTTTTGCAGATACAGACTAACACAGCTACCTCTCTGAGGTATGTCTCACAGTATGTATAAAGGAATTAGCTCATAATCCCATGCTCAAAATGAATTAAATACTAGAGCCTTTTGTGAATATACAGAAAACCACAGGAAAAAAAAAAAACGTCCCAGGGAAAACCCAAACCAAACAGAGAAAATAATAATCTGCTTTACATAGAGAATACTTTCACTGTATTTAAAATCAGACATAATTCAGAACTCACATAACCTTGAAGCAAGCTCATTTGAATTTCAGGGCCAAGCTTGTGTGCGAATCCTTAGTTTTTGTGTGTGGCTAGAAAAACACCAAAAGCAGCTTATCCACCATATCGACTCCAGCTTAAGTTGCCTTACGAGAGCGGCTGTTGTTCATGGTTTCTGCCATGCAGCTATATAGAACCAAATTCTCATGAGAACACTTCACAGATTTTTGATACAATCAGATCTAAATCCTGGCCTTGACTCAGTCTTCAGTCCAAACCTTGACTCAATGGCTACGTCTAGACTGGCCCCTATTACGGAATAGGGATGCAAAGCAGGCAAGTCAGAATAGGGAAATCTGCGGGGGATTTAAATATCCCCCCGCGGGATTTAAATAAACATGGCCACCACTTTTTTCCGGCTTGGGGAAAAGCCGGAAAAGAGCGTATAGACTGGTGCGATCCTCTGGAATAAAGCCCTTTTCCGGAGGATCTCTTATTCCTCTTATACTTTGAAGTAGGAATAAGAGATCCTCTGGAAAAGGGCTTTATTCCGGAGGATCGCGCCAGTCTAGACGCTCTTTACCGGCTTTTCCCCAAGCCGGAAAAAAAGCAGCGGCCATGTTTATTTAAATCCCGCGGGGGATATTTAAATCCCCCGCGGATTTCCCTATTCTGACTTGCCTGCTTTGCATCCCTATTCCGTAATAGGGGCCAGTCTAGACGTAGCCAATCCGTGTCAAAATACCAAAATTGCCTTCTTAGTCTCAGGCCTAGGTAAGCAGCCCAGAAAGGAAAAGGGGTATTAAGGTGGCTGTAACCAGTGTGCCTGCTAAGATTTTCCATCCATGAGTGGAGTGAGTTTTGTCTTGTGCACCAATATTGAGGTTGTGTGCACTTGTTCCAATGTGTGCTTCAGAACCAGCAGTGGGATGTGGAGACCCAATGCTGGCCTGGCAACCATGGCATGAATACAGCAAACACCAGGCAAGGCTGACTGTCAGCCTCATAGCAGTTGGGAGAATAGGAGAGCTGAGAGGCAGAGTGGGTAGCTGGCTGCCAGATGAGCAGCCAAGCTGGCGAAGGAAAGCCCTGCTAGCAAACTGGTGAGAAACTGCCCAGAGACAACACCCAAGTGAGGAGAAGACCAGATGCACAGGCTGGTGAAGTCTCTGGAACCAGAGGAGATAGGAAGGGGCTCAGGACATAGCTGAGGCTTGATCCACTGACCCAAGATCTCTGAGACGGCACCCAGTCCAAATCACTGCATAGGGTTCCCCTTCTGATGCCTCAGACATAAGAACTAATCCCTGGACTGACCCTGCTGAAAGGGAAAACCTCTACACCCCAGCAAGACTGAAATGGACACCCTTTATAGTCCAGAACGGGGCTACCACAGACACACGGGCACAAGAAGCTGACTGACTACCTTGCCAGACCAACTGGGCTCTGTGCAGTGCTCCATCTGGCCACAGGGGGCAACGTTACATTAGCACACCAGCTGACAGGAACCAAATGTGAAACAATACATCATTGTGCCAAATTGGTGCATTCTAGTCTTTATTGCTGCCAGGATCCATAAATATAGTTTGGGGATCCTCCCCCCGCCCATTAAGTTGATTGTGGGTCCAGTGACTTAAGGCTATTCTAGTGTATATTTTAAAAAATGCTGAGGCTGAGTTGCCTGGTTTTAAGGAAGCGATGTAGAGCTGTGCTAATAAAGCCATTTCTTGGGGTTTTGAGAAATGCCAGCAAAAACTGGAGGGGGAAGGAGGAGGGGGGAAACTTGTTTCAGGTTGAACCAAAACTTTGTGGACACTTTGATTAGTCAAAACGGTACAATAAAAAGTTATTTCAATGTTGAGCATTTTCAATGTTGGGATTGAAAATAAATAAACTTGAAGGAAATTTCTGAACAAAATATCACCTTTGACTGCAATTGAGGCGTTGTTTTCAAAATGGTGAAATTAAACCATTTGGGCTGAAACAAGTTGGCAAAACTGATACAAATTAATACATTCTGGGGTGGATATGTGTTTTTTTTGCTCCTACCCCTCCGAAGAAAAACATACCTTTCAGCCAACGTTCATGCCTTCAGAGGGGCTTGAAAGCAAGTACCGAAAGGTCCTTTTAAAGTCTTTGAGCAGAATAGGAGGATGCACAATAAAGATAATGTGAGGATTTCTATCAAGAACCACTGTTCCCTATCTAACATGCTGGTCCAGCTGCCATGCAGCCCTGGCCCCAGCCATTGGCTCCGGCTCTGGCCAGAGCTGCCATCATCCACCATGAACCGCTCATTTCCAGCCTTGAGAAAGGGCTGAAGTTAGGGTCAGGGCTGTGTGGTGGCTTCCCTGCTGCTCCTGGGATGGGGCAGCAACCCGCCACGTGGTCCTGCCCTGGAGCAGCTGAACAGCCACTGTGCGGCTCTGCTGAGGAGGTGGGTGGGCCTCAAATTCCTGTGCAGGCGTGCACCTTAGAGGCAACACTGCCTCTAACTGGTCCTAACGTGTCCTTTTTTGAACCTTGATCCCCGTGATCAGCATTACTTTACACCAGGATGGTCTCCCGTCTTAAATTAGATTAACTGAAGAATTGATCTAATTTTCACCCCTTTCTAGACACCAAGAGACAGTCGTGGAACCTTGTCTTCAGTGTTTCCTGCAAGCTGGGCGTTTGTGCGGCCATCCAAGAGAGATTCCGGTGCTGCCCAGCTGATTATCAGAGCACCCACAGCTGAACACAGTCAGCAGACTGTGTTTCTATTAGTGATGCACATCTGCACAGGCCTTGGTGCACATAATAAAATTTATTCTGCGCATAGATGGAAAAACTTAGAGGGCACATTGATTGTCATCACCCGGGCTCAAGGAGTCCCAAGCCATCACCTCTGCTCAAGCATAGGAGATGGGAGGCGATGTGAAACCTTATAGAGAGAATCCTTTTACACACAGTTAAATGTGTTGGGACCATTCTACAGCAGCAGAGCTTCTGTATTTACATATGGATATAGAACAGTGGAAGAGAGTGGCTTAGCCTAGTGCTTTCCTTGTATCACTCATTCAGTCTCATCAGAAAGCCATTCATTAGCAATAATAATGAATCATGATTGCACACCTCCTTTAAAGACTCCAAAGTAACCTTTTTGCAGCCAACACTCATTGTGCACAATTCTTTTCATGCCCTGCTGAATCACAGCAGGCTTTCAATAGTATAAATGCTGCACAATGGCTCAGAGGGGAAAGTGAAATATACCTTAGCCAGCTATAGGATGAGTGGGCAAGTTGTCCTTCAGCTGAAAGATGCCAGTCAAAGCAAGAAAGGGAACAGAACAGATCTCTTCAGGGATTTCCATTGGCCTACTCCCAAAGTCTCTTCAGGATCAGCAGTCAACACAGATCCCAGGATCCCACTCTGTCAGGTTAGGCAAAAGAAGTTCCTATTTCCCTTCAGTCACCAGTGTCAAGGCAAACAGAAGACTCAGACTCTCTTTCTTGAGGGTTCAATAGCAGTTAAACCTCACTTGCTTAGAGGAATCCTTGCTGCAGGCAGGGAACGCCCCTTCAGCATGTTTTACTCTGGATATTTCCAACATCAAACCTATATACTGCTCCTCTTCCCTATTTTAAATACTCGAGGTTGGTTTCCTGGAAGGCTAATGGGCTCCATCTGCTTTTAATCCCTGCACATCAATCCTTGCCTCCCTGCAAAGAAGCCCTCCAAGAACCATGGACTTTCTGAAATGGGTTCCAGATGAGTAGTAAATCACATCATATGCTTCTCTCTTTTTGAGCAAAGCCATGGTCCTTCAATGTGACCATAGTCTTCTCATGCCGGAGTGGGGTGGGATAGGGGATACAACCACCACCATCTTGTGTTGCCATAAAAACTTCCTGGTTGATATCTCATTGTCATGCCAGGTACTACTGGGAAATATGAGGGTGGAGTCCTTTAGGGTATGCAGGCATTGCAGAGCAGGTAGTTGACAATTATTATAAAAAAGATTACTGCTAAATTATACAGTAGTATCCTCAGGGCTGGCCTTACCATGAGGCGAACTGGCCTCAGGTGCCAGACTGTGGAGAGGGCGCCACTAGGACCCAGAGTGTCGAAAATTGTGTCTTCTGCTGGTGCATATGTATTCTCTCTGCTCTAGGTGCACAGAGGTGGTGGAGTGCTGTGCTGGAGGAAGGAGGGCACAAGAGATATAACAGGCAGGTGGGAGAAAAGATGGCATGGGGGCATCATTTGAGCTCCTTGCCTCAGGTGCCAAAATGTTGTGGGCCAGCCTTGAGTATCCTAGTCTTTCTCCACAAGGCTAGTCTTTCTCCACAAGGAAGTATAGTCTCTTTAGCACACAGTATTTCTATCTCTGGAATGTATTTGCTATTGGGACTCTGTTTTCAAATGAACTTTGGCTCATAGTCCAGACTACACAGCATAGGTGGGAAACATTGTGATGGAGTGGGGGTGCTGTCCACCCTGTAACCTGGTGTCCCCCTGCGTTGTGATGTGTGATTCCCACTGACACACCGACATGTGTGTTAGCCCAGACACCTAGGCCCAGCCTGACCAGATAACAAGGCTCTTTCCCCAGGAGAGAGACAAAGGGAGGGAGGCGGAGACGAACACCTGGTTTGGGGGCAGGGTCTGGGAACAAGGCACTTGCTGGCGGAGAAACATGAAGGAAACAGCCTAAGCTGAGGGCTGAGGGTCTAGGGAAGGAGATGAACCCCCTAACCCAAGAGGTCTGAGGCATCCTGGCCCTGACTCCTGTAACCACATCACATCTATGCTGTGCTGTATCCTGGAGGAGCAATAAACCCTCTCTATTCTACTGGCTGGAATCTGTTCTTGCTGCTACGGGGCTGCAGGATCAGGGGAAACCCTGACTCACCATCACACATATGTCCACACTGGAGAGAAGGGTGGACCTGCTTGGGGGGCAGATTTCGTTATTAAATCAATGAGATGTTCTGGAAGGGCACTGAAGTAAAGCACAAATTACAGAAGATATCCTGTTGGGAAAGACCATGTGTGGCATTTTGTTCTTAGGTTGAGGTTTTAATCAATGTCTTGTTTCCGTATGGGGCCATTCAGGCCCCCAGCCCTCTATGGTATGTCTGCTCTGCATTTAAACCCAGGCTCAGACTCAGGTTTGAGCCCCAAACCCCATCCCATCCACACATAAATATTTCTAGCTTGAGTCCATAAGCAGTTGGTGAGTGACTGAATTGAGCCCAAGGCCTACCAGGATTTTGGTCCACACTCTGTCTTTTTGTAATGTGGACACACTTGAGGACTGGGTCTGTAGACCCATTCCTACATAGTCATCAATGCTTTCCCACAGTCCCATTGGCCAGTATTCTTTTGTTCTTTCACTCATAGAAGTACCCACTTGAGTCTTGAGAACTGAAAGCAAACTTTCTTTTCCATGTTGACTGCTGTACTGGAAACACATCAGTGTTAGCTGTGACCAGCGTCAAGAAGAAGTCCAAAACCAAGCCCCAAACCAAAACACTGCTATCTGGCCAAAGGAACACAGCCAGCATATGCTTAATCTATGGTACAAGGCAAGCAAAAACATCCAAAATAGTTATATGTGCCAGGGATGCTCAGAATTAGTGAAACTCAGCTGGAGTGTTTTACATGTAATCATTGTTTTTGCACTGATTTTATGGTCACTGTTCACTATTTGTTTTGTATGGGGCTTTGATGGCAGCTATCAGAGTTTTTAATTAATGCATGTCCAGAAAGAAAATGTTTTGTATGCATCGAAGTGTGATTTCACGAGGATGGTTTATTATCTTTACTAAAGCTAAATTATATCAGAGCAATACATAAGTGGTGGTTTGCAGAATATAGCCAATTTATAAAGATAAAAATGCTTAAATACAGCCATCATAGCAATAAGATCAAATTCATAAGCATTATTGCCTCTTGAAGGAAGCACATATGGGAGCCATCTTCCCCTTCCTGATATTTCCATCACTACTCATATTGCCGCATACATATAGTCAAACACATACTCTTTCCCCTCATCCATGGGACTATACTAGCTAATAATATGGGAGCAAAACATTTCCTGATTTCTGTTGCATGTTTAGATCCTGCCCCAGGTTTGACCTGTGCACTTTCTGGCTGCATGTATTGGTCCAGCTGTCCAGTTGTATCCTGAGCCCGCTTCTGATGAAATGGCCCCGCTTTGCCTTTGCAAACATTGTGCAGAGCACAATAGGGCATGATAACCCAGAGACAATTGATAACATTGACATCCAAATGAGCCTGCAAACAGTTCCAGCACGATTTCAATCTGCCAAACACATTCAACCACCATCCTATGGCTATTGTGTGGGTCATTAAACCTTTTGCCAGAACTTCAGTTCTAGGTAGTTTCACAAGTCTGGGCAAAAGGAGGTACATAGGGTCTCCATAGAAGAATAGTGGGGATAGTTATTCCATTTATAACAGTGGCATTTGGTGGGAATAGTGTCCCAGCCAGCATATGAAGATATAATCTAGATCTGTGGAAAACCATTATGCAGTTTGCCAGTTCTGCTGTAAAGATTGGAGGAATGCTGGCCAGCATGCAGTGATTAAGGGATTAAACTCAGGTAGCTAGCAAGACTGTTGGCAGGGGGCCAGAAGATCCAATGGGGATAGAGTGATGGAATAAGAATTGGATATAGATACCTTGCCTACTTTCTTTGTGTGGGAGAGTTAAACCAGGAGTGGAGAGAGACAGAATAATTTAAACCCAGGCAGGACTACCATGCCTCCAAGGAATTTGGAGCGTGGCAGCGGACTGAACCCAGAAACGATTGTGAGTAAATAAAAGTTAATCTAGTCGCGATCAGGGTATTTTTCTTTATTTTGTGGTTTGGTTTGAACTACTCTGTGTGAATCTATGCCTCCCCTCCCCCCTTCACCATCTAAGATTTGTTCCCAGAGATTTTCTCTGTGTTTTAATTTGTTTTCCTTAGTTGCTCTATAACATCTAGCAAACAAGCATGCTTTATCATGTATATCTTTTGTTTTGTTAATAAAAATAACTTTTTAAAGGTGATGATTTGATTTTTGAGTCCTGGAAAGTAAAAGAGATCTCTCTGGGTATGTCTACACTATCCCGCTAGTTCGAACTAGCAGGGGTAATGTAGTCATCCGCAGTTGCAAATGAAACCCGGGATTTGAATTTCCCGGGCTTCATTTGCATGAAGCCGGCCGGCGCCATTTTTAAATGCCGGCTAGTTCGGACCCCGTGCCGCGCGGCTACACGCGGCACGGACTAGCTAGTTCGGATTAGGCTTCTAATCCGAACTAGCTGTACGCCTCGTGGAACGAGGAATGGAACCTTTTGCAGATGGCTATACCATACACTTCTAGCCTTTTTCATATGTGGGTTATGATGCTTGTGGATCAGATTAAGCTACTCTCAAAACTCCAGAAACATCCCCTTTTATATATGGCAGTTCTGGACCAACTGCTGTTCATCCCAGGTCTGCATGGTGGTATGATCCCATTGATTGCTGCTCATGAACCTGCTACATATGGGGATTTAGCAAAAGTCATGAGCAGTATTGGCTGATTGGAATCTGCCATGTCTGCATACCCTTTCAAAAAATGCTGCTGCCACTCCCACCAGCATTTCATGGATGCTTTGCTTGTTTCTTGAAATAGATGAGACAAGCCAGGCAAATGTTTCCAACAGTGTTTTCCATGCTGCTGGCTCTGGTTGCTCAGAGAGTGACTATGACTCAGACGGACGTGATGGCTCAGGCTGCGGTTCCTGTGCTCCTGAAAACAAGTCAAAATGTCACCATTGTGTGATATCTGGTGAGGAAGTGATCGATTTCATCCACGTCACACCCATTGTTTGATAGCTAAGAGCAGCAATAGCTGTTAAGACACTTAAATCCATAACAAGCTGGTAACTGATAAGCCCTCAGGGGCACACAATATTTCAATCCAGGTGGTGGTGTTAGTTGGGGGACCCTCAGGGACTTCCCAGAGTCCTTATCACGTAGGAGCACCAGCAACATCGGGCCACAGGCTGGTTGTTAGATCTCTGCATTTTCCAATTCCTTGCAATCAAGAATCCACTAGCAGCACAATGCAAGGCCGGCCCACAACATTTTGGAACCTGAGGCAGGGAGCTCAAATGATGCCCCCATTCCCCCTTGCTTGGGCCAAAACTTTGAAAGGTCTCAATTCTGCCTTCTTCCTGCTCTATTCCTCTCATGGCACTCCACCATCTCTGTGCATCTAGAGCAGAGAGAATACATATGCACCAGCAGCAAACACAATGTTCTGCACTCTGGGTTCTAGGGGCACCCTCCCACAGTCTGGCACCTGAGGCGGCTGTCTCAATTCACCTCATGGTAAGGCTAGCCCTGGCACAATGTCAAGCATCTTGTCTGAGGATCTTGTTGAAACTGTGCAATATACACAGGCCTCTGAGGATCGTGTATGTTACTTTGATACCTTCTCAGGCAACGTGAAGATTGCCTACTATATTACATGCCATTGCTGAAAATGGGTGTCAGATGGTTTACTCTGCTGATTAGGCCTCAGTTGGAGTATTGTGTCCAGTTCTGGGCACCACATTTCAAGAAAGATGTAGAGAAACTGGAGACGGTCCAGAGCAGAGCAACAAGAATAATTAAAGGTCTAGAGAACATGACATATGAAGGAAGACTGAAAGAATTGGGCTTGTTTAGTTTAGAAAGGAGAAGACTGAGAGGGGATATGATGGCAGTTTTCAGGTATCTAAAAGGGTGTCACAAGGAGGAGGGAGAAAAATTGTTCTCCTTCACCTCTGAAGACAGGACAAGAAGGTTTAGGTAGAACATTAGGAAAAACTTCCTAACTCTCAGGGTGGTTAAACACTGGAATAAATTACCTAGGGAGGTTGTGGAATCTCCATCTCTGGAGATATTTAAGGGCACGTTAGGTAGATATCTCTCAGGGATGGTCTAGACAGTACAAGGTCCCACTGTGAGGGCAGGAGACTGGACTCAATGACCTCTCTAGGTCCCTTCCAGTTCTAATGTTCTGTGATTCTATTAGCAAAAATGGCAGAAGGAGGCATGCAGGGAGATGTCCAAGAATGTAAACAGTTGAAAGTCATTTTCCAGGCCATTGCAAAATGTGATTGTGAGATCTGCATCAACTTTCTGGCCAGCAAAGTAGAGAACAGGCTAAACTACCGCGATCTGCATCCTGCTAGCAGAACCATCCCGCACCTGGTCAGCAGCCATAAACAGCCTTCTAACATCCCTGTCACAAAACCAGGTAGCTCTCCCTGCTCATCAATGGATGGAAAACATGGACATTGTGAAAACATTCTGAACCATGCACCTGCTGATAAGTCTCTGGAGCTATGTGACCTGGGAATTAGCATGGTTCCAGATCCAGATATGGATGATTGTCCTCCATCACCTTAGGAAATATGGAGGGCCTGTTATATGGCTATTGATCACAAATGCTCAAAGAGTTAAAAGTTGATTACAAACACTTCCTTTATCCAACATTAAACAGTGATGTGCACGTTTGGGGCTATTTCAGACAGAGGCCTTCATGTTCCTCAGTTACTTGGTAGACACCCAGAAGCATGTATTCCAATTAAAAATATATCAGTTAGACACAGGCAAGAACCAAAAATTAAAACAAGTATTCATACTGAACATTTGGTTGAGGGATTAAAGACAAATTTAGTTAAAACCTCAGAAGTCTTTCTCCTGTTTGGAGGCAAAAGATCAGTGCCTATTGTTTTCAGAACAGTTCTTCTTTGACGAAAAGGAAAGGGTTAATTTGATTCTGAGTCCTGATGTGTTTACTTATCCTGTTCCTAATAAACAGAAATATTCAAGGCAGAAGAGAGACAGGATAGAAAAAATAGGTGAAATACAGCTTTTGATGATGTTTTTGGAACACTGGACTGTGGGTTCATTACAAATAGATGCTCCTGCTTGGCAAGTCAACCATGACACCAGCTGCTTGGATCCTGCTTTACAATATGGTCAGGGACATTTTCTCTTTAGACAAGGCAGGCTTGGATTAACACAGCATAGCTGACTTCAGAATTCAGTGAAAAGCCAAGAGAGTAGATATAGAAAAGAAAAAAGAAAAGTGGCGGCAGCGGTGGGAGGGAGAGAAGGCTCAGAGAGAAACATAATGAGGATAGGAAAAATGATGCAGGGTTTCATGTTTCTCTGCAAGGGTTTGATGGTGAGATATTTCCACCGATGAAATAAAGGATTGGAAGTCATGATCATGTGATGACTTTCAGCACACATTGGTGAAAACAAAATTCTCTGACCAAGGTTAAGGCCCGTTGGCCTTTCTTTCAGGAAGAAAGTTTTTGCATGAGTCAAGATAAGCTGAAGTGGGCTACCATGCTGGGAGTTTGGGGTGATGAGCTCGGATGGAAGGTGGGACAGGAGATGAGAAGGAGAGCTGAACTGAACTGACTATGTCTTTTCTCAAAATTTCTCTTTGAGGAACTCAAAAAAAAAAAGAGAAAGAGGGGACATTATAGTTCCTCTAATTCGTTTTTCCTTCTACCAGTTAGACCATATATCTATCACACCAATTTTGGTCTATTAACTTGTGGTGCTGCATCTTCTGCTTTTATCAAGGAAAATTTCAACCATACTTGGGTTATAACAACATGGCTTTTTTAGTTAGGCAAATCGAGCTTCTTTGTCTGGCTCTCTTGCACTTGTTACAACATTCAATGCAATCAACAACTTGCCCTGTTTTTCAGGGTTAAAGATAACATCTTATGAACATTTTCATACTTTTAACTTTTGAGCTCACAATATATTTTCACAGTAGATTTCCTTAGCTCAGTAGTCACAGTGGGCCACCCAAAAGTTATAAAATGGCATGTTGCTCAATGTGGTAATATCCCACCTGGACTACTCATTGACAACTCCCATTGGCTAGCATAGGTGGCTTCCCACTCAGCATGCTAGCTTTTGTGGGTCACATTCTTAGGAGCTTCTCTCAATTCATTGTATAGGCTCCTATACACCTATCTCCAGTTTTCAGGATCATGGTGAGTTTCAAGGCACCTCAAAGTTAGGCGCTGTGACACGGCAGTCAGGTTTACATTTCAAAGTAAGCTAGGTCGCTACATTACTCAAAGGTCTGAAAAATTCACTGCCCCTGAAGATATAGTTAAGCTGACTTAGGTCCCAGTGTGGACACAACTAGATCAATGGAAGAATTCCTTTGTCTACACTACCTGCCACTTCTCAGAGGTGTAAATTTACTACATTGTTGGAAGGGGTTCTTCTATTACTGTAGCCAGTGTCTTTACTACAGCTGCATTTCCTGGGTAGACACACCCACATTACAGCATCTAAGTCCCTTTGTGGATCTGGGCCCTTGTCTTTTTTTTCTGCACCTTCCCTTTTTTGAGTATTTCAAGGGAACATTCCCCACATCCTCATGAATAAACAAGTGCCTCTCCCAGGGTACGTCTACACTACAGCGCTAGTTCGAACTAACTTAGTTCGAATTAGTTAATTCGAACTAAGCTAGTTCGAACTAGCGCATCTAGAACTAAAAACTAGTTCGAACTAGCGTTTTGCTAGTTCGAACTAGCGCGTCCACACTGATTGGACGCAGGGGGGCATTTAAGGGCAGCTGAAACCGGTTCTGGCAGGGCATCAGGTCAGCAGTTGCTTTGTGTGGCTGCTGTCTGAGGCTATCTGAGGCTCGTGCTTAAAGGGACCCCCCCTGGACAGCCGGTTCTCAGCTTTTCCTGCTTGCTTGCCAACCTCGCCGAGGGACAGCAAAGCGTCGGTCTCTGTGCCCGTCTGTGTCGGTGCTTCCCTTCGGGGGGGCCGCCGCAGGTGGCAACATGGAGCCACGGCTCGCCCTGCACCTTCTGGTGCACGTTCTGGACTTGCTGCTGCAAGCCTGCCAGCAATGGCTCGAGGCTGCCTGGCACCACCTGGGGAACGTCAGCCCCCTGCCTCTCCGCCTGGCCGCCCTGGGGGCCGTGGAGGAGCCGCGGCGGCGCCCCGGCACCGGCGTGCCCCGCCGCATCTGGCGTCTGGACACCAGCAGCGACTGGTGGGACCGCATCGTCCTGGAGCGCTGGGACGACCGACAGTGGACCCAGAACTTTAGGATGAGGAGGGACACCTTCCTGGAGCTCTGCGAGTGGCTCGCCCCTGCCCTGCAAAGAAGGGACACTCGCATGAGGCCCGCCATCCCCCTCCAGAAGCGGGTGGCCATCGCCCTCTGGAAGCTCTCCACGCCGGACAGCTACCGATCCGTCGGGAACCAGTTCGGCGTGGGGAGATCCACTGTCGGAGCAGTGCTCATGCAGGTACGGCGCTCGTCGGCCACCGAGCCGGGGGGGAGGGGGGCTGCGAGGAGGGGATGGGCCGCCCCAGGGACAAAGGGGGGGGCGGGAGGAGGCGAAAGCGCCCCGCACCGGAGGGGTCGGGCTGTCCCGGCCGTACTACACGCCGCCAGGGGGGTTGCTTCCGGGAGTGGGGCGCGGGGCACTGCCAGGGCACGCACGCTCCCAGCCACCCGGGCGCCCCACTGATTGACGCTTTGCTGTGTCTCTCTCCGCAGGTGGTCAAGGCCATCAACCGGGTGCTGCTCCGCAGGGTGGTCCGCCTCGCCAACCCGGATGCCGTCATCCGGGGATTCGGCGCCCTCGGCTTCCCCAACTGCGGGGGGGCCATCGACGGGACGCACATCCCCATCCGTGCCCCGGAACACCAGGCGTCCCGGTACGTGAACCGCAAGGGGTACTTCTCCGTCATCCTGCAGGCCGTATGTGACCACCGGGGACAGTTGACGGACATAAATGTGGGCTGGTCCGGCAAAGCACACGACGCCCGGGTGTACCGGAACTCCTCCGTGTGCCAGCGGCTGCAGGACGGGACCTTCTTCCCCGACCGCCACATCAGGGTCGGGGACGTGGACATGCCCGTCTGCCTGGTGGGGGATGCCGCCTACCCACTGCAGCCCTGGCTCATGAAGCCCTACACGGGACACCTCAATCCCTCCCGCCAGGCCTTCAATAACAGGCTGAGCAGGGCCCGCATCGTGGTGGAGGGGGCCTTCGGGCGACTGAAAGCCCGCTTTCGATGCCTCCTCACCCGTCTGGACCTGGCCGAGCACAACATCCCTCCCGTGGTGGCGGCATGTTGTGTGCTCCACAATTTGTGTGAGCGGAAGGGGGAGGCTTTCTTGCCAGCCTGGATGGCTGAGGCTGACCGCATGGCTGGACACTACGGTCAGCCCCGCACCGCCGCCGTCCGGGAAGCCCAGCGGGGGGCCATCCGGATCCGGGAAGCCCTGCGGGAGAGCTTCCAGGTGGAGGAGGAGGAGGACTGACCTCTCCCTGCATGCCCCACCGGGGCCTTCTTCCACCCTACCCCCCCCCTTCCCCTTTCCCCTCCCTATCTACTGTACAATAAAGACACCTGTTTTTCAAACAAAAACGTCTGTTTATTTCAGAGAACTGGGGTGGGGGAGGGAGGAATGAAGGTGGGAGAAGGGAGGGGGAAACCTGGGACGAGGGAGCTGGAAGGGGAGGGGAGGGAAGGGAGGAAGGGAAAGGAAAGCTCAGGGGTGGGAGTCTGGGTGCCTCTCCCGTCTCGCCACACTGCGGGTCCGGGGGCGTCGGTGGGGAATGGTTGTGGAGGGGGGGGCAGAGAGGACAGGGGGTGTGGAGGAAGCAGGAGCGGAAGCAGGAGCGGAAGCAGGAGGAGCAGGAGGAGCAGGGGGAGCAGGGGGAGCAAGAGGGGGAGCAAGAGGGGGAGCAGGGGGAGCAAGAGGGGGAGCAAGAGGGGGAGCAGGGGGAGGAGGAAATGGAAAGCGGTCTAGCAGGCTCTGGAGGTGGCCTCGCAGGGCACGGCCCTGCTCCTCCAGGGCCTCCAGACTCCTCTGGCGCAGCCTGAGGTCCTCCTGGACCCAGTGGTCCTGGAGACGGAGCTGTCGGTCCAGGAACCGGAGATGCCGCCTCTGGTAGTCCTCCTGGTTCCTGGCTGTCCTGCTTGCCCGGGCGCGGGCGGCTGCTGCAGGCGGTGTGGTGCGCCCTGCAGTCCCCGGTGCTGCAGCTGTGGTGCAAGAAGACCAGCGGTCAATTACCCCAGGGGCCCAGGTGTGTGAAACCCAGCTCCCCTCTGCAAGGCCAGGGCCCCTGCAGGATCCCCAGCTGCTGCTCCGTAGTGGGCAAGGCCCAGGCGCACGGTCCCGGGGCTCCCTCTCGCCCCAGCCCCCCGTACACATAAGGGGAACACGAGGGTACTCACAGGTGGATGCCTCCCCGGCCTCTGATGATGCAGGCGAGCGGCTCTGTGGGGTGCCTCGGGGGTCCCGGGTCCTGGGAAGGCTGGCAGCAGGCTCCTGGCTCTCAGAGCCCTCTTCCTCCTCCTCGGTGTCCAGGAGCGGTCCCTCTGCCCCGGGGTCAATCACGTCCCGGGGGGCAGGGACGGCATGAGGCCCCAGGATGCGGTCCAGGGCATGGAAGTGGGGGCAGGCCTCCGGGTCAGCCCCTGGCAGGCAGGCCCGGGAGTAGGACTGCCGCAAGTCTTTAATCTTGCAGCGCACCTGCTCCCGGCTGCGCTGGTGGCCCCTGGCGGCCAGGCTGGCAGCCATGCGTCCATAGACGGCCGCGTTCCGGTGGCTAGTGCGGAGATCGTGGACATTTGAGGCTTCCCCCCAAACCTCGATGAGGTCCACGATCTCCGCACTTGACCAGGCGGGCGCCCGCCTTTTGCGCCCCCGGGCAGGCTCCCGGGAGCCGCCAGGCTGGTCGTGGGGAGCAGTGGAGGGCTGGGAGCCCTCGGATGGCTGGCTCATCCTGTGGCAGGTGCAGGCTGTGCAGGCACGGGTGCTGGCAGCCTTGCAACTGGCACAAAGTGAGTAGCCAGCCCGTGGCCCTTTAAGGGCTCCGGGGCCGGGAGGGGGGCAATAGAGTTTCCCTGGTGTTGGCCAGAGTGGCCACCAGGGAAACCTGGGAAGCCTTAGCCTCCCACTAGTTCGAACTAAAGGGCTACACAGCCCTTAGTTCGAACTAGCTAGTTCGAACTAGGCGTTAGTCCTCGTAAAATGAGGTTTACCTAGTTCGAACTAAGCGCTCCGTTAGTTCGAATTAAGTTCGAACTAACGGAGCGCTAGTGTAGCGCATAGGAAAGTTAGTTCGAACTAACGTCCGTTAGTTCGAACTAACTTTCTAGTGTAGACATACCCCCAGAGAGTAAAAATTCCTGTCAGTCACTGAAATTCTGTAGGTTTTTTCCTGATGGCAGTTTTGAACAGCTCATTTTAATAAATTGTGTCAGATGGGCATAGTAAGATCATGTTAATCGCGGGGGGAGAGGGGGGAACTATACTTCAGCTCATCTCAGTTAGACCAGTGAGAAAATGACTCACGGCCGCACCCCTCTGTAGATTGGTGACACATTGTAGGAACTAATAACATGAGAAAAACTGTAAACTGCAGCATAATGTCCTCCCACACACCTCATTAGGCCTTTCACACATTTTCCTTTGCCTTTCCCCAGTGTTACTAGGTAGTGCAACTGTGAAGTTGCCCTTTCACATTTTAATTGGAAGTAGAGGATGGTTTTTATACTCTGTAATTTAGTAATTAAGCTGTCTGTCACTTACTGAACACTGGTCTGTCTGTTCAGTACAGCACTCTGTGTATGTCCAGTGTCCTGACTCTAGGGAGTGGTCCAGCTCAGGCCCTGTGTGTATCCAGAAGTCTTGAGTAATTTACTTTCCCCACCCTTCTCCTAAGCAATCTCCATCAAACACTGTTAGGCTCTACTGCTTGTTGTCGGTTTGGGTGAGAAAACAGGACTTGCTCAGTAGAAAGGCATTTTCATGGGGATATTGAAGCCCATTTTAAAACACAGAATGCTTGACTCTGCTCTCTCACCAGTTTTACCCTCGTGCATCTCTACTGCCATGAGTGGAATTACTCATTTACATCAGCAGAGGAAGAGAATCAAGCCTATCCAAGTCATTTGACTTGTGCTTATATGGGAACTCCGAGGAAGATTTTCCAAAGCACAAATGGGAATTAGGTGGCCAATTCCCATTAACTTTCAAGTTAGATGGTTAATGCTCTTTGAAAATCTCCCCCTTTTTGTTTATTTTTTAAGCCACTACTAATTTTAAGGCTCCGCCTTTATTGTTTCCCAGATCTTATTCCCTTTAATCATCTTTTTAAATATGATGGCATAATGGAAAGTATTGGTAGTCAGGACTCCTAGCTTCTTTTCCCAGCACAGCTGAGTCACCTGGGACAAATCTACTTTATGAAGGTTCTTACATGCATGGAGGCAGTATCTGACCATGATCCAATAGGGCATTAAGCAACATGGTTACACTTCGGTCATGTGCTGTGTCATGATTATGAGGGTTAGCCAGCAGCCTGGGGATTAAGGGGTTAACTACACCTAGCCAGGTGGAGTGACCAATAGGAATGTAGGTGGGACTTTTCAAACTGGGACAAAGGAACAAAGTTTGTTCCTTTCTCCCTTTTTGTCTCTCTGAGGGAGTTCTCTGCAGCTACAGAGAGGGACAAGCATGTCTCTCTCTCTCTCCAAGACACCATTCTTCATTTTCTGTAAGTAGGGTAAAGTTTAGGTAGTTTCGTTAGGTTTTATTGTTTTAAGGATTGGGTATGGGATCTGAGATCTGGCACTGCTTAAAAGATGTTTTGGCTTTTCTTTGTAACTAAGTTCTAGGCCCATGGAGTTTCTCCATGAGTATATTTTGTTACCTCCCTATCTAGTCATTATGTTTGCAACAGGAATATTGTTGTAATAATAAAAGTTCTTTCATTTCTTTTTATTAACCTGGCAGTGGTTAATTGTGTGCCTTGATTTTTATCTTAGGGGTGAGATTTCCCAAATGATCTTCCCCCTAATTTCTTTATCAACATTTGGGTGGTGGCAGCGGAAGTTTTATTCCCCAGATCTAGGTTTTTAAGATTTTGGGGGAAGTTTTATACCAAAGCCTGGTAGATAAGGCTTTGGGGTACACTTGCTGGCCCCCACTTCTGCATTTATCATGCCAGAGTGGGGAAGGAGCCATGACATGGTGGCATAGCGGTGGGATTATTTTGAGAACCCAGGATTTTTAAAAGGGCACAAGTTTTCTTTTGAGTTGCAAGCTTTGCAGTTTTTCCTTTAGTTTTTTTCTTTTGTTTCTGGGCTGCCTCAGGGAGGGGCAGACCTTTAGCCAGAGACAGACCTACCCAAACAGTTTGTTTTTTTGTTAGCTTTCGGGACAACTGGATAGCTAGGCTAGACTAGGGCAGGGAAGGAACCCAGTACATGCTCTTGCCATCAGGCAAGGTAACCCTAGAGAACCCAACCCTTCCTAAGCAACACCCTGAGGCAGAAACAGCCTCAGAGCCAGGCATGATGTTAAGTAGCGGGAAAGATTCCAACCCCAGAGAGGGGAAACAAGAGCATACCTCTGTGAGCCCTGGGGGAAGGGATCTTGAGGAGGCAGGAGCAGCCGGCTACTGCTCTCCCTCCCCCCCACCTGTGCCTTCTGTGTGCGATTATGCCATAAGGACCGGCAGGCCTCTAACTGACAAGGAGATGGAGTTTTTCCTACAGCTGGAGGACAGGCGTGCACGAGAGGCTGAAGACAGGGGTGCCCAACGAGAGGCCGAAGACAGGCGTACACAACGAGAGGCCGAAGACAGGCGTGCACAACGAGAGGCCGAGGCCGAGCGTATACAACAGGAGGTGAAACTGGCAGAGATCGCAGCAGGGACGAGGTGAGCAGAACTAGAGGCCCAAGTTGCGCTGGAGAAAACCAGGCAGCCGGACACCTCAGGTACCCCACCCAACAATCCCACCTCCATCATCATTGAACCCCCCAGAAAGCTCCCCATGTACCAAGTAGGGGATAATGTTGAGGACTTTTTCCTCAACTTTGAGAGGGCCTGCCAGGGGTACAACATTCCTCCTGATCAGTACATGAGAGAGTTAAGATCCCAAATCGCTGGTCCCTTACTGGGGGTAGCCGCGGACCTGCCAGGTGACATGGCAAATGACTATGAACTGTTTAAGCAGGAGGCCAGACTCAGGATGGGCCTCACTCCTGAATAGGCCCGGTGTCGCTTCAGGGCCTCCAAGTGGACCCCAAATACACCGTTCCCCGAACATGCCAGTCGTGTCCTCAAAAACTGGGAAACGTGGCTCTCTGGAGAGCAGGCCCACACTGGGGAAGAAATCTCTCTCCTGATGCAGATGGAACAGTTCCTCGAGGGTGGTCCAGGAGAGATTAGAGGGTACATCCTGGACGGAAAACCAAAAAACCTCAGAGAGGCAGCAGTGCTTGGGGCCAGATGGATGGAACTGAGGGGCCACAGCAGCCTGGAAAGCAGTCTGAGGGGGCCCATCAACACCTGGGGCATGTGCAGTGGAGTGTGTTTTAGTAGTCCCCACCAACAACAACTTCTTAACTTCTGCCTCAATATCCCCTCTTGAAAAATAGAGACGAGCAACATTTTCTAACCCCATAGGTGATGAAAGCTCAGCTGTTAAGGATCTGAGATAACTATGGTAAGGATTATTATAAGAATAAAATTAGAAGCAGAAACATGCAGTCAGGGAGACCAAAAAAAGAAGCATGACTCCAAAAAAGGATAACGCTGAACCTGAAGAAAAGTCCAGATGAATGTCAAGAAAATGTTGCTGACCAAGAAGTCTCATGGAAGTCACACCAGGAAGTGGCTCCACCCTCTTTGCTTGAGTAAGTTAAAATTGGACCTGCGATAAAGAATAAGAAACAAAACCTACTCTGGGAAACAAGCCAGTACAGGCAGGAGGACAGACTAGCTGACCAAATATGTTATTTCCATTTCTAATTTCCATGCTAAGGAACAGAGGTTTAGCATTTTCCAGAGAACTGGACACAGGCGCATTGTTGGAGGGAGAGAACAAAAGAGAGAACGTGAAGTAAATCATTGATCCTTATCTACTAACACTCTTCATTCACAGGGCCCCGTTATGAGGCACATGACTCATTTTAGTCCAGTGTTTACCTGCTGTGTTGCATGCAGACCTGCCATTATCTTGCCCTTGTTCTGCAAATTAATGACATCAGCAAAGATGACTCATGATACTGAAAGGATAGGGAATGTTATATATGTTAAAATGAAAGTAGCTTGGTATTATTTCTGGCTCCTTCTTATGCTATTGTGTGTCACTGCGTCCCCCGTTTGGATTTTTTGTTTCACAGATTATAGCCCATCAAACTGTATTTTGGCTTGATAGCTAAATAACATAATAGGTTTAATCCACTCTCTCATTCCCACTGCCTCATCACCCTTGTCACCTCTGATTTTAGCCTGTTCCCTAGATACAGGTGACCAATTATTTCAAAATTGTCTAATTTACCCCTAATACGTTAACAGGTAATTGCACAACCTGCCATCTGTTCCCCATTTGTAATTTGCACCATTGTGCTTGCATGAGCATCGCATCACTGTATAACTGAGAGAAAAAAATTACCACAAAAATGTGTTTTGTATTCTAGGAGCCAGATTCTAAGCTGGTGTGAATTGACGTAGCGTTATTGATTTACACATGTTGGGGATCTAGTCACTTGGGTCTGACTCTGAGCTCTGGAGTGTATCTGACATTTGTGGAGTTTCTTCTGATTTCAGTTGGAGGGAAATGAAACCTAGAATCCAGGTCTATTTTTCTTTTCAATTGTTTATTGTTGTATCTTGGAAGAGAACTAAAGGAGGAGCACAGGTTTCAGGAAGGAAAGTTTTGGAGGCGACACCAGGAAGTGGGTTGCCATGCTAAGCTGTGGTTGCAACATTTGTGCAAAATGAGGCTGGCAAAGGAGAATCGTAATACAGTGAATTTTTCTGTATGGGAAAAAGCAAATGTTTAAGAACATAAGAACATAAGAATGGCTGTACTGGGTCAGACCAAAGGTCCATCTAGCCCAGTATCCTGTCTACCAACAGTGGCCAGCACCAGGTGCCCCAGAGAGGGTGGACCGAAGACAATGACCAAGCGATTTGTCTCCTGCCATCCCTCTCCAGCCTCTGACAAACAGAGGCCAATGACACCATTTTATCCCCTGGCTAATAGCCTTTTATGGACCTAACCTGCATGAAATTATCTAGCTTCTCTTTAAACTCTATTATAGTCCTAGCCTTCACAGCCTCCTCTGGCAAGGAGTTCCACAGGTTGACTACACGCTGTGTGAAGAACTTTCTTTTATTAGTTTTAAACCTGCTACCCATTAATTTGAGTTTAAGCCTCAAAAGTACTCTGTCATAGAATTCCTAGTGGCATCCCATCATTACAACAAAATTGCATAAACAACAGTAAACTGTGGTCTGAAAATGACAACTGGGAAATAGAATACTGATGAGTGGAGTTATACAGGCTCCAATTTAGAGAGATGGATTATCCAAATGCTGTTGGAAATCAGCTGGAGATTTTCCATTGACTTCAATGAACTCTGGATAAATAAAAGGGGACATGACCCAATATACAAATAAAAAAAGTGTGCACAAGGTGAATCAAGGGCTACTATCAACCTTTGGTTTTACCTACGAAAGCCCATGGTATTATATATTTTTGTTAGTCCGTAAGGTGACACAGGACTACTTGTTTTTAAAGTTACAGTTTAACACGGCTTCTCCTCCGAGACTTTGTTTGTAGCATAAGAGTGGGGATATTTGATGAAAGCAAAAGGGAAACATATAGAAGACAAAAGGAAACATATTTTTGCATATGACAAATTAATCAGTGGAACTCATTGCCACAATATTCCATTTAGACCTTAAGCAGCTTCAGATTCGGAAAAGGATATTGCATTTAATATGGATAATAAAAAAAATCTTTGCTTATATTAGTTCAGGAAACATTTTTTAAGGGTTATGAAGCACTGAGGCAACTTAGTGAGCATCCAGAAAAAACACTTTCACCAACCCAGCATGAAGGTCTGATGGCAATCTTAGGCAAGGCTTGAGCCAAAGCCCAGTGAAATCAGGGAAAAATCTTTCAGGTCTGTAGTGACTACTAACAGGAAAAGAGCCAGTGGCTTTCAGCCTGTGTGTCACAGTCCCCCAAATGGGTCAGTGTTAGTGGTTCCATCCAGCTCTTATGTAGCATCTCCCATCCATAGATTTCAAAGCACTATAAAGAGCTTTATTTTTATTTTGATTATTTTTAATCAATTATTTTTATTTCGATGTTGTAGAGGTGGAAACAGGCACAGGAAAGTAAAAGGGCTTGGCTAACATTTCCTGGCGGCAGAGCCAAGATTAGATCTCCTGAGTTTCAGTCCACTGTGCTATGCATGGGACTACATTGCCTAGATCGGTATTTTTTTTTTTTCATTTGCAGCCTCCCAACCAATTTCAAATGAAGGTGCAGACCTCCTTGGAAACGTTAGACCCAGTCTGTGGACCGCCTGGCATCCTCAGACCACAGGTGGAAAAGCACTTTTCTGTAGTAATGACAACTTCTTGTGGACACTTTCAACATTGTCTGCGGACTCCCCAGGTATCCCTGGACCACAGGTTGAAACCCCTGGCCTATGTGTGGTAGATTTGTGTGGTCAACTGCACCTATGAATGGACAAAATAGTGTGATTAAAATAATCACTGATACAAATCTGGTCCCAGCCTTGGAAATTAGCCTTTGCTAATTGAAGGCCATCTCCACCTTCCTTCAAAAGAAGGAGGCTTATATTGGATTGCTCAACAAAGATTTGGATCCTTTCAGCTATTCCTGTTTCTGGGTGTGTGCTGCACCCTCTTGGCAGAATCACCCTGCAGCCAGCTGAGGCAGAAGCAGATGCAGACTGAAGCAAGGGCTGGTTAGTGTGGAAAGAAGCACAAGCAGGATCTGTCAGGACTAGGAGGCAATGGGAGTGCTCCCGGTCATGTAGTGACATTGAGCAGACTGGAGGGACTGCTTTCCTTAGGAGCCTATATACCAGTCTTGGGACTACCTGAGAGGGTCCCTTGCCTCTAGATTGTTTTAGCCCTAGTTGAATAACTTGAGGTCTGTCAAAACACCTGCAAGTTATTGCCTCTGGTGACTCATCACACACACTGGTTCAGGGATCCCCCATCAGGCTCAGGTACATCTTCTCTGTGGTCCCAGACCTCTTTAGTGCTATATCCTTAGAATCAGGATTGAGTCACTCTGCAGCAGCAGCTAGTGGAGAAGGTGCCAGAAGTGTTGCTGAGCCCCATAACTCAAACCGCAAGAGGGGGACCAAGACCTTTCACAGTCAGAACTTGACCAGACAACTCATTGGCTTCAGCCTGCAGCCACCATTTTCGATAAGCTGAATTTGCTCCCAAAAAACCAAAATATATCATTCTAATAAATTTGGGTCAGGAATGACAGCCATATTTGCAGTTCCATAATGCATTTTGTCAAAGGATCTCATTGCACTTTATATACAGTTAATTGACTGATGCTGACAACATTCTTGTAATGGAATTACAATAAGTATTATATTGCAACTAACCAATTAGCCCGTCATAACACGGGATTTTCAGGTCTCTCCTCCATGTCGGTCTTCTCTCCTGAGACTCTAGTCTCTCGCTCCGTGTCTCTCTATCTCTCTCTCCTCCTGCTACTTCCTCCCCCCCCCCTCAGCTCTCCTCCCCGTCCTGCCTCTCACTCGGGGGACTGCGGAGCCCAAATGGCCGTTTGGGCTCCGCACTCCCCATGCTGCATGGGGGGTGCGGAGCCCAAATGGTCGCTTGCACCGCTGAGCGGCGCACGCGGCGGCCTGGCTGAGCGGCGCAGAAGTCATCCGAGCACCATGGTGGGAGGCAAAGGGGGGCGGGGTGATGATGTTCTCAGCCAGGGGCCGGGGCCTAGAGCATCTGTCATGCTGCACATCACCGCCCCACCCCCCTTCCCCTCCCAGCGTGGCACTTGGCTGACTTCTGTGCCACTAAGCCGTGCCGCCACGGGGGAGCAAGCAGCACAAGCGTACGTTTGGGCCCCGCACTCCCTATGCATCACGGGCCGCCCAGAGGGAACAGCCAGCATTTCAGGCAACAGCGCACCCGAGAGGGAACAGCCAGCATTTCGGTATTACAGACTCTCAGACACTGGGCTACAATATATATGATGGGTAAATTAAGACACAGCATCAGATCCCCAGTCCTCTTCTAGTTTCTCTTTGTGCTTCTCCAATGGCACAAACGACTTTAATTGGCCTTAAATCAGTGTCTCAAAGGGTATGTCTAAACTACGGGTTTTTTTTTTCGAAAGAAGATATGCAAAGTCCACAGGAATTTGCATATCTTCTTCCAATCACTTTTTCAAAAGCGGGTCTTTTGAAAGTGAAAGTAGTCAGGATGAGTTTTTTTGAAGAAAAAAACCCCCACTCTTCCTAAAAATAAGGAGGTTTTCAGTTTTTTGAAAAAGGTTTTTTTTAAAGAAAAACCACATCCAGACTACTTTCACGTTTGAAAGACCGGCTTTCGAAAAAGCGATTGGAAGAAGATATGAAAATTCTGGTGTAATTTGCACATCCTCTTTCGAAAAAAACCCCATGTAGTTTAGATGTACCTAAAGAGTCATAAAATGTATGTCCAGAAGAGACCACTTAATTTTCTTGTCTGAGTTCCTGTGTATCAGAGACCACCACCACCACCCAACACCTGCACACTAAATTGAACAACAAAAATCAGACCAAAGTATAGCCCACACAAGACTAAACTATTATGTGACATAGCGAGAGACTAGGAAGGACCAAGGTGTACCAATGGTAGGGGAATGATTACATTTATGGCACTCATATGCAGGTATCATTTTTGTAATTTAAGTGATAAGTATTGGCTATGAACTTGTATTTCAATTGTTTGCATCTGGGAGACCTCAATAATGGTACGTCTACACTGCATCCCTAGTTCGAACTAGAGATGCAAATGGAGACAATCGAAGTAGTTAATGAAGTGGGGATTTAAATATCCCGCGCTCCATTAACATGATCTCGCCGGTGCGCTAGTTCAAATCACAGCTGATTCGAACCAGGAAGTGCGCGTCGGGACGCGTTAGTTCGGACTAAAGCCCTTAGTCCGAACTAATGTTACTCCTCATTTTTTGAGGAGTAACATTAGTTCGGACTAAGGGCTTTAGTCCGAACCTACGCGTCCCGGCGCGCACTTCCTGGTTCGAATCAGCTGTGATTCGAACTAGCGCACCGGCGAGATCATGTTAATGGAGCACGGGATATTTAAATCCCCGCTTCATTAACTACTTCGATTGTCTCCATTTGCATCCCTAGTTCGAACTAGGGATGCAGTGTAGACATACCCAAAGAGACGTGAAAGGACTACTACTAGTAAAGTGAATAGAGGTACTTGACTGACAGTGGGCTTTGGGAGGTGCCAATCCACATCTGATGAGCTTTTTTGTGAATGTTCAGACTAGCATGGGAGCAATGGTGTCCACCTATAAAGAACTTTGAGTTGGGGAAGATTATAGGTTACATTTTAATCTGAGAGTATGGGTGGTTCTTTGGGGTCAGGAGAACCTCTATATTTGTGTGACTGGCTTCTATAACCTCTCATGTGTACAAGGAGTGGTACTGGTGATGGCACAGGAGAACTGGAGTGTTTAGGGGATTGCTTGTATGGCTCTTGCTAGCCAGAGTGGCAAACAGAAGTCCTTTCTGGGTGTGTCTAGACAACAGGGCTTTGTTGACAAAAGTGGACTTTTGTCAACAAAACTATGCCTGCGTCTACACTGCCGCTGAGTTCTGTCAACATAATGTCGACAGAACTCAGCAGTTTTGTTGACGGCTGTAAACCTCATTCTATGAGGAATAACACCTTTTGTCGACAGAGTTCTGTCGACAGAAGGTGTTATTGCATCTACACTGTCCTTTGCGTCCACACTGTCATGTCGACAAAGCAGCTTGCTAGACGTACCCTCTGTAGCTGATTTGGTGTGCCTTAAAGTGGAGGGCCCCCAATCTTGGGCTGTAAGTAGTTTGCCTCTGAGCAATTCCCCCTGAATTGATACTCTCAGGAGTGCCCCTAGAAACCTCCAATTACACATGCTACAAAGGAAAATGAGCCCTCCTCTTCTTATCATCCTGTCCATTTGTTTTGGAGAAAATCGTACGTGGAGGAGGCAGTAGGGCGATGCAAGCATGCACAAGGAGAGGCCAGAACATGATGTATTCAGTCCGGCAGAGTGATTATTTGGGAGCTGCTCTGTATCAGTGCAAGTCAGTGCAACCTTGATGCAATCAAGAGTGATTTAGCTTGCATCGGGTCTGATTTGGCCTCTGGCAGCCAAAAGGATCAGGAAAGAGCAAAGATGGCAGAACACCACCTCTGTCACCCATGTCCCCATTGGATAGCCCTGGGAATCTGCCCCCAAAAGAGTGACTTGCAGAAGGTTAGATAATGAGTCAGTGGCAAGGCTGCCAATGGGACCCAGAACTCTTGCACTATCTAATAAAATACTTGCCCATGGGAAGGTGAATGCCATGTGGCACTGCTGAATGCCACGCTAGAGTTGATGGGGAATGAGATACCATGTTAAGGATAGTGTCCATACTGTCATGCATCCACCCATCGTATTGCTAAGTCTCATAATGCGACATCCTCCCCACTACTGTTGGGCACTTTTTCTGCATCTCTCTACTTTTCATCTCTAACTTCTAGCAGCATTGTTTACTGAGCCGCTGATGCCAAGTAGGATTAAGCCCGATAAAGAGAAGCAGATGCATTACATCTGGCAGAAAGCAAAAGATCAGACTTTGGCACAAGGGTTTATTGTTTATGACAAGGCTTTGGAATGTAATTAATTTTGCAAACCCATGCCAACAAACGCCATTCAAACTAACCAGATGCGCCAGCGAGGGAGATGCCAGCTTTTTTTTTTCTTTTTAAATTTCCAAGATGACGGCTTCAAACCTGCTGACTGTCATTTGTGCAGCGCCAGGGGTGTCGAACAAAATAACGTCTCTTTGGAGGTCAGTGGATAATGGTCCATTCTCCCTGCAGAATTATTACTCATGCGATGACAAAAGAGAACTTTTTTTTTACTGTTGCCTTTTTGTCTATACTCAAATGATGTGTGAAAGCAGCACCACTCTAACCTCACACATGCGCCCCAGCACACATACACACACACGAGCATGGGCAGCCTCATAAATAATTCTTTGTGCAGAAAGGAAAACGAGAGAGAAAATGCAATTCCCTTGTCATGCGCCTTTATGTCCAATTTTTGCTCACTGGGGAAGTAGTGCCAGAAGCAGCAATTCGCCCTGAAAATCTCACCCTTGCACAAACAGCCTAATGCATGACAAAAGGCAGCTGTTAGTGTTTTTCTTTGGCACGAGTGAGATTTCTCCAGACAAGGGATTTCAAAGTTGCTGAAAAGCTGACAGTGCAGGTGGCTAGTTTTTAATAGGGCAGGTAATTTATTCCTGACATTTGGGGTAACTGCTCTCAAAACGCCTGGTGCTGGCATGCCTCTTTAGCTCCAGGCATTTTCAAATGGATGGGCTGTTTGGAGCGAAAGGACATGTGTGCAGTCTGTGTTTGGGGACCAAAAAAGAACATTTGTTTAAAGGGTGGCATGAGTGAAAATGTTGTTCCCGCCCAAACTCCCTTTTAGCTGTGTCATGCCGTTGATTCTGCAAGCCTGCATTATGCATGTACCTTCTGCCCAACTCCCTCCAGAGGGACATTTCTCATGAATGGAGCTAGCAAGGTGGACTAGAGAGCACAACCGCCCCCCCCCCCCCCAAATCTCTTGTACATCAGATACTCAATAGTCTACTGAGTTTCACAACGCTAGGGCTACCATTGCTCCAGCACAGCAGTAGGAATTCCCTCCTGGGAGACACAGGCTGTTGGTCTAAGGCCTTCTTTCTGCCTTTCAGCTATTCTCAGATGTCCCTTCTGTGGGGGACAGTGGAAATAAGTGCAAAAGAGCTGCAGGACAGAAAGACCCCTCAAGACCAACTGAAGCCCTGAGGATGAGCTTGAGGAAAACTTTCTTTGCTAGATTAGTGGGGCGGCAAAGAGATTCCTGTATCTTGGTGGGTTAGTGCTGAAAAGAGCTGTCCATAGTCAATAGCATGTGACGTAGAACTCCCTGATGGCCTTGACCTCATGTTCTGGCTCCATCCCCTGCTTGGATTAGCTGTGTCTGGAGCATGTATCACTTTCATTTCCCCATCAGTCTCCAACTCCACCTTCTCCTCCACACCCTTGATTTCCTTTGAATACAACTCTCCTCTTCTCCATGATCTTTGCATCAGTGCCCATCCCTTCCGTCTCCAGGATGGAAGGAAGGCACAGAAAAAGGAACGACAAAGAACAAACAACAGAAAAGGAGGCCTGGTGCAAATTATCTTCAATCCATGCACAAGGAGTCAGAAATCACTGCTTTGAAACCATCAGCCTTAACAGAGACGCTCTTGCCTTCTGAAGTCACCATGAGATATCTCCAGTTTGACAAGTGGAATTTTGCTTCTTCTTTTCCTGGGAAGCCACGAGGTTAAGCAACTGATTTTGGTTGGTGGCTGACAACAGGTTCAACTGTGAGGATACCGAAAATGCAACACATTGCACCCTGATGGGATGACCTGAACGTGTGGAGTAGAGCAGTGGAACTCATTCAAGTACAGTGCACTCCTGTGCTAAGCATGGGGAGATGATGGGACTCTGGTTCATCTACCAGGCTACTAGTACCATGGAGTCACCTTTTGCCCCATGGCCAGCATAGCCACAAGGGAAAATTGAGCAGAGAGAGTGAGAGAAAGAGTTTAAGGTTGTCATTTGGCATGATCCAAAGCCCTAGGCTTAGGACAGGATCCCATTGTGTTAGGCGCTGTACAAACACAGTAGAAAAACAAAACCCATGTTAAAACATTTAGGCACCCCTGACATATTCAAAGTCACCACTCAGTTACCACCTAACCCCTGAGGTGCCCAACTTTCTGATGGCTGGCATTTTAAAAGCAACCTGAGCACTTCTACCTAGCTCAGCCCAAAGTCTTACAGGACCTGGAGCAAGATTTTTAAACTAGGCGAGGAGCCGATCTGATCCTCTGAGCATGCCTAAAATCTGGTAGCTGTCGGACCCTGCAGCAGAAAAGGCTGGAGGCAAGACTGATCAGTGGTGGGAGAGCACAGCCCACCCCCCAAAAAAGACAGCTAGGAGCTTAGGGAAGAGCGAGAGAAAAAATATTCTTAAGCAGGTGAACAAGATAAGTTTGTTTTGTCTGCTAGGGAAGAAAACATCTAAGCAGCTGTTTTAGGTACCTAACTCCAGAAAAAAGGTCAAGGCTAAGGATCCTGAGTAGAGGGAGTCTTTGGTCCATCAGCCAGGTTACCAGCTTGGACACCCAAGCCTGTTTTCTTTCCCTACTCCTCTCTTTGGCTTTTCACTCCTGACTAGCTGAGGCAGCGCTCTGCTCAACAATCCAGCTTCTGAAGAGCCCTTCCTGAGGTCGCTTCAGTGCTAAAAATTTTACTGGTAGCAGGGAACCATGGGGGTCTGGCATTACCACAACAATGAGTGATGGAACAGCTATGTAGGTCTAAGGAACTAGTCCTCTCTTTTTAAGTCCCTTCTGGTGCCAGACACTTGCTCAGCAAACCTGAGTTCAGACAGCCCGATAGCGTACTTAGCTAGAACACCTTTCAATTACTGAATGAATCAGGGTAGAGAAGGTGGGCCCAGCTGTTCACATAGAACAAAGCAATATAAAAGGGACTTCTCCTATCAGAGCCTTCCTGGAAATAACCTGACTTGGCTGTTCTCTGTGTCATGGTTCCAATAAATAACCGGATCCAATCCCCAGTCTGTCTCAAAACTTCTACCAACAAAAACAAAACAGAAACATCCACCTGGCAGAGTTTATACCACAAAAATGGAGATGGGCCAGAGATTCCATAGAGTTCAGAAGGGACTTTGCTTTTGCTATCAATTTTACATGGGAAGGGTCTCATGTTCTATGGTGATGGATAACAGTATAAAACTCTAAGCTAGAGAAAACCCTTTGGAAGGCTTTCCATTGACTTCAGTGGGCTTTGGATCAATGTCATTCACATCAATTCACTCTCCCGTGCTGCCGGAGGGGTGTTAGCACCAACAGTTTTCATTTCTTTGCTGAGCGTCCAGAGAAGTACTCCTTGCTTCCATGGGCGTGCCTGATCCACTGGGGCTTGAGCTTTGAAGAAAGGGAATGGTGTCCAGTTGGAAGCAGATGTTAGGCATTCAGACCTTCATACTTGGAAGCAAGTTAGTTTCTAGCCTGGGGCTGGGGGATGCTGCAGTGAAGAAGGCCATGGGCAAATCTGGGAAGAAGGAAAAGATAAGAGGCAGTAATATCTTGCACAAAACACAGGCTCTGTAATGACAAATAACTTTTTTTAAGAGGGTATATTTTTCTTGCATGACACATGAGTAGTATTTCACCTTGCAGAACTGATTGCACCAATGACATCCTGCTCTCCCAAATTCCCTGTACAAATTCCCTCCAGCCCAAACCTGGCAGCCATGCATTCAGCAAGATAGCTTTTCCCCAGGCTAATTTTCAGAGAGGTTTTATTGGTTTTACTTAAAATGCTGCCCTCTCTTTCAGTGATTTCTGCTCTGAGTAAACATAGACATGTTTCACACCCTCTGCAATGTGAAAGTTCTAAACCAGCTCTTTTGATAAACTGTGAGTATGATGCTGGTAATATACAGACTTGAATTATTTCTCTTTCCCTTGTCTGTCACTTGTCTGTTTTGGGCCCACTAATGGAATTACTTAGTGAATAGTTACTTGTGCAAGAAGTCCTGGTGAATTAGTTGTGTTATCATCTAAGAATATGTGGTCTAAATGGAGAGAAAAAAAGACAGAATTTTTTCCCAAGTTTTTCAACTTCCCTGTGCTCTCTTCACCCTGATTTTTGAAATTTAGCTCTAATCTGAAATGTGTTGTTCTAGCTAAGAGTAAAGACTGCTCATATGAAAAGGGATTTGTCTGATCAACCATCCAAGTATTTATTCTTTGGAGTATATATTCTTGAATTTATGTACCTGCAAATTGTCTAGAACACAAATATATAATATAATATAGGTCTTTGTCACAAGGCTCCGGTAAAACCATAGATCTAATTACTTCTCCCAGGAAAGTCAATGAGAAATTTTGCCCCCGATTTCAATGGAGGTATGACCAAATCATATAAATGCTACATACAAACAATGCTACATCTAGGATATGTTTCAGTAAACAGTTAGTGCATAGCAAATTGTAAGACAATGGAAGAGGAAACATTTGAACTGAATCTGGGAGAAAAATATGCTGACATTTTCAAGGAAATGAAGAAAATCAAAAATTAATTTTCAGTGCTTTGAACATCTTCCCACTAGCTCTAATTTTTAACAAAGTACCCTATACCAGGACACAAAACTAATTAAATAGAGCCATGAGATGTTTAAGGTTCAAATAGCACTGCAGTCTTGACGATAAACTCCATCCTTCTTTCTCAGACCATGAGAAATTGACTCTCAAAGGCACTGATCTGGGGTTGGTTTCAAGAAATTTAGATCCCGGGAACCTGACACCCCTGGCATGTTGCACCCTAAAAGTTGTTCATTGCTCTATCTCCTAGACTATGTCTACCCTACAGTGTTTTTGCGCAAGAAGCTTTTTGCGGAAGATCCCTTCCACAAAAAGCGCATCCTCATCTCAAAAGCACATTGCAAAAACAATGTGCTTTTGCACAGGGATGCTCTTGCGCAAGAAAGTTCTGATTGGCATTCACAGAATGGCCATCAGAGCACCTGTGATTTTTCTGATAGGCTCTTTTTACGCAAGAAACCCCCGTGGAGTATCCACACACACCTTTTTGCTCAACAACTCTAGCACAAAAAGGAGTTATTCCTCACAGAAAGAGGTATACCTACACTGTAAAAAGCCCTCTGTTCTGTTGTTTTACTGTAAATTTTCTTGCGCAAAAATGCGCTTGAGGTGTGAACGCTCTGCAGGTTTTTGCGCAAAAACCCTGTAGTATAGATATAGTATAGTATTGAAGTGGTCAACGTGTCATAGGATCAGGGCCCACATCATTCCAGCATGTCCTGTGACCATAGGATTATTGGTATTTGTATAAGAGTAACCCCTAAGGGCAACACTCAAAGTAATGGCCCCATTGTGGTAAGTGTTGTACATACATAGTTCCTACCCTGAAATATTTACAAGAGAAGGGTTTGATCTTGTCCTCACTTATGTCAGTGGCAAAACTCCCAGCAATGTCAAAGGGATACAACCAGACCCTAAATAATCAAGACTGTTGGGGGAAACAAGCACGTAGAAGTGAAGCAACTTGCCCATGGCCGCAAAGCAAATCTGTGGAAGAACTGGAAATAGAATGCAGGCCACCTGACTTCTAGTTCTCTATTCAATGGGCCACACGCTATCTCTAACATTAGGGCTGTGTCTACACTGGGCCACTTATTCCAGAAAATCAGCCGCTTTTCCGAAATAAGCTGTGAGCTGTCTACACTGGCCCTTGAATTTCCGGAAAAGCAACGGCGCTCTACTGTACAAAATCAGCCGCTATTCCGGAAAAGCTACACTGCTCCCACTCGGGCATAAATCCTTATTCCGGAACACTGTTCCGGAAAAGGGCCAGTGTAGACAGCCCAGTAGTCTTTTCCGGAAAAAAGCCCCGATTGCGAAAATGGCGATCGTGGCTCTTTTTCAGAAAAGCGCATCTACATTGGCCACAGACGCTTTTCCGGAAAAAGGGCTTTTCCGGGAAAAGCAGCCTGCCAATGTAGACACTCCTTTTCCGGAAAAACTGAAAATGGAATAGTATTCCGTTTTAAGCAGTTCCGGAAATTCATGCCAGTGTAGACACAGCCTAGGAGTTTTTCCATTAAGGAATTGTTGCATGCATCATGGAAACCATTTCAGTGCACATTATTTCTTTGTGGCAAAAACAGGAGGGTCGGGAGGCAGGGAAACCCTTGTCTTCCAGCTAATCTTTACAGTGCCATTTTAACATTTTATAGTGTATAAACAACACCTTGATGTTATTGCCCTGCCAGACGGCTGATTACACGGAAGGCAATAATAGACCACACATGTGCCAAAGTCCAACTGCTACTTTAAGCTGGGTTTTTTATAGAAGGACACATTCTCACATTCTTCTTTATTGACTCCCCCCACCCTCCCTTACCCTCTCCCTCCTGGTGCCGTTAAAAAAATGCCAACATAAAAATAAAGCCAGTTGGGACATATTTTGTACGTTATGGTAGGATAAATAAAGCTGTCTACAGAAAGTATGCTATTAACCATGAATCATGGGGGAAGCATGGCTCTCACTTGGTAGAAGATATAAAATGTTCTTTACAAACAACAACTCTAACCCTATTTTAGGAACTATATATACATAGGGTTTTATTTTCTGGTACTCCCAGAAAAAAATAATAGACTATAAAAATGATGGTAGAATCTAGAAAAAAGGTTTAGAGTTTACACAAAACTTTTTATAGGCTGCTTCCAGAGTCTCCATCTGTCTCTTTTTGTCACTTCTGTCCTCTGCTTCCCTTACTATCGTTCATAATATTCCCCCAGTCCTAAAAATACAGACAGACCCTCAGACTCTTGTGCTTAGACCAGCGGTGGGCAAATGCCATCCTGTGGATCCGATGTGGTTTGCTAGGGTTAGCCCTGATGGGCTTCCGCTATACTTACCAGCACCTCCACAGGTACAGGTGCTTGTTGCTCCTGTTGGCTGTGGCTCACCATTCCTGGCCAATGGGAGCTGTGGGAAGTAGTGTCCTGATCTGTGCTGCTATTCGCATCCCCCACTGGCTGGGAACGGCAATCTGAAGCCAACGGGAAATGCAGAGGTGCAGGTAAATAAAGCAGCAGTATCCCCCTCCCCCCAGGAACTCACCCTGATGAACCACCTTTGTCTTATTGCCCACCCTGGGGTTAGGCAATGAGGTTTCCATGCAAGAAGATTCTGCCTTCATGAAATGGCAAGGGGAATAGGACTACTACAGGTGCGTCAAGTCAAGCACACGTGCAAGTTTTTTAGGCTCAGGGCCCACCTTTCGCTCCATTTCAAATAGATCAAGATTTTAAAAACTAGGTTTCCAAATCCATAAGTAGGAATAAAGGCTGGATTCTCCAAGGAGCATAACACCTCTTGTGCTTAATCCAGGGCGAAACTTTAAGCATGTGAGTAGTCCCATGATAGAACTCACATCCCAATATTGAATAGTGGCCAGTGTGCTTAGGAGGCTGATAAGAGGAGACATGATAAAAAGTATATGAAATAGTGAACAACAGAGATACGATAGAGGCATTTCACAGTGTAGGTTGGCTGGCCCACAGGTGAAGGTAAGCCCAGGTCAATTAACTACCTGCCTCCCTGATGACAGGTTTGATTTATTTGATTGGGCTGTGTACAACTCTTACTTTTACAAAATATTGAAATAATACACAAAGGCAACATCTACATGACAAGTTTTCTCGGCAAAAAATATGCTAATAAGGGACTCATTTGCATGAGTCGCGATCTCATTTGCATATTTTCTGCCGATCTGTTTTTGCACTAGGGGTTTTTGAGCAAAAACAAGCAGTGTGGATGTTTTCTAAAGGATCTTGCAGAAAAAGGGGTTTTTGTGCAAAAAGAAAATGTCCACACTGCTTGTTTTTGCACAAAACCCCCAGCGCAAAAACAGAGCTGCAGAAAATATGCAAATGAGATAGCGACTCATGCAAACGAGTCCCTTATTAGCATATTCTTTGCTGAGAAAACTCGTTGTGTACACGTAGCCAAAGTGACAGGCCACTGGATCAGCAGGGGAAACATCCAGACTGGTGTTTTTTAAATGCATTAACTTCAGTATAGGGGAAAATAACCTTGGCAACATAAAACTTCTGAAATACCCATAGCACTGGTGGACGTTGTGCAGTCTGTTATTCATGCGCCTGCACCCTGATGCCATGGGGGGAGTGGCCCCTAAGGGAGGTGGGTTTAGCCCCCTCTCTGGCTAGTTATCTGCCTCTCAAGTGTAGGTCTGTGGCCAGGGATCAGGTGATAGCCCGCATGTCATCCACAGCATAGATAAAAAGGCTGCTCGGGGGGGTTCCAAACTTTTTTTCTCATAACCCAGCTGAAGAAATTCATTGATGCCCATGACCCAACATAATTTGACTAGAGTGTGGGCTCTGGAATGGCTGAGGATGAAAGCTTTGGAGTGCAGGAGGAGGCTTTGGCATGTGGGGGTATCTAGTCTGTGGCAGGAGGGGCTTCCCTCGAGCAGTTTCCAGTCAGCAGTGCAGCAGGGGTGCTAAGGCAGTTTCCTGCCTGTCCTATGCTGCTCCCTAGAAGCAGCCAGCAGCAGGCTCCCAGCCAATGGGACTGTGGAGCTAGTGCTCGGGGTAGGGGCAGTGCCCAGAGCCCTCTTTCCCTAGGAGCCGGGCATGTTGCCGGCCGCTTCTGGGGCAAAGCTCAGCACCCCCTACTGGACACCTGCAGCAACAAGACCCAGAGCTCGACATTCCTCGACACAGTACTGGGTGGCGATCCATAGTTTGAAAACCACCGAGTTAGACTCAGAGTTAGATACCTACTTGAATGGGAAAAAGAAGACCCACTTGGTGTGTGATTTATATGGAACTGTTTTGAGAAATAAATTCATCCCTGACAAAAACCCGCTGCCCTTGGGAACTTTATGGTATTAAGCAGAGGTCAGTTAGTTGGCTTGTTAGCTTACATGGAGCTTCTGTATTCCCTGACTCTAACCCCACTGACAAATGGATAGTCAAGCTGGCAAATTCGAAACTAATAAAGGGAAAAATGATTGGATGGTGGAACTGATTGCTGCAGAAAATCTTTGCTGCAAAGAATTTAGGAAAGTACAAGAAGAGACTGGCCCATTTATATAGTTCACAAAAACGTCAAGTCACAATAGTTAACAATAGTTAACAAAAAGTGGGAATGGATTTAAAACCTCGAGAATTGGGGCTTAAACCAACTGGGCATTACGATGAAATCATCATGGGGTGCAAATTATCTCACGTCTGACTACTGAGGGGTTTCTTACATCTTCCTTTGAACTTCTAGTGCTGGTCATAGTCCAAGACAGGAAACTGGACTAGAGGGAGTATGGGTTCAACCAAGTATGGCAATCATTCCATTTATCACCTTGAGGGACTGAGCCTGAAGGAACTTCAGTTTAAATTTAATACCCATATATGGATTTAAGGGTTTAAATGGATTTATGGCTATGTCATTTTTGCATCTTTTTTTTTTTAATTACATAAGACATTTTAAGGATTTAAAACCTCAAGCTCTTCATTTGTTAGGAATCCATCCATTCCCTCTGCTTGCCCATCACTTCCTATCTGAAACTGTGATGTAATGTTGCAATATGTTGTTAAACACTCGTCATCGTATTCCACCCTGGGGGAGGGGGGGGGGGCATTTTACAGATCACTACAGTTAGGCCAGAAACTGTTTTCCCACACTATGAAAATATTTGAGCTTTCCATTTGTTCCCCATCCTGCACAGTATAAAGCCAAGAACTTCAAACATTTAACAAATGAATGATCCAGCCCAGAGTAACCAGTCTGCTCTGAATAGCCCAGGGGAGGATCTTGAATGTAGATCTCCCATATTCCAGTTGATTTTTCCCATTTCTAAGCTTTCCTTTCCCTAGGTTTGACATAAAAAAGTTATATCCTGGATGTGAGAAACCTTTCTGACAATAGTGTTATTGAGACCAACCCTTTCCTGCCAAAAGTTTCAGTTTTCACTAATTAACCATTTCCATGGAAAAATTATGCAGTCTAAAAATCTCTAACTAGCTCTAGTGGTGATGTGATTCCTGTAGGCTCAAAGAATTTTGAGAACTTTCAGAATGAAAGTTTTATAAACATGTATGATATTGTATATGTTTACAATAATTTCCTTATTAAATGACAATATTTATTCATTATTTCACCATTACCTAAAGACACAGAATTGATTCCAAAGAAAATGTTTTCCTGAAAACCCTCTATGAAGCATTGCAGTGACACTAACACACTTTGATTTTGGTACTTAGGACGCTGACTTTTACTGCATGCTTCATGGCAAGTAGTTTTTATTCCAAAGGTGATTGTTGTTGGATTGTATTTCTCAAATGCATTTTCATGACAGGCATCCCAATGTGTAAAAATGATTAGAGAGATGAGGAGCTAGGAAAATGTCTGTGCTTCTAAAGTACTCACCAATTACCGTAAAACACAGTCATCATCTTCTTAAAGGAAAATTGCAGTGATTAGTTACACTATGATACCTTAGATATCAGAATAAATATTTACTATGGCAGTCGCTCAGAAGTGGGTGCTGCAGCAAAGGCTGCTATTATCACATGTTGTTTAGTTGTTCATAACTTTTAAGGGATCATCTTTGGGACTTAAAATTTTCAGACTAACAGTTGCCTTCCCCAGTCATTCGCACAGATACAAAGCCAAATACAGAAGACAAGGAAACACAAGCCGATCTGGACCTTTTATTAAAACCTGTGGTAGCATTTTCTTTGTTGATGTGTGATTTCATTGTGAGTCTCACAAAATGTGTTCTTTTTTTCCCCCTTAAAGCCCTAGTTCAATGATTATATAAGAATCTCTACAAGAAAAAAAAAGTAAATTTCTAACCATCCCAGTTGTGGAGAAAACATGACCTACAGAAGTATATATATATATATATATTGTGTGACTCTGGCAGATCATCCCAAAGGCCTGTAGGCCTCACTGAAGACTGACACACAAATGGAAATCAGTCTGATTCTCCTTTGTTAGCACTGTTAAAATAGTCATTAGTTTCATAGAGATATGTTTAGTATTTGGACCTTATGAAACACTTATAATTTTCTACACACATTAATCTCACAAATAATATCTGAATCCCATTTTATGAGGTTATATTTAGGAGTTTACTTTGTAACTATCAGAGTGTTTGCTATGAAACCAGAAACCCCTGTCAGAAGAGAAGCACTGCTAACTCCTAGTTTACCACAAAAGATGTCACTCTTTACTGAACAAAAGAAAGCCTATGGATACTAGATGAACCACTGTGGAACATCAGTGGATGTAAGACTTTGTTGATTGTTTTCCACACACCTATGAGGAGGAGATGTGTGCACACCCTCATCCCAATGCAGCTTGAACTCTGGAGGAAGGGAATAAAAATCCCTGTCAAGAAGAAATTGTCATTATTGTGCTGCTTGAAATTTGAAGAAGGCAATATTTCTAAGCATAAGCAAGGATCCTCAAGCTGCAGAGGTTGGGATACCATAAAAAGACATACAGAGCTTGCACATTACAGCAGCTTTTACTGCCTTTTGAAACTTAACATTGTAACTCGTGTGTGTGGATGTTTACCTGCTTTAAACACGCTTGTATCCTTCCTAATTAATGAAGCTTTAGTTTATGCAAAATGCAGGACAATGTAGCACTTTAAAGACTAACAAGATGGTTTATTAGATGATGAGCTTTCATGGGCCAGACCCACTTCCTCAGATCAAATAATGGAAGAAAACAGTCACAACCATATATACCAAAGGATACAATTTTAAAAAAATGAACACACATGAAAAGGACAAATCACATTACAGAACAGAAGGGAGATGTAGGAGGGGGGGGGGGGGGGAGGGAAGGAAGGTGAATGCCAGTGAGTTAATGATATTAGAGGTGGGGAAGGGGAAATGTCTGTGAGTTAATAGTATTAGAGGTGATAATTGGGGAAGCTATCTTTGTAATGTGTAAGATAGTTGGGGTCTTTGTTAAGTCCGGCGCGGAGAGTGTCGAATTTTAGCATGAATGCCAGGTCAGAGGATTCCCTTTCAAGTGCAGATTTGAATGTCTTCTGAAGTAGGATGCAGGTTAGCAGGTCATTGAGACTGTGTCCTTTCTGGTTGAAATGACAAGAAACTGTTTTCTCTTTGTGATCTTGTCTGATATCTGTGGGCATTAATCCTTTGGCGAAGTGTCTGAGATGTTTGTCCAATGTACATAGCAGACGGACACTTTCGGCACATGATAGCATAGATTATATTTCTGGATGCGCAGGAATATGTGTTCTTGATCTTATAACTCACTTGGTTAGGTCCAATAATGGTATCAGCAGAATGAATATGTGGACAGAGCTGGCAACGGGGTTTGTTGCAAGGGAAGGTACCAGGGTTGGTTTTAGTGTGGTATGTCCTGTGGTGGTTGGTAAGAATCATCTTGAGGTTAGGTGGTTGTCTATAGGAGACTATGGGTCTGTCTCCCAGAGCCTCTTTGAGTATGGTATCCTGTTCCAATATAGGCTGTAGTTTATTGATAATGTGTTGGACAGGTTTAAGTTGGGGGTTGTAGGTGATGACAAGTGGTGTTCTATTGTTGGTTTTCTTGGGTCTGTCTTGAAGTAGATGGTTTCTAGGTATTCGTCTGGCTCTTTCAATTTGCTTTTTTATTTCTCTGGGTGGGTAGTTGAGGTTTATAAATGCTTGGTAGAGATCCTGAAGCTTCTGGTCTCTGTCAGTGGGATTAGAGCAGATGCGGTTGTATCGAAGGGCTTGGCTATAGACGATGGATCGTGTGGTGTGTTCTGGATGGGAGCTGGAAGCATGTAGGTAACTGTATGAGTCGGTGGGTTTTCTGTAGAGAGTGGTGTCTAATTTTCCATTGTTGATTTGTACGGTGGTGTCCAGGAAGTTGATCTCTCGTGTAGAATGGTCCAGGCTGAGGTTGATGGTGAGGTGTAGGTTGTTGAAATCTCTGTGGAATATCTCCAGTGTTTCTTGGCCATGCGTCCAGATCATAAAGATGTCATTGATGTACCGTAGGTAGAGGAGGAGTGAAAGGGGACGGGAGTTGAGGAAACGTTGTTCTAGGTCAGCCATAAAGATGTTAGCATACTGTGGGGCCATGCGTGTACCCATGGCTGTGCCGCTGATCTGGAGGCATAAGTTGTTCTCAAACTGGAAATAATTGTGGGTGAGAACAAAGTTACATAGGTCTGCTATCAGGTTGGCAGTAGTGTCCTCTGGGATAGTGTTTCTAATTGCTTGTAATCCGTCTTCATGTGGGATGTTGGTATATAGAGCTTCTACATCCATGGTGGCAAGGATGGTATTATTGGGGAGGTTATCGATGTTTTGTAGTTTCCTTAGGAAGTCAGTAGTGTCTCGGAGATAGCTGGGTGTATTGGTTACGAAGGGTTTGAGAAGAGTGTCTACATAGCTGGATAGACCAGTAGTGAGCGTGCCAATACCAGAGATGATGGGACGTCCGGGGTGCCCAGGTTTATGGATCTTGGGAAGTAGATAGAACAATCCTGGTCAGGGGTCAGAAGGTGATTCTGTGTGGATTTGTTCCCGAGTAGCTGTGGGGAGGCTTTTAAGGAGACAGTGTAGTTTCTTTTGGTATTCCAAGGTGGGATCAGAGGAGAGAGGTTTGTAAAATGTGGTGTTTGAGAGTTGTCTGGTTGCCTCCTGGTTATAGTCGGCCTTATTCATAATGACCACAGCACCCCCTTTGTCAGCTGGTTTGATTACAATGTCCAGGTTGTTTTTGAGACTCTGGATGGCATGGTGTTCAGCGCGGCTAAGATTGTGTGTCGCTTGTTGTCGTTTGCGAATAATGTCAGTCTGTGCGTTGTTGCGGAAGCTGTGTATATAGAAATCCAGATTGTAATTCCGACCGTCAGGGGGAGTCCATATAGAATTATTTTTCCTTTGGTGTTGATAGGGGGGACCTGGTAGGTCAGATTGATGTTCAGTGGTGGTTTGGAAATATTCTTGGAGACGGAGGCGGCGAAAAAAAGCCTCAAGGTCACCACAAAATTGTATCCAGTTTGTGGGGGACGTGGGGCAGAAAGAGAGACCCCGGGACAAGACAGACTCTTCTGCTGGATTGAGTTTGTAGCTGGAGAGGTTAACAATATTATCCGGTGGGTTGAGGCAGTTGCTGTTGTAGCCAGTGGTATGGAGCAGGTTAGAAAATTTATTGTCTTTTCTTTGTTGTAGGGAATAGAAGTGTGTATATTAGATTTCTTGTCTGGTGGAACAAAAGTCTTGCAAGGTGTCAGTCGGTGTGGATGTTTGTCTTGAGATGAGATGATCTAAGTTAGAAATGTCATTCTTGATGGTTTTCTGTTTCTTGTATAAAATACTTATCAGGTGGTTTCTTAATTTCTTGGATAGTGTGAGGCAGAGTCTTTCACTGTAGTCAGTGCAGTATGTTGATCTTAATGGATTGTTCACTTTCAGTCCTTTGGGTACGATGTCCATCTTCTTGCACTTGGATAGAAAGATGATGTCTGTCTGTATCTGTGCGAGTTTCTTCGTACGGTTGATGGATTTCCATTCCAAACGGCTAAATGTAGTGCCTTGCATGTAGAATAGTGATAGAGATGTAGCCGTGTTAGTCTGGGGTAGCTGAAGCAAAATGCAGGACAATGTAGCACTTTAAAGACTAACAAGATGGTTTATTAGATGATGAGCTTTCGTGGGCCAGACCCACTTCCTCAGATCAAATAATGGAAGAAAACAGTCACAACCATATATACCAAAGGATACAATTTAAAAAAAATGAACACACATGATGGAAACAAGTGAGGTCTTTGGTGCAGGATCTAAGGTGGAACTGATCTGGAGTAAGTGACTAATCTTTGGGGATGGGAGTAAACTACAAATTTCCACCACCCTATACTGGAAACCTACTGACCACTACACTTACCTTCATGCCTCTAGCTTCCATCCCAGACACATTTCTCAATTTATTGTATGCAGCTATGCCCTAAGATACAACTGGATTTGCTCCAATCCCACACACAGAGGCAAGCACCTACATAATCTGTATAGAGTATCCTAAAACTGAAATATCCACCAGGTGAAGTGAAAAAACAGATTGACAGAGTCAGAAAAATACCCAGACATGAACTGCTTCAAGACAGACCTAAAAGAGAAAACAGAATTCCACTTGTCATCACTTACAGTCCACAGCTTAAAACCCTACAACACATTATCCACAATCTACAACCTATCTTGGAAAATGACTCCTCACTCTCAGAGGCCTTGGAGGAAAGGACTATTCTCGCTTACAGACAACCCCCTAACTTGAAACAAATTCTTTCTGGTAACCATGCTACACAGCTACATCATAAGCATCCAGGAACTAACCCCTGCAATCAACCCCGGTACCAGTTCTGCCCAAACATCTACACTAGCGATTTCATCACTGGACCCAATCACATCAACCACCAAATCAGAGGAAAATTTAATTGCACATCCAGTAATGTAACTTATACCATCAAATGCCAGCAATGCCCCACTGCAATATATATTGGACAAACTGGACAGTCCCTACGGGAAAGAATTAATGGACACAAATCAGATATCCAAAAAGACAACACACAAAAACCTGTTGGGGAACACGTTAACCGCCCTGGATACTCATTAAGGGTATGTCTACACTACAAAGTTAATTCTAATTAACGGACGTTAGTTCGAATTAACTTTGATAGGCGCTACACTAGCGCTCCGCTAGTTCGGACTTAATTCGAACTAGCGGAGCGCTTAGTTCGAACTAGGTAAACCTCATTCCACGAGGACTAAGCCTAGTTCGAACTTACTAGTTCGAATTAAGTGGTTTGTAGCCCCTTAATTTGAACTAGTGGGAGGCTAGCCCTCCCCAGCTTTCCCTGGTGGCCACTCTGGCCAACACCAGGGAAACTCTATTGCCCCCTCCCGGCCCCGGACCCCTTAAAGGGGCACGGGCTGGCTACGATGCCCGTGCCAGGTGCAAGCCTGCCAGCACCCAGCCAGCAGACCCTGCACCTGGCATGGCTCGAGCCAGCCACCCGATGCCCCCCAGCCCTCCCCCTCTTCCCGGGACCAGGCTGGCGGCTCCCGGGAGCTTGCCCAGGACTGCAAGAGGTGGGCACCCGCCTGGTCCAGTGCAGACATCGTGGACCTCGTCCACGTCCTCCACAGTAGGCACAGGAAAGTGGTCATCTAGGGCAGGAGAGCTGCCAGCCTGGCCACCCAGGAGCAGGTTTGCATGAAAATCAAGGTTGTCCACTGAGACTCCCGACCCTGAGCCCTGAGCTTAGAATGGCCGAACTGGGTCAGACCAAAGGTCCATCTAGCCCAGTAGCCTGTCTGCCAACAGCGGCCAACCCTAGGGACCCTGGAGGGGATGGACCAAAGACAGTCACCAAGCCATTTGTCTCGTGCCATCCCTCTCCAGCCTTCCACAAACTTCGGGCAGGAACACCACTCCTACCCCCTGGCTAATACCACTCCATGGACCCAACCTCCATGAATTGATCTCACTTCTCTGTAACTCTGTTCAAGTTCTAGACTTCACAGCATCCTGCATCAAGGAGTTCCACAGGTTGACTATTTGCTTTGTGAAGAACAACTTTCTGGTATTAGTTTGAAGCCTGCTACCCATTCCTTTCCTTTGGTGTCCTCTAGTCCTTCTATTATGGGAACTAATGAAGAACTTTTCTGTATGCACCCTCTCCACCCCACTCATGCTTTTATAGACTTCTATCATATCCCCCCTCAGTCTCCTCTTTTCTAAGCTGAAAAGTCCCAGTCTCTTTAGCCTCTCTTCATATGGGACCTGTTCCAAACCCCTCATCATTGTAGTTGCCCTCCCCTCTCCCACCCTCTCTCTTCCCCTCTCCCACCTCCTTTTCCCAGTCTCCCCCAGTTTTGATCAATAAAGAGATATTCTATTTTTGAACACAATTGTCCTTTATTTTGTATATCAGGAAGGGGGGCTAGGAAAGGGTAAGTGGAAGGAGGTGAGGGAGGAATGGGGTACGAGCCCCCTATGGGGAGGACTAGGCTGGCTCTGCGGGCTTCTGGGGGTGGGACCTCTCCTGCAGCCCCCCAATTGTCCCCTCTCCCCAGATGGCAGCCTGCGGCAAGTGCAGCCGGTCTGATGGTCGAGTGGTGTGAGGAGGAACTGCTAGATATTCTGATTTCAGACCTAGAGAAGAGTTCTGTATAGTTTGACCTGCCATCAGAAGAAGTTGGTCCAGTCAGAGATATTACCTCATCCACCTTGACTCTAAGAACTTAAAAACATCCTGCTTGGTCAAGCCAAAGGTCATTTAGCCCAATAGCCTGCCTTCCAACAATGGCTTCAAAGTGAACAAACAGAGCAGGTACTCGTCAGGTGACCCATCCTCTTTGACCATTCCCAGCATCTGGCAAAATAAAATACTTTGATGTTTGTGCATAACTTTGAGAACTATTTGTTTCGTTGAATAATTGGTGGCTATTTTGAGGCCTTTATCTTTCTTCAGAATTAAACTAAATGTCAAAATATCCGAATTTCCCAGAGAATGGAATTTCGCTTTCTATTAAGACAACTCAAGAGTGTGCCTGTGATTCAACATACAATATGAAAATATATATATTAATCAGGAATCAGTTCATGGCCAAATTTGGAGACCTCTCCATTCTCTGATGACTGCAGGTTGGTCATCAGCTTATAATATTATTATTAATTATATTACACTAGCAGGTGAGGTCTGTCATTGACTGGGGAAAGTCATTTTGCATAGATTACACTTATAGGAACATTTAAGAAATTAAATATATATAATACTTTTTGTATTAATGTGCTTGCAAAAGGTAAGCAAAAGAATGGTTTTAAATTTGTAGGACTTCAACTTCAAATATTATTCATTTTATTGAATAATTACCATACATAGTACATTTGAATCAGAAACTTACAAAGCATTCATTACTCTTTCTGTAACTAATTTGAATTATTTTGTGATTTGTAACAATAAAAATTTTCTTTGCAGTAAAATGACAGTTGAATAGGTGACTTGATTTTCATTTTGTCAGCAAATATTTTTTGTGAACTCTAAACATAATAAACTCTTTTTGGATGAAAAACAAAAATAATTATTTAAGCCTTTCACCCAGCATACTCTGGTGTAAAAAGTAGTGCATTTAGCTAATTTAAGTGGCAGGATTGTTTTGCAAAAATTTGGCATCTGTAGGTAACCCTGAAGTATGACTTTATTTTGCACAAACAAATTCACAAACTAACAAACTCTTTAAAATATATAATAGATGAGTACCATATGCCATATTTCATTGGGTGCTGTAGAAACATGGCCCTGCCCCATGTACTGTATAGAGGAGGTGTAGGAGAGTGATCTGCTCAAGTCATGCCAGGTGAATCGCAAAGCCTCAAAATCTCCTGGGTCCCGTACAGTGCCCTGTTCACTATACAGGCAGTCCCCGACTTACGTGGATCCGACTTACGTCGGATCCCTAGATACGAACGAACGGGGTGAGGCAACTCCCGCACATGCGCAGCAGCATTCCCGGGGCTCGCTCACCTGGGTCCTAGGATCCTCCTCCTCCTCGGGCCGGCTCTGACTGGGGTCCCGCAGAGCTGCCGGGCAGAGGAAAAGTGCCTCCCCACGCCCGCTGCCCCCCGCCCGCGGCCTCGCATCCTGCACGCCTCCCCCCTCCCCCCCTGCCAGCAACAAGCTGCCCCCTCCCCTGAGCAACAGGCTGCGGAACAGCAGACAAAAGCCGCCTCTCCGCCCCTCCTCCCCCTATACATGCTGGGCTCCCTGGGCAAACAAAGACTCCACCAAAACAAACAAAGTGCTGGCCTCATTGTGTTAGCAAAAAAAGGACCCTCCTCCTAGAACCCTGGGTGGTGTGTGGAAATAAAGCTATTAGCTCAAAGCATGGTGCAGAGCTGTTTGGTATTTGATGAGTTACTCCTTTAGTCCTGAGTTTGTCACAGGGACAGAAATAGATGTGAAATCTTCTGAACAGGGGAACAGACAGCAAAACAAACATTAGAGGGGAGTTAACCTTTCTCTATGCTATCCAAAACTAAAAAAAATGTTTGGCTAGAGTTTCCCCTACAATATGTACCAGTTCCGACTTACATACAAATTCAACTTAAGAACAAACCTACAGTCCCTATCTTATACGTAACCCGGGGACTGCCTGTACAACACTGCTTCCCTCACTAAAGAGTCAGCACAGCCCAATTGTGAATACATCATCCCCCCTGGCAGACTGCACAGGCCTATCCATCAAACCCCTAAGCCCTGATCTACACTTGGCAGTTATTTCTAAACTCCCCTTATTCAAAAATAACTAGCAGAGCATCCTCACTGCCAAGCATGTTATTTCAAAATAATCGACTGGTTGTTTCGAAATAACTCCTGCTTTCCACAAGGAATAAAGCTTATTTTGAAATAGTTATTGAAATGATTTTGAAATAATTTCCTGGTGTAGACATGTTCTAAGAGTCCAATATCTAGTCTTTCCATTGGTAGGCCCTGGAAATACACAATATAAAAAATATCTGTTTGAAAACACACACATAAAAGAAGAAAATCATCAGCCAAAAAACAACCTGTATAATTGAGTATTTAAAAGTAATGAGAGCCAAACAGACATCTTGTTTTGTGTCCTGATAATTTTTCAAAGGATTCAGAAGGAAAATTGTTAAAAATACTTAGTTTAAAAATAACCGAAATTGCAGATTTTTATTCTACATAAAGGATAATTGGCTCTGTACAGTCAGGAATATGTGCAGTTTGAGTTAATTATTTGACAAAATAGACACTTGTGAGCCACGGCAAGAAGGAAATATGAAATGGAGTGGGATAACGAAAATGTGGGGAACATTTTAATTGGGAAGTGGGCAGAGGGAAAGCATTTAACATGAATGATGTATATATAAAAGAGGAAATCTGAAAGGCATTGCTTATATAAGATGAATGACTTTTAAGGATTTGGGGACCAAATCTATTCCTGGTGTAACTTAACTGTAGTCATTAGAGTTACACAGGGATAGAATATGGCCCTTCTGAGTTATTGCTCAGGTTTTTGTGTATGACATTCTTTGTCACTCTGTGTGAAGCCAAGTCACCATAAGACATATGCTAGCAATTTGGCAAATGAGTAACACTATTTAACTAAAAATGGCATTTAACAAGAAATATTAAATTCCATTGCGGAGGAACTGAATGCTTTGTAAATCTACATCACACTGTATATAATCATCATTAACATCTCTTAGATTTAGCCTGGCCTTGCCTAATGCTAGCTTAGATATTATTTAAGAAGCTCAGAAACACCGTACAAGACAAGAGCCATTCTTTGCCATCAAAATTTATGCATCTCCTTGTGAATTCTATGCCAGAAAGTGAGATTAACTCCAGAGTCTGGCGGCTATGGAGCAGGGGAACCCAGGTCTCCAACATACTAGGTGAGTTAACTAGTGGGTAAAGCTGTTAAGAAATATACCAACACTGGCTAATGCAGTGTTAGAGTTGCTCTGAGCACATCTACCAGACTGTGCTCCAAAAGCAAGGCAGGCAAGGAGAATGCCTAGCTGGTGATCCCACTAGGTGCTTTGGAAATGTTAGCAGCAGAAATATAGGCTCATCAGGTACCCACAGGTGTTTTGTGAATGCAGGCAGTGCCTAGGCATTGGATATAATCACTTAAATGGACAGGAACCTAAAACACCCTTATGAATCTCAACAAAAATTCTTGGAAATAATATCCAAGTCTGAAAGTTTGGGTAAGTATAATAGCCAGGGCTCGACAAATCCGTATATCTACTCGCCCATGGCGAGTAGATTTCAGCCAGTCGCCCCGTTCACTGGCGGTGTGCGCATGCTCAGTGAAGGTCTGGCGCATGCGTGGTGCGAGGTTATTGAGCCCTGATAATAGCAATAGCATTGCTACAATATATGTGGATGCAAATATATAGAAATCACTAGAATTTCTCTTTATTCTCTATATAGGGTACATCTATACTGCACCATTATTTCGAGAAAAATAGCATTATTTCAAAATAACAACACAAGCATCAACACATCCATTCCGTTATTTTGAAATAACTCCAAAATCTGTAAACCTCATTCTACAAGGAATAAGACCTATTCCAAAATAGCTATTTTGAAATAAGTAGATGCGCTACTGCTGCTATTTCGAAATAGCCCCTCACCGGGGCCATTCTAAGTTATTCCTCCCCAGTGCCTCCTGGGGCTCTAAATTGAGATAGCACATCTACATTAGGGAAGCCTGCCTCAGACTAATTTGCCTCTAATTTTGAGGCTTCCCTGAAGTGTAGACGTGCTATTTCGAAATAATTTATTTTGAAATAAGTGTGCAGTGTAGATGTACCCTATCTTACATTATTGTCCACACTCCATTGATAAGGAATAAAGAAAGTGAACTGTACATGTGAATTAAAGATGGATGAACCTTAGAAGATTCCGTTGGTTAGGATTAGCTTCCCAAGTTTCAGTGGCTTATCCACAATATGGCAGATGTTCAGCTGTTCTCATGCTCCTTGGTCTGAGTTGCAATCTAAAGTTCTCATGAGGGAATAAGCTGTTTCACATGCCAAACTTGATGAATCAGGAAGTAACAGCCAAAAATCCACAATCAACTAAAGCCAAACACTTTTCTCATGATAATTTGGTTCTTCAGCAACTAATCTTGGCCCAAATCAACAGACACAGAGGAAAAGACGAAACACAGCATCAAATGGTTTGGAATATTTAATCAAGATTAATTTCAAGTCCAGTTTAAAATTGGAGAAAAAATTCAATCTGATTCTTATTTCATCTGAGTTGTTTTACCCTTTCCTATTGCGGATGCTCCAGGAAGTAAATGAGAACTCCCTCTTTACTGCAACAAAGCAATAGCTCAGAGATTGGACTATGGCAGCCAATAAAAACAGGTGCTATTTGATAAAATATTCTCCTAAATTTATTTCAGGGAATATGCTCATGCAACTGCAGTAACCTATGCTGGCTGATTACCTTAATTATTTCCAGGTACTGTCATTTGGCACATAACAAAACATTTTCTAGGAGTTTTACTGCTATGCACAGACTATTACAGTTGGCTATAATCACTCTAATGGTCTTAAGCTATTGCAACTAATTTAACAAAGGCTAGATCTGCAAATGTGTAGATATTGCTAGAGAGTTTTTATTCAGTCTTGCCATTCCCAGAGTTAATGCAGATTGTGGATTCTTTACAAGTTTCCTGCAGATCCAACTATCAGACTAAAGTTTGGACCTAAAAGCCTTTTGGTTATACCAGTGAGTGCACTTTTTGTGAGATTAAGAAAAAGACTGATTTATCAATGACTTCATACCTTATTGTCCAATTGCATGTGACTGCAGCAGTGGCAAACTTTAGTTTAATACAACTTTTAGTGTTGTAAAGCAAAGCCTAGCAACGTTTTTCTATAATTAATGTTTCTTTATGTAAGTTCTTTACAGCATGATTTCAATTTTAACACTTTCTCCTTTTTTGTGTGCGTCTTTATAAATATTTGTATCATCTAGAGATAAAGGATGAGATTCTGATTTCAGGTATGCTGATGTCAATTTGGATTAAATAAAAGACACTGACATTTTTGAAAGGGCCAGAAAGAGTTAGGCACTGAACTTCTGTTAGAGGTAAAACACTAAAATAAAAGCTGCTGTGACACTACATTTATGTCAACACAAATAAGATCACAACCTGGCCCAAAATGTTTGGCTTTAGAGATATTTGATAAAATGTTCAGAAATTCAATATGGATTATTTCTGCATTGGGCAAGCATCTGAACTAGATGACCTATCATGGCCTTTTCCACATCTAACTTCTGTGGCTCTCAAGAGAGAGACACTTTGAGCAATGCACACAGCTTCGGATGACTCTATGGACTTTCCCCTCTAATCCATCCCTGATATTGTTGACCACTGACCAAAAGCAAGATCAGTCTTAGATTTTCATTCATCAATGCTTATTCCATTTCACTGAACAACTGTGCTCAGAGCATCCCCCTGGCTTTACTTACAAATAAGGTTTATTAGTATGAATCTTCTGCTGGGTATTGATGGTAGTAGCAACAATGGAGAGGTTCAATTATCTGGGGGTTCATCTTACAATTAAGAAACACCACCTGCGTGAGCCTTCCATTTACAAATCTTCACTGAGGAGGATCAAAGACATAAGAATTTCACAAAGGTTTCTATGCTAGAAGATAGGAGCCCATTTGCTTTTTTCTCTGTTCTCTCGTGCTACCCAGTCAGTTCAGAATTTGTGAACAGTTTAGGCAAGTTTCTACATGGAGGCTTTTTGGGTAGGAAGCTTATGAAAATGCATGTGGTAGCTGTACTTCTCTATGGGTACGTATAAACTACGGGGGTTTTTCAAAAGGAGATATGCAATTTCGGTACTAATTTGCATATCTTCTGATTACTTTTTCGAAAGCACGTTTTCAAAAGTGAAAGTAGTTTGGATAAGTTTTTTTCAGAAAAAACCCTTTTGCAAAAAAAAGTGTAAATGTCCTTTTTTTAGGGAAGAACGGGTTTTTTCTTTTGAAAAAGGGGTTGGTTTTTTTTGAAAAAAATGCATCCAGACTACTTTCACTTTCAAAAAACTCACTTTCAAAAATGTGATCGGAAAATGGGATTTTGCATATCCTCTTTCGAAATTAAAACGTTGTCTAGACGTACCCTTAGAGTGCTCCTCCAACACAGAACTTACGTCTGTACCTTTGTGTTCAACAGAGGGGAGTAGCCCTCTGTAGATTTAGGCCACCGGAGCCACATAAGATGGTGGAATTCTTTCCCTACATAACAGGTTGTGGAGCCTCATTGTTTCAGCCATTCGAAACTGGCCTCATTTACTGTAGGGATCAATCATGGAATGTTATCTGTGATGACAAACAAACAAAAGGAAGTTATTCTTCATGCTGCGCACCGTCAACCTGTGGAACTCTTTGCCAGAGGATGTTGTGAAGACTAGGACATTAACAGGGTTCCAAACAGGGCTAGATAAATTCCTGGAGGTTAGGTCCATCAATGGCTATTAGCCAGGATGGGTAGGAATGGTGTCCCTAGCATCCATTTGTCTGGAAATGTACGACAGAAGAGGGCTCACGTGATGATTACCTATTGTGTTCACTCCCTCCAGGGCATCTGACATTGGCCACTGTCTGCAGACAGGATACTGGGCTAGATGGACCTTTGGTCTGAACCAGTATGGCCATTCTTATGTTCTTATGGTTAGATGATATAATACTGTAGGTTATTTCAGTCTTTCTGAGAGCCAGATTCTGAGGTCCTTACTCAATCCTTACTCAGACAAGTTCCCACTGACTTCCACGGGAATTTTTACCTAAATCAGTAATGAGTACAAATTGCAGCTTGATATAAAACACATTAAAGTCAAGGGGAAATATCCCATTGACTTCAGTGGTCTTGGACCAGGCCCCATGTGAGCACCTCTGGCTTCTATGAAAGTTGCTTTATAGCCATTTATGTATGAAAATTACATTTTGGTTTCTGGGTATCCGATTGACTGTTTACTCCAAAGAACTCTCAAGTTTCTTGAATAATTTCTGCTAGTGCTTTCTAAAATTACATGGAGAAATCTTTCATCTAATTACCACAGTTTACATATGCAAATGCTGTCAAATTTAATTAGCATGCCTTCCTCCTTGAAATGATAAACAACACTGAAGAAGTATTAGGTGGATTAAATTCTACAGTCATTACATCAACAGCCAAGGAATTGACACTAAAAACATTATATTTGCATATCTCCCTGGTCGATTAAAAAACCTGGTCTTGGTCTGTAATGTAGATTTATATCTGTGAAAAGGAATTTAGCCATCTGCTAGTTACAATCCCACCTTCTCACCATGACCTATATCCTGCTGTATGAATTAGGAATGGAAGAGGAGTAAACATGTCAGGAGGAACATAGCTCCTGAGTAACTGGCTACTCTTGCTCTGCCAGAATTCTCCTGATGGAATAGGATTTGGATATCTATGGCAATTCCTAGCCTGCCATTCCTGTCTTCTCAAACAAATGACTCTGAGACCTCTGATTTGTAAGCAGCTCTGCAGTGCTTCATTTGTGTTATATCAAGCAGTACCTTTCTACACTCCTATGCAGCAGTTGTATATACAGTGTCATGTCGTACAGTCGTGAGAGTCAAGAGATCGTTCCATGCAAAGATCTCTCTTTACCCTGGTCCTGTTACCCCTTCTCCTTCTCTCTCTATCATGTTCTCCTCCTTCCTGATTCTCTGTTACCACCAGGGGGAGAGGGGATCATGACAAGGATCCACATGTGGCACAGTGTGGTCCTCTTCTGCCTTCTCGCACTAGAGAGACCTGCTTAGATCCCACTGGTTAGCAACCCACATCATACTATTAATTTAGGTTCCCTCCCCCGACATCTGTACAGTTCCATGCAGCCATGCTATTGACATCCTGTGAACCCTCAGACCTTAGCCCAGAACCCAAGGTCTCCCTTCCTGGAGGTTTTTCTAGCTCTGGACTAAGGTTGTTGAAATGTGTTTAAATAACCGTGTAACTGCTGAAATTTTTGCTGATACAGAGGGAGCAGAGGGGGAGGAAGGGGAAGGAACGGGATGGTGCACACGGGGAGTTGACTTTTAAGCCCCCTCCCTGCATGTACCAGGACCCTGCATTGTAACCATGAAGGTTAAACCATGAGCTAAGGCTCATCAGCTAATTGTGGACATGGTTACACTTTCACATCCCTGCTCTGGACTCAGCTATCTCTGCACTTCGGCTTGCACTTTCTTCCTATGCTCTTTTCAATCAGTCTTGAGCTGGTGGACTAACAGAGTTTTTAGCTAAATGTGTGTCATTCTCCAATCAACCTTCTCTGGGTGAGCTAATTAGTGCCTGAGTGATCCCAGTGCAGGCTCACCTGTTAAGTCTCTGCATTCTACCACAATGTCACAGAATTTAGTCCCAGAGTGTGCCGACAAGGTACACAACATCTGCCTCTTCTTACCTGAGGTGGTGTGAATCTCATCCCTTGCCCTTCAAGGCTGTGTGTTCCACATACAGTATAGTCGCTATGGACTAAATCAAGAGTTAGGAATGATGCAGGTGGTTTCATCGTGGTCCCTCTAATTAGCTAATTTTTTTCTGACTCTCACTTGCCCCCTGCGCATTATAGTTGTCCATGTTTTACAGACCCACCAAATGCCAACTAAATACTAGCTATGCCGCTGTGCCACTTACATACATTTTCTCACAGTGGGCAACGTAGGCCACTCAGCTCTATGTCACTGCTGAACTTGGCTCTGTGATTTCCTGTGGAATTGCATCCATTTCCTACATTTGGCCCAATGAATCAAGTAAGTGAAAGAGTTCATTTCCACCTGCATTTGTGGCACAGACAATAGGCTGGCCTTTCAGAATGTGAACATAAAAATCCTTTTGAAAAGTCAAGAAACACAACAAGACACTGATTCCAGGGCTGGCATTTGCCAAACATTAAAACCACAGTTGCAAAAGGCACATAACTCTGAGTCAATATCAGCCATATTCTGCACAAAAAGTTGCCTGTTTTGTGCACTGTCTTACCTTGCCGAGATTAGTGAAAGCAATTGGACCACAATGTAAGCAATGCTCACAAAAGATCTTTAGATAACAATCCACTACTTGGTTAACATCCTTTAACCTCTTGATCTTTCCTTCTCTCCTTACCCACCTGTTGAAGTAACAAGTACAGGATTGGTCTCAGATGAGAATTCCTCTCTTGTCATCTAAGGAGGCTTGGGGAATTCAGACATGCTGAACCAGAGTCAACATGTGGGGAGGGCCTCTGGTGTCATGAGCACACCCAAATTTGCTGCTTGACTGGTACTGAGCATGCTTGCTTGAACTGAGCGTGCTCAGTAATATTTGCTGAAGCTGCTGCCCTCACTATTGGAAGTTATGGGTTCATAGAATCCTAGGGTTGGAAGAGACCTCAGGAGGTCATTGAGTCCAACCACTGCTAAAAGCAGGCCCAATCCCAACTAAATCATCCCAGCCAGGGATTTTTCGAACTTGTTAATTCACCCTCTCCAAGGCAGAATTAGAGAAAGAGCCAGCAACACCATTAGTATTTCCATTCTGGTTGGATGACGTAGTCAACTCCAAAACATTTCCCTTAGCGCCAAAAGATACATAATAACAGCTTTATCATGTGTCAAGCATTGCCAATGGCCCAATAATGTACAAGGTACAAAGACAACTCTCGGCACACAAGACACTGCTGAAGATTAGCCTGCCTGGGAGACAGTCTGACTGGCCTGCTTTACAAAAGTGCCCACCATAAGATTTTCTGGTTGTTAAGCCCAGAAGACAGTAAACATCAGAAGGAACAGAGACCAGAGCAAGCTGGAATATTGTGTTCACTTTGAGAATGTGGCAGAAGTGAGTTGGTAGTGGGACTTGGCTGCCAGGTGGGAGGTAGGTTGGTGAACCAGCATTGGGAGGGTGTAAAGAAAAACATGGGGATTGGGTTGGGAGATGACCAGGCCACGGAGGTTGGGACTGTCCACAGAGTATAGAAGGCAGTGCTGCTGCCAGGGTCATTACCCTGGCCTGATGTCCTGCACATGTCACCTCCCTTTCTGAGTCCCCCATCAGCTCCCCCTTCCACACCCAATACAAGCTTTTTAGGCACTTCTTCCAGGCCCATCACACCGGAGCTCTATGCTACCTCGCACCAGATCGCATTGTCAGCTACTCCCTTGGCTCTGCCAGCCTCTGTCACTCCCTTCCCTGCTTCTTTCACAAAGTCATTGCAGATGGTTGCCTTCCTGAAAAAAAAAATCTGAAAAACCACTACCCCAACATCCGTCAGATTCCTTCTTAACACTTGCTTCTGCCTGGATGCCGACAGAAAAGCACTGCCAGCTGGCCACAGGTAGACAGGTGGCCAGTCCAGGTTTGGCTACTGATCTGTTTTAACCTTTGTATTAAACACTAGTCCAATATTTACTCAAGTTACTGTGCCCCTCATTACATATCATCTGAATTTGAGATTGTAAGATCTTTGGACAGAGACTCTTTTACAGGTTGTACCTCGAAAACCCGGGATTCTCTGGTCTTGCAACATCCATGGTCTGGCATGACCATGGATGTTCCAGGACCACAGAGTCCTGGCATGCAAGGAGAAGTGGGGGCCCGGGAGCCAGATTGCAGCTCAGCTGGGCTGGGGAGAGGGGAGCAGGAGCCAGTGCTAGGTTCATCTGGGCTGCAAGGGGGAGGAGCAGGGAGTTGGCACCATGACTCAGCTGGATTGCGGAGGGGGGGAAGGGGACAGGACCTGGCAGGTGGGCTGGGGAGTGGTCAGGAGCTGGCAGGTGGCCCAGCTGTAGTGGGAGCCAGGAAGCCTGGTGGGGGGGTGGTGGTCCAGCAAAGGGGGACCCCGACAGCAGGGGGCCTGAAATTATCTCTCCTGGTCTGGAAAGATCCCTCAGCAGGGATCAGTCAGTTCCCAAGAGTGTCGGACCAGGGAAGTCCAACCTGTACTATATGTCTGTGTGACATATTGGGAGATAACTCTATTTTTGTTATGAATACTAAATACTATGGCTGTGTCTAGACTGGCCAGTTTCTCTGGAAAATCAGCTGCTCTTCCAAAAAAACTTGTCAGCTGTCTACACTGGCCGCTTGAATTTCTGCAAAAGCACTGACTTCCTACTGTAAGAAATCAGTGCTTCTTGCAGAAATACTGTTCTGCTTCTGTTCAGGCAAAAGTCCCGTTTGCATAAAGCTTTTGCGCAAAAGGGCCAGTGTAGACAGCTCAGATTTATTTTCCGCAAAAAAGCCCTGATTGTGAAAATGGCGATCGGGGCTTTTTTTGCGGAAAAGCGTGTCTAAATTGGCGCAGATGCTTTTCCGCAAAAAGTGCTTTTGCAGAAAAGCGTCCGTGCCAATCTAGATGCTCTGTTCCGAAAATGCTTTTAACGGAAAACTTTTCCGTTAAAAGCATTTCTGGAAAATCATGCCAATATAGACGCTGCCCTTGTATTTATCTGTAATGGGCTATGGAGTTTTGCTATGGAGTTAAACCAAAAGGCTACGTCTACATTGGCACCCCTTTCCGGAAAAGGGATGCTAATGTAGACTTCGGAATTGCAAATTCCGCGGGGGATTTAAATATTCCCCGCGGAATTTGCATTTACATGGCTGCCGCTTTTTTCCGGCTTGGGGATAAGCCGGAGAAAAGCACCAGTTTAGACGCGATTCTCCGGAAAATAAGCCCTTTTCCGGAGGATTTCTTATTCCTACTTTCAATATTTAAATCCCCCGTGGAATTTGCAATTCCGAAGTCTACATTAGCATCCCTTTTCCGGAAAGGGGTGCCAATGTAGACACAGCCAAAGAGTATTCATAGGAACCACCCAGGAAAGGCAAAATAATGATACAGATATTATGAGTTCTTAAGAAAACAAGAAGGAAACTGTTAATAGGGGGATGTCTCTCCCTGTTTCCATCCAACCTCAGAACATTTTTCTCTTCCCTAGGCTTAAGCCTAGGATCAAAGGAGGGTACCAAGATTTCACAGAGACAAGCCCGCAGAAAGGGATGCGGAGAAGGAACTGTCAGCTACTACAGGCCGACACAGCCTCGCTGAGAGTCAAGAATCTGTAGTGAGAAAGCAAAGGGTACCCACCCATCCAGGCTAAGTCAGACGAATGGGAGAATGCTAAACATAACTTGGACAGGGTACAGATAGGCCTCTGTGTTAAATCTGTTTCTCTGAGAGCTGTGTAGCCTTTTGGGAAATGTATCACACTTTGTTTTGAAGGAGCTGCCACAAGTTCACGAAAGGAAACTCTTGCAGGATCCAAGCCCATTGGGCCTGGTAAGTGTCACAGTTGGTGACCGTGGAGTGTCACCTGGAGACCTGGTTGCAGAACAATTGGATTGTAGCATCCTATCCCACAGAGAAATGGAGGCACAGGCTTGTCACTTGAAAGAGGTTCACTCTTGGACTAGAAGAGTTCTGAGAAGTATAGTATATTGACAGACCATGACGATTTGCATAGGAACAAGCAGAGACGTACCATGACCTGGTTGGAGTCTCGAGGTGTTACTGACCCTTTGATTTGAAGAAAGAAGATTGTTAGCTACACTGGTCTGTAGAAATAAGGCATAAAAAATTGCAGACCAGGCACTACTCAGTAAAGAACACTAGTTACAAAGGCTTCGATTGTTTTTTCTTCCAGTGGAAGCGAATGGTGCTCCCATGATAACTAACGAATACATTAAACCAAGCTCTGTGGTAGCTGTTTTAATGGCTTTTCCAAAGACATCCAGCTAGAAGTGGGAAGAACAGTACCTGCCTCTCAGAATTGGCTATTCTCATGAGATTCTCAGCCCAATTCTGCTGCCCCACGAGGTTAGATAAAGATAATCTGAGAAGCTGAGCTCAGATGCTTATTTATCACAGCCGAGTGACAGTCTTTTGCACCAGCTCAGAATCTGGTCCCAAAAGGTTGGATATTATCCAGCCACAACCTCCACCAAGTCTTTTCACTAACAATACTCTCCTATATCAGACAGCCCTTTCTCGGGCTTGCTTCATATGTTGAGTTGAGTTTTCCATTATACATAAAAATACACACTTAGGAAAATATTTTTTAGAACAGGCATTCAACAGAGATACATAGGAATTCAAAGCTTGTTTGATTTCCAGAGGACCCTCTTCCCCAGGAAATCACTAACTCGACACTGCTAAGAAACAGAACAATTCCTTTGTTCATCCTGAAAACTGATTTTATATTGTCATAGCAATCTCTTTTTCCAACAGCCCAAACACTCTCCAACTGGGAAACATTATCACCTGAAACATATTTTGTTCTCTGCCTCTGAGTCAAACCTTCAAAGATTTTCATAGGTGACCTCAAAATGAGGTGAAGAAAAAAAGCTGACAGAGGAAGCAAGAAAGTACTAACATCCTGATGAACAACACACAACAGGGGTATAAAAGAGGCAGTACGTAAAATCAAAACTAACAAATACATTGCATTGTTCACTCCAGAGGCCCAGGTTCATTCTCATATCCTGTCTGAGTTAGACATAACAATCAACTACAGTAGGGGAAGAATCCTTGTATTAACCTCTAATTTAATTGGGAGAATATCTGGTGTCTGTGTGTTTACCTCCTTCCCCCCATTGCCATATCTTCAGTTGCTAGGTTCCGGAGCTGAGGTTGTGACATTGAGAAACTAGTTACAATCAAGACTCAAAAATAGGAAGTGCACATGTGATAAGGACACATGACTGTGGATGTTTTTGCAGCCCACATCTGAGTCTGGTCTGGGACTCTTTCCAGGACAGACTGAGGGTATGTCTACACATGCACCCTCTTTCAAGAGAGGGATGCAAATGAAGACATTTGAAATTGCTAATGAAGCTGGGATTTAAATATCCCGCGCTTCATTTGCACAATTGCATTATGGCACTATTTCGAAATACAAAACACGGTGTAGATGTGGTTATTTCAGGAGAACACCCTTCTTCTGAAATAACTGTTAAATATCATTTTATGAGGAATAAGGGGGTATGTCTACACTACCACCCTAGTTCGAACTAGGGTGGTTAATGTAGTCAATTGAAGTTGCAAATGAAGCCCATGATTTAAATATCCCGGGCTTCATTTGCATCTTGCTGGGCGCCGCCATTTTTAAATCCCCGGTAGTTCGGACTCCGTGCCCATGGCTACACGTGGCACGGAGTAGGTAGTTCGAATTAGGCTTTCTAGGTAGTTCGAATTAGGCTCCTTGTGGAACGAGGCGTAACGGTAGTTCAAATTAGAAAGCCTAATTCAAACTACCTACTCCGAGCCACGTGTAGCCGCGGGCACGGAGTCCGAACTACCGGGGATTTAAAAATGGCTGCGCCCGGCAAGATGCAAATGAAGCCCGGAATATTTAAATCCCGGGTTTCATTTGCAACTTCGATTGACTACATTAACCACCCTAGTTCGAACTAGGGTGGTAGCGTAGCCATACCCAGGGTTATTTCAGAAGAAGGTTGTTCTCCCGAAGTAACCGCATCTACACCATGTTTTATATTTTGAAATAGCGCTATTTTGAAATAGCACCATAATGTGAGTATGCAAATGAAGTGCATTATATTTAAATCCCGGCTTCATTTGCAATTTCAAATGTCTTCATTTGCATCTCTCTCTTGAAAGAGGGTGCAAGTGTAGACATACCCGGTAAGGGTGCGTCTATACTGCACCGTTATTTCTAGATAACTAGTGTTATTTCAAAATAACAATATGAGTGTCTACACAGCCATTCCATTATTTCAAAATAATTTCCAAATAACGCACAGTTTATTCTGAAATCTGTAAACCTCGTTCTATAAGGAATAGTGCCTGTTCCTAAATAAGGTGTGTGTAGATGCTCCACTGCTGCTATTTCAACATAGAATGGCCCTGCTGAGGGGCTAAGTTATTCCTCCCCAGTGCCTCATGGGGCTCTAAATCAAGATAGCATGTCTACATTAGGGAATTTTGCCTCGGACTAATTTTGAGGCTTCCTTACAGTGTAGAAGTGCTATTTTGAAATAAGCTATTTTGGAATAACTGTTCCAGAATAGCTTATTTTGAAATAAATGTGCAGTGTATACATAGAGATTTCAGTGATTCTGACAATAACAGGGTGCATTCAGAAATAGGGCATCTCCTTCTGGCTACTCTGGGAATCGGCTCCTTCCAGGTCTGAGACCCACTTCCATTCATGCACCACGTAGCCTGCCTCTCTCTGCATGACTCGGGTTTTTTTTTTCTCTTTGTGGCTTGGCATGTGGACACATCATTATGTGTTTTCCTTTTTTTGTGATAGTCTTCAAATCTACCAGCCTAGGGCTATGTCTACACTGCAGGCTTCTTGCGCAAGAACTTTTTGCGGAAGAGATCTTCACATCAGAGCACGTATGCTTTTTCCGATACGGGTTTCTTGCATAAGAACCCCCTGTTGGCCGCTGACACTCGCCTTTTTGCGCAAAAGCTCTTGCGCAAAAAGGCTTATTCCTCGTAGAAAGAGAAATAATTCTTGTGCACAAAGCCCTGTCCTCTGACAATCTACCGTACATTTTCTTGCCCAAAAATGTGCTGGTAATGTGGACGCTCTGCGAGTTTTTGTGCAAAAATGCCTGGTTTTGTGCATAAACTCTGCAGTGTAGACGTAGCCTAAATGTGCCACTTCCCCACCAGGCATTAGGGGAATCCAGGCCCACTCTCTGCTTACACTGCAGCAAGGTTCCAGATCAGGGACCCTCTAAGCAGCAGCCCCCAAGGTCTGCAACATCCCAGCTTGCTGCCATTTTTCTGAGCCTTTTCCTGCAACCCTCCCTCAGACTTCTGCTTTACCACCCCGGAGTAAACTTTTCCTCCTGGGCCTGGATCCCCAGGGTTTCTCCTCTTTCACTGGGTTTACTTCTTCCCATCTCTAGTGCCCAGAGAGAGGCTGCAGATTTTCTCATTGTAGCCCTTTTTGGCTGCCAACTTCCTGGCTTAACACTTGCCCTGTCTGGATTCCTTCATCAATTCAATTACTTAGGACAACTAATTCCTTTCAGCTGGCTAAATGGCCCCTTTACAGCTTCTTTAAGCACTGACACTGGTACCAGATGGAGCCATGACATGAAGAAATGGACAAACCAAATAGCATAGATAGAAGCTTTCAACATCATTCTTCCGCTCTACTCTGCGCTGGTTAGGCCTCAATTGGAGTATTGTGTCCAGTTCTGGGCACCACATTTCAAGAAAGATGTGGAGAAATTGGAGAGGGTCCAGAGAAGAGCAACGAGAATGATTAAAGGTCTAGAGAACATGACCTATGAGGGAAGGCTGAAGGAATTGGGTTTGTTTAGTTTAGAAAAGAGAAGATTGACGGGGGACATGATAGCCGTTTTCAGGTATCTAAAAGGGTGTCATAAGGAGGAGGGAGAAAACATGTTCATCTTGGCCTCTGAGGATAGAACAAGAAGCAATGGGCTTACACTGCAGCAAGGGAGGTTTAGTTTGGACATTAGGAAAAAGTTTCTAACTGTCAGAGTGATCAAACACTGGAATAAATTGCCCAGGGAGGTTGTGGAATCTCCATCTCTGGAGATATTTAAGAGTAGGTTAGATAAATGTCTATCAGGGATGGTCTAGACAGTATTTGGTCCTGCCATGAGGGCAGGGGATTGGACTCAATGACTTCTCGAGGTCCCTTCCAGTCCCAGTATTCTATGATTCTATCAGAGCAGATTCACTTTAAGTTTCCAGAAAAAGATTTGTTTTATTGTACAAGGCCAGTTCACATTCCTATTGTCCCGCCTAGTTTAGAATGGCTAGAAATTCAGAGGCATTTTTCCTAGGATTTATTTTCCACATTCCTGCAAAGGGGTCTGCAAAAGTGGACCCTTTACTGCATGTGCTGTCTGGTTGAAATCAGTGTAGTTCACTGTGACTAACATGAATGAATTGCAGGACCATGTCTGTAGATGGCACACATAGTTTTTAGATGGAAAATTTGCTTTGGGGATGCAATGCTTTTTAAGGGTAGCTGTTAAGTTCTTGTTCACCTTTTCACTTAATTTCTGTGGAAAACAGGGGTCTTGCACTAATGCAAATGCCATTTTTCCCACCACGGTTGGAAAATACTGATTTATTCTTGCCATCACCCTCTATATCCTTTAAAAATCCTTCTCCAATACCAACAAAGATGCTTCAAATTGTCCCTCTTCTTGTTAAACTGAGAATCTGACTTGTTTCCATAAGCAGTTATTTTAACTATTCTAGTTTCCTTTTTCCTGGGAGGCCTCCAGTATTTCTTTCCATTTTCTGAGTGCTTTGTTAAATTATAATCACCCTGGCCTCCAGAATTGTTATGTTTTTCCATGCACAAACAAGGGCCTTCAGTCAGAATATGTGTATTTTAGATTAAGAGAATAAAAGTAAAGTCTACTGAGAAAGCATACCAAGCACTTAGTTAAAACCAAAATGGCTGCTCCTTTCTGCAGAAAGCCAGGTCTGTAGAGAATGGAAGAGACCAGCATAGGAAAAGCATTATACACACCAGCTGCATAGTGTAATGCCACTATGTAGGTCTGAAAGAAAGAGGCACAAAGCAATAACATATTGATTAAACCAAGTGGGTGAGGTATTTTTAAATCAGTTTCTTTTGTGGGTTTTTTCTAGCTTTCAAGAGTCCTTCTTTGGGTCTGGAAAAAGTAACCAGAGTGTCACAGCTAATACAAGCTGAAACAGATTGTTAAGAAAAAGGAGGTAACACAAGTTGCAGGAAACCACTTAAAATGAAGTGGACAAGTCACATTTCTGCAGTCATAGGACAAAGGAGAGTTAGTAGATTACAAATTGCTGTAATGACCCGTGAAGCCAATGTCTCTGTTGAGATCCTGATTTTCACTGCTTAGAGTTATGAATTTAAGGTCCCAGGTTGATCTTTGGAAGGCATTGGGCACAGCACTGCAAACACCGATTAAACCCAAGTCACACATTCTTTTCTCTGGGATTTTCACATTACAGTAATAAGAAACAGTCAGTTTTTAACTTCGATCATGAGCACATTTCCAGTATATTGGTCTTTTTGCAACCAAAAAAATCATGCAGTCCCATTGCCCATCTCCACAAAACACTTTTTCTTTTCTGCTGACCCATCAGGCCACCCTAGTAGTGTAAAGGAACTAAAACAAAGGAGAAAATATCCATGTGGAATACTCCTTACATAGAGGATTTACTTTGTGGGTCTCTTCCCAAAACTGCTTTACCATCCACAAAGAAAATGAAATGGAACACATGTTTTTCTGGCTATTTTCTGCTTTCCATGGTTCATAGGGCCAGGCTTCCTATTCTAGAGAAGGATTGTCACAAGCATCTACCAGCATTCAAGTTCTTGTCTGGTCACCATTTGTAAAACCTTCCCAGCCAGAAGGCTTGAATCTAGTTCTCAGCATTAGCAGCCTAGATTTTGCCCATTAGAGCTCAAGGGACCCCTTTAGGATAATGTATAGAGGCTGCTAAGTTGTTTATTTGGAAGGAGAACCAACTCTGCTAGATACTGTGTATCATCCTTTCATTTCCCCTTGATTTCCTCCATGAGCTCTGACTCTGTTTTGCTTCATAGAAGCCCCCAAACACCTCTCTGTTGCATGGTGGCCATTTCAAGAGACCCCTAGGACAGACATTTTGTTCCTTGCCAGGAGGAACACACCTTTTCATGTTTACTCTCCAAGCTGGCTTGCCTCTTGTTTTTCAGATACATAGTCTCCTCCCCCAAGTACTCCTTTGCACCTGACTTTGTTGCAGTCTATGGAACATACCATCAGATGTTTAAATCAACATACATCCACTGAAATAAGCCAGCAAAATGTGCTACTGATGTACATCAGCATTTTACTCTGGAAGCCCAGCTCAAAGCCAGTATTTCTTCCTTTCTTTGTATCAGGGTGATTCAGTGCCAGCTTTTCTAATGGACCAATAAGGGAACCTCAGTCCTCTCATTTCTCTAGGGTTCCAAATAAGAGACCCTGTATTAAGTAACCAAGGTCTGCTTCCTCAGACTCCTATTGACTCATTCCAACTTCAGCCTTCCATCTAGCCCTTTCCCATAGACCTCCCCTCAGCTAACTCTATAGCTGCCTCTCTTTAGGACTTTCCTGAACACTAAAAACCTGAGAAGAATTTCAGTTTTCCTCCTCCCTTTAGTGCTCTTCTCAGTTGGTCTGCTTCCCTTTATGTTCATCACCCAGGTGAACTTTATCTTCAGCTGAGCATGGCCCATCTCCCAGATGGAACCAAGTGCACTCATTGCTCTGTGTCTCCAGTTTATTGTTCATTACCTGTGTGGTCCACATACTCCTTCACATGGCTTCCTGAGTCTGGAAAAAAAATAGATGAAAAATATCAGGTGGAGTTTTTTGCACTGAATATGTTTGGCAACCAGTAAGAGGAGCAGAAAACAAATAAACCCTCCCAGTGGCTGCCTCAGCTACAGCCCCACTGTAGTTGGTGGTGATATTTGTTGTCAAGAAACTGTTCTTGATAACTGTAGAGTCAAAAGCTACTGGGTAAAATATCAGTTCCATGGAAATTGATAGGAGTTTTTTTATTGACTTCAATGGGGCCAGGATTCTCCTGCCCCTAGTGTATAGATGTCCATGAATCCTTTAAGATGACGTGACTGGATTGAAAAAACCCTTCCCACCATGACTTGTGACAAACCTGTTGTACCTGGAAATTCTGGTTGGCATGCAATTCAGCCCATCACAAATAATGTATGAATGTGAGAATGAAACAGTTTTAAGATGCAGCATAAGAGATTCCGTGCAGCCAAAGACTTTTGTAATGTGCTCTCTTAATAAGTTTGGTCTGTTTCATTATCAAAGGCTTTCATTGGCGCTAGAGTGAAATTTGAAAAGCCTTGAAACAGTTCTCATACATCTGATTAAAATTAAATTGTCTTTCTAATGAGCTGAGGAGCTCAGCTGAGCTGGTAGTAACGAGGTGTTATTTGTGCACATGACAGCTCTACAATTCCACTGCAACTGCAGCCCTTTTTGGCAACTCTTGTGACTGTGCACAGAATGTCCGGTGCCTATCCCACTAAGGTCAGAGCAATCTTGGATAGGCAAGGAGCATAAATTACCTCTGATCTCTAGAGGTGGTTTTTCCAAGAAGAGTCAGTACCTCCACAAATATTGCCTTTGGCAAGCCCCTTCCATTGAACGCCAAATTAGTTGATAGATATTGAAATATTAACTAGTAACTCTAATGGAGTCTTCTAGGTTATTGGGAAAGGGGCATTAAGCCCAGAGTTGCTCAACTTCTCTTTAAGGGTGTCTTGTTGGTCTAGGGGCATGATTCTCACTTAGCCTGTACGCGATCCTGAGTTCAACTCCTGGACAAGCCCTAACCCTGCTTCCTGTGCCCTTGTACTTCGAACTCAGGGGCTAATCTTGTAGATCCCATGGTGTAAGGGTCAGGACTCTGAATCCTGCAGTCTGAGGTCAACTTTCAGTGGGACTTGTGGGTGCTGTGCTGGTTTGCTACAGAGTCCTCCCACTTGAAGTGCTTTGGCTTCCATGCCCTTAAGGTTCACCAGAGAGACTGTGGGCTACGCTTCAAAGGTTGCTTGTTGGTCTAGGTGTCTCACTTGTAGGATGTGAGGGAATCTCAGGTTCAAGCCTTGGCCATGAGGCTTGGAGCATAGTAAATAGATGAAATAATACGCGGGATTATATCCTGGGGTATGTGTAATGCAGGCAATCCATAGGAGACAGCAATGGCACAGGATTCCCAAACTACAATTTCATCAGGCATGGAAATGGTTCAGACTGATACTGGTTAAATTCAAACTGGTCTGAAACAAAACTTCAATATCTTCACCCCAATTCAATATCTTTTCAGAATTTTTTGATTCTGCAGAAAGTTTGCTATTCTGACCTATTGTCCTGACTTGGAATGAAAACAAATGTGGAATTCTGTTCAATCAACACCAGAGTTCAGAGTCCGGTGCCCAAATTCATTCAACATAAAACTGGAGGAGTTATGCTGATGTCAGTGGAATTTTTCCAGATCCGGAGTGGTGTAACTCAGAGCAGATTTTGGCCCCAAGACAGAATCAGATATTTTTTGACCAGATATTTAAAAGAAAAGAAATGATGCTGATCAGGAGATTAATCATGCCGGTTGCTGTTTATTTTGGAATCAAAGAAGGTCTCCAATGGGGTAGCCAGAACTAGCAAAACTTGTATTTAATTTCCAATTCTTACTGTCAAAACAATCTTCTTTCGTAGCAAGCCCAGTCATGACAGCTACTTGGCAGCCATTGGAGATGATCATGCTTTGGTTCATGCTGGTGATGCAAAGTGAACAACCCTCTGTGGTCCCCAGTGCAGAATTCTTTGAACTGCTCACAAAAAACCCCTCATTCCCAGGTGATATGGTTTCAACTATCCAAATCTTTTTTGTATCAAACAAGGCAAGGCCCGCTCTCATGAGTCCAGATCTTGTACCACTTCCCATTCTTATCCTATCAGGAGTGTCATTGTGGATTCTAGATGACATCCTTTGAATATTGTTTAGATTTCAGCTTGTATTTACATGTGCCCCAGGGCTGCCTTAAAGCCTTTTTGCTTCACACCCTGGAAGAATGTAGCTGGGTCATTGGTAACAGCAAGGTTCCAAAATTTAGGATGACACGATGAATCTTCCAGAAGGTTCTCAGCCCTCTTAATAAGCATTGGTCCTACAATTGAGAGGTACTTTTGTTTCCATTATAAAATTCTCGGTTTCTGTTATTCCTCTCCAGCTCATCTGATAAAGTGGGTTATACCCATGAAGCTCATGATGCTCTATATATTTTTGTTAGTCTCTAAGGGCACATGTATACTTCTGAAAGGTCGACATTCCAAAGGTTGATCTTCTGGCGTTTGATTTACCGGGTCTATTATAGACCCTAAATAGACTGCTGAAGGCAGCTCCCACCAGCATCTGGTACTCCTCCTTTTTTGAGGAGTAAGGGAAGCTGACAGGAGCATTTGGATGCCTCCAAAGCTCAGGTTAAGGTAGGCTGGTATAAGTTGCATATCTTAAAGCCAGGGGAGGCCAACCTGTGGCTCGCAAGCTGCATGTGGCTCTTCTTTGCCAAAAGTGCAGTTTGCGAAGCTGCTCCTGTGCTCTTCCCAAAACTGCACCCGCTCCCCCGGCTTCCCTGTGCTCACCGGGTCAGTGATTCAAAATGGCACCCAAGATGGCAGCCATCAATAGGAGCCTGATATGGCCAAAAAGCCTAAATTTGTTTCTTAAAGGGGCAGCCTACTTTTTTTTTTCTCAACAATTCTGGTGCAGCTCTTTTCATTTTTTCCACCACTGTTTCGGCTCTCTTTGTTAAATGGATTGGCCACTCCTGTCGTAAGCCAATCTTCCTGGTCTAGTGTAGACCAGGCCTAAGGTGCCACAGGATTACTCATTGTTTTTAAAGTTACGGTTAACCCTCTGAAACTTCAAGAAGAAATGCAGCATTTCTGAAATGATGAGCTGAAGCACAGCTAAAATTCTTAAGCTGCTCCCAGGGAGCAAAGACTATTTTGTGTTTAGTTTTTAAAATTGCAAATGGCCTGTTTCAAGACTCGATTGTTACTTACAGCAAAGAGCTGTCAGAAAGCTTCAGAATTAAATTTTCAGAAGCTCCTAAGTCATTTCAATGCATACGTTTTATCAATGTCACGTAGGTACTTTTGAAAATCCCATCTTTGTCTACATTTGGACAATATCTCATCAATCTCTGGGTTACTGAGTGTTATTCCCAAAGGATTCAAAAGAGTTCAGCACTGCACCCCAGTGATTGTGGAGTTGGAGTTTGTGATCTGCCTTTTCAAAAGAGGTGGGGAATGGATGAAGAAGATGGTGCATGCAAGATCAACTTGGATACATAGTTCATGTGGCTTATAAGTTAGCTGAGAATGTGAAATCAATGCAGGTCTTTCAAGAGAGGGTAATGCCAACATATTTGTTTGCCTGGGAGAGAAAGTAAGTTTAATGTTCTGAACAGACTGGAGAATAGCTGTGAAGAATATATGGTACTAGAGAAGGAAGGAAGCTTCAATAATTAAGGTGTAAAGTGATATATGTTTCAATTAGTGATTCAACAGAGTGAGCAGACTATTGGCAGACATGGAATATTTTGCAGAAGCAACAATAGGCCATCTTCTCCTCAGCTAGTGTAGATCAATATAGCTCTATTGACTTTGAACAGGTTCTCAGAGGACAGGTTTGCAGGTGCCATATATCTGCATGAGTCTGTTGCAACCAGTTGAGAATTTGCTCTACAGATTTTTGTGGAAATAGACTAATTTGCTCCAGCTGTAAAAATGTAACCGGGGAAATGAAAAAAACCCACCATGGGTAAATCAAGGGTGACTCCTAAATTATGTACCCGAGAAACAAATGGCAGGCCAGCATTTTTAAGGAAACCAAAAACAAGCACTTGACAAAGCTTTTTTTTCCCCCTTGTGGGAGGATGTCTGTCCTGGTGACATGTGGCTGAAGAGACACAAACCAGAGCTTGATGCTGATGTGTTGAGATAGTTGAAGAGAGACTCACAGGAGGGCTGGTGATTTTGACAGAGAGAAAGTTTTAGGTGTCATTGGCATAAAAATGGCAGCAAAAGTTAAATTGTTGTGGAAGAACGTACAGTATGTCAAGAGAAGATAGAGGGGTCCAAAACAGCCTGGGGGGAAAAGTGGCCTGGTCTCTGAGGTGCAGCTGTCATGAAGGAATTGAGGTTAGACCATTCACAATCAGCAGAAGCGGGAGCGAGGGCACAAACATAGGTGGCATTTAGGACATGGGCAGCAGAGACCGGGAAGAGGGAGACAAATAGCCATCACTCAGTCACTTTTTAAACAGAGGGCCACAAATGCCATCCACTTTTGAGACACTGAACACAGTAAAGGTGCTGTGAGGGAGGAGGGTACTCAGTCTTCCTCTCCTTCTCCACCAGAGCTGGGTGGTGCAATAGCAGAGTCCACAACCAGGACAAATTTAATGAATAGAGCTGTTACCTGGTGCATCAGGCCACTTCATGTTGAGCTGTCTTTCTTGCTTCCCTCAAACACACACACTTTTGCAGTCATACTGGCATGAATGTTTAAGCAGACGAGTGTGGTCAATAGTGCTAAACACTGCACAGATATCAACAAGAATGAACAATGAAGTCCTGCTTTGGGCAGGGGCTGGACTTGATGACCTCCTGAGGTCTCTTCCAGCTCTGTGATTCTATGATTAATGAAGAAGTCTTGTTTGGTGCATTAGAAGAGTGGACAACGGTTCTTTCCATGCTATATTGGATGAAGGAGCCAAACGGGAGTGGTTATGAGATGACAGAAGAGATGAGAAATTATGCGTCATTTCAGTGGCACAGGGAGATTACTAGTAGTGGGGGTGCTGAAAGCTCTCTGGCTACCCTCCCACCGCACTGAGGCTGGGACCAGGGCTCTGTCTCTGGGAAAGGGGGAGCTCACACGGAGTAAGGGAGGGAGGCCATAGCTGGGAGCTGGTGTGGAGCCAGGAGCAGAGCGCTAGGCAGGGGCCAGGACTTCGTGCCTATGCCTAATTTCTACATTGAGGTAATGATAACAGTAAGAAGTATTATATAGTATTGCACATGTTCAAAGCACACTCCAGACATTAACTAACTGCTTCTGACAACACTGTGAGGTGAGGGGGTTAATCTTAGCAGCCCGATTTTGCGGAGATTGGAAAAAAATGGATTTAAGGCAGTAGTTATGAAAGGTGGTGGCTCCAAGGCTGGGTTTGTGGCAAAGTGGTATCAGAGCTGTACCCTGTTGTTTGGTGTAATGAGGTAACAGTGAAGCTATTTACTGGTGAAGTCAGATATTACATGGTCTTACTATGTGGTTACAACAAAAACTGCAGTGATATGCTAGTCATGGGAACTGAAACCTAAATAAACAAGCTGGTCACAACAAGGATGCATGCATCTGACCAAGTGGTTTTTACCCATGAAAACTTATACTCAAATAAATCTGTTAGTCTTTAAGGTGCCTGTTAGTCTTTAAGGTGACCCCTCAAAGTTTTCACAGACACAGACTAACACAGCCACCTCTCTGAAGATGGCCACAATATTTATGAGACTATTTGCTATGGCAAATCCATCCACCTTAAGGTGTGCCTGCCTGGGGAACTCAGAAAAATTAATCCAACTAAACTAGAAGTGAGATCTTAAAGTGGATAGTTTAAACCACATTAAATCCATGTGTGGTTGTTCTTATTCAGAAGTAAATTGGCCTTAATTCAGTTAAGCTTAATTCAACTTCTAAAGTGAATTAAGCTAAACAGAAATATGGCCCCTTTAATTTTAAATAAGAATGTCCAAAGGGGGGCAATTCTTTCTCATTTCCATGAACAGGAAGAGGGGAAGAAAAGAAGATTTTCTCATGCAGGTGAGTGGAAACGGAAAAGAATTAATATAAAAAAGGAGAAGAAAATACTAATAAACAATGAAGAGAAAAATATGATCATTATAGTAATTAGCAGTCTGTTGCAAATTTAGGGCTAGATTCAGATCCCCTTACATTAATAGTGAGCTTAACCACAAGCTGAGCCAGTGAGACCATTAGTGGTGCACATGTGAGCAGAAGTATCAAAATCCGGTTCTTAGAAAATAAAAGGATTCAGTTGAAATGTTACCACAGAAGACACAGTAGACAGCAATACAAGAAATAGCTACAGTACTATCTAATTTCTCTTCTTTGCTTCTTAAGGAACAATAAACTTCTTAGGCATCCATTAACAGGAGTATTATGAGCAAGACACAAGGAGTCGTTCTTCCACCCTACTCTGTGCTGATTAGGCCTCAATTGGAGTAGTGTGTCCAGTTCTGGGCACCACATTTCAAAAAAGACGTGGAGAATTGGGGAAGGTCAAAAAGGAGGGAGAAAAACTGTTCTCCTTGGCCTCTGATGATAGGACAAGAAGCAGTGAACTTGAATTGCAGCAAGGGAGGTTTAGGCTGGACATTAGGAAAAACTTCCTAACTGTCAGGATGGTTAAATATTGGAATAAAGTGCCTAGGGGTGTTGTGGAATCTCCATCACTGGAGATATTTAGTTTAGGAATAGTCTAGACAGTTCTTGGTCCTGTCGTTAGGGCAGGGGACTGAAGTCAATGACCTCTCAAGGTCCCTTTCAGTTCTATGATTCTATGAGCCATGTAAATACCAGAAAAAAAGGATATAGTTTGGTCAGACATATGGCTGGAGAGATGAGTCATTTGGAAAGACAGAATCTTAGGTCCTCCTCTGTTCTTCGAATTTTCTCCAACACTTCATGAAAGTTGTATAAGCTTCAGAAGGATCACTTCTGTTCTCCTTACGTTTTGCCACATGAGCATGCTTCAGCCAACCCACATGGAATCCAAGGTAATAGTAGAAAATTGCCTCAGATGTATTGGTTTTGAAGACCCAAGAGCAAATTAACACTTGATTTTCACATGATTTTCATTTGTTTTGACTAAAACCTGAAAATTTGTCTTGGAGACAGACATTTCTCACAAAAATTTCTGTTTGGGAAAAAATTCATTTTTGGAAAAAACAAAAACAAAACTCAAACTACCTTGTGACTAATGAAAAATGTTGGCCAGCTCTAAATAGGAAACTTGACAAAGGAGGTTGAGTGGGGAAGGGAAGAGACATGTGAAGTTTATTGGTCTTCATAGGTAGAGAGTTCAAGACACAGACAGCATCTCATGGACTATTTTAGCTGGCTGACTTTTTTCCCTCCAACAATCAGAATTCCTAGCTGATCTGAAGTTGGAAAGTTAGACTAAAAATTCACAGTTGAAAAACCACCCGTGAGCTTGCTAGCATGTCTAAATCTGAAGCTCATATCATATTTTCAAACATGTCTCATATTTCAACCTACATCTGCAGACATCAATTGCAGCCACAGATTCTGACCCTTCTACACATTTCAGGACACAAACTTCCTCTGTAAGAAATTAGAGTTAAATGTTTTCCTGCTCCCAAGACCCAGGGTGTCTAGTAGTTGAGTGAGTAAAGGTTGTAGCTATGGTTTGTTGTTAACATGAAGAAGAGACGAAATAATATGATTTTGGCGTATGATTCCTGCGTATAAACTCCGTGTTGCTGTTATCACACTACCACTAGGTTCTCCAATCTTCTATTAAAATATCAATAGTATTTCTGAAGGGCTTAAATTGAGCAGTGATTTTATTTAAGGCTGAACCTATAAACCACTTTTCGTCGAAGAATCTCTTGTTGCTAAAAATGAAAGCCATTCAAACGAGCCGTGATTGAAACAGGGACAGGGAAGGGGAAAAAAATCAATAGACCGTTTTCTAGGGTACTATCTCTGCTTTTGAAAAGCGACCATTAATAACATGCTTACAGTAAAAGCAGCTGCTTGTTCAAAGTGCATTGAAGGGTGAGCTGAAAGGATGACTTTCTGTATGCAGCCTCCCTGGAGAGAGAGAAAGAGAGAGAGTTTGCAGAGATTTCATAAAAGCAACCTCAGAATCCGGACAAAGCCTTTACTAGAAATTTTAAATATTCTTAGCTAATAGTGAATTATAAAATGCAGGGCTGAAATGCCTTCCAAAAAGTACCACTTTATGAAAGGGTGATGTGGGTCAATGCACGAGCCATCATTCTCAACACCATTTACAGAAAATAAAAGTTGTTTCACATTTCTGTATCTGATTATAGTGATGAAGATGGTCAAAAGTGATGGCAAGTTCCTGTGGAGCTCCACAGTGCTATGCAGTACTGTGGACTAAATCCTGAATTCTCTCTCACTCAAGACATCTCCATGAAGTCAGTGAAAGTTTTGCCAGAATAAGGACTGTTTAAAAATGAAGAGTGAAACTGATCCTGTGTTTTGGCTCTCGGCACAGGATGAATTTCACCCTCACACACAGATGGCAGGGTGGTAAATAAGTCAAATATATGCCACAAATTGCTGGAATTTCCTTCTGAAATTATCTGAAAACATAATAACGTAGGAAATACTGTAACATTTTTACATGTCAGACTGGAGTTCCAGTAGTGCCCAATTAGTGAGACTTTGAAGGATTCGATTTTTATTGGGAAATGTCAATTTCACTGTAGACCCAACGAATCAACAAAAACATTTAAATTGGTAAATTGAATTTACAGAGAGGCAAAGTAAGAAAAATGCTCTGGGAAACATGGACACTCCAGTGCTGCACTATCCAACAAGTTCTAAAGCAGTACCCACTATAGTGGCCACTGCTCTAGAGAACTAGCCACATTTAACTGGCCAGATAGCCACATGTAGCTAGTGGCTAGCGTGTTGGACACCATGGCCATAGTGGATGGCTTTGCCATGATGAACTTCCCCAAGGGTATGTCTACACTACAAAGTAAGTTCGAACTAATAGACGTTAGTTTGAATTAACTTTCATAGGCGCTAAACTAGCGCTCCGTTAGTTCGAATTTAATTCGAACTAACGGAGCGCTTAGTTCGAACTAGGTAATCGTCATTCCACGAGGATTAAGCCTAGTTTGAATTTACTAGTTCGAATTAAGGGCTGTGTAGCCCCTTAATTCGAACTAGTGGGAGGCTAGCCCTCCCCAGCTTTCCCTGGTGGCCACTCTGGCCAACACCAGGGAAACTCTACTGCCCCCCTCCTGGCCCTGGACTCCTTAAAGGGGCACGGGCTGGCTACAGTGCCCGTGCCAGGTGCAAGCCTGCCAGCACCCAGCCAGCAGACCCTGCACCTGGCGCGGCTCGAGCCACCCACCCGATGCCCCCCAGCCCTCTCCCTCTTTCCGAGACAAGGCTGGTGGCTCCCGGGAGCTTGCCCAGGACCGCAAGAGGCGGGCACCCGCCTGGGCTAGTGCGGACATCGTGGACCTCGTCCACGACCTCTGCACTAGGCACAGGAAGGTGGCCGGCTAGGGCAGGAGAGCTGCCAGCCTGGCCACCCAGGAGAAGGTGTGTGTGAAAATCAAGAGGGTCCAGTGAGACCCCCGACCCTGAGCCCTGAGCTTACAATGACCGTCCTGGGTCAGACCAAAGGTCCATCTAGCCCAGTAGCCTGTCTGCCGACAGCGGCCAACCCTAGGGACCCTGGAGGGGATGGACCAAAGACAGTCACCAAGCCATTTGTCTCTTGCCATCCCTCTCCAGCCTTCCACAAACCTTGGGCAGGGACACCACTCCTACCCCCTGGCTAATACCACTCCATGGACCCAACCTCCATGACTTGATCTCACTTCTCTTTATACTCTGTCCTAGTTCTAGCCTTCACAGCCTCCTGCACCAAGGAGTTCCACAGGTTGACTCTTTGCTTTGTGAAGAACAACTTTCTGTTACTAGTTTGAAGCCTGCTACCCATTCCTTTCCTTTGGTGTCCTCTAGTCCTTCTTTATGGGAACTAATGAAGAACTTTTCTGTATGCACCCTCTCCACCCAACTCCTGCTTTTAGAGACCTCTATCCTGTCCCCCCTCCGTCTCCTCTTTTCTAATCTGAGAAGTCCCAGTCTCTTTAGCCTCTCTTCATATGGGACCTGTTCCCAACCCCTGATCATTGTAGTTGCCCTCCCCTCTCCCAGCCTCTCTCTTCCCCTCTCCCACCTCCTTTTCCCAGTCTCCCCCAGTTTTGTTCAATAAAGACAGATTCTATTTTTGAACACAATTGTCCTTTATTTTGTACATCAGGAAGGGGGGCTAGGGAAGGGTAAGTGGAAGGAGGTGAGGGAGGAATGGGGTAATCAGGAGCAAGGGGAGGGAGGAGTGCTGGCAAGGAAGGTGCGGTGGGGGAGGGGTAGACACCCGACCCATGCCGAGAGCTTGAGGCATGAAGGAGGAACTCACCGGCGGGGTGGTCGCGGCCCAGGGAGGGGTCGCGGAGCCCGTGAGCAGGCGCGTTTAGGGGTAAACCCCCACCTGCTACCATTGGGACCTGAGCTCCTGGTGTTAGGGCCCTGGGTCAGGGTCCAGAGTAAGGGCGGGCCCAGACCCCTCACCCCGCCTGGGAGGGGGACAATCATTTGGCTGGCGTCACCAGTGGCATCCCAAGAGAATACCTCGTGAAACCAGAGGTGTAGATGAGAACTTGAGCTGATGTTCGGCTCCTCTCCACTATGCTGATGCTGCGACCATCAATCCACCAGCTGTTGATTTATCGTGTCTGCTTAGACACAATAAATCAGAGTGCTCTGCCATCGACACCAATAATCCGCCAGAAGAGCAGATGGCATTGATGGGAGAGCAACCCCTCTTGACCTTACTTCACACAAGATGCCATGGTAAGTACATCAACTTCAGCTATGTTATTTGCATCGCTGAAGTGATATAGTTTAGATCAATGGTTGGGGCTAGCATAAACAAGACCGTTATCTAAATCTTCAGACAGAACCTTCAACACTGAATCTGGTCCATATTGCTGCTGACAACACCTGGCATATTTGGAAAAAATGGTTTGAAGCAGCGCTCAAAAAAGTCAATGAAATCCTTCAACTTTTAAAATGCTACACAGTCCTTAGTGATACCGCTAGAGAAATCTAGAAATCTTTCAGTTTTTCATTCAACATCTCATTACGGAGCCCTGATAAGTGAAGGACGTTGGAATGAATTTTTCACTGGGCAGCACAGCCTGATAGTGAGTGAGTGAATGTGTGTGTGTGTGTGTGTGTGTGTGTGTGTGTGTGTGTGTCCTTGTCCTTATGATTGTCGCCCTCTGGTGAAGTGAGTGAAAGGTTCAATACTTCTAATATATAAAGACTTCTTTCCAGCTTGAGTTGCAGAGACCTGTGTTTTAAGAGCAGAAGTCCTGTATACTACTCCCCATGTTAGATTAGGTGACAACCAAAATGTCTGCATGGGTGCAAACAGAAAATAACTACTTCATGTCATAAATCGCGAAAGGCTGGAGTTCTCAGCAAGTGAGGTGTTCAAAACTCATTGATAGTCAATAGGATTTAGTTGCCTAATTCCCTTAAGTCCCTTTGAAAATTTCATCCAACATCATTAGTGCAAAACAGATTTCGTCCCCCTTTGCTTTAAATTAGATCGATGCCAAACTTTGCTTCATGTACCATTTCACATGCAAAATGTTTTGCAGCGCTCCAAAAACACACAGAGGGAGCCAATGGATAGCAAGTTTCCCAGAGACCGCAGCACCCTGGGCTGTAATTTTGTAAACTCTAAGCACTTAGTGTCCTGCAACCATAACAATTTTTGGTGGCTCTCTCAATACTGCAAGTGCTCAGTGGACTCGGCAGATTTCTATGTGCACCCCTTTATATGCCCAAGCTCATTTATTTTTATATCTGAGTTTCTACACTAAGGAGGTGCTCCTCACATAAGCTGCTGGCTTGATGGATGAGGCCATAGTATTACCGCAACATGCTGTCCACAGCCCCCTTTCATCATAGTTATAGCTATAGAGTAGCAGAAGCCTCACTGGAAATGAATGTTAGAAATCATAATGGCACTTCATACCACACAATTTTATTTAGGAAAATACTATTCAAGACATAAAATAAGAGGCTCCCGCAGGAAGAAATAAACAACCAGAAACTTTAATATAATGATTTCAGTGTCAAGCTTATTGTTTTCTGTACGGAGCCAGATGGCACTTTTATGTTCTAAATTTTACCTCCTTGCATGTCAATTTTGCCCAAAGATTAATATGAGCTGTTTGTTTCAAAGTGAGAGATTACCATAGTGATTAGAGTTTCTGGTTATATGTAAACATTTACAGCCACTCCCTGACTTACGAACACACCGATTTATGACCATCCATACTTATAACCAATCTCCCATTAATCCTATTATAATCTTTTTGAATTGAGAACCATGTATGTAAAGTTTTTCAAACAGTACAGGCAGCGTGTTTAAGGGTATTACTGACTTATGACCAAATCGAGTTACAACCAGGTGTTCAGAATCTAACCCATTCGTAAGTCAGGGATGGCCTGTACTAATATCGAGAAATATATTACCTGAGCTTTCCCTCTGCTCAGACTTCATAAGACCATAACATAAGAACGGCCGTACTGGGTCAGACCAAAGGTCCATCGAGCCCAGTAGCCTGTCTGCTGACAGTGGCCAGTTACAGGTGCCCCAGAAAGGGTGGACCGAAGACAATGATCAAGCGATTTGTCTCCTGCCATCCTTCTCCAACCTCTGACAACCAGAGGCGAGGGACACCATTTCCATCCACTGGCTAATAGCCTTTTATGGACCTAACCTCCATGAAATTATCTAGCTTCTATTTAAACTCTCAAGTATCAGAGGGGTAGCCGTGTTAGTCTGAATCTGCAAAAGCAGCGAGGAGTCCTGTGGCACCTTATAGACTAACTGAAGTGTAGGAGCATAAGCTTTCATGGGTCTTTGCCCACAAAAGCTTATGCTCCTACACTTCAGTTAGTCTATAAGGTGCCACAGGACTCCTTGCCGTTTCTTTAAACTCTGTTATAGTCCTAGCCTTCACAGCCTCCTCTGGCAAGGAGTTCCACAGGTTGACTACACGCTGTGTGAAGAAGAACTTTCTTTTATTAGTTTTAAACCTGCTGCCCATTAATTTAATTTGGTGTCCTCTAGTTCTTCTATTATGGAAACTAATAAATAACTTTTCTTTATCTGCCCTCTCCACACCACTCATGATTTTATATACCTCTATCATATCCCCCCTCAGTCTCCTCTTTTCTAAACTGAAAAGTCCCAGTCGCTTTAACCTCTCTTCATATGGGACCCGTTCCAAACCCCTAATCATTTTAGTTGCCCTTTTCTGAACCCTTTCCAAGGCCAAAATACCTTTTTTGAGGTGAGGAGACCACATCTGCACACAGTATTCAAGATGTGGGCGTACCATAGTTTTACACAGGGGCAGTAAGATATTCTGTGTCTTATTTTCTATCCCTTTCTTAATAATTCCTAGCATCCTATTTGCCTTTTTGACTACCACTGCACACTGCATGGAAGTTTTCAGAGAACTGTCCACGATAACGCCAAGATCTCTTTCCTGATTAGTCGTAGCCAAATTAGCCCCCATCATACTGTACATATAGTTGGGGTTATTTTTCCCAGTATGCATTACTTTACACTTATCCACATTAAATTTAATTTGCCATTTTGTTGCCCAATCGCTCAGCTTGGTGAGATCTTCTTGGAGTCCCTCACAGTCTGCTTCTGTCTTGACTATCTTAAACAGTTTGGTATCATCCGCAAACTTTACCACCTCACTGCTTACCCCTTTCTCCAGATCATTTATGAATAAGTTGAAAAGGATTGGTCCCAGGACTGACCCTTGGGGGACACCACTAGTTACCCCTCTCCATTCTGAAAATTTACCATTTATTCCTACCCTTTGTTTCCTGTCTTTTAACCAGTTCTCAATCCAAGAAAGGACCTTCCCTCTTATCCCATGGCCATGTAATTTACACAAGAGCCTTTGGTGAGGGAACTTGTCAAAGGCTTTCTGAAAATCTAAGTATATTATATCTACTGGATCCCCCTTGTCCACATATTTGTTAACCCCTTCAAAGAACTCTAAGGCTGTGTCTACACTGGGCCACTTATTCTGGAAAAGCAGCCACTTTTCTGGAATAAGCTGCGAGCTGTCTACACTGGCCCCTTGAATTTCTGGAAAAGCAGTGACGATTTACTGTAAGAAATCAGCTGCTTTTCCGGAAAAACTATGCCGCTCCTGCTTGGGCAAAAGTCCTTTTTCCGGAAAACTGTTCCGGAAAAGGGCCAGTGTAGACAGCACAGTAGTCTTTTCTGCAAAAAGCCCCGATTGCGAAAATGATGATCGGGGCTTTTTTCCGGAAAAGTGCGTCTACATTGGTCACGGACGCTTTTCCGGAAAAAGGGCTTTTCCGGAAAAGCATCCTGCCAATGTAGACGCTCTTTTTCCGGAAATACTTATAACGGAAAACTGTTCCGTTTTAAGCATTTCCGGAAAAAGGTGACAGTGTAGACACAGCTTTAGGGTATGTCTACACTACAAAGTTAATTTGAACTAACAGCCGCTAGTTTGAATTAACTTTGATAGGCACTACACATACAAACCGCTAGTTCAAATTTAATTCGAACTAGCGGAGTGCTTAATTCGAACTAGGTAAACCTCATTCTACAAGGACTAATGCCTAGTTCGAATTAAGTAGTTCGAATTAAGGGCTGTGTAGCCACTTCATTCGAACTAGTGGGAGGCTAGCCCTCCCCAGCTTGCCCTAGTGGCCACTCTGGGCACCACCAGGGAAACTCTTCTGCCCCCCTCCCAGCCCCGGAGCCCTTAAAGGTGCACGGTCAGGCTATGGTGCCCGTGCCAGGTGCAAGCCTGCCAGCACCCAGCCAGCAGACCCTGCACCTGGCACGGCACGAGCCAGCCACCCGCTGCCACCCAGCCCTCCGCCTCTTCCCGGGACCAAGATGGCGGCTCCCGGGAGCCTGCCCAGGTCCGCAAGAGGCGGGCGCCCGCCTGGTCTAGTGCAGAGATCGTGGACCTCATCCACGACCTCCGCACTAGGTACAGGAAAGTGGCTGTCTAGGGCAGGATAGCTGCCAGCCTGGCCACCCAGGAGCAAGTGTGCATGAAAATCAGGGTGGTCCAGTGAGACCCCCGACCCTGAGCCCTGAGCTTAGAACGGCCGTACTGGGTCAGACCAAAGGTCCATCTAGCCCAGTAGCCTGTCTGCCGAGAGCGGCCAACACTAGGTTCCCTGGAGGGGATGGACTGAAGACAATGACCGAGCCATTTGTCTCGTGCCATCCATCTCCAGCCTTCCACAAACAGAGGCCAGGGACAACATTTCTACCCCCGGGCTAATACCACTACATGGACCCAACCTCCATGAATTTATCTAACTTCTCTTTAAACTCTGTTCTAGTTCTAGCCTTCACAGCCTCCTGCAGCAAGGAGTTCCACAGGTTGACTATTTGTGAAGAAGAACTTTCTGTTATTAGTTTGAAGCCTGCTACCCATTAATTTCATTTGGTGTCCTTTACTCCTTCTATTATGGGAACTAATGAAGAACTTTTCTTTATGCACCCTCTCCACACCACTCATGCTTTTATAGACCTCTATCATATCCCCCCTCAGTCTCCTCTTTTCTAAGCTGAAAAGTCCCAGTCTCTTTAGCCTCTCTTCATATGGGACCTGTTCCAAACCCCTGATCATTTTAGTTGCCCTACCCTCTCCCACCCTTTCTCTTCCCCTCTCCCACCTCCTTTTCCCAGTCTCCCCGAGTTTTGTTCAATAAAGAGAGTTTCTATTTTTGAACACAATTGTCCTCTATTTTGTACATCAGAAGGGGGGTTAGGGAGGGGTAAGTGGAAGGAGGTGAGGGAGGAATGGGGTACAAGACCCTGATGGGGAGGACTGGGGTGGCTCTGCGTGCTCCTCAGGGTGGAAACTCTCCTGCAGCCCCCCAACTGACCTCCTCCCTGGATGGCAGCCTGCAGCAAGTGCAGTCAGGCTGATGGCCGAGTGCTGTGATGTGCCGAGTGTGGGCACTCAGGGCACTCTAAGTCAGGACTGCTTTGCAAGCGGGGAACCCCTGAGAACTGTCTGTCTGGGGTGGAGGTTGGGTCCCTTTAAGCACAGCCCTCGGCTAGGCTGAGACAGCAGCTCCACGCTCTAAGTCCTAATCTGATGCCCTCCCGGCACTGCTTCCGGTCATCCTTAACCTCGGTTCAGGGTCCACTCAATGTGGATGTGCTAGTTCGAATTAGCAAAATGCTAATTTGAACTAGTTTTTAGGTCTAGATGCACTAGTTCGAATTAACTAATTCGAATTAAGTTAGTTCGAATTAGTGCTGTAGTGTAGACATACCCTAATAGATTAGTAAGACATGATTTCCCTTTACAGAAACCATGTTGACTTTTGTCCAACAAATTATGTTCTTATACATGCCTCACAATTTTATTCTTTACTATTGTTTCGACTAATTTGCCCAGTACTGAAGTTAGACTTACTGGACTGTAATTGCCAGGATCGCCTCTCGAGCCCTTTTTAAATATTGGTGTCATGTTGGCTACCTTCCAGTCATTAGGTACGGAAGCCCATTTAAAGGCTAGGTTACAAACCACAGATAATAGTTCAGCAATTTCCCATTTGAGTTCTTTTAGAACCCTTGGATGAATGCCATCCGGTCCCGGAGATTTGTTAACATTAAGTTTTTCTATTTGTTCCAAAACCTCCTCTAATGACACTTCAATCCAGGACAGTTCCTCAGATTCATCAGCCACAAAGGACGGTGCAGATTTGGGAATCTCCCCAACGTCCTCAGCCATGAAGACTGAAGCAAAGAAATTATTTAGTTTATCCGCAATGGCTTTATCGAAAGCCGAGGAAAGCCAGTCACATCTCAAAAGTGAGCTCTTATTTTAGTATCAGTCTCATCTACTCTCTCTTCATGCAGGTTAGAAAGCTCTGATGTATTCTACCCAGGGGTGAGAGAAAGCCTCAGTGCTTAACTAGAAGAAGGGAGGGTGAGGACTACATTCACAGCAGTCGCTGCCAACCATTATATGTGGAGGGGCATCACTGTACCATGTGTCATTTCTTCTTCAGCTGGAAAGGGCATTTCAGAGGGAATGGGAGAGTGGAACAAGGAATGGAAGCAAAGTTTACAGAGCAGAGAGGAGAGGTAGGGATATGGCAGTAAGAGAGAGAGTGGGGTTTCTTACAGTCTAAAGCAACAAGGGTAACTTGCCCAAGACATGTAGGAGGAAGAGGAAGTGGACGATTTTAGAGCAGAGAGGATCAGATGGGGGTGAGGAATCTCATTAGTGGAAGAATAGTGTAAAATGGAGTTCATGAGAGAAGAGAAAAGGGCTAATGACACAGGGATACATGGGGGAATGGAAGTAGAGCAGGAGGTAGGATTGCTTTACGAATCTACTGACCTCTCGCGGTACATATGTACATGTCATTAGCTGTAGCAGGAATGTGAATATCTCCACTGCCAGCATCCCTTGTATGAAATCTAAGCTTAATTCCAGTTGAGAATCACTTGATGGTGCCTCCAAATGGGTTTCCTTTAGGGAAACTGAAGCAAATTCCCTCACGTAAGTCCAGCCCCTCCCGAGCATGAAGCTGGCGTCACATACACGGACCATGTGTGGGTGTGTTCCACTGGCCAGATGCAGTTTCTCATGTTGGCCACTGGGTTGACAGTGAAAGCTTTAGATTAGATACATCCTGGTGGGACACATCTGCTGAAGTTATCAGGTATATCAGGTACTGCCTAATTTTCTACTGACTTCACTGGGTTGTTGACAGAGAATAGCAGTATGGCACACAGAGGGCAGAAGCAGCAGGGAGATTATAATATTAATCTAGGTTACTTTCATTGAATTCATTAGGTGGGTTTTTAACATGTGATTCCCCAATTATTTCTGCATGTTTGAAGCTTCTTAAGAAAAAAGGAAGCAGGATGCAAACTTTTCTACGTTGTACTGTGAAATTTAATTAGGTTTTCTTTTACTTGCCAGATATCAATCCCCTTGTGTTACCCTTCTGTGTGAATACTGTTAATGAGGAAGTAGCTGAATGTCACTACCTCCTGCCAATTTGCATTGTGAGATTTTGCCCAGTTTGACGTGTGTGTGTGTGTGTGTGTGTGTGTGTGTGTGTGTGTGTGTGTGTGTGTGTGTGTGTGTGGACTAACTTTAATACCTGTTAGAATACATTGTGGGAGTGATAACAAAGAACATTCATTCAAAAAGCAGGAGTCTTTGTTCTCCCGGAAATTTCTCGTATACTCCTCACACACAACGGAGCAAGCAACTGCAGCGCTGCTGTTGGAATGAGCTGTGAGTATGAAAAGAGGAGCAGGGAAGCAATGCTGAATCTAGATATGTCAGTTCAATGTATTAAAACAGAGTGGATAGCTGTGGTGTCTTTTAAAAGCCTAGTTGATTAAAAACAACACAAAACCAAGGCCTAGATAGTTTTGTGACCAATTACTGCAATTAGACAGACCGTGGCTCTGTCTCAAAGTGGTTATGTTACAGGGCAGGGTTTCTCCCCAGCTTCCAAACACACACTGCCCTGCCCAATTTCCTTTAAATAAGGCTATTTTTCAAACATAAGTAAACCAAACACAGCAGTTCCTCACTATTCTCAGCCTGTCCTAGTTCAGCCAGCTCAGGTCTCCACCAGTTCTGTTACGAAGTTGGTCCAGGGAAAAGATTCTGGGCACTAGTCCCTTATTCTAGAGCCCCAACACAAGAGTTAGCGTCTCAGCCTAAGCACTACCGACACATATCACTTCCTTGCCCTCTGGCAGGTCTTTATAGCTACAAGTGTAGCCCTGTCTCCTTAAATTGACTCAGTCAGACTCACCTATTCTGACATAGGAGCAGCCTGGTCTCCTTGCACAGTCTGGCTTTCTTATGGCATGTTAATTTTTCTGCTCAACTATAATTCCAAAGGCAGGTGGAAATTCACCCTTCTGCAGAGGGCCAATGTACCACCTAAGTTCCAGTCAAGTGGTGCATAGGTGTGGGGCTGACTTTCTGCACAGGAATGTATTTCAGAGTCACAGGCCCATTGAAAACAATACCCCACCTTCAGTTCACATAAATTGGACACATTATATGTTTTTTCTTCTGGCTTGATGAGCCTAGATAGAGACTTCAATCAAACAAAGAAAAGCACAACAAGACGTAATGGCCAGACATGAAAGAAGGACACATGCAAATTAGAAATGAAATGAAGCACACATTTTAACAATGAGAGTGATTAACCACTGGAACAAACTAATAAGGGAAATAATGGATTCTCTATCTCCTATGGTCTTATTTCAAAATAAGGTAGTATGGACACTGCTTGTTATTTAGAAATAAGGGGAGATGTTTCAAAATAACTCCCTAGTGTAGACCAGTACTTACAGACAGAAAGAATTAATTTCCTCTACAGCTTTAGCTAAGAGCCAGCTGGCTTTAAGCTCAAGCTGTAGGCATACATGTACTTTCAGAGGTCCCAGGTTCAGTTCCACCTGTCAGTGTTACGTAAATACTTGTGACTATGTACTAAAAGTGTTTTTTTGTCAATATACTGAAATATCTGCCTGAAATACATTCTACTAGAAGATTTGTTCAACACCATTTCACTTCCATTGCAGTCCATGATAAAATTCCCATGGAATTTGAGGGAATGAAACTGGATCTGTTTGCTAGATTATTTTCAGAAACTTAACCCCAAAGTGGTGAAGACACAGTCAAAGTGAATCTATGTAAATGGTCAAAAGAATATTTCAGATAGATAGATCAATATATAGACAGACTATCTACACATTTTTTGCAATGCAGTCATCCAGTTCTTAATATAACACTGAAACTGCCCATAAACAAATCCACTCATAGATTGGTGAGATTCAAAAGAAAAAATTTGCAACAGCTGTTCTGTGAATAGTATTGTTCTGAGATTTGAGTTCCTAAGCTGATTACAGGCAAACATCTGGAAAATTGAATTCAATCCAAAACCACTAAAAATTATTGTGTGTCTGTTAGTTTGTTGCATTCAGTTCAGGAAATAAGCAATTTTGCCATAATTTAAGGGATCTCATCACATGGCTGGTGGCATATACACTGGAAGAACTAAAGACTCAATATTCTCCAACCATGGAAAAATGTGTAGAAGCAGTGGAAAGCTTCCAGTAGAAACTCAGCGATATTCCTCTGCCGTAGGAGGAATTATACAGTGGCCCATCCCTTCTGATATAGTCTCCAAAACAGGCCAAAACCAGATAGTACAGAAGGAAGTGCAAGAATCCATATAATAAAATAAACTTCCCATACTTTCTACCCCACTGGTGTAAATAAAAAGATACGTCAGGCATATCATATGGATATATGAATGGATATCATGCTGGCATATCATATGTTAGGCATAGCATATGCATATGTTATGGATAAGATATGGATAAAGGTATGATATGTCAGGCAGGAGAAGCAAGAAGCCCACTTTAGCACCCCTGCTGCACTGCTGACCAGGAACCGCACAAAGTGAACCCCTCCTGCCACAGCTCTGTCACCCTGAAAACCAGAGCTTCCTAGTAATTTTGAGTCACCAAGCCCAGGGTGAAGGGCCATTGGAGGGCCTGGGCTGGAGAACATGAGTTTTGCCTTCTGTCCCCCTTTTATGCTGTAGATTCATTGTATGACCTTGAAGAAGTGACTTACTTCTTTGTGCCTCGGCCGTGCTATCTGTGAAATGGGGATTCTTACCTTCTTCAAGGAGGCCCAGTGCCACAAAGGTATTTCGGCCCCTCACTTCCTACAACCCAAAGCTCTCATTCTCACCCTAACCTCGGAGTCGACACTCTAGTCAATTATGTTGGGTCACAGGCATCAACAGTTTTTTTCAAGTGGGGCATAAGAAAAAAAGTTTGAAAACTACTGATCTAAGGTGCCTCTTCGTTGCACCTGTTCTGGCCTATAGCGAACATGCACTGACACATAATGCAGAGCACACAGGGCAGCCATAGGGCCAGTTTTCCAAAGTTGTGTAAAAAATGCCAAGGCAGACGTCCCCTAAAACAGCAACTAAAATGATTAGGGGTTTGGAACGGGTCCCATATGAGGAGAGGTTAAAGCAATTGGGACTTTTCAGTTTAGAAAAGAGGAGACTGAGGGGAGATATGATAGAGGTATATAAAACCATGAGTGGTATAGAGAGGGCAGATAAAGAAAAGTTATTTATTAGTTCCCATAACAGAAGAACTAGAGGACGCCAAATGAAATTAATCGGTAGCAGGTTTAAAACTAATAAAAGAAAGTTCTTCTTCACACAGCATGTAGTCAACCTGTGGAACTCCTTGCCAGAGGAGGCTGTGAAGGCTAGGACTATAACAAAGTTTAAAGAGAAGCTAGATAATTTCATGGAGATTAGGTCCATGAAAGGCTATTAGCCAGGGGATAGAAATGGTGTCCCTGGCCTCTGTTTGTCAGAAGCTGGAGAAAGATGGCAGGAGACAAATCGCTTGATCATTGTCTCCGGTCCACCCTCTCTGGGGCACCTGGTGTTGGCCACTGTTGGCAGACAGGCTACTGGGCTAGATGGACCTTTGGTCTGACCCAGTACAGCCATTCTTACATCCTTATGTTCTTATGTTCCCTATCTTGAACAACATCATACTGGGACAGTGAATGGGAGAGGAGGGAGAGAGAGAGGAGGCTAGAAATAAACCTTGTGTTATATTTCAGTGCATATGGAAAACAAGCAAGCAGGAAAGAGTAAATTCTGGTCCCAAGAGCTGCATGGAGACATCCAAAGAGCTTAATAGCACAGTGCATAAATCATTATTATTATGAAACAGGAGACAGAGTTCTTGGGACATGGAACTGGGCAGCTCAGCTCCTACTGCTGTTCAACATTCAAAACTACCAACTTCATTTCCTCCTGGCACATAATGAACAACACGTCTACCCCACATAAAAGCATTTTTTGTAATAGCAGTAAAGGAACTGCCGAGTGTGTGATTATCATGAACTAATAACACCTCCAGAAGATATGAGCAGATTGGAGATGACCTGAAAATGAAACCATGGTTCATGTAACAGGTTTTCTAATCTCACTAGACAGTGTCCAATTTTGACCATTCCACCTCAAACGGCTCCGGGGTTTAATATTCTCTTCCTCTGCCTCAGTAATTTACACGGAGGGAGTCTATTTATCATTGTGGGTTTTCTCTTTATGTGATGACTTCTAGCACTGCAGCTAAAGTAAATGCACCGTTTTAATTCATTGGTTGCTTATCTCCTTTAGTGCATCTGCTCACACAGTCTGTAGTATTTCCAAAGGAATACATGCCTCAAGGAAACAGGACCAGAGCTCTGCCAAAGTCTCCTTCTCAATGACTCTTAGAATAAGTGAATCTGGCC